>NC_083363.1:8583273-9208273 GCF_030254825.1 Meriones unguiculatus
GGGTATGGAGGTGACTTCTGCGGGATGGGCAGCTGGCACCTGGGCAGAGCCACAGGTCCAGAGATAGGGCTGCATGACCGCTGAGCTCCGGGTAGACACTTGCCTTCTGACTCCTTTACTACTGGTTAAATGAAACAGTGTCCGTTTTTAAATTATTTGTTTGTTTATATCTGTATTGGTGTTTCGTCTGCATGGAGTCTGTGTGAGGGGGGTCAGATCGTGGAGTTACAGACAGTTGAGAACTGCTTTGTGGGTGCTGGGAATTGAACCCTGGTCTTCTGGAAGATCAGTCAGTACTCCTAACCACTGAGCCATCTCTCCAGGACCCGGTGTCACTTTTTTAACCACCTGACTTAAGGAATTACAATTATGCTACCTTGGGAAAACTTTCTCTTATCACATTTGGTGCAGTCACTCACCTGTGTTGCCAGCAGCAGGCAAGAGCTGGTTATTAGAACTATCATGCAAAACCCCACAACAGCTATCTGAGTTTAGGGGCCTGACCGTGAGACTCCAACGCACCACAGGAGTCTCTAAAGCTCCACATCTGGAAACTGCGTGACCAGCACACAAGGGTAGTATGTCAGATGGATAAAGCAGCAGGTCTCAGGCATGCCATCTCCTAAGCCCTCAGAGACAGAAGAGAGCCTCTTCCTGTGCACAGTTGGAGATACTGGCAAGAAAAAAAAAGTTCATGTTTCTTCCTCAATTTTTTTCCACATTGATTTTGCAACATAAATCATTTCTCCCACATTACATGCAGGAAAGACTCAAACATGGACCACTCCCATCATCCAGATGTAGAGGAGCACTATCATAATCCAGATGTAGTGGAGCACCCCTGTAATCCAGGAAATCAAGGAGGTGGAGGATCAGGAGTTCAAGATCTTCCTGGGCTAGCTATCCAACACATTTGAAGCCAGCCTGGGTCTATTTGAGACCTTTTTGGTCAGGAAGGAAGGAAAGCACAGAGGGAGAAAGAAAAGGAGGAAAAGAAATCTAGAGGGAAGGAGGAATGGGTACAAAGAGAGGTGGGAAAGAGGGAAGGGGAATTGGTTAGATCACAGACCTTCTAGCTGTCTTTCTTCCTCTTCCAGAAATCAGTCCATGCCCTGCACTCCGTCCCCACTGTGTTAGAGAGCTCCGGCCTCTTCAGGGACAGCAAACCTGGCCTCGCCACCAGTCAGTAACTTTTTCCTTAAGACCTACAGGTCTCGAGATGCAACCTTCAGGCGTCTTCAGTTGTCTGTGTGTCTGTTCATGTCTGTTCAGTTCAGTCTTCCACCTGCAGCAGGGAGCCCGATGTGTGACCCGTTTGTTGCTGCCCTCCAATCTCTATCCAAACGTGCCATGCCGTGTTGCCCTCCTGTGTGCTCCCCCTCCCCTCTTTTTATGATGCTCCTACTTCCTTTGCCAGCATCGTGTTGGTACTGCTTGATAGAATATATATCTACTAGCTTTCCTTTTCAGGAGCTGAGGAGATGGCTCAGTCCACAAAGCGCCTGCCTAACAAGCTCAGAGCCTGGATGGAAAAGGCATAGTAACACAGGCTTGTAATCACAGCCCTGGGTAATCAGAGGTAATCACAGACAGGGGTAATCAGATCACTGGGCCTCCCTGGCCAGGAAGCTTTCCTTACTTCCAAGTTCCAGACCAGCTAAAGACCCAGTTTCAGCAACCAGGTGTGACGGTACACATCTGTAATCCCAGCATGCAGAAAGCAAAAGCAGGAGAATTCTAAGTTCAAGGCCCAGCCTGTACTACAGAGTAAGTTGCTAGCCTGAGATACAGTGAGACCCTGTCTCAAAAACAAAACAAGCATTAGCAGCATTCACCTAAAGATAATTCTTCACACAGACTTTAAAATCACTTGTCCCCATAGCTGGCTGTAATAACATACACCTGTAGTATAGCTAATTGGGGAAGCTGAGGCAGACAGATCACTTGAGCCCAGGAGTTCAAGGGTGGCATAAACAATATGGCCAGACTCTTAAAAAAAAAAAAAAAAAGATATAAAAATCCTAAAATCCCATTTAAAGCTTCCAAACCAACGCTAAATAGTAAGCAAGGAATTATGGGAATCCTGGGAAGATGGCCCAGCAGATAACCCTCTTGCTGTGCAAGCTTCTTGAGTCTCTGCATTCATGTCCTTAGAGTCAGCATGTGTCAGCGCATGCCTGTGGTCCCAGCCCTGCCTGGGGACATGGAGACAGGAGACTGGGAACATGTGGCCAGCTAGTTTGCCAATAAGTGAACTCATTCAGAGATAATGTCATCATTGTTGCAGCATAATTCTCTGTGGGTATATGTAAGGTGTGTGTGTGTGTGTGTGCGTGTGTGTGGCATATATATGGTGTATGTATGTCTATAGGTAATTGCATGTGTGCATATGTGCTTTGCACATGAAATTATATTTTTGATCACATTTAATATTTCCCGTTCTCGTTTTCTGGCCCTAATACTTACAGTTTGCCATGACAGCATCTAATTAATTTATTATGGGTTATTTTTTTTAATATCCACGTTTTTCCTCAAATGTATATCAAAATGTCTTATGTAAATGAGGTTTTAGGCAGTGCTTTCTCCCTGGATCTGACACGTTGCTGTTGTATAGCTCTTCCTTTTTGGGTTTTGGCTAGTACAACTATGCATACTTCAAGCGTGCAGGCTCAGTCTTGCTCTAGTTCTTCCTCTACAGAGCGCACACTTTTACCAACACTTCCTTCCCAACAATCTATCGCCCTATGGTGTGGTCGACCTCTGACTTCTGTTTGCTTTCTCCTCAGAACTCTGGCTGTATGTTTTTCGATGCCACACTGTTAGGTGCATAGGTGCTTTGGATTGTTACATATCTCCAAATCCTGCTTTCCTTAGAATCCATTGCATTCCCCATTCCTCTTTCTCAGTGAAGCTCTCCCAGCCAGTCAGCTCTGCCTAGGCCTCTCTCTTCTGATGTCCCTGTCGCTTGTCTCTGCCTTATATACCAGATGCCGGAATGCAATTCCTTCCTCATAACAGTACCACAAAAGGTTCCACAGCAAATGAAACAGGGCTGCAGTGCTCTCTGAACACAAGAGTGGACCCCAGTTTCCTACCCTAAACTCATCACAAGGGCCCTAGGAGTAAGCTGGTGGATCCAGGAAGTGTATGAGCTCTGATGATGAGTTTTGCATTAGGTGGTGTTGCCGTAGCCCTCAGGTTCTTGGTCCAAGCTGCCCAGACATGCAGTAAAGGGACTTGTCAGCTATTTGGGTAGGCCCCATCCAATCCACTAAAGGTCACAAGACAAAAACTGAGCTCCCCAAGAAGAGGGTGTTTCTTCCAGAAGCCAGCCTCCAGACTCTAGCTGTACCACCAGCTCCCCCCCACCGCCCCACCCCCGTTCACCCCTCCAAGCCTCCATCCCTCTCCAGCAGCAGTCTGGACTTGCCACCTACTGTCAGTCAGTCACATGAGTCATTTCTTAAAATAAACACCCTTCCCGTCTAGAGACGCACCTGTCCACATAGGTGCTTGTGTGAGTGCGTGTGTGAGTGTGTGTCTGTCTGTCTGTCTCTATCTGCCCCCTGACACACACATCTGTCAGCTCTGCTTATCTAGAGAGCCCTGACGGTCACAGCTTGGGAGAGCGGGTCCCTTAATTCTGGTCCAAGGCACGCCTTCACGGGATGCAGAGAGGGTGGAGGCCAAGCAAACCCTCTGATTTCCTTCTAAGCTGGAGCTTCATGGTGGTACCATAGGACAAGAGAACTCTCCTATGTCGAGTGTTTGACGCCTAGAACTGCTATTCTGAGTAACTCCTGGAAAGCCCACACCCGGATGTCTCTCCGCCTCGATCTCACTTTGCAGACCAGGCTGTCCTCGAACTCACAGAGATCCACATGCTTCTGCCTCCCGAGTGCTGGAATTAAAGGCCTGTGGCACCTCGACCTAGCTAATACAATGCTCTACAGACTGAGGTATCCAGTCTCACTCCCCCTCTTTCAATATCCACACTTAAATCTATGTAAAACTCTTTCTTAAACTCCCAACTGTCTCATAAAAAAGAAAGGACCAGTTCTGGGGACTCCCTGAGAAGACAGGGCCAGGTGAGGATCTGTCCCTCTGCTCTCTAGAAGTTGGCTGCCTGCTGGAGTCATCATGACTCAAAGGCTGGACCTTGTTTTCTGGGACAGCATCCAAAGGCAGAATGGAGAGAAGAGCTCCAGTTCCCAATGCTAAACGCATAGCTCTTATACTCAAATCTGCCTGCGTCCCTGAAAGTAGGAGCCTAGTAACTACCTAACTGACAGACACTTTAGTCGCCAAGTGGCAAGACTCGGGTGATGGGAAGGCAGAGACACCCGGGCCCACACATTTGCGGTGGCAAGGACAGATGGCAGCTCGGAGCCAGTGCCAGAGGCCACCAGGCTGCGTCCTGCCCGGGGTCCCACGTTCATTTCCGGCTTGCGAGGCTCCCAGGTCCCCTCCAGCAAAGCCCGCTGCACGAAGCATGTTCTTAAAATTCTTTGCAGATTAACCCGCATTACTGTGAGCCCCATAAAAGCTCCTGGCGGCTCGCGGTGCTTTCCCCAGCAGGCGGCCGCGCAGGGCGGCGCGGCTGGCGGGAAGCGCAATAGGGCGCGGGCGCAGCACTTCAAAGGCTCGGGCGGGCTGTAATTAGCGGCACCGCGGGCGGCGGCCCCGGCCTGCACCCCAACAAAGGGCCACGGTTGCCTGAGTCACCCCGGAGAAGAGAGGCCTGGGGCCCGGGAGCGCTCCTGCCAGGCCCATCCTGCAACCCCATGCGCTCCTACCCTCAATCTAGGGTCAGCAGAGAGGACTTGCCCAGAGTGGGGAATGCTCCTGCCAGGTCCAGCCGGTACCTATCTTGGCTGGCGGGGGAGGGGGTCTCTGAGATCAGCCTCAGCAACCAGACAGCTGCACAGGAAGAAGATGGAAGAGAGGGATTGTCTTGGCTGCCAGAGGGAAGGATGGAGAACTGGGCTATTTGTTCAGAGCTCCCAGAAGGACCTAGCCAAGAGCAGGAACTGGGTATTGCCTGCCGAGGTTTTCAAAGCAGCATTCTCAGGACAAAGGGAATGCATCCCTGGCAGCCAGTGCCAGGAGGGGATCCCCAGAACGTCAGTGGTGCTGGGGATCAAGCCTTTAGTTGCTCATTGTCTTCTTCTAGATAGAAGGAAAGGCTTATTTGGGAGTACAGGCTGCTTTTCTTTTCTTTTCTTTCCTTTTCTTTTCTTTTTTTCACGTTTTTTCTACTATTTTTTTTAAATACTTCTTTACTGCGATGGTTAGCATGTATTGTAACCTTGAAGGGTCACCCTGGCAGACGAATCTCTGGGAATGTCTGTGAGGGTTTGAGGCCTATCCTGAGTGTGGGAAGCCCTATTCAGTGAGCATTAAAAGGAGAAAGCAGGCAGGCAATGGCACAAGACTGTAATCCCGGCACTGGGGAGGCAGAGGCAGGTGGATTTCTGTGAGTGTGAGGCCAGCTTGGCATGAGTGCCAGGGATACAGAGAGCAACCCTGTTTTAAAGAAACCAAAAGACACACACGCACACACACAGAGACAGAGACAGAGAGAATCTCAGAGTTTATCACATGCGGCTTCCTGACTGCGGAGGTGTGGCCAGCTGTCTCATGCTCCCGTCTAAGTTTCATGTGTAGGATTTTTTTGTCACAGCGAACAAACAAACTCACAAAACAACCACAAAGAAACTAAGAAACCAGTCGTGGTGGATCAGGGCCATGGCAATGAGCTTGTGTTAACCCTGTCATCCCTGTGAGGATGGTTACACCCAGAAGGTCTATGGGTTCAAAACTTCAACATAAGAATTTTGTAGGATACAGTGCAGCCCATTTAAAACCATGACCGACTGTAGCTGGGCATGATGACACACGCTTGTAGTCCCAGCACTCTGGGAGGCAGAGACAGGCGTCAGGTGGATCGCTGTGAGTTCAAGGCCAGCCTGGTCTACAAAGCGAGTCCAGGACAGCCAAGGCTGCACAGAGAAACCCTGCCCACCCCACCCCCTAAAAAAAAACAGAACCAAACAGCAACTTGAAAACCATTGGCTTCACCAGCCAAGCTGTAGTGGGGAGGCAGCTCAACAAGGATGGGGCCCCCAGAGTTGACCTGCAAACACACGATGCTGGTCACGCTGTCATTTCAGGGAGTGCTCTTTTCTTACGCAGAGCGGTGAAACTGCAGCCACGATCCACGTCCGTCCGTGTTGCGCCTGCGTGATTCATGCACCTTGTTAAAGTGACAGTGGCAGGCCACTGAGTGCTTGTACCTCATCCCCACTGACAGATTGGAGGCGCGCTGTCAGCCATGAAGCTTTCCCAGTGGTCTGTGACGGTTCCCAGCTGTCACACTCAGCAAACACATTACATCACTTAGACAAACACTGCCTTTTACATGTAATCTTACTTTTCTTATTACACAATAATAGACCCATTGTTGAAACCTCATCCCCCACCGATGACAAAAAGAAGGAAATGAAAATTAACCTAAGCTCCTTCAGAGGTCACCGTTTAGTGTTCTGGTACACTGCAGCAAAAATGCACGCACACACACACACACACACACAGTGTATAAAACATGGATGTGATTCTATGCATAACATGTGGGTAGAGTCTTGCACCCCTGTCCTCTTGCTAGCCACTAACAGAGCTGACAGCATAAGCATGCAAATAGCAAGCAGCATCTCTGGATCCTGCACGGGACAAGCTGCCCAGCCCTGCCCCACCCCACCCCTTTCCTAAAGGGAGCTGGTAAGGGGAGGGTCCCCGAGCTAGCACAATAGGTCTGGGCGAACTGGAGAACCACAGCGGTTCTCAACCTTCCTAATGCTGCACCCTTTAATACAGTTTCTCGTGTTCTGGTGACTCCCCAGCAGAAAATTACTTTTGTTGCTTCCTCATGACTGTAATTTTGCTACTGTTATGAGTCTAGTGTAAATATCTGTCTTTTCCAACAGTCTTAGGAAACCCCTGGTCTTGGCCAACAGGTTAAGAAACTGGGCTTGCCAGAACTGGCTAGTCCCTGTTAGTTCCTAAATCTTGATGCACTTCCAGGTTGCTTAGGCACCTGTGATGTCATCATTGGTCACCGCCCACAGGGGCCTTGATAAAAGGACCTCTGCCCCTTACTTCTCTCTCTTGCTCTCCTCTCTTGCCCTCACTGTTTCCATTTCTCTCCCATTTCTCTGTCGGGGCGCCCCCTCTCTCATCTCTGTCTCTGTCTCTCTGTCTCTCAATATCTCTCTCTCTCTCTGCCCTAGTGGCTCACTCAGGCCCTAACTCTCTTCTGCTTCCCTCCCCCACCCCCGGAGTAAACTTTCATGTAAGATCATTTGTGTGCCTGGCATCATTTTAAAATAAATACTAAAAGTCCCGGCCCCTACTGTCTCTTGTTCCACTCCCTCTCTGAGGTCAGAGAGCCCCACAGCTGTTCCCCACCCTGCCCCATTGGATATGCACAAAGTACTAAGACAGCAGGCACAGGCAGGTGCCATCTCCACCAGACCTAGTCTGGGTCTCCGAGGACAGCTCCACCCTGCTCACCTGCTTCCCCCAACAGCACCACCCAAGCCTACACCTGCATCAGGAGAGCCCACAAGACGTTTCAAGGCGCCCTTCCAAGACAGCACCCTGGCCAATCCTGGCTGCAGGCAGGCCTGAGCCACACGGGGAGGGCAGCAAGGAAGAGAACTGGGCTTTCTGGACAGGGCAAGGGGTGTGGCCAAACGACACGGTAGCCATGGGACAAGGGGGAAGAGACAACTAAGGAATCAAGTTGTGTCCACAGAGACTGAGCCCTTTGATAGCCATGTAGCCCCATGGGCACCTGGCTGATTCCATCACAGGGCATTTCAAACCCGTCTGGCCAATTTCCTGCACACTCAGCAACCATTGGCTTACACATTGGCATCCCGGTGACTTCAGCTTGTGAGGAATGGCTGTGACACAGCACCACCCACCAGGGCCTCGCACACCAGGCCCATTGCTCACAGTCTCAAAGTCTAAGGCTAGCTGCGGGAGCCTCAGTCTCTGGGGAGACATCTCTTGGGTTCCAGGGAGTTGTGTTCTCTGGACAGCCCCATGGGACTGAGGGCAGAGGTCAAACTCTCTGGGCTCTCTAGTTGGGCACTAACACCAGTCCTGGGGCTCCACCCTCACCTATTAGTTGCCTCCAAAAGTCTCACCCACATTAGGGATCAGTCTGCAACCATGTTCACACAAACATTCAGGCCATAACATTATAGCCCGTACGCAGACCCTAAAACTCAGCTGCAAAACATGTTCCAAACCCCAACGTCCAGCATCAACTCTCAAGTTCAAAGCCTCTCGTAAAAATCCTGGAGAAAAAAAAAAAAATGAATGTGGGTGAGACTCCTGGTGCACTTCCCCCAGGCTCTGCACCTGTGAAATCAGGCCTGTTCTGAGCTCCCAGAACAGAGGTGAAACAGACACCAATCAGGCACTCCCAATCCCATCATCACCGCCACCATCAGCCTGGGGGAAACCAATGTGGGACTTCAGGCCACTGGCTATCCGACATCATGGAGAGAGGTAGCAAGGCTGGGACAACCAGCAGCAGTGACAGGGGGACCTGGCCAGGGCCTGGGAGCCGGGGCTGTGACAGCCATCTGTATGTGCAAGCAAGAACACTGGGCAGCTAGATGGGGGATATCTTGTAGGTCTGATTTCCCTTGAGCGGACACAGTTCTTCATCTTCACTTTAAGATGGTGGAATTGTGTCCGTTTTCCAGTCCCATGAATATGAGTATGGACTGTGTTGATAAATGACAACCAGCTCAGCTGGGGTCACACAGTAGGCATATATTCTGAGCTCAGCTCCCTGAGACTGTGCCTACAGGGGACACCCAGGGATCTGAGTGCAGAAGGAAGATGAAAGGATGTGCCTCGTGGTCAGGAAAGGGAGTCTGCATCTTACTTGGGAACAGCAGGAGCCAGGCAGGGTGAGATGAGCCCTAGGAAAAGCAGACCAGGACAAAGGCAGACACAAGAGCCCACAGGGGGACTAGTCACTAAAGAAACCCCTTTTCCAGGCAGACAGTGCTGAAGATATGCAACCCCTGAACGCTCCTACTGCAGGCAGGACCAAGGCCAGGGAAAGATTACAGGGCAGGCCCCCAGCTATCTTCTCCCATGGGTCAAAACTTACAAGTGAATGTGAATTTTGGAAGAAGGCGGTTAAAGGGAATCAAACTCCAGTGGGTGCACGTTGAACAATAAAGGAAGATATTTACAAATAATAAGGACAATAAACCATCTTCTGGGGTCCCCAGCCCAGCAGAGGGTCCTGCGTCCATGAATCAGAGGTGGCCCCTCTGCTGCAAAGCAGCCATGATGAATGGAGGAGCTCTGAATGGGAGGGAGCACGGAGGAGGGCACTTCCTGGAGAGTGGTCCCAAGAAGAGCAATCCAGCAAGGTGGGAACATCCCTCCCTGTGCTCCAAAGGGGGTGGTCATTTCACCAAGGACCACCAAAGATGAAAGAACACAAGCTCAGCAAGTGGGGGCAGAGCTTTGCCCTGCTGCATGCTGGGACCTGTGCCAGCACCGCTCTTGCACCTGGTGAGGGAGCTGCTTGAGTAGCCTGTCTACAGTTGCGTCACTGGAGGCGGTGACACTTCTGACCAGTGACACCTGCATAGAATTCTATGACAGATTCACCCGGTGTCCTACAAGCGTGGGGGCCTGTAGACAGGACGCGGAGGCAGTGCCATCTGGGAGAAGAGAAGACAGAGGGGAGATAGGACAAGGAGAGAGCCAAGGAGAGGCTGGTGTCAGTGCCAGGGACATTGAATACAGCCCACAATACAGAGCTGATAGACCACAAAGGTAGTACATGTCGCCAGCTGGTGACCCTGCCTGGATGCCCATCCTCCAACGATACAGGATCAGGCAGCTGGAAGTTGCCTCATTGCTCTTTGCAGCCGTGACCCTCATCACCCATGCACTGCTTACTCCAAACAGCCAGCCATTCCCTGGGTTGCCTCTCTGGCCTTTCTGTCCCCAAGTCCAATATGCTGGAAAGAGCCCCGGCAGGCCTTGCCTGCGCACTCAGTCTGCAGCAAATCATACAGGCATTCTGCTTTTGAGCTCCCTCCAGCAGGATGGCCCTATACTCCTAAGTGGCATGGGCCCCAAGGCCCCGAAGACGGCTGAAGAGAGGAGACTGGGTTTCTGTCAGGCCAAAGCCATCCATAGAGGAGGCACCAAGAAGTGAAGAGGTGAGAGGTGACCCCACTGCAAGGGTTCTCTACCAGGTCTGTCCCACTCTGAGAACAAGAGTCCTCAGGGGACGAAGGCCAGGGGCTTTAAATAATGCAATTTATCCTTGAGCTCTGAGGAGACAGGACATTTAAAAGGAGGTGTTGGTACCACAGCAATGCGCTCTGACAGGCTGCCCGAAGTGGCTGTTCTCCTCACCAGCTCCGCCTTCAGCTGTGTCCCTGTCAATGGCCACCTCAGGCAGTGAAGGTGACAGCAGAACCCTGAGCCTCCTTTGGAGATCAGACAAGCTTCTGTATCCCTCCCCTGTCCATTCATCCGCCATCCATCCAGAGGATGCATGCCTGTCTCTAAGGACCGTATCCAAGGTCACAAACAGCACACTGTCGAACACACTGTCCTGCCTTGAGAGGCCCGCTCTCCTGCAGCCCCCTCAGCCCCCATCAGCTGTACTTGTACACACTGTTGGCAGTCCTGGGATGAGGCTGGATCCTGGGCTTCCTTCTCATGGATCTGCAACAGCCTCAAAGGCAGCAGTTCTCAAACTTCCTAACGCTGCGACCCTTTAATACAGTTCCTCATGTTGTGGTGACCCCCAGCCATAAAATCATTTCCGTTGCTACTTCATAACTGTAATTGTGCAACTGCTATAAATTTTAATGTAAATATCTGTGTTTTCTTAGGAGATCCCCTGTGGAAAAGGGTCGTGGCCCAACAGGTTGAGAACCCCTGCTCTGAAGGAAAGGCCACTGGGTTCCTCTCAGATGTCAGCAACAAAAGGCAGAGAAACTTACCAGCCCAGGGGCCCTTTGTTTGTCTAGACTCAGGGTATACACTCCCTCTCACAGCTAACTGCAGCCTCGTGGAATACCTTGAGCCAGAACTACCTCACAGAAGCTTCTGGCTCCCCTGTAAAAACAGCGCAACACCTGGTGTTTGATTCCAGCTGTCTGGTTCGGGACAGCTTGTTCAGAATCAATAGATCCAGGTCCACACGCTCCGCGTGGGAGCAAGCAAGCGTCCCAGCGTTCAGGTACACACAGTGCTGTCGCCTTGACCAGACTCCTCACACAGGAGAATACAAAGTCACTTCCAGTTCGCTGAGGTGCTCAGCAGTCGCCAAAACGCTCACAAGAAACCCGATCCTCTTCACTCCTCTGAGCTCTGCCTCAATCCATCACGAGCCCCAGGCTAGTGACAGACCTTGCCACCACAAAAAAAAAAAAAAAACATGGACAGAGCCTAGAAGCAACATCTGGATACCACCTGCAAATGCACACACATCTGCACACACACACACACACACACAAGCATGGGGAACTTATTTAACACAGAGATCCCATATATATTGACTAATTTTTTTCAATTAAGACTTTAGAAAAAAATGTATGTATATGTGATGTGTGTGTGTGTGTGTGTGTGTGTGTGTACTACATGCATGCAGTACTGAGAAAATCAGAAAAGGGCATCATATCCCCTTAGCCTGGAATTATAGCCACCCGTGAGCTGCCCTGTGGCTGCTGGGAATTAAACCCCAGTCTTCTAGAAGAGCAGCATGTGCTGTTAACCCCTGAGCCGTGTCTCCAGCCATTAAACTCTAATTCTAATTCATGTCTCTACCTTAGTTGCAGAGATTATGACAAGTGACAAAACTTTCCAGTGATGGAGAGGTGACTCAGTGTTAAGAGCACTTGCTATTTTTGCAGAGGACCCTGGTTCAATTCCTAGCACCCACATGATGGTACACAACTGTCTATAAGCCCAGTCCCAGGGGGATCCAATGCCACATTCTGTCCTCCCTGGACATCAGGCAAGCATGGGGTACACATAAGTACATGAAGACAAAACACTCATATACACTTTTTAATTAATTATTTGTTTTATAAAAAAGACTTTCCAGAGCAAAACTCAGACACTGTAGAGCCCTAAGGGTTCCAGCCCCAAGGCTGTCCCAGACAGCAGAAAGACAGACATCTGGTATGATGGGGGCTGGCTGGTCTCCGGTGTGCCAGCCACACCCCAGACTCCAGCCCCAGGCAGTGCCTTTCCTAAGCACCAGCAGGTGCTTCTGCCTGCTGCCAAGGCTGGGAACTCTGCTGGAGCAGAGCCTCGGAAGGCTTTGGGACAGCCCCAGGGCCAGCACTTGAGAGCTCATTAGAAATGCAGATATCCAGGCCCCACCCTGCCCTGGGACGGGAGAGGCCTGGCATCCTTGCTGCAACAAGCCAGCAGGGGCAGCCATGCCAGGGCTGGGGCTCCGAGAGGTCAGCCCTGCTGAGGAGGAAACACTAGGAATGATGAGAAAGTCACTGGCTCCCAAGGCTGCTGAGGAAGTCAGAAACGGCCACAGAAAGAAAATTAACTTTAGTCTCGAATGCAGCCTTGACCCTCAGGCACAAGGAAGTGATGGTCAGTAGTCAGAGAGCTGCTAAACCCGGAAGGTGTCCTGGACAAGGTAAGGTCCAACCCAAGGTTCCCCTGACACTATACCTGGGTTCCTGAGGTTGGCCCTCGGGCCCACCCAGCACCCTGACCACAGTGCAGGGAAAGTACTGCGAAGTCCAGTTGGAGATACAGGGAACACCTCAAAAACGCTGTGCCCTGTCTCCAAGTGTCCCAAGGGAAGACTCTAAATGTCCATTTAAAGGAAGGGAGGACTGCTTGGCACCTATGTTCGTTTCCTCAGGTATGCTGCCATGGCACCAGAGGGTGACCAACCCAAGGTGCTAGACCCCAGGGAGATCAGAAGAGCACCTACCACGGGAAATGTGAGCTTTAGCCTGAAGTCAGAGTTTGGGACCGTCGCTGTGGAGCAAGCTTGTCATAGGCCTGCTGTGTCAGAACCACAGACGAGCACACGTGTCTTTCCGCGATGTCGGAATGTATTAACGATGATAAATCTACTGGGTAAGGAGGTTTCATTGGCACCAGGTAGTCACAACAAGTAGGCAAACACAGGTTCTTTGATTCCAATCTTAATTACTAATATTAACCCTCAGCTCGAAGGTTAAGCATCACACAGTAATGAAATATGCAGACTGACAGGCTGGAGGAGTGGCTCAGTGGGTAGAGGTGCCTGCTGCATAGTCCAACAACCTGAGTTTGAACCCCCAGAAGCCATGAAAATGTAGATGGAGAGAACAGGTCCCACCCAGTTGTCTTATGACCTTTACACACACACACACACACACACACACACACACACAACAATAATAATAATAAATAATATTTTAAACCTGACAGAGCTGGGCTTTTAATCCCAGCACTTGGAAGGCAGAGGCAGGCAGATCTCTGTTCGAGGCCAGCCTGGTCTACAAAGAGAGTTGGAGGATGGCCAGGGCTATTACACAGAAAAATCCTGTCTCAGAAAAACAAAAACAAAACAACAAACAAACAAACAAAAAGAGCTCTGACTAAAAATAACTTTAGGGAAGGAAAGGGTTTATTTGACTTACATTCCCAGGTCGGAGTCCAGCACTGAGGGAAGCCAAGGCAGGAACTTAAAGACAGAAAAACATGGAGGAACACTGCGTGTGGGTTCAGCCTCAGACTCACACTCAAATGCTTTTTTCATACAACCCAGAGTCACCTGCCCAGGGAACTGTGCCACCCACAGTGAACTGTGCCCTCCTATAACACTTAACACCCAGGACAACAGCCCCACAGATATACCTACAAGCTAATCCTGTGTGGACAGGCCACTCCATTGAGATGCCCTTCCCTAGTGATTCAAGGCTGTGTCAAGCTGAAAGTTAAAGCTAGCCAGGACGATATCTCTATCTTTATCTCTGTATCCCTCTACCTATTAAATAAATAAATAAATAAATACATAAATAAATACATAAATAAATAGGTGTGTGTGTGTGTGTGTGTATGTGTGTGTGTGTGTGTGTATCATCCGTCATTATAGACAGATATGACTATAAAGAAGAAAGAGACCGTGGCAGAATCCAAGAAGTTTCAAAAGGTTCTAACAGGGGTAAAGCGGAAAGCTGATAGGATGGAAAAGAATCTCTTCAAGGGTCACATACCCAGCCCTTCTGGAGGCCTGCAGCAAGGAGAACTGAGCTGCAGGGGGGGAAAGGCAATAAAGACTACAGAGGTGACAGGCAAGACTAGGTCTAAATGGACAGACAAATGGATAGAGAGCAGGACTAGACAGACAAACAGATGGAAAGACAAGACAGAAATTCAAGCAGGCCATGTTAACAGAGAGAAGTGAGTTGAACTGAAGTGTATATGGCAGTTAGGAGTTCTCTGCCTGTCTGTCCCTTGATGCACACATCGGCAGGCAGATGACAAGTTGCCGAGGCTGTGGCCATCACTTTAGGTGTCCTCCTCTGGGCGGAGGACACTCTTTAGTCTGATGTGTTTAATAAGTTCTTGGACCTGGTTTTCCTGGTGTGGTCTTAGTGTACCCATGTGCTCCTGGAGTCCTGGTTTCCTTTGATGGTAATTCATTTCACTTTTAGGAATGAATTACTTGTGAGTTATTTGTGCCTCCTGGGTGGTGTTGAATGGATGCTGTCACTCACACGTGCACGCATCCTGCACCCCGAAATGGTCAAAAGCTGCCTGTAAAATGGAGTCTTTCGGGGCAAGGCACAGCCCGAAAGACTCAGAGCGCACACAGCCTGATCTCAGTGAAACTCACATGGTGACTTCTCGGCCATCTCCGTTTTGACCCAGGAGCCTCCCACGGTCCTGTTGACCAGCCTCGTGGTGACGCTGAAGCCATGAGTGCCTCTAATCTGTGTTCTGGGGGCTAGAAAAAAGGCTTGCTGGCAGCCCATCCGTCTGTGTGGAGTTGGATGAGCTGAGATCTCTGGGAGGTGCCCAGCTGCTGAGCCCTGCGGCCATTCAGGCAGCCCTGAGCTCCTGGACCTGGATGGAAGCCCAGACCTCCTCCCTAGCCACCCTCACCCAGCTGACTCAGATAACAGCCAAATTTGGGGTGAGGTAGCCCGGGAAGTATGGCTAGATGTACCTGATTCTCTTGCCTGCCATTGTCTCGCCGAGTCTCCCTAAAACAGCAGACACTGGCCCTGACCCCACAGTTATCCCACACTGGTCCTGTGGCCAACACCATGCCAGCCTCACCCTGATATCGGCACCCCGGCCCACCAGCCAGTGTGAGCAGTTGCCACAACCTGAGGGAACATGCCCGAAGCTTTCTCAGACTGCATGGATCACCTCGGAACAAAACTACCCTTGGGCTGGCACCTGAGACCTCAAAGGCCATGCCAAGAGGAAGGCAGACAGTCCTTTTCTGCCTGTGGTCAGAGGAATTTCAGCAAACTTTTCCCAAGTCACGTGTCTTGGTCCCAGTTTGACCCATAGGGAGGCGGAGCGGACACTTCAGGTTAAATGAATGAATGAATGAATGAATGTCCCCTTTGCTGCCGAGAAGCCGTAGATACCAGGGGTGGGTGGGACCTCCTCAGCCCCCTCAAAAGCCTCACCGCAGTCTTGCTGAGTGTCTGCAATCCCAGGATCCCTGCTGAGGTCTAGGGGACAAGCCCCGTGTCACTGGTTCTGAGGGGACCTAGCGATGAGAAGTCTTCCCACCACCACACAGCCCGTGAGGAGCCAGGCCAGCTGCGAGTACCAACACCAGGTAGTTTTACCACCAGCCTGTTCCGTGTCTAGTTGTTTCCAACTTGGGAATGCAACTGAGACAGCTTGGTGTTGACTTGGGCTCACACTCTGTGATACACACACACACACACACACACACACACACACACACGCACACACACACGCCCGCACCCACTATCGTTCCTAAAGCGGCATGCGCAGCTCTCTGACTTCTTGCCCCCGTACCAGAGGATTCCACTAAAGCAAATTAATCCCTCCATCCACTGTGGCTGGGCGGGTCTTGTAAACAGTGGACTTAAACCCCAGGTGTGTGCGCAGACAGCCAGCCATGCGCACGTGGAACAGCTGTTTCAAGGGACACAGAGGGACCAACACAGTCGACCAAATTGCTAGAGTCAGACCAACCCGTGCTGTTCCTTCTGGCTCATGCTGGCCCTGGCACAGAAGATGCCACACGGGGGCAGAGCCTGGCAGGAAGCCCACCTGGAATTCACCGGAAACTTTAGGTGCCAATTATAGCGCGCACCAAGCCCAGGAATGCCCCCGCGTGTGCCAGGCCTTCTGTGGCGCAAACTCTAACGTTCTCTCTGGAATCTGCCCTGGACGACCCTGGGGTCGTCCTCGGGCTCCTGACACATGTTCCACGCCCTTGGTGTGATGTGCAGAGACACGCGTGCTCAGGCCTTCAGCTGCAGAGAACAGACCCTGCCTGTGGTGGTTCAGCCACAGAGCTGCAAGACACCCCGCCCCACCAGGTCCACTAGAGGACATCACAGGGGGAAGATTCCACCACACCCGCCAAACACCTGGGCTCTAGGCTCAGGGCCGCATCCCAGAAGGTAGAACACTAGTGGCTAAGCCACCGGTCAGACCTCCCCTGTCCCACCCAACACCTCATGTACACCATGAGGAAATCAGGGGACATTACCAAGATTAGGGGACATAGGACCCAAACTAGCAAGGATCTCACAGGTGACAGGACTGCCTCCTCCGGCCCCTACCCACCCCCACAGGCCCCAGCCAGCAGCTGCTGCGAGTTCTCTGCTCTCACCCATTGACTCATTCTGCCCATTGCACTGACACCCTTTTCTGGCACACTGCAGTCCCAACCTTCCCCACATTCCCAGTGCCCCAGCTGCCAGCCCAGCCCCCCTCCCCTCCCGCCTCTGAGCTCCACACACCCAGCAGCAAGTCCAAATGAGAGTGCGTGCTGCCCAGAGAGTAACGTCAGAACTCTCCAAGTGACCCCGTAGGACACTCTTCTAGCCCTGGTTTGCAGCTTTCCCTGTGAGATCCCCTGCTGGAGGGCCTCCTCGTAACCCATGCCAACACTGTTCCCCAGAGAGCCCTCCTACCCTTTTTCCTGTTGACCCCTCCTGGGATGCTCCCTTCACCTTCCTTTCCTTGTTTACGCCCCTCCCAAACCCAAGAGTGTTACTCTTGGGGTCCTTGAACCTGGTGAGTACTGAGATAAATGAATGAGAAAGTGAGGAGTCTCCAACCTTCCCCCATTTAATTGTTACACGCGGGTGCGATTTGCATGCAACAAGGACATGGGCATGCCCAAGGCTTATTGGCCACAACAGCCCTGCCTTTCCATGTGCTGCCACCATGCAGGGGCTGAAACATGTGTACACACATGTATGTGTGGATGAGTGTGTGCCTACTTGTAGGTGTGTGTGTGCATGCACATATCTGTAAGTGCCTGAGTGCGCTTGGTATGTGCGCATCTGTATGTGTGGGTGTGTGCCTGTGTATTTGTTAATGGGCATGCATGAGGTATATACATGTATGAGCGTGCATGTATGTGCGCAAGCCTGTATGTGGGGGGATATGTGTGTGCAGAGTATAGATGTGTGTAGTACATGCATGTACTTGTCTTTATGTATGAGTATGTGTGTATGTGTGCGCATGACTGCATGTATGTGGGGTATGGGCACATGTCTGTATGTGTATGAGTGTATAGTGTGAGGTGTGTATACTTACATGCATATCTATATGTGACTGTTTGCATGTATATGTATACACGCATGCATGTGTACTTACACATGTCCATATCTACATGAGTGTGGGGGTGTGCATGTCTGCATGTGTGTGGTATGTGGGCTGTTTAAGCCGCAGGGCAGTGGCCCCATGAATCACCTCCCCACAGGTAATTAATTCAGGGAGCCCCCCAACTCGAGAGATAGGATCTTGCCAGATCAGTCAGTGATTGCATCTCCAGGTGGCTGAAGGGGAGGAAGCTGGACACGTTCCGAGTGTGACTCCTGGGTCCTCGGGTGTGCAACAGCGAGGTGACGCCACCGGTGTGGTTGCTAATGAGGCAGCTGGCGACCGGCCTCAACCTGCATCTCTGCCCATAAAAGATGAAAGCAGAGATGCTGCGAGGCATTGCACCCTGTGCCCGGCTTCCCTGGGTGCTACGTTTGAGGCCAGGCCCGTGTGCTCTCGGTATCCGTCATCGACAAAGAAGCTCCAGCCGCCCGACCTCAGAGCCCCCCGTAGGACCCGGGACGGCTGTGGGCTGGTAGAGCAGACTATGTCACTAAGTGACTGCCCATGTGGCAGATTCAGGGTCACAGCCAGGCCCACGTGACCCCGAATCCCAAGTGTTTAGCCAGCCCCCAGCCACCCTGCCAGGTCGTGAGGATAAGGACCGCTAGCCTCGGGGTGACTGTGCCAAGCAAGGGTCACTACTTACTTACCTACCCTTTACCATTGTCGCTTCCACAGTGGTCTCTCGGGGAATGAACACACATGGAAACAGAATGCCTGCAACCCTGGTAGAGAGATGCAGCCTCTGCATGCCAACAGGGCACTGAATCCAACAGAGAGAGCATGAACAAACCTCTCGGTCAGAGCGCAGGCCAGTTATCCGCCGCCCACAGATCCGAAAGCACGCTTTTCAGTTTATTACCATCATCAAAGCGAGCTGTAAGTACAACAGAAGACAGGAGGTAAGGACCCACGCAGCATTTAAAGCCACCTATGCTTGGTGGATGTGTGTGTGTGTGTGTGTGTGTGTGTGTGTGTGTGTGTGTGTGTAGGGGGGTCACCTGCCAGCACAGTAGCTGAACTGAGACTCCCCAGACCTGGCTGGCAGAAACTAGGCTCCACCCCACAGAGGTACACATCCTGGATAGGACCACTGCTTGATGTCAGACCCGGTCAGGGTGGGAAGAGCCAGCAAGCCCCAAGCAGCCTGCAGTCCAAGAGCCAGGTAGCCTGGGAGTTAACAGGACCAAGAAATATCTCCGAATGTCAGTGGCTGCAGATACCTTGCAGAAGCTGGTGGTACTTGCTTTTATTATTTGGTTTATTATTGTTGTTATTTGTCATCAATGTTAACCATCATCACCACCACCATCATCATCATCATCATCATGGTGTTTTGAGGCAAGGTCTCACTCTGTAGTCCAGGCTGGCCTCAGTCTGACAGCAATCCTCCTGCCTCAGTCTCCCAAGAGCTGGGATTATAGGCATGAGCTACCACATACAGCTAGAAGCAATTTTTAAAATCCCGTCTGGGAGAAATAACCTCTTCTGAGCGTTCTTACTCTTATGAGTAATTTTTCAGACAAAATATTCAGCACCCGAAGATCACCAAAAATCCAAAGACACAAAACCACCCAAACAGAAACTGAGCCGGCACAGGAAGCACAGCCTCTAAGACTTGGCTGCGGAGTGTCTGGACGGCAGCGCAAAAACCCGGGGCAGGATTTTAGAAACTGTGAAATGTGAAACTTTCACACTCCAAGTAGAGCCACAGCAATGCCGTTTGCTCCGTGCTGCCAACAGAGTCACAAACTCAGAGACATGAGACTGAGTAGTCGTCCACAGCAACGGGTCTCAACCTTCCTAATGCTGTGACTCTTCTAATACAATTCCTCGTGTTGTGGCGACCCTCCTCACCGCCGTAAGATTATTTTCATTACTACCTGATTATTTTCATACTAACTGTCATTTTTCTGCTGTTATAAATCACAATGTAAAATATCTGATACACGGGATAGCTGACCTTTGACCCCCAAAGGGGTCACAACCCACAGGTTGAAAACCACTGCTCTACAGTGTCCCACCATAGGCCTTACTGTTTCGCTCTGGATCTTGAAGAACCAATACTTGACCAGCTTTCTCATGCTGCTTGTGTTCCTTGGACTCCTAGCCATTGACCCTCCTAACAAAGGTAAGCCTCCCCAGCCCAGTGTCCTGATCACACCAACAGGATGCTTTTTGCCACATGGTCCATAGAGTCCAGGTCAGGATTTGGACATCCTTGGGGGCCACTATTCGGCCTTCTATATAACCACCATGGCTGGATGGATTTTAACAGACCTAAATCAAAGCCAATAAAGAGAAGCAGTGCCGTGGAGAAAAGATGAGAACCAAACAGATATGTCCAGAAAGGCTCAGAGGTGACAAAGGTTTGCAAAAGAGAGGAGAAAGAGAGAGGACCCCAGAGGACACAGCGAGGGAGTCCTGGAGGGAGAGGGACAGAGACCTAGTTTCTGGGCCTTCCCTCAAACTGTTTGAAAGAATCGATATGCAGGTTGAAGACCAGCAAAGGCAAGCTGAGCTGATCCACAGAAACACATAGCTGAGCAGCACAGGGGAAGCACAGAACCTCAGTGAAGGGGAGACGGTGAGTGTTGCCCTTGGGAGTCCCAGGAGCCCAGGACAGCCACAAGTGCAGCTCTTTGGCCACAGCAAAAGATCTGCCAACCCAGCACCCACGGTTCATGCCCTTGGGTGTCTCTCATGGGTTAGCACAAAGAGACCCTTGAGTCCTGCACCAGAAAGCCCTGTGTACCCTGCAGGCATCCAAGGTGGGTCATTTTGCATTAGTTTGCCTCCACCCTTCAGAGAGGGAGTGGTGGGCAGAAAGACAGGAGGAAAAGGATGGCCGTGTGCTTGAGGAGGGTCTGGCTCAGGAGCAGATGTGCAGCTCAGGTGGGAGCAGTTTGCCTCGCTTGTCCAAGACTGGGGGGTTTGGATGGTCAGTGTGCCAAAGGGATCCTGAAGAAGCCTGAAAGAAATAAGGGAATGAGCCATCAAGTATGTGAAGAAGAGATGGCCAGTGCAAATGTCCTGGGGCATGAAGGCCCCTGAGGAGGGTGCTGAGAAACTTGGAAGGACCCCCCCCAATCAAATTTTAAATTATGTTGAAGTTTCTAAATGTACTGAAGAAGTAGTGGAGGAAGGGGCATTCCTTTCCTACTACAGCTCAGGAATGTGAGAAGGTATGGAAGACCAAGGATGAGAACCCTCGGATCTGGATCTTTTCTTCCTCCCATTATTCATGTATGTGTTGTTTCCATGTTATGTGTGTATGGTGCCACATGTCTGTAGGTCCACGTGCTCTTACGAGGAAGCTAGAGTTGGCAGGCAGGTGTCCTGCGCTATCGCCTCTGCACTTTATTCCCTGGAGGCAGAGGCTCTCGCTGAACCTGGAGCAAGGCTCGTTGGCGGCCAGCAAGCCCCAGGAATCCTGTTTCCCACGCCGTGCTGGTGTCACAGGCATGCACAGCCAGAGCCAGCTTTTTACAGGGGCGCTGAGGATTTGAACTCAGGTCCTCATGTTTCTGCAGAAAGCACATGGAGCTATCTTCGCAGCCCCTAATCTTGATCCTTTCTGATTTTTCCAAAATGATCACTGTCTTAGTTAGGGTCTCTATTGCTGCAATAAAACACCATGACCAGAAAGCAAGTTGGGGAGGAAAGGGTTTATTTGGCTCACACTTTCACATTGCTGTTCGTCACCAAAGGAAGTCAGGACGGGAACTCACACAGGACAGGAAGGAACCTGGAGGCAGGAGCTGATGCAGAGGCCATGGAAGGGTACTGCTTACTTACTGGTTTGCTCCCCATGCCTTGCTCAACCTGCTTTCTTATAGAACCCAGGACCACCAGCCCAGGGATGGCCCCACCCACCATGGGCTGGACCCTCCCCCATTGATCACTAACTGAGAAAATGCCTTACTGCTTGATCTCCTGGAGGCGTTTCCTCAACTGAGGCTCTTTCCTCTCTGATGAGTCTAGCTTGTGTCAAACTGACACACACAACCATCCAGTCCAATCACAAACTGATGTCTGCACTGTTTGAGGTTTTTTTTTTTTTTCCTGAGTGGTCACTGTTATGGTCCAGGTGGGAACAAACTGGGATGGATGGAGCACAGTGGGACTCGGTGGAACAGGGGGACACGTGCTCAGGATCAGAGTAGCCCAGAGCTTATGGTGTACTCTGGACTGCCAGCATGAGGAATTAGAGGTTTATCCATAGCAACAGCTGAGCCCATGGGTCTTGAACAGGGTGCGAGAGCGGATGGGGTGTGGGGCAGATGCCCTGGAGAAAGCCATGAGGAAGGTTAAGCCTGAGAGAGGGACATCAAGACAGAGTCCGAAGGGATTCACACCTAAGAGGCAGCTGGGACAGGCGCCCAAGGAAGAGAAAACAAAATCACAGAAGAGAACAGCGTGTAATGGGGTCCAGGGCCCTGGATGCTAGCAGGGCTGGTGAGGGATTGGACACAACCTGAAAAATCTCTGTCCCACCAAGCAACAGCAACCCACCCCTGCCAGGTCCTCGGGGCACTGTGGGCAGGCATCTGACGGAAACGCCGTGTCCTCAGATAGCCCCTCAGGGATTGCTCTGGTCTGATGGTAGCAGCCACATACCGTCTATTCAGCCATCAGGGCTGGCTCCGGGTTGTCACAGACAAATCATCAGGACCCTGCCCTCTGCTGGGCTTGCAGCCTCGAGCATGCTGACCTTGGCTTCAGACCCCCAAGGACAGCTGGCTGCAGCTGGCTGACAGGATAACACCCCCCCCCATATCATGTGCACTGAATTGGATCACACAAGCCCATGAGGGTGGCACTGTCACCTGATGCGCAGCACAGGGACCCCGTGTCTCCCCTGGGAGACGCTCACCTGGTAAGCAAACGTGTGTAGGCTGGCAGATCACAGGTGATTCACGCAGCCAATTTATTTATGACAATCAGGCTAAATTTAGGTTAATTACTTTTTAATCATTGTCTCGAGGGTGCATGAAAATACTTGAAGCTAGCCCACGAACATGGAGCTGCTGGGTGAGCGAAATACTATCTGATCGACCAGCTGCCAACCGCACTGGGAGAGGCTTGGGGAAGGGCGGCTCGGGGACTGGAGGGTGTGAGCTTGCTCTAGGGACTCGGCTGTCACAGGTCCATGGTCTTCGAGCTGATGGCCACCTTTTTGTATGGCCTGTTGTCCTGGGTTAGTCCCCTGGGCTGGGCCCTGTGGTTGCTCCTTTTCAATCTCCCCACATGCCCTATAACAGTACAATGATCTTCCCAGAAGGTACAATTGAGAATCTTGGTGGCAGGGCCCTCCCCTGCCCTACCCTTACAACTCTGTTCTACTTCCAGAAGCCTCTTCTCCATATCCCAGAAGCCCACCTGCTCCTCGGCTAAGATTTGGACTTCTCTGCAGTATCTAGCCTGGTACCCCTCCAGGACACCCCATTCCTTTGGCTACCGTATTGGTGGCAGGTCCTCCAATTGGCAGGGCACCTGGCTAAAGCAGGCACACCCTCCCTCCTAATGCTCCTGATGCCACATCAGCTCTCCCGCCCTGGGAACCCTGTCCCCTCTTGTGCACCACAGAAGTCAGTATTCACTGAAAACCCCCATCGTGCTCTAAGGGACTGTGGCTCCTGAATGGGCTTGTCCTCCGGACAGTGCATACGCAGTAGCCATCCTCAGCCTCAGATCAGGCATGGAGGCCCCTATTCATCTGATCCTTTAAGGACTGAATCTCTCTATATAAGGCTCCAAGCCCTGGTGTGGCACTCACAGCAGAAGCCTATCGCAGGGCACACCTGGCCTGGGAGCCACAGCTGTCCGCAAAGGTGAGGATGCAAAGTCAAACGGGATAGGATCTGCTTTTGCATCCCCTTCCTACAGCTCCCTCTTGCCATCACAAGGGTCCAGGCAAAAAGAATGTTTCCTACCTGACCAGCTGAATGCAGAACACCAGCTCAAAGCCCCAAACAAGGTCTGTTCCATATCTGCAAAGGCCAAGGTCTGACTTCGGCTCTGTTTTCATAATAGAAAACACAACACATGTTGGTTTCATAAGGGGATCTGTGCAAAACACAAATGTCAGCTACTCCTGGGTTCTACCAGTTCTGGAGCTCAATATCTGCATATACACAGGCTTGTGTCCGCAGGCAGCTAAGGAGTGGTGAAGACAGTCACAGCTGGAAGTGTTAGCATGACAAGAGGATGTCACAAGGACTATATATAGCCCACTGCTCAGGAAGAGTCCCAAGGCTGGCCTTCAGGCAGGGAAGGAGAGCAAGGCCCTCAGCTGCTCAGAGATAGGACCTAGTCCTATCTCTGTCCCAGTTTAGGGCTGTCTGCACTCGCCCCATTTGAGTATGCGAGAAGTCATGTTAGGAAGCTACCCTGGACACACACAAATGGACGTGGGGCTCCTGCTAAGCCAGTGGCGTGGAGACGCCTACAGGCACCAGCTGAGATGCTGATGAAGGAGGTGATGGTAGGCCCTTAGGAGGAGGCTGGCTGGATCCATCTGGCCAAGCCCCAGTCAGGTCCTGACAGGAACAATCAGGATGGAACCTCCA
The DNA here is from genome assembly GCF_030254825.1 of Meriones unguiculatus. Taxonomy (NCBI): domain Eukaryota; kingdom Metazoa; phylum Chordata; class Mammalia; order Rodentia; family Muridae; genus Meriones; species Meriones unguiculatus. The sequence continues at coordinate 8,607,765 of NC_083363.1, forward strand.
GCCAACAGGGGTTTGGGAAGCACCAAGGACATTTCTCAGCTCCAATCCGAGAGCCCCAAACCAGAGGCTCTGATTCAGGATGACTGACTCAGCTCTTGATAGCATGCTGGGTGAAAACCAGACATTCCAGGCACAAGGTTAATGTACAATTAAAAACAAACAAACAACAAACAAACAAAAAAATGAAAACCCTGCTCAGTCTGAGCCAAGAGAGGAAAACCTGGTCCCCGGAGATAAGAAAAGAAAGCGCCAATCCCAAGATGGCCCTGATGCAGGAATTATAACAGGATAAAGGAAGGAAGGGAAGTACAAGGATTAAAGATAAATACGGGAAACAGCAACAGATATAAGCTGGGGGTGTAGCTCAGTGACAGTGTTTACTCAGTGTGCACAAGGCCCCAGATTCAACTCCCAGCACTGAAACAAAACAACGGAAACAGATGATCACATCATCAGATGGTCACAACCACAAACCAATGCCACCAGCAGTGCATGGCCCTATCACACGTGCTCACTTGGCAAAACTGATCACTAGCAACTCATCTGTCTGAAGGAGAGGGAGAAAAACCTGGGACACCTGGGGACCGTTATCTTCCATAACTCACATGCAGCTGGTGTCCTTGACGGAGAGTCATGAGAGGGACAGAGAATGCTTCACACCCAAACCTCAGCAGCCCCGAGATAAATACAGGGACGCCACACGTGCCACAGTCAAACTGCAGAGAACGGAACAGAGAAAACTCCTACAAGTGAACAAAGCTAGACAGCTCTGTGCAAAGAGGCAGACATCAGGAGCCAGGATAAGACACCAGCATCTATTATGAAAGTGAAGTCATTTATGTGTAGATGAGAGGGTGCTGAGAGCCTTTCTGCAGCTGTCACACACGCTGAGGGTCCCTCCAGGTCGCAGATGGAAACCTGGATCCAAGATGACCGGGAGCATGGAAGTGGACAGTAGTAGAAGGAATAAAGGAGGGTTTCCTCAGCATTTACTCAAGAGCTGGCCACCTGCTGTGGTGGTTTGACCGAGAATGGCCCCTATAGGCTTAACTATTGAATGCTGACCTCCCAATTAGTGGAACTGTGTAGGAAGGATTAGGAGGTGTGGCCTTGTTAAAAGTGTGGCCCTGCGGGTGGGCTTTGAGGTTTCAAAAGCCCAGCAGGCCCCAGGCCCCACTCTTTTGCCTGCTGCCTGCAGATCAGGATGTAAGCTATTGCTCCAGTGTCATGCCTGATGGCTTGCCTGCCACCATGCTTCTTGCCGTGATGGTCATGGACTAACCTTACTCTGAAACTGTAAGCAAGCCCACCTCCGGTTAGTGCTTTTTTTTTTTTTCAAATAAGTTGCCTTGGTCACTGTGTCTCTTCACAGCAATACAACAGTAACTAAACCAGCTGTAGGAGGGGGTGGAGAGATGGCTCAGCAGTTAAGAGCACCAGCTCCTCTTCCGGAGGACCCAGGTTCAATTCCCAGCACCAACATGGCCCTTCACACAGGGTTTGCCTTAGACCTGAGACAATTCCTTCTCCTCTATAACCCCAGTTCCAAGAGATCTAACACAGACAAGCAGGCAGAACACCAAATGCACATGAAATAAAAATAAATAAATCATTTTTTAAAAAAACCTGTAAGACAGAGTGCAGTGCATGAAAAAAATAGAGGATAGAGCCAGGTGGTAATGGAGCATGCTTTAATCCCAGCACTTGGACAGCTACCAGGACAGCCAGGGCTACACAGAGAAACTGGCTTGAAAAACAAAACACAACAAAAAGAGGACAGGAAGAGATATTTGTATGTGGGGCTCATTACATTTCTAAACAGGATAAGAAATCAGAGAGGGAGAGAAACTCCATGTAGGAGACAGACATGAGCAATGGCATCTGACCTGTTCGACCAACAGCATCACAACAGAACAGGAAGGAATTATGGGGTCATCATCTCTATTCAGCCTGCTGATCTGGAAGTGTCCTGTGACACCAGCCCTGTTAGCCAATGACAAAATGAGCCATCCCAGCTGCACAGCAGGTGTGCCAGCACATCTAATGGACACCACTTTGGCAGGTTCCATAGTCGTGGCAAGAAGGCGGCCATGTAACCTGACAACAGGTTCTCGGGAACCACCGTGGGTCCCTGTAGGAAACCAGAAAATCACCATGGCCAGAAGTGGAGGGGTCGGGTCTCAGCATAGGGAGGGAGGTCTCTTGGCCCCTCCATGAAGAAGGCAGGACACTCAGGCCTCGGAGGGGCAGGACAAGGTAGTAAAGGCCTCACATCAGGAGAGCACCATTAGTTTTGTGCTTAAAATGTAATTTGGGGCCGGACTCGGTGATGCATGCCAGCACTCCAGGAGGCAAGAGGCAAACAGATTTCTGGGAGTTTGAGGGCAGCCTGGTCTACAAATCGAGTCCAGGAAAGACAAGGCTCTACAGAGAAACCCTGTCTTAAAAATCCAGAAGAAAAAAAAAATGGGGGCCATATCCATGGCTGACAATTCTTTGTTGATCTTCTCCATGACTCCTGTAGAGACAACAGACCTGAAACACTGAGAGGCCCCCCGAGGTATCCAGATCTTCCTCAGCATCAACAGCAAAAAAGAACAAGAGTTTCAGAGAAGAGGAAATGCAACCCAGGGCCCCTCTGCAGGGAATGGCGAGCATTCATCCCAATTCTCTGGGTAAGACGCAGAGCAGTGAATGCCATTCTGCAGCCCTGGGCCAGATGTTCACAGCTGTGCAGCCAGGCCTGCGCATGTGTGCAAGTGTGCCAGTGTGTGCTTGTGTGTTTGTACACATGCATGGGAGGGAGAGGTCATTCAAGTGTGCAGACATGTGGTGTTGTGCGTGAGGTGTGTGCAATCACATACGGGTTACTAAGTGTGAACCTGTAGAATACATGTGCAGCCATATATGGTCAGGGAGAGATGTGACCACATGCAGCTAGCTACATGGGGCTTGTGCATGTGTGTTTGGGCTGCCCTGTGGAGGTGCAATTGTGTGAAGTATGTTGCTGGGCGAGATGTGAGCATTTGCAAGCATGGAAACCCAGGTGGCCCAGGAAAGTAAGAGGGAGGCAGCCACATCACCGGAGGCCTCACTGTCCCCAAGTACCTGAGTCTCATGTAAATCCCAGCTCTGGCTCTTACAGGAGCAACTTAACAGGTGACCCTGGGCTAGCCCAAATACACACCATGGCAACAGACACCACCCAACATGGGGCAGGGCAGCCTTGGGGTGAGGACAGTTGAGATACATACTGAACCTCGGGACACGCTACATGCTAACTATACATGTCACATGCTAACTATATCCCCAACAGCACCTATTCACAATGCTTGCTCACGCATGCACTCCCCTGCCACACTTGAGTACTCGATACTCAGAGGACCCACGCTGACGCTTGGTGAGGAGAGCCTTGGCTAGGGCAGGAGAGGCCAGCGGGGTATCTGGGATCGTGGCAGGGCAGCCCTGTGGCTGCCAGCAGCTCTACCAGCTGGGACCCAGTCCAGGAGGGAGAACCCATGAGAAGAACCCCGAGTCGGCTCTGTCAGAGCTGCAGCCTTTTCATGTGGTTCCAGCTCCCTAGTGAGTCAGGATTTCAAAGGTGCACCCCCGAAGGACGGTCCCGCATGTCTCCGCCTCCCTGAGCCAGCTCCAGTGTCAGGTCCTCTGCCAAAAAGCTAAAGGAGTGTGCAGACAAGCACAACGTGAAAGGAGCTGCCGCTACACAGCTTCGCAACCAGCCCTGAGCGAGATTGGAGTCCTGGGGCCACAGAGAACTCCGTCCTACCCCCAAGCATGCTCCGGCTGTGCCCCTGCTGGGTTGTTCAGGTTATTCCAGGACAGAATCTCCATCAGCCCCACTCCTGAAGCCTGAGGGGCATACACAGGAGCCTCACTGCTGACTGCTGCCACCAAGCCTCAGGTGGCCTGTGGATGGACTACCAGGACATCCCCTTACTGTCCTGGGATCTGCGTAGGCCCACTGCCATCCAGTGTTCAGAGTCAGAGTAGAAGGCTCGGGCTGGAGAGATAGCTCAGGTATTAAGAACACTGGCTGTTCTTCCAAAGATCATGAGTTCAAGTCCCAGCAACCACATGGTGGCTCATAACCATCTGTGATAAGATCTGATGCCCTCTTCTGGTGTGCAGGTATATATGCAGGAAGAATACTATATAAATAATAGATGGACAGATGATAGATGATAGGTAGGTAGGTAGGTAGATAGATAGACAGACAGACAGACTGGATTAGACAGATAGAAGCAGGGGCCAGCAGACAGATCACAGAGTGTGCTTGTCTTCCCCGAGGCCCTCCTCACGTCCATAAGCAGGTTCCGCATGCTCCCACCCGAGGAAGGATTTGTGGGACTGTCTGGAAGCATCCGAATCTGTGATGATTAGCAGCACCTCAGCGGGGATCCCAGCTTCAGGCATGGCCCTTCTCCAACCTGCCTTGCCCAAACCCGATGCAAGCGGGGCAGTGACAGCCACTCAATACCCTGTTTGTGCCAATGTTTGCTAGTGTGCCAGCTTGTCAGGCATGTCAGCAGATACACAGCAGGCCCATCACCACACCCGACTGGCTGCAGCCATCATCCCTCCTACCCTCTACAAAGATGCTCCCTTTCCGACACCCTGCCCTCAGGGGGTGAGGCTCCATCTCCCACTGTCAAGGAGCCATGGAGCGGGAGCTACAGACTGGAGCCTGGGCAGAGATGAGGACTGTGCCCCCACCACTCTGGACACTCCCCTCCATACTATCTGCGGCCCTGTGGCTATCCACACTGCATAAGCTCCCAGCTCTAGGTGTTGTCGCTTGTGAGGTGAGGAAGGGGTGGGTGTCCACAGCAGAGCCACAGTGGTGCTGACCCCAGGGCCTTTTACCCCACTCTGTTCCAGGACAGGACAGCAGGCCTGACTCAGTGATCCACCTGCCACACCATCCACTGGAGGTCACCTGACGCTCATAATCTACAGGGCCGGTTCTTTTTCTTTCTTTACATTTAATGTGCATTGGTGTGAGGGTGTCAGAGCACCTTGAACTGAGTTACAGACAGTTGGGAACGTGCCATGTGGGTAACTGGGAGTTGAACCCGGGTCCTTCAGAAGAGCAGACAGTGCTCTTCACCACTGAGTCATCTCTCCAGCCCACAGGAGCTAGTTCTTTAGCTTTGTGGTCCTCACTTCCCCGGGAATGGCTGATTCAGTCAGAGGATGGCAGAAGAAAGCCATCGTGTATGTCCAAGCTCCTCCTGAGCTGTAGTGAACACACCTGCCCTGGATCCCAGCAATCAAGAGGCTGAAGCAGGAGGACTGCTGAGAATTCCAGCCTAGCCGGGGATACAAAGAAAAACCATGTCCCAGAAAGCAAAGTAACTTTCAACAGCTACTACCATCCACAAGCTGTCATTCCACAGGTTCTAACCAAGTCACCAACAGACACATCTCCACAGACATCAATCTGGAACAAGACATGAGCAGAAATAACCGAAACCACAGGGAGTTGTGCGGGTGTGTGGGGAAGGTGAAGGGACTAGGGATACCCCAACCACCTAGGGAAGAAATGGCAGCACCACCTGGAGCCAAACCCAGGCTCAGTCAGTGACTGGGAGCTATGTGCCCCAGGTAGAAAGGGTGCAAGCCTCTACCCACAGCAGCGCTGCCCCAGGAACCAGAGCAACAGGGACTCCAAGGCTGACCCCTTCCCGGGGTCTACTGGAGAACCAGGGCTCACTAAATAACCTGACCTTGAGGCAGGCTCAGCGGCAACCGACTGTACCTTTGCAGCAGTGCCTCAAGAGTAAGCTGAAATGCCAGGTGTGGTGACCCAAGCCTTTAACCCCGGTCAGTACTTAGGCAGAGGCAGCTAGGTCCACTTCAAGTCCAGCCTGGGCTACATGGTGAATGCCCGTGTTAAGATATGGCAAGAATAAGCTATGACCCCACAGCAAAGAACCTTCTGATGCCTGCTAGTGACCACCTTGGACCACCAACTCACAAAACTTTCCACAATTAAGAGGTTAGCAAACACACACATGCCTCACATCCAAATACACAGGTTCCTGAGTCCTGCCATGTACCAGAGGGAAGGAACATCCAGTCCTGGAGAGATCAGGGGACAGGACATAGACAGAGGAAAACATGAGCCACTTGGCACCCTCCAACCAGCTCTGGAAGGTGACCCAGGCTCAGGTTCCCAAAGATTGTATGAGAACAGAGGAGGACACTGTGACGATGGATATACAATTTTATTTAACAGCAATTAAAGTCCACCACAGAAGAGGGACAGCAGAGAATCTTTTTTCATTTAATAAATACAAATGAATAAAAATACTTTGTTTTTTGAAGAGACTGCCTCTCTTCCTCCCCCACTTGCCAGGGAGGCCTGGGGTGGCAACATGCCCTGTGGACACTGCGCGTGGTGCCCCCCCACAGAGCACCTCTTTACAGAGAGGGCTTCTTCTCAGTGGCATACAAATACTATTTCGGTACAAGCCCCTTCTCCTACAACTCCCAACACCGAATTCTGCTGCGTTACCAAAAGAAATAGACCCCCCCTACACACACACACCCCTTGGAGAAGGAAAGCACAAGGTCCCCACAGGTGCCAGCTGGAGCCCCAGAGCTGGGAACTATTAACACCATGAAACATGCACAGCGCTGGCCACTGACATGTGGGCAAGGGGGGAGGGGGGGAAGCAGAGACTGTGCAGTGAGATCTGCTGCACCGCCCACAGATGAGCTGCATTTTAAAAATAGAAACTCATGTTTAACCTGTTTAGAAAAGGCCAAGCATCCACTTACACTGAAGATCTGTTATTGCTTGTGGGCCTACTCGGGCAGTTGCTCAGCACGGTCCTGCTGTTAGAGACCCTCCTCCCCTGGCCAGCAGCACAGCCGCTTCCCAGCCCCGCCAATTCAGAAGGCGCACCTCTGCTGAGCACCTAGTGGCACATTCCCTTCCAGCCCTGACAGTGAAGAACAATGTGATTCTAGAGCTAAACCTGGTGCAACCACAATGTATAAACAGAACCCCCAGGTCAGACCCACACGAAAGCTCGGCAAGTCCCCGGCTGCTCTCATGTGCACCCATGACCCAGACATGGATGCCACCAGGAAAAGCAGCAGTCTTGGTGACCCATGTCTCTTCTCATGAACCCATTTACAAAGCATCCCCTGGAGGGGGCTACGGTGACACCTGTAATGCACACAGCAAGCCTCTGTCACCATGCCAAAGGCAACCTAGGCTGTAAGTGCAAAGTGTCAAAAGAAGCTCAGAATGCTTCCTGTGACACCTGGGTCTGAGAGGCAGGGACAGCAGGCCCACATTGCTTTTTCCAAGGTCCCATGTCCTCAGAAGGAGCAGCATTGGTACCAGCAGTCCCTGGCAGATGACTGAGGCAGGCCCTCAACAACTGCAGGAAGGAGCAGCGCTGAGGACCCCATGGCTGGGAGAGGTAGTGAGGACAGCCTGGACCCCTCCCTGAGGCGCGGCAGGAGGAGTCTTTTGCAGCGCAGCAGCTGTCAATATTCCAGTCATGATTTCAGAGGAGCTGCCTGTCTGGGGTGGAAAGGAAGGAACATAGGTGCTGTGGCTCTGCAGTTGCCCGTGTTGGTGTCGGCATGGCAGCACTGTTGCCAAGTGTTCTGGAGGACAGCGCTGGACTGCTCAGTGTGCACACAGGTGTGGTCTCAGAGCCCCAGAGACTTCTGTACGATCTGCTTGGCGATCTTGTAGAACTGCTCACGGTCATCCCGCCACATCTTGGAAGCATCTACATTCGCCCCACTCTCATCATTGGGCTCTGAAAAGAAGGAAACCGTGAATGAAAGGGTAAGTAGCTCCCTTTCATCTCAGAGCGCCTCGGACCTTTCAAAGATCATTCTGGGTTGGAAAGTGGACTTCCAACAAGCCAGGGCCTTCCGCCTCAGGAAGGGAGGGGGAGACTGGCACAAGGAGCGCACTGACCCTCAAATCATTAGCTCTTCCTCACCAGCAACCTGGGGCAGCTCCCTTAGTGGACAGGAACCCCTTTATTTCTTACACACCTCAAACTTCTCTTGTCTGAATCCTGCTTCCTCTGTACCTCCTCAGACATTGCACCCTGTGCTCAGGTCAGTGACACAAGTTCTCACACACCAACTGAGGGGGTCTGAGGACCTGTACCCTCCAGCCCCTCCAAACTCACCCACTCTCTTGGCTGGGAATGTCCTAGTGTCTGAATGCCAGGCTTTGCAGTCAAATGCTTTATTCCTATTCCAATCCCAGCATCCACCAGCTCCACACAATGGTCTTTCTAAGGCACAACTGCCACAGTGTGGCATCCAATGCAACCCCCAGGGCTGTCCACTAGGCTCCTGGCCCTGTCCAGCTGATCCTTAGCCCCAAATGCCTTTCCCTTCCTCCCTGTCCACCCTAGTGTCCCAACTCATTCCAAAGCAGCCCAGAACAGTGTTTCTTCTGCAGGTCAAGTTGACCACAAGGGCCAATAACTATTACTGGGTTTTCAAATTCCTTGAAATTATGGGGACATCACACTGGAGTGTCTACTGTGTTATTACCCCTGTACTGTGACACTCAGTGGAGTCCCGATAAATCAAAATACCAAAGAACAGAGAATAGTAAACTGTGGTCAACACGCTGGGGGTACTGGCATATCTTACACAGTATGTAACCATGGGAGTATGCTCACACTTGGGAAAGTACAGACCTCCTACAACAGAAAATAGAATGCAAAGGCTCACCTGCCAGCATGCTCACCACTGAAAGTAGGATCTTCTCTACACTCTGCACAGGGCTCCACCGCTCAGCGCTGCTCTCATAGCCCATGGGATCATCACCCGGGGCATGCAGGATGGAGATGCAGACTCTCCCGTCAGGATAGACTGCAAAAGTCAGAGGCAGCCATGTGAGCCCAGAGATGGTGCCAACTGTTTGCACAGCTGAAACAGAATGCTTCCTGTTGGCACAGAGGGGCCTGCCCGCAGCAAGCCAGACCTGTCCGGTGCCGAGCAGGTCCTGTGGTCACTGACAAGATGATGAAGATTCTTCAGAGGGCTCTGCAGAGCAGGTTTTTAGAAATCCCCAAGTCAGGTGGCAGGGCCACACCCGTGACTAAGATCCACGTCCATGTGGCAAGGCAACTGAACTACTTACGTGGAGAGAAAGGGGGCAATTCAGTAACAATACCCAGTTCGAAATTATTTTTACAAATAAAAAGACATCTCTCTGGGCTGGAGAGGCAGCTCAGCAGTTAAGTGTTCACTGCTTTTCCAGAGAACCAAGCTTCAATTTCCAGCACCCAGATGATGACTCAGAACCATGCTTAGTTCCAATTCCAGGGGATTTGACTCAGTCTTCTGGCCTTTGTGGGCACCATGAACATGTTACAGAAACATATATACAAGCAAAACACCCATACATGTAAAATAAAATTGAAGTAAGTTTTAGAAAAACCTGGTATCAAATGTATGGGCACACATGCATAGACTCTAGCACTTGGGAGACAGAGACAGGAAAATCAGGAGTTCAAGGCCATCCTGTAATATGAAACCTCTATCAAGCACCTCACTCGTCAAATTTCTCTTAGGTATACCTACTTATAAAAGGAAGAAATAAAATAAGATAAATCCCAATGAGGTATAGTCAGTGACAGTATTATTGTGCCACCTTCCAGACACACATGCACAAACTGTTCCAAGTTGAAACTCAGAGCACTACTGAGTACTAAGCTACTTCCCAGTCAACACGGCACAGACACTCCCCCACTAACCCCGAGTGCATCACCACGCCACGGCTAGGGATTCCTAACTGGTCTGCAGTATCAATAGCCAGTCTAACTACAGCATTCCCTTTACTCTGCTGTGGAAAGACGGAGCTGCCTCCAGCTTTTTAATGTATGTGAGTGTTTTGTTGTATGTATGTCTGTGCACCACACAGAACCTGGTTCCAGAGAGGACAAGAGAGGGTATCAGGTTCTTTGGAGCCTTGGCTGTGAGCAATGATGTGGGTGCAGAGAACCAAGTCTGGTTCCTCCGCAAGAGCAACAAGTGGTTTTAACCACTACACCACCTCTCTAGCACAACTCCAAATTTCCACCATTAAAAAGGACACTGTGACAAAGGCCAATGTCGGACACAAAGCACTCAGGGCCTGAAAGTTCTGGTAAGCCCATTAACACAGGATGGCTGGGCCAAAGAGCCCGTGTTAAATTCAAACACCCCACCCCATTAAGCTGACCTTCAAAATGGAAATCCTAGTGCTTACACTACAACTCATTTGCCACAGTTTAACAGTGAGCAGCCACTGTAGAAATGTGTGTACAATACTGGCCTGCCGCGTCCATGTGCCAGTAGGACCTCCCTGCCCCTTCTTAACAGTGAAGCATCTGCTGCCCTGTCAGCCACATGCACAGGCACTTACTGTTGGGATGGAACATCTCGCAGGTAAATCTCATCTTCGGAGGACTCAAGGGGTAGTCAAGTGGGAAACTCAGGATGGCAGGAAAAACACCAAACTCAAAGCAAGTGTCTTCAGGGCCCCTGCAAGTTAGGAAATATATACGTTTGCCATGGCAGCCTCGACACAGAAGTGGGAGGACACTATCACTGCCTACAAGGGCACCTGGAAGATCTAAATGAAGCACTGTTCTCCTCTAGCTGCAGAGTCCACCTTGTCCCTTTTCAGCCATCTTAGACCTGAGGTACAAACACAGGCCAAACCACAGGCAGCACAGCTTTGCACAACAATTGTATCACAGAGACACTCAAGCACACTGTGGGTCCTGGGGAGGTGACTGACAGCATGAGGTCCAGCTCCTATGGGGAGCAAAGTGTGAATTTTGGCAGACAGCAATAGAGAGTCTTTGTGCGTAGGGATGAGGAGCTAAGGAATATATTTCAAGAGATATTCTGAATTTGCAAATATGTCTAAGATGTAACTTTGTAATCTTCAGACAGACAGGGCACACACGTGATCCTCAACTTATGCAGCCTAGGCCACTGCAACCCCTCCTGGCCCTAAGACGCCAACCTGTACCAAACATCTCCTGGCATGTAAACAGCCGAAATGGTGCAAGCCATTAAAGTACTGCTCAAATCTAGAGCCTTGACACTGACTGAGACCCGAAGGCAGGGAGATGGGATAGGGATACTGCCGGAGACCAACTCCTTCCTTCCAAATCTTACTAATATAACGCATATCCGCAGTTCAAAAGGCTGTGGAATTGTCCACCACATAAACTCAGTAAGGCAGAAGTGCTGGCTGACAGCTTCCAATGCTAGCATGGGAGCTATCACCTCGGAAAGGACACCACATAGTGAAGGGCAAGCCTTGTACTATTCACGCTGTCTGCAGGAACCAGGCCCTGCATGTACAGCTCTGAAGAAGGCGTGCTGGCACACACTTGCCATCCTACACTCCATGCACACGCTCGAGGCAGAGGCAGGAGGCTTTCAAGTTGGAGACCAGCCTGAAGAGTACAGAAAAAAATATTTAAAAACTAAAATACATGTTTAGAAAAACAAACAGGCCTGCCTCCCTGTAGCAGTAGGTCTAAAACAAAGAACAGCTCACAGGGATAAGGCCTGGGTTCCCACAGACAGGATCCATGTTAGATCCCGTAGCTCCCCACAGAGTCCAAGACACTTACACAGGGGAAAATGAGAAGACATTGATTCAAAGGCCATGCTTACGTACTAGGGGAGATTCTTCTCAAAGTACAAACTTATCTGGGTGTGGTTGTGACGAATGTCTAAGGCAACCCGATTTGTACATGATCTTGTCTCAAAACAGTAACGAGAAGGTGGGGTGGCGAGGGGAGGGGTGGCTCAGCTGTTAAGAACACATATTACTCTTTACAGAGAATCAGAGTTTGGTTCTCAGCACCACACGGGGCAGCTTGCAGTCATCTGTAACTGCAGCCACAGGGGGATTCAACTCTAACTCCTCTGGCCTCTGTGGGCATTGCCACTCATGTTCACACACATGAGCGTGCACACACATAGTAAAAATAATAAACAATAAATCTGGGGAGAAAGCAAACACGGGTTGAGGTAAATAACTCAGTCTACAAAGTGCTTGTTGTGCCAGCATGAAAACCAGGATGCAAGCTCCAGGTCTGCCGTAAACAGGCAAGTGTGGTAGTTTAGGCTCTCAAGCCAGACACCAGAGAGGTGGGGCCAGGCGGATCCCCTCCGCTCACTGTGACTAGCCTCCCCAAATCAGCAGCCGAAGGCCATGGAGAGTCCTTTTGTCCCCAAAAAACAAGCCAGACAGATATCCTGATGAACATCTGAGGCTGGTCTCTAGCCTCCACGTGCATGCAGCACAGATATGCATTTGCACACATTTATGCGTACACACACGTATACACACATACACCTCACACTCAGATGAAACACCTCCACAAAAAAATGACAGTACAAATCTGCTTAAAGTTTGGTAAAGTTTATTTTAGACCAGTGATACACAGATCTATAAAACGCTACCTGCACTATTTTATCTCCACAATTAAGAGAGCAAGACCAAAAGAAAAAAGAAAAAGCTTTAATTTCATTTGCAGTCACACCCAGGGCTTCGAAAGAACAATGCAGTGTCTTGTTAAGCCAAGTTTTTCTCAGTGACAAGTCCTGACTCTGGAAAGTGATCCTGTGCTACTTCAAAAACAACAGTGAATAGCTCTTCTGCTTGGAGAGATGACATGCTGCCTGACAGTCCCCTGGGGTCCTGGCACCAGGCCAGGGCAGAGGATGCCCTGGGAAGCAGCAGCATAGCCGCCTTCATAGGGTGTGGCCCAGCTGAGTTTTCCTCTCTCATGCTGCAGGGGCCTGGATGGACCCTGAGCTTTCCCTCCCAAGTCAGAGCTGTCGAGCACTTAGGCTGGGTAACTGTCACCTATCAGCACTCCCCAGCTTTCGGAATCACGGAGGTCACGGGCACTGCTGCTATTTTACTGCTGAGCAAAGCTGGGGGGTGCACAGTGTAGCCGCTAACACTGTAGTGAGAAGCCTGAATAAACAGAGACACTGTATTGAAGTAACCCTGCCAGCCAGGCATGGAGGTGCACACTATGCATCCCAGCACTTGGGAGGCAGAGGCAGGCAGGCCTCTGCGAGTTTGAGTCCAGCCTGGTCTATATAGAGAGTTCCAAGCCAGCCAGGAGGACATACAGAGAAATCCTGCCTCAAAAGGAGAGCGACAGACCCAGACACAGTCTGACTAAGACAGAGGAGAGAGCCTGTAGGGCTGGCACCTCTGAGTCTAGAGTGAGAATAGAATGGGTAGTGTCCCTGGAATGAGCTACATGCCATTTGCTCAATGCTTTGATAACAGGTCTTTTGTTTCTCATAATGGGGCTTTCTTTAAAAAAAAAAAAAAAAAAAAAAGTCTGGATTGTTCATAGCATCAGAAGCATGACCCAACATTTCCTCAAGTGCGCCCACATCTTAAATAGCAGAGCTGTTTGCGAATACTCGGGCTTACTGCTGGTTTAAACTGGGGTTTCTTTCTCCTTTCCAGCATGACTGCCACTTGGACAGGTATGCAGGGGGCAAACTGTGTGCAGAGACATGCCTGCCAGGGTGGGAAAAGCCACAGAGAAGCTCCCTGCCCCAGGACAGAGAGAGAACAGAGCTTTTGGACAAGCGAAACACTCAAAGCACACACCAACTCTGGTGCCTACAACAACTTCCATCTACTATCTGCAAACACACCTAACCTGTACTTCCCGGCAGACCACCCGAGTATCGAGTATCGTTACAACCCGTTTCCCTTGGAATGCCTCTTTAACGGCTTCACTGCTGCTTTCTTCTTTCTTTCTTTCTTTCGTTTTTTACTTTGTTTTTTTTTTTTTTTTTTTTTTTTTTCAAGACAAGCCTTGGCTGTCCTGGATTTGCTTTGTAGACCAGGCTGGCCTCAACTCAAGAGACCCGCCTGCCTCTGCCTCCCTGAGCCCTGGCACTAACAAAGGTGTGCGCCACCATGCCCAGTCACTGCTTCTTCCTTTGTCTGTGAAAGAAACAGATGTGGAAGATGATCACCAGTGACTGCCATTCCTGCCTGTTCTCCAGCGCTGCCTCAGACAACATCAGCAACACACCTGTAAACACCAGACTGCAGCAAGAACATGACTTTCATTTTTACATGTTGCAGGGTGAAGCCTGCCTGGAAGGCAGAGGGTCAGGGCAGCCTCCTGATACTGAAGGCTTTTGGGAGCAGTCTGACACTAATCCCAGGGCAGGAAGCGTTAGAGACTCTGCTTTGCTGTTCTCTTCATCAAGTGTCACAGCAGACAGCAGACTGTCCCACACCACTGTAACTGATGAAGTGTTAAAATAGTAGGCGGCCCCTCTCTTCTGGGAGCTCAGAACCAGAACGAATTACTAAAAATTGCTAGTCTGAACAACATACAAAAACTGGGCAAACACACAAACACCCTCCCTAAAAGTCCCTGTGCAACCCCGACACTGTGTGCTCCACTCCACAGTTCAACAAAGGCTTCTCCCAGCTGCTTCTCCCTCACCAGGGCCCACAACATGTGACGAAGGGGCTGCACCACCACACACCTGGCCACACACCGGGCTGATGGGAGTGGCTGCCTAGGCAGCAGGCATCATGAGAAACCTGTCTGCTCCCATAATGTAATACCTTGTTGGCAACAGGACACAGCTGGAAGCTGTGACTAGAAAAAGGGACCACATGTACCACTGTTGTCCTAGCAACATGGACAGGCAGGGACACCCTGATTCTTCTGTATTTAAAAGACCCCTCCCCCACCAGAACCAGGGTAGTAACACACAGGATTTGTTCCATATTATAATTTCAAGTATTGGACAATAATACTGTCCAAGAAGTAACAGCCACATCCTAATGTTTTTACAATACTGCTTAAAACACGCACACAAAAAAAACCCTTAAATGTACCCACACTCTATCTGAAAGGCACTAAGTAAGTCTGTCAACTATAAGAACTTCACAACAAATTCTAACATAGAGGATCACTTGCCTAACATAAATGATAACCTTACTCATGGTGGAAAATATCAAAAAACAGACATGTCAGCAAAAAAAGCAAGCACCTCCTTCATCCTGCACCCTTCCCTGAGAAGATGGAGCAGTGTGGTTCTGCAGGGTTTCCTCTGTGTGCAAGTGCACAAACTCTAACAACAAAAGTGGATTACTTTAGAGTTAAAATTGTATCATGGTGTGAGTGATGGAAATGAAAACATGGAATAAACAAACACCGCATACTTACAGAGCGGAGCACAATGTTACTGAGGCAGCAACATTCTTACAAACTGATCTGATGATTCAATAAAAGCCCAGCAGGAATACTACCAAAAGGACATGTGTAGGGAATTCATGGCACCTGGAACAGTGTGAAGTCTAACAGAAAGAACAAGGATGGAGGACTCATTTGCCAACTGTAAAACTAACCCTGAAACAACCACAGTTGGCACAAGGATGGGCACAGATCAATGAAATATGAAGTAAAAAACTAAGCCACTGCACCATGGACTATATTGATTTTGACACAGATGCCAAGATTGCTCATTGGGAATTTAAGAAAAGGGTTGAGGAAAGTGGAGAGCCACAGGCACAGAGTGAAGACTGACTCCTAAACGTCACTCTATACCTAAAACTAACTGAACAGGAGCAAGGATGGAGCTTAGAGAGCTGCAAGCTCCAGGGATAGTTAACACTCCTCATCAACCTGACAAAAACCTAAAATTACTTACAAGGTAAGCCTCTGGGTCTGCCTGTTTGGGTTTATCTGGATTAGGTTAACTGAGATGGGGAGACCCAACCCTAACAGCCATAGGAATAAAAGAAAGTTAAGGGGTGGAGAGATGGCTCAGCGGTTTAGAGCCCTTATTGCTCTTCCAGGACCCAGGTTCAATTCCCAGTACTCACATGATGGCTCACCATCCTAATTCCAGTCCCAAGAGAACCAATTCCCCAGACCTCCACTGTATTACATGTGGTATACACACATGCATAGTATAAACAAAACACTCGCACATACAAATAAAGCTTTAAAGTGGGAGGGGGTGTTAAACATGAACATTCATTACTCTCCGCTCCCAGACTATGGAGGTGACGTGACTAGTTGTCTCACACTCCTGCTGCCATGACTTGCCACCATAAAGACTGTGCATACCTTCAAACTGTGAGCCAAAAGTAAACCCTCTCTCGCTCTCCACTGTCCTGGAATTTGCTCTGCAGACCAGGCTGAACTCTGCCTCTCAAGTGCTGGGATTAAAGGCATGTACAACCACTTTCCAGCAAACCTTTCTCTCTTAAGTTGCTTTTGTCAGGATATTTTATAGCAATGGAAAAGTAGCTAATATAGTTATTAAACTTATAAAAGAAAATATGAAAGAAAGCTTCTAACCCTGGGTACATCTGATGCTAAAGCATGGTCAATTAAAGAAAACTGCAAAAACGGCTAGAAAGGTGGCCCAGTGACTCTAAGGACTTGCTGTTCTTGCAGAGGACCGAGTTCAGTTCCAAGACAGCTCATAACCACCTGTAGCACCAGCTCCAGGAAACCTGAAGTGTCCCCCAAAAGCTCCTGTGTTGAAAACGTGGTCCCCAGCTGGCGATACCAAGAAGCGATCAGGCTACCAGGGTTCCGGCTTCATCACTGAGTGAATTGATTATGAGCTCATAGCTCAACAGAGTAAGCTTAAAAAGTTAAGAGGAAATGGGTCATGAGGGGTGTGCCTTGTCCCCAACTGGTCCTCTTCTCTCTTCCTGCTTCCTGGCCACCACGAGGAAGCAGCTTCCTCCTGCACAGGCTATCACAAACATGACGTTCTACCTCAAGTCCAAAAACAGTGAACTAAGTGGCCATGTACTGAAGCCTCTGGAAACGTGAGCTAAAATGAATCTTGACTCCTATGACATTTTTTTCTGGTATTTTGTCACCATGATGGCAAACTGACAACACAACCAATGATATACCTATGTCTACAAACAAGAACTCGGATATCCAAAGCCGTCAGTGCTTGAACTACACACAGATCAAAAGTGACCAGCCATGAACACAGAGTGATGGCAAAGGCAGCAGTATCAGGCTTCCATGGTGTCCAAAAATACCAGAGACATAGGAGGCCTGGAAGCCAGCAGGAGTCTGAGGGAGGAGAGGCCCCCCCAGTCACTGAAGAAGAAAAACCCAGCCAACTCTCTGCCAAACAGCAGGGTGAGACAAAAGCCGCAGGAGGACAGTTAATTCCTTGATAGATGTTTTAAGAACATCTGTAAACGGCCTCTTGTTTGTGAAGGGTCTGGAACAGGCCCAAAACCCACAAAGTCACTAGATCTTGAAGCAGGGGAATTCCACACTAACGAAAAAGCCTTATTCAAACATAAACGTGCTCTCCCAAAACTCAGTTCTAATTACTTTTTAAGACAGGTTTTCAAAATATTTGTTTAACTTTATACTGTTTATATAAAATTAGTAATAGTTAACAGACTTTCAACACTGCACTTCTTAAAATCCACACTGACAGCTCAGCTGGTCTTTAATGAGCTTCTGACCCATCTACTGTGGACACATATGAGCCAACACCTTCAAATACTACAGACTTGTCAGCCCTGACCCCTTCAGGTCTCCTAACAACTGCTGCTCTTACAGCACGCGGCTGCAGTGATGGCATGTGAGCAAGCACAGGTGTGTCTGTGTTGACAAAGGACATGGCAGATGAAACAAACAGGTCACACATCAGTTCACACACATGATCATCTGCTTCTTTAAAAGCAAACAAGGCGTGGGGGCATGGCTGGAGGCCCAGGGTTTGATCCCCAGCACTGTAAAGCAAGTGAAAGAAAAGTAAACAGAGCTCCACCTGGCATGCCCACAGCAATGACCTGGCTTGGGGCAGCACTGGCCACAGACCTGTATCATCCCACAAAAGAGCAAGAGAACCATCCCTCTTGTTTGGCTTCACCAAGGTCTGATCTAGTAATCAGCAAGTTCCAGAAATAATTCCTAAGTTTAAATAACTTCTATTATAGAATACTGTCAGGTTTTCTGGTTTGTTTGGTTTTCTGTTTGTTTGTCTCTTTTTTTTTTTTTTTTTTTTTTTTGAGACAGCATCTCTCATATAGTTCTGGCTGGCCTGGAACTCACTCTGTAGACCAGACCTGCCTCAAACTCAGAGATGTGACTGCCTCTTCCTCCCGAGTGCTGGGGTTAAAAGCCCGTAGCACTACACCAGGCCAATTTTCCTATTTTACTAGCTCTTGTTATTATCATTAGAGCCAAGGTTTCCAGCATCCACCAGAAATTTGGAACAGATCCCTCAAAGACATAAGGCATAACTGTACCACATTGTACAGACTCCAGAAAACTTAGAAAGAACATGACATCCTAAGAAATTAGGGAATGACAATCATTAGGCCTGCTGTAATTTCTCTAGGTGGTAGATACGTGACTAAAAAACAATCGAAACTCCTCACTTTCACTCAGCCTTCATGCATGGTCTAACCTTCACTGGCAAAAATTAACAGTAATTTTCCTAAGCCAACCTGTATAACTTTAGGAACTAATGTGCCAGGTCTGTAATACCAACAACTCAGTAAGCTAAGAAAAATGGTTCTAAAGTTCAAGGCCTTCCTGGGCCACAAGAGTAAGTTTAAGACCAGCCCGTGAACTTAGCAAAACCCTGTCTCAAAAATATGCAGGGGGGTTGGGGGGGGCAGCACCAATATGCTATAAGCACAGACACATAAACAAACTCTGCCTTGCTCACAGCTCATATCTGATCCCAAACCCCTTTTCCTACACTCTTCTCCAGAGAACTTCTCAACCCACAAAATCCAACCTGAAACACTATAGCTAGCTGAAACTTTTGTCCACTAATGAGAAACTGATGACAGAGTGGAGCTTCTATACATTAACCTAACTTCACTTTCTTGCACATCTAAGGTGGAAAGAAGAAAGTTAAAGAGGCTGACTCTGGACCAGAGAATACTCTAGACTCAGGGTCCCTCTGTTTCTCTTTCCAAGCAACATGCCAGAGGGACTCTGCTGGGTAAGGCTCAAGTCGGTCATCTCTAAAGAGCCAATCATTTGCTCTCGGTATGACAGGCTCCTTTTTCTCAGCGAGGTTCTAAGAGTATCCCCTGATCTGGGTAATTTCAGGTCTTGTAAGGAGGTCACATAGCCCTCAAGGCAGATTATAGGCCAAACCCTTTCCTAATAAGGAAACTGCTCTAACAATCAATTAGGAATTCCTAGAAATACCCCACCCTGCTAAGGATCTTAGTCCAGCAGTGACCTTCAATTGTACTTGGAGATCCCCCAAACCCTCCCCCCATAATTAAGTACTATATTTTTCTTCTTGTGATAGGACCATTTACATATCCCTGGCCTAATGCCAGCAAATCAAACACATTCACCCTCAAAATCCCTCCCTCTGCCAAGGGTTTATATTGCTTTTCATTTCACAAGATTAAAGGTAAGATATTTCTTACTTCAAGATGGTCGGAGATTCATCATTCATCCTCCACCGGGTAGCATCTCATGGGCCTGCCCTCCAGCCCACTGGGCCTGGGCCTCCAAAGGCCTGTGTCTTGGCTGCAAGCTGACCAGACATGGGCTTTGGCACATACCTCTGCTGTGCTAGCAAAGCATCTTGACCAAGAGCTGTAATACTTTGGTATCGCCATAAGTTTCCGCTGCCACCAGAGACCTCATGCTAAAAGGGCTAAACTGAAACACCCTGGCTTAATGCACTCATGCCTAACCCTAAAGGGCTCTAGTTGCCCCTGGGAGAAACAGTACCCCTGTTTTCCATCTGAAAGCCAAGATCCAGGCCCTGCTGAAAGGAGAATGATACAGGCCTATAAGAGTTAAATATCACAAAATGTAGCTGGAAGAGGAGCCACATGCTCACTTTGTTGTTCCCGCAGGTCCCTGTGGTCACCTACTGCTTTGAGACCTTTTCCCTACTAGAAAAGCCACCCATTCTATTTGAGGCTAAACCATCACCATCACTGCAAATTATGATACAGATAAATACTGATAAATATACACGTTGTTTTATTTAGCTTCTGAGCATGGTTCCTGGTTTCTAAGCCCTTTCTCTGGGTCAGGCCTTCAATATTTAGCCAGACTGCCCAAGTGGGCCAATAAAAAAATTCCCTGACTTAACTTTCCCCATGATTGGTTTTAAGACCTTCCTGCTCCCAGAAGAATCGGTTCATGACTTTGAACAATAATGTACAAAGGGAAGCCAAGAACGCTGACTAGACAGGCCAGCTGGGCTTCCACACAGACTACCAGAGTCACTGTGAACGGACATCAGGGAAAGGAGACAGTGGTATTAAGGGTGAGGTTGGGGCCTCTGGACAGGCAGCATAGGGCAGCTCACAAGAGGATGAACAAGAACTCACCATGTGCTACCAAGTACCAGAGGGACAAAGCTATGCTCAGGACCCTTCTAGACCTTGCCCAGAATCTCTTCACTGACTGAATGTCTGTATGCTTCAAAAGTCCTTTTTAAGGGGCTGGAGAGATGGCTCAGCAGATAAAAGCATTTGCTGCTCTTGTAGAAGACCCAGGTTCAATTCCTAGCATCCACAACTGTCTAAAACTCTAGCTCTAGAGAATCTGATACCTTTTTTTAACCATCACAGGGACCAGGCACACATGCTACACATGCTCCTTGGATACACATGTAACCAAAACATACAGACTCATAAAAACATATATACTCATTAAAACAAAAACCAAAACCAAACCAAAACAAAACAACAACAACAAAAAAAGACAGGTGTGGTGGCGCAGGCCTGTAATTCCAACACTTAGGGAGGCAGAGACAGGTGGATCTCTGTGAGTTCGAGGACAGCCAAGGCTACACAGAGAAACCAAAAAAAAAAAAAAAAAAAAAACCAGAAAGCACTCTATAAGAAACTGTGAATGTAGGCTGGAGAGATGGCTCAGAGGTTAAGAGCACTGGCTGTTCTTCCAAAGGTCCTGAGTTCAATTCCCAACAACCACATGGTGGCTCATAACCATCTATACTGAGATCTGGTGTCTTCTTCTGGCCTGCTGGCTCACATATAGGCAAAACACTGTATAAATAATAAGTCGAAGGAAGGAAGGAAATGTAAATGTGAGTAAAGTGTTTCAGGGAGCTCCTTCAATAATGGAGTCATATGAACTCTAACCTCTAACTAATCAGGAGTTCAGACACCCAGACTAAAGCCTAGGCCTGAAGAGAGGCTGTCGTGGGCACAGAAACCTCAGCCTGTGGGACCTGCCCCTCTCCAGGCAGACAATGTCAGACTGCACTAGATCAAAGCACACCGATGCTGCTCTGGTAGGGAGAAGCCCCACAGCTCAGGGGACACAGACACTGTATGTTGTCTATGGCGTGAAAGCAAAGAGATAAGTAAGGCACTGTTTCCTCCTAAAGGCACCAGCATTAAAAATCACCATCTTGGCTGGGTGGTGGTGGTGGTGCATGCCTTTAACCACAGACCAGGAGGGCAGGGGCTGGTGGATTTCCAAGTTCGAGGCCAGCCTGGTCTACAAGTTCCAGGACAGCCAGGACAGCTATACAAAGAAATTCCGTCTTAAAAACAAACAGACAAAACTACCCAGAACTGCTAATATTCGTGACTAAATCTTTTATTGGTTCTAAAGAAACACTGTCATCTCCTTTGGATCCATGTTCACCTGGCTTCTGCCCAGAGAACAGCTGAAAGCTACAAGACCCTCTTGGGCCCAGCAAACATTTCAGAGTAGAGATTCTTAAGTCTAGTTTCCAAAAGAGCATGCAAAAAAAAAAAAAAAAAAAAAGAAAAAGAAAAAAGAAAAAAAAAGAAAAGAAAAGAAAGAAAAAAGGAAGGAAAGAAATTCACACAATTAACTTACATGATCAATGCCTCCCATTCAAAAAAATTCTCTTCATTCATAGGGCCTGCAGGGAAAGAAAAAAAAAAAGAAAAAGAAAAAAAACATCTTAATTGGAAGGCCACTTTGGCAATTAAAGAAAATCATAATGAAGTCACCCAAACTCCTTACCTGCCACGATTCCTTCTGGAGGATTCAGGGTTAATTCTATAAAGTTAAAGAACAGAGCCATTACCAAACAGAATGTGTATTACATTGTCACTTAGTAAAGCACTTTCGTGAATCATATAAACAGCGTATACTTCTTCAAAAAGGGTGGCTCTCGGTCCCCAAATGAATGCCCAGGCCTGAAAGCAACATGGCTGTCAGCTCTTTGTAGCAGTAAAAAGTGAGAGTAAAGGGAGGTGGACTACCTCCCCAAAGTGCTCACGCCAGCTCCCCTGGCCAGCACAGATCTAAAACTGGGTATGCTCTAGTTGAATGCACTCCTATCATTTTAAGAGTTGGCACGGCCTTTTCTGAATGGGACAGGGCAGAAAAGATGAGGCCAAGCTCAGGCTGCAGGGAGACGGAAAACCAAATCTCCCGCTCTCTGGGTCGGCTACTGATCCTGCCACCACCCTGCACAAGCTCAGCTGCCCACACTGAGAACGACGTCGGCAGGTGAGCCCACTGTGGCGCCACAGCTACTTAAGGCCAATAGCTGCTGGTAACCAGGTATCCGGCTCTGCTATCAGGTGGCATGTCAGTTCTTGGCATCATGATTTTTATCTGTGTCATGTTCTGATCTGGGTGTGTCCCTATAAGTCAAGCGTTGAAAGCGGGGGGGGGGGGGGGAAGGGGAGAAGGCATGGGGGGGGACATGAGGTAGTGTGTGTCACACTGGTGTATGACACCACAGTGGTTACAAAAGCAGCTAACTGCTCTCTGGCTTCCTGATTCAATGTCATCACATCCTCATGTACAATACTGCCCTCAGTCACCACAATGCGGGCCACCCACTGCCCTCCCTTAGATCCTGATCTTGTACTTGAAATCCAAAAATGTGAGCTTAAACAACAACAACAAAACTTGAACACAGAGTGTCACTATGTAAAACCTGGAAAGGCCAGGAATTCAGTATATCACAAGCTGGCCTCAAACTTGCAGCTACCATCTGGCCACTGCCTCACAACTGTACAAGTGGTGCTTCGCTTAATAAAGTTACTCCGATTGGATATTGCTGTGGTAAAGAGCAACAGATCAATACAACATGTTGGAACAAAGATCAAGCCTGTGGACACACTTGGAAAACAGTGAATGAAATGAAAAGGCAGCAGCCACAGTAGGACAAGTCAAAACACAGTAAGAAAATCAGGACAGAATGCACTGTCATTTGAGTGGCAGAAAAATCAAGAAGACCAGACAGCAAGTACACAGGAGACCTACAAAGCCAAATGGTAGTCTCTGAAAAAGCAGAAATTAATACATAGGATTAAGGCAAAAGGAACAGACACAAAGAAACAGATCATCCAAAGAAAGCTAAGGCAGTCAAGCTGTTACCAAGTCAACATCCACAAGTGAACTACTCTCCACACACCTGTGGGTAGAGCATAAGTTTTGCACAGTGGAAACTTAAGAGCAAACACATGGACACAGAGAGACACGGACACCCTAGCAGGAACACAGCTAGATGAGTGAGGTTGTCTTTTGTCTTCACAAAACAAACCTTAATTCTACTTTGACAAACTTCAAGGCAGGGAGTACTTCTCACTGTCCATTCTGTCGCCCTTTGCAGTATATTAGGCCTAAAAAGCTGTGGAAAGGGGAAGTGGAAGGAAAAGAAAGGGGGAGGGAGAAAAAGGGGAAGGGAGGAGGAAAGGAAGGTCCAACATGGAAAGCATATCCTGTCATGGACATATTCAGCACACAGGGAACCATAGCAGACCCTGCTGAAACTTTCTGTCAGGGCTTTACACAACCCAAAAGGGACTGGATGTACTCCAGCATGAAGCTCAAAGTCCATGCAGACTTTGGTATGTCCTCAACTTTGTTCATATAACGGCAAGCAAACCATTACCAAGGTTTGAACACCTTGTTTCCCAGAGGCTGCACTGCAGGAAAACCTGCAAATGTAAACGTAACACCAGACCATCTTGGAGGCCTCTAGCCATCACCCCAGAAAAGGAAAAGAGGGATAGTTAGAGAGACACATAACAGACAGCATCACTGAAGAAAGATTCAGCAGGTGACAGCTCTAGCTGCTAAGCCTGACGACCTGAGTTTGATGCCCAGGACACAAACGATAGAACGAGAGAAGTGATTCCCACAAGTTGTCATCTGATATCCACATGAATGTTACGGTATGTGCACATCCACACTCCCAACACATACAACAAGTAAATGGAAGTAAAAACACTGGTGAGGGAAAGTGAACAAGGGGCTAGAGAGATGGCTCCGTGATTAAGTGAGCTCACTGCTCTTACAGGGACCCAGGTTTGGTTCCCAGCACCCACAAGACAGCTAACAACTGTCTGTAACTCCAGTTTCAGAGGATTCAGCACCCTCTTTTAGCCTCTGTGGGCACTGTAGTCATGTGGTTACATGCGGGCAAACACTCATAAAATTACAGTAAATTTTTTTAAGTGAATAAGAGAGGAAGGTATTAAGAAAGCCAGACCAGAAGAAGGGACAGAGTGCCAGTATAGTCGGAGGTCTACAAGCTTCAAGGAGGAGGAGGCTGACACGAGGTGTCAAGAAGGCTTGGGAGAACACCCTGGCAACACACCTCTACACCCTCCCTCTGTAGCTCTGCACAGCAAGACTAGGATGCGTAACAGAACCAGCCTGCCAAGCCTTTATAAGAAAACACAGGACAGAGGACGTAGACAGATTATGAGCAGCTAAGATGTGGGGGTGAGGAAGACGCACATGCTGTGAAACAAAGGGTACCTAAGCTGTAGGAGTGAGTCCCTGGAACACCCTGCAAGCTGGAGACCAGCAATGCTAGAGAACCAAGCTCTGCGAAGCTAGCACCATCCCACCTGCTTCGCTATCCAGCAGTGACACCTGCTGGTCAGTGATGAACTGCAGGCAACGGACTTTAAGACTATGTGCCCAGGTAACACACACACAAAACCACACAGGTGGGGGCTGGAGAGATGGCGCAGCGGCTAACAGCACTGACTGTTCTTCCTGAGGACCTGGAGGAACACCCACATGGAAGCTCACAATTGCCTATAACTCACTGGGCCGGGGCCTAACCCGGCCTCTGCTGTGTGTCCTTGCTGAGGCCTCAGGTAAACAGGTCCTTCCCACACTTGGTCTCCATAGCAAGTTCCAAGTAAGCCAGGCTACACAGAAAACCCTATCTTGAAAACAAAAAGAAAGGAAGGGGGCACAGGGGAGATACAACTTAAGGAAACAAACAATACAAATTAAAAATAAACACTCTATACATTTTATCAAAAAAGACAGCCAGTCAGCTTGACATGACTCAACACTGTAAGGCATGAGAGAAGTCCAAGTTAAAAGACTAACACAAGCTGAACAGATGGAGGAAAAGTTCTAAAAAAAAAAAACAGCAGAGCAGTGGAGCACTGGGCTGGCGAGAATAGACGGTGACATCACCAAACAACTGGGTGGTTCCTTTTAAAACTAAACAGGCATTTATGCAAGAGAAATGAAGGCACATTTCCACAGAGACAAGCACACAATGTTCACAGCAGGTCTTGCTGTCACAGCCAAAAGTTGGCAACATCTCAAGGATCATCTGGAAATGTTCAAACAGTGCAGCCTGACTGACCCAGCAATGGGCTATCACTCTACATTAAGAAGGGACACTGCGGAGCTGGAAAGATGACTCAGTAGTTAAGAGCACTGGCTGCTCTTCCAGAGGACCCTTGTTCAGTTCCCAACACTCATATGGCAGTAACAACTGTCTGCAACTCCAGTTCCAGGAGAGCCAGCTCCCACGTTTGGCTTCTGCAGACACCTGGCGCGCACACAGTACATAGACATACATACAGGCAAAGACCATACGCACAGATTAAAAATTAAACCTTTAAAAAAAGAAGAGAGACACTGTCACTGCTCCCTTATCTATAGCTGTTCAGGGTCTACAGAGGTCTAATATCAAAATATTGGTGGAAATTACTAGAAATAAACAATCCATACACCTTAAATGGCTAGTCAGGGAACTATAGTGAAATCTTTCTCCACCCTGCCAGGACTTTCATACAACAGCCATAACTACCTGTTCCACTTCATCACTTGACGCTGTAAAGGGGACACTGACCAGTCCCAGCAGCAAGGACAAATCTCCAAACAACGGTGCTGACTGCAGAGAAGCCTGGTAAAGGATCTATCAAGACTACAGTGAGTGAAAGCAGATGGGTACTGCCTGGGGTGGGTCAGGGAGGGAAAGAGACAGATGGAGCCCAGAGCAGGCAATTCTGAGGATGCTGTTATTCACAGGCTGGATGTGACACACCCGAGCATTCAGAATCCTACAGTCAAGCGAAAAAAAAGACAACCCTTGTAAAGCCTGCCAGAGACAAGACACTTCACAAGAAAGACAGAGACGACCTGTGTACATGAAAGGATGCAGCCGCCTCACGCACAGTCATTGACACACCCACAGGATACCGTCTAACACCTTCCAGACAAGATGAAGCCAAAAAGCTAGCGTCTAAGTAAAAAGCCTAAGCAGCGGGACACTCAGCTTGGGGGACCATGACACACACTAGGAAAGCCACAGTGAAAGCCAGTTTCGCCGATCTGGTACAGATGGCTGGTCATTCAACTGCTCCGTGAGCCTGAATCTTGTCCGAATGCACACCTGCAGAGAGATTTTCAAAAGTGCAAACAGCTACGGTACCTACAAACAAAACAAACTGCAAATAACTTCAGTGTCTACCAGCAGAGGACAGATGAATTCTGGCTCATTCATGAAAAGAAATCCACTCAGCAAGGAGAGTAAACTGCAGGCACAAGCTTCAAGGGAAAGGAGACAGACACAAGGCTGAGCAAGAGGTTCCAGGGCAAAAGCGAGAAAAACAAAAAGCACGTACTGCAGCCGGGTGGTGGTGCACGTCTTTAATCCCAGCACTCGGGAGGCAGGGGTAGGCTGATCTTTGAGTTTGAGGCCAGCGTGGTCTATAAAGTGAGTCCCAGGACAGCCAGGGTTACACAGAGAAACCCTGTCTTGAAAAACCAAAATAATAATAATAATAATAATAATAGTAATAATAATAATTTCCATTAAGCTCACAGACAGACCAAAGAAAGCCATACACTGTATAGAGATAAAATGACAAATATGAAGAAAAGACAAAGAATGGTAACACAGGGTGCTGGTAATTCCTGGTGGTGCTGGGCAGAAGATGAAGAATCTAACTCACTCTTCATGCTCTATTTTGCAAGGAAGGCATAATGGACAGCACGTTACTGAGCTGGCCAGTACTGTAGCAGATGCCTGGGACGGTCACCTTACAGAGAGGAGAGTTTTGGCTCACAGTTTAGGAATGCCCGTGTATGTCTAAATGCTTGCTTATGAAAAGGCAAGCACATCACAGCAAGGAGCACCAAGCCTGGCGAGCAAACAGAGTGGAGTCACTGAGAGCAGATCCTTAAAGGGAATAAAGGGACAACCACCCCACTCCCCACTCCCCACCCCCTCAGCTGCCTTTCCGCTTTTCTTTTGTGTTGGTTTCTATGTAAACAGCTTTGCTCTACTTCATGCCCCCACTATTATGCACTGCCTCCCATTCAAGCCAAGGGATGACTCAGTGGGTAGACACTTGCTGCCAAGCCTGCCAACCTGAGCTCTCGCTTCCTCAGACCCACACTGTAGAAGGGGAGAATGATTTCCTGCCGGCGGCCATCACTTCTGCACACCCACACATAAATACACAAAAATAACCATTTTAAAACAATCTCAAGTCTACCCCGAATGGGAACGCTGTCTGGAAATGGGGTCTCAGCAGATGTACCAGAGTTAAATAAAGAACATACTGACTCAGTTGGGCCCTAAACCAATGACTGCTGACTTTTCAAGTGGAAAATCTGAATACCAACACACCCAGGAAAAAATGGCCACAGGAAGATACAGGAGAGATAGGAGTTACACTAACACAGCCCAGGAACAGAAGGTAACAGCCAGCATTCCAGAAGCTGAGAGCCAGAACCCATCCTGCCAAGGACCACAGCCCAGCCACAAGTCAACTTTTAATTCTACTTCCAAACTGTGAGATGGTTCTGTTATGGTAAGCTATTCAGGTGGTGACAATGTTACAGCAGCCCTGAGCCACTGCTCCCTGAGTCCGTCACAGTCAGAAGAAAAACTGTGGGGCTATCTAAGAAGAACAGAAGAGCACATACTGCTTTTGCAGAGGAACCAAGTTTGAGTTCCAGCACTCAGAAGAAAAAGAGGCAGGCTATTTACCATGAGTGCCTGCAACCCCAGAGCTGGAGGCAAGGTTGGAAATAGGAGCACTTCTGAGGCTGACGGGGCAGCCATCCTGGCTGAAGTGATGAGTCCCAGGGTCAGTGAGAGACCCTGCCTCAAAGGAAGAGGGTGGGAAGTGACAGCAGGACATCCAATATCCTCCTCTTCATGCTCAGGAAAGTTGCACTTGCACAAGAGGGAGCGAGCATGAGAGCTGTCTAAGGTCTTTGCTTGGCTCTTTTTGTCACATGACACAGGCGAACCGTGCTGTATCTGTTATTCAACTGCCTGTGAAATCAGGCAGCCTCAAAAACAACAGGGCTGAAGAGATGACTCAAGAGTGTTCCTCTGGCAGAAGATCGAGGTTCGAGTCCAGCACCCATATGAGGCTCACAACCGGCTGTAACTCCAGCCCCAGGGGATCTGATGTCATCGTCTGACATCCACTGGCGCCAGACTCACGTGGGACACTCACCTACATGCAAGAAAAACACTCAAACACACAGAGCAATAAAACTTTAAAGTTTAAACAATAAACCACACCCAAGGTCCTTTCACCTCTAAACCTACAGTACAATGAGGTATGTATGAACACTGACGCTCTAGACTGACCATAGACAAAGCTCCTGATGAGTCTACCCAACACTGGAATACACTGTGTTAAACGCAGAGGACAGGCCAGAAGCTACGCCATGAAAGAAGAAAAGCACTCAGTGGGCCTTTATCAAATTACAAGGGCGTGGAAAAAAACGGCCTCACTCCTCATGCTTGGTACTGCTGGATGGATTTCCTGTCACTGTTGCCACAGTCTTAAACAATATCCATTGATGACCTCATGGTTTCCATGTGTCAGTGGGCTTTGGCCCAGCCAGGACAGCTGAGTCCTTTCGAGGCTGCAACCCAAGTCCATTCAAGTTGCTGGCACAACTCAGTTCCATATGGCTGTCAGCCTGGGGCCACCCTTAGCTCTCTGTCCTTTTTTCCTCTTCAAAGCAGCCACAGCGGGTGAAGCCCTCTCCTCTGTGAACACCCTAACCTCCTCCCCAGCCTTTCCGTTTCAGGGTCCACTCTTTTAGCCAAATTCTTTTCCTGTCTCAAATTTAGATGATCCATGACCTTAACTGCAAACTAAGTGACAATATGTTTGAAATAATGGTTGAGGCTTTTGTGAGAACAGAAGATGGGAAATATTTTTTTTTCTAATGTGAACACCCTTGGGAAATTAAGTTCAACAAGCAAAGCTGGGTAGAAGCAGCTGGAACTTAAACCCTGTCCCAGAGCCTAACTGCTGTTCCCCAGCCCCCCTCCTTTTTTTTGTAAAAAAGATGATGTTTCTCAGTTTTGAAGCAGGGCTGAAAACGTAAAACAGAAACACAAATCCGGATGAAAAGGAAATGGTCTTCACAAGTCCCCAGGCCCGTGTCCGAGAAACTTTATTTTGCTCCAGTCGTTATTTTGTTTACTTTCAACTTTCTCCCCAAACTCCCCTCTACCTCATAACCACCTCACAGGGGCTACCCGGGACTCGCTGAGCACGTCCCGCGGCATCAACTGTCGGGAGGGCAGAGGAGCAGCCCACAGGGGTTCAGGGACCAGGCCCCGGGTCGCAGGGCCATGGCCGCGCTGGCCGATCCCGCGTCCAGGGCCTGCCCCGCTGCAGCCTACAGGGGCGCGTAGCCGACGACCACAGCCTGGCCCTCCCGCACGCGGGCTCGCTCAGCCCGGCCCAAGAGGCCCGCACCGCGCCGCACACACAGCGCGGCATGCTGGCCCGGGCCGGCGGACGCCGCGGGCAGCCGCAGGGGAGAGGACGGGACCGCGGACGCCGCCCGACTCACGCTTATACTCGGCCATCAGCCTCTTCAACGCCGTCCCCGCCATACCGCGGAACCTGCGTTCAGCAGCTTCGCCACATCCGCGCCGGTCCCGCCCGCCTGCTCCGGCGCCCGCAGCTGCTTCCGGGTCGCCGCCCCCGGCCAGAAGTGCATCCGGGGCGCGCGCGGGTGACGTGGCGCGCCGACGTGTGTAGGCAGAGGCGGCCCGGTGGGGCGGCTGGCGCTCGCGGTTTCAGAGCTCGCGGTTTCTGGAACGGAACTCGGGTTCCAGAACCTCCTCGGCCGGCCGCTTCCTGCGCGGTGGGGCTGAGTCCGGAGGCGCGCGGCTCGCCCTGTGGTCCTTCGTTAGTCCTGAAAAACCCTGCAAGGGTTAGGACGTGTCCCGTGGATTGTTACCGAATGAGACTCCGTTCCTTGCGCTTGGCCCGCCCCTCCTTCGTAGCTGTACAAACTCGTAGCGGTGAAAACTTGAGAGGACATCACATCCCCTTCCCCCTTGTAGCTCTGACTGTCCTAGAACTCGCTGTGTAGACCTAGCTGACCTCGAACTCACAGATATCCCGCCTGCCTCTGCCTCCCAGGTGCTGGGATAAGAGGCGTGCGCCACCACCACACCCGGCTTTGAGACCACCGTGATTTGAAGAATGACACTTTGAACAAGAGAAAGTACCTCGGTTTCGCAAGGAAGAATGTAATCCCGAAGTCCACATCCTGGACCATATCCCCGCCCTCTCTGTAACCAAAACAAACAGCTGTTCTTCCTGGTCATATGAATATACCAGGTAGATGCTGGGCATCTTGGTTGCATAACCGCTTTCTCCTGAGGGGACAGGAAGGGCTACAGCTCAAAACACAGAGGGGCTTCCCAGGACTAGGTACTTCGGGACAAAGAAAAAGTTCCCGCTGGAACACTGAGTACAGATAAGTAGCTGTGTCTTCACCCATCTACTGAGCTCAGAGATTTGGGGCATTAGGCTCATGTCATTTAACATTTTAAAAAAGAATACCGAGGGCTCTGTTACTTGACATAGCATAAACAATTACACAACCTTACCGCTTCCCTGCAAAACAAAAACTGGCCTTCGGGACACCCTGTTCCTCCTGCTGTTTGTTGGGTGTGGGAGAAACACAAGCTGTTCCAACATGTAAATGGCATGATGGCAGCCATGATTCCCTGAGACTAAATGTGAGATGTGCCCTAAACAGGCCATATGTTTCAACAATGGTCACAGTTTTGGAAGACAATGAAACCTTTAACAGATGAGACCTAGCAAGTGGGTCCCTTGGGGGTTGGGGCGTATCTTGACATTTAGAACTCACCTTGGTTTCGGTTTCTGCTTCTGGTTCAGCTAAAGTGTGAGCAAGCAGCTGTGTGCTGCTGACTTGGAGCCACCTGCCATTATGTTTCCCCACCATCATCATAGACTCTCTCCTCTCAAACCCTGAGACAATAAATTTCCCTTAAGTTGCTGCTTGTCAGGAGTTGACCACAGCAGCAGCAAGAAAACAAAATAGAAAAGCAGCACCACCAAGTGGTGCTATGGCTGGGATTGAGCTGACCATGTGGGTCCGTTCTTCAGAGCTCGTTTTATGGAGAGAAGTGGAGGAGTCCAGAGCTGTTAGCTGTGACTAGCCCTAGAATGCTGTAAGCAGAGCTAAGGGGACCATTCTGGCGGGAATCCAGACCAAAGCACCGAAAAAAGGCAGGCAGTAAAGACTGCGCACAAAGCTTTATTTCGGGGGGAGGGGAGAGGGACCAGGAATGGATCAGAAACTGTGCTGGCAATCATTCATGTCACGTTCTGTGACGGGAACACTGCAGTTTCCTCCATTATTTTTATTTTTAAAATTCTTTTTTTGGGGGGGCTTCAAGACAAGGTTTCTCTGTATAGCCTTGGCTGTCCTTTGTAGACCAGGCTGGCCTTGAACTCACAGAGATCCGCCTGCCTCTGCTTCCCAGAGTGCTGGGATTACAGGCATGTGCCAACGCACCCCGCTCCATTTTGTATTTTTGCTGAGGCCATTTTTTGGTTTAACTAAAATCTGATCTTCTTTTGTCGGTTTGTTTTTGAGACACATGGTTTCTCTGTGAAGCCTTGGGTGTCCTGGACTCGCTTTGTAGACTAGGCTGGCCTGGAACTCGGAGATCTGCCTGCGTCTGCCTCCCTGAGTGCTGAGATTACAGTCGCATACTACCATGGGCGGCTGAATCCGGTCTCCTTGATGGGAAGCCCCATGGATGATTATTCAGCTCTGTTCTAGGAACCTGAGGTCGAGATGCCCCAGCTAACTTAGCTTCTATTAAAGCTTGTGCAGAACCTCCTCCAGCTAACTGCCCTTAAAACTGCTTGCTTACACAAAACTTCCCCCTGCAGTTGCTGAGATAACCGGGATGCAGTTTTTTGTCTTTAGAAACACCTTACTCTAAACCAGTGGTTCTCAACCTTCCTAATACTGCAATCCTTCTATACAGTTCTTCATATTGTGAAGCCCCTCAGCCATAAAATTATCTTCATTGCTCCCTCATATCTGCAAGTTTGCTACTGATATGCAACCCCTGTGAAAGGGTCATTTGACCCCCAAAGGGGTCATGTACCACAGGTTGAGAACCAGTGCTCTAAATACTTGGTACTATACCTGAGTTCCAAATACCCTGGTATAGTCCCAACTGGCTGGAATAAAGACTTTCAATTGGCTATGCACTGGATCTCAGTGATCTTCTCTGGTGGGCAACCCATAACAATTGGAGCTATGTTTTATCTGCATCCTAGAAACTTGAGTGAGGCTGGATTTCAAAAGTGAGGCTGGACTAACTTGTTTGGCAGAGATTTCAAGGCAGCCTAACATCCAGGCTGTGATGTGGTTATTGTTCGCTGTATTTATCCAGAGTTACAGTGAGAACAAGTAGAAAGTGGTGCAGAGAAATGTGAAAAAAATGTCGTTTGGCGAGTGTGGAAAGGGCAGGGCAGATTTGGGACAAACTAGCTGTAGTTGTTAAAGGAGTTTAGTACCATTAAAGAAATGTCTGAAACCTTGCACATCTAGACCTGGAATAGGAAAGGTGCCTAATGAAATGAGAACTCCAGGGTATAAAAATGCACACTCATGTGAAAGGAGAGTGCCTGAAAAGGGACCCTCCCCTTGTTCCCTGCTTAAAAAAAAAAAAAACAGCACATAGGGAGACGTTTTCCCAACCACCAGAGCAACCAGAGGTGGCTGCCAACTGTGGTTGAAGGGTGCCAGGCTTCATCTGGAGCTGGCATCCATGTTTGGTGGTGGCATTCACATCTGCAAGATGTAAAAGGGAAGAAATAATAGAATTTTGTGCCAGGATTCCAGAAAGCCACTGAAACGAGGCGATGAATGGCAGTATCAGATTTCTTGTATGAAGTTCCTGAGAAGCTGCTGTCAAGTTGAAGTGAAGGTTATCTTGTAGTGGACCCCCGGATATTAGAGATGCCAGCAAAGTGGAATGTTTACTGAGGAGTGCTGCAGGCACCAAGCATTGGCCCAACACAGAGACCACAAGCACCACAGGCAACAGAACTATGGGACGGGACCACCCAAAGCCACTGAAGCCCAAAGGATGCCAAGACCCTCCGACACCAGACATGGAACAGCAGGCTTTGGCTTCTGCCCTTTTGAGTTTCATTGGCCTAATCTTTGTCATGTTTCAGTTTCTCCCCTTTGAAAAGGCATGTTTACTCTGTGCTGTTGTGTGTTAAAAGTAACTTGTTGAACAGGGGCTCACCATTCAAGAGGCACCATTGTGTCTCAGAGCAGACTTTGAACCCAGCCTTTAAACAGTATGAAGTTAAGATGGGGTGGAGGGAGCACTCCCAGATGACTAGATGTGTTTTGTATTGTGAGGTAAATATGATTTTAAGAGCCAAGTAGATTATGAAGTGATATACTTGGGTGTCTAGTTGACAAGAAGTGGATTTGCTATAGCTAACTTGTCAACTGAATTCGAAATACCTAGAGCATTAGTGAAGTACACTTCTGAGTATCCCTCAAGAGCCTTTTCCTGACAGGATTAACTGAGGCGTGGAAGGGGGACGAACATGACAGGGGACAGGATGGACGGGACTCACCCAGAATATGGGCCACACTATTTCAAGGGCTAGGGTCTAGACTAAATAAAAAGTAAAAGTGGGGGGCTAAGTACTGGTGCTCATCTCTCTCTCTCTGTTTCCTGATCCATCCCCTGTGAGCAAGCAGCAGCCTCGTACTCCAGTTACCTAAGTCTTCCCTGCCATGACCGAGTACTCTCAAAACTGTGAGCCAAATTTAACTCTTCCTCCTTTAGGTAGCTTCTTCCCAGGTCTGACAGATAGGACAGCATTTCGAAAGTAATAAGGCACCTGAGATGTATCCCTATCCTTAGGAGCTCTTCTAGCGCATTTTAACCAGCCCTCCCTCCATGCCATCTTAGGGACCTAGAAAATGGCTGTCTCTGTACTATGCTTTAGTCTCCACACTCCTGCTGCTGGATGAATTTTAAGTGTTTGGTGTTTCTGCTCAACTGATAGACTAAAATAGTTCGGGCAACGACAACGCTGGCTTTGTCTCACCTACGGGCTCAACCCCTTCACAGCCAACTTAGCATCAGTTCATTTCGAAGCAGATTAGTAGGTCATTAACTTGACAAGGAGGAGAATCTATGCAAACAACAAAAAGACTGAGATACCCCACACTAGCACCCTGCCTCTAAATGCCACCTTGTCTTCACACACCCAGGGGAGAAGAGCCAGGTAGTACTACCTACAGATTCAGAGCAGCAGGCAGGCAACATGGGCCAGCATGGGGCACACGCTGCGGAGCGAGAGCTATCTGGACTTACACGTTTCCAGCATCTGGCTTCTCTCTCTGTCCATGTCTAACTGGCCCCACCGGACGACAGACTGTCAATAGAGAGTTGTGACATAGGACCAGTCTCCAAATACAGTGTTTAACATAAGCCAAGAGACAGAATACCAAACTATATTTACTGTTTACAGTAGTAAAGGACAACAAATAATGTACAAACTGGTGAGTACACACAACAGAGCCTACAGTCATCCCACCCAGGCCCCCGCAGCAAAACAGGAAACAAGAACATTTTCCTCAGGATTTTAAGCAAGCGAGAGATGGTAGGTCAGTGTCAGGTGACTATAAAAGGCAGAGACGGCCATCAAGCAGCAATGGATCCCTACAGAAGAATGACAGGCAGGAACTACGAACATTTAAACTGGTATAGACCCCACAATGCAGAACTGAAGTCACCCACCGCTGCATCATTTTAATACACATTTGTAGAGCGGCAGAGCATAATCCGTGAGAATGAGGTCACCTTTCCCTGGCTCTTTTGCAACCACACTTTAAAGCAGGTCTCTTACATAACATTGCTGTAAACTTGATACTTAACCAATTTACCCTTCTTATACAGAAACCATAATTATGTATTGGAACCACGTACTAGAAGAAATCTGAGGCCACATTCAATTTCCAAATGAGACATGGCAATTACTTTCTTCTTCACTATAAAAATGGAAGAGAGTGGGTTTCACTGTACCAACGTTACCCATGTACCAGATACCAAGCGGGGAGGAGGCATGTGCAGGAGTACTTCGGACACAGTCCTCCTCACATCTTTAAGAAGCATTGGTCTTTTCCCTTTACCATTTGCTTGACAAAGCTCAATTTTACAGTATTTCACATTTTAATATTCTGTCTCTACCAAATAGGTGGAATTCCGCCCCTCCCCCTCTCCACATCCCATAGGCATGCCCACTGGTTAATGTGACCTCCAGCTCTCTACTCGGTTAGGACAAGTCACACCAGAGGTGACCTCAGTTCTAGGGGTTAGAGTCAGGCCACAGGCTGAGAGACTACATCCAGCCCCAAGTTCTGGAGGAAAAAACATTTTAGGCATGGGAGGAGACAGAAATGAAAACAAAAACAAACCCCAAAACCTCACATCTCATTTCCCCTAAACCACACACTCTTGTTGGCCAAGTTACATAACACTCTCATCCCTGCAGTGTGGTCTGTAGTTCTCTCCAAGAGCATAGGAAAAGGAGAATCGCCCAGCGCCTCTGGCTTCTGCCGACTCTTCCAGGATTGGCGTGGCTGTGTGTTCACCATTCAATAGCAAATGTCAGGACAACGGTTGGGGTGGGGCCGGTTCCCTGGGGAAGCTGTTCCTCCCGTCTGCTGCTGGAATACGTCAATGGTGTCCTCATCTTCCATCTCCAGCTATTGGAGTTGCCCAGGGAGAGGGGACAGGAATGTCAGAAGTGAATACACCATGATACCATGCTCCCAAACAGCCTCCCCTACTCTAGGCACAGCCCTTGGCTGGAGTGTGGCATGTGGGGGGGAAAGGGGTCACTGTGGAGTCACAGTGACTCCCGACGTCTGACAAGATTCATAGAAGAATAATCAGCACTAAGAACTGAGAGAAAAGTGGGGTATTAAAACCAGACTCATCAGCCACAGAACACTCTGTGCACTTATAATGATGTCTACTGAATACGTTGCAACGTCAGCGTTTTCAAAGAGTTTTATACATTTTTAATGCGGGGGCACTCACACGAACTCGAGTCATCAGGTTTGGTGACTACTAAGCCAGCTCACCAGCCCCAGCATTTTTAAATAAACATTTTACAGTCACACACACAAAAATATCTATTATCCATTTGTCTTTTGTTTTTATATGTCTGTGTGTATAGTTGTAAGAGCTTATGTGCTCCATGTGCATGGAAGATTCTGCAAAGCAGAAGAGGGCGTCAGATCCCCTGGCACTGGAGTCAGAGATAGCTGTGAACTGCCATGTGGGTGCTGGGAATTGAACCCAGGTCCTCTGGAAGAACAGCCAGTGCCCTTTTTTATTTTTTATCTTTTTGTTGTTGTTGTTTTTGTTTTTGTTTTTTTTTTGAGACAGGGTTTCTCTGTGTAGCTTTGGCTGTCCTGGACTCACTTTGTAGACCAGGATGGACACGAACTCACAGAGATCCGCCTGCCTCTACCTCTCTGAGCGCTGGGATTACAGGAGTGCGCCACCACACCCAGCTTCAGCCAGGACTCAATCCCTAAGCTATCTCTATAACCTCATGTGAAAAGATAAAAAAAAAAAAAGAAATTTGAGACAGGGTTTCTCAAAACCTGGCTGTCCTAGAACTTGCTCTGTAGACCAGGCTAGCCTCAAACTCAGAGATCCACTTGCCTCTGACTCCTGAGTGCTAAAATTAAAGGCATGCGCCACTACCATCTGGCAAAAAATTGTTCTTAAATTTTTTTTATTTTTATGCGCACATATGTCTCAGATTCCCTGGGACTACAGCTACAGACAGCGGTTAGCATCATGTGGGTACTGGGAATCAAACCCAGGTCCTTTGCAAGAACAACAAATGTTCTTAACCATTAAGCCAACCTTCCAACCCCCCCCACACACAAAAATTTTAATATTTATTTTTTTTATCATGTTTACAATGTTCTTTCTGCATGTACACCTGCACGCCAGAAGAGGGCAGCAGATCTCATTATAGATGGTTGTGGGCCACCATGTGGTTGCTGGGAATTGAACTCAAGACCTCTGGATGAGCAGCTGGTGCTCTTAACATCTGAGCCACCTTGCCAGCCCTTTACAAAAAATATTTTGAATTAAAAAATTTAAAAACAGGACAAATCCCTAAGGTCTGACTCTAGTTCAAAGTTCAAAAAAGAGCAAGTGGCTGGCACTAAGCCCTCAGGACCACAGGAGCTGTGCACTCTGCCACAGCCTGAACATATGAATTCAGGGGCAATCATTAGTGATGGCCCCCGGTTCCTCAGGGTATGGGCCCTACAGTTGGACTCTATCTCCAAACAGCAAAAATATTTCTGACTGCCATTTATCTGAGGAAGCTGACCTCAAAGCATCAAAATCTGAAGCCTAATAATTAAAATAGTTGCGGAAACAAGCTACTTTGTTTGCACCTATCAATTATTCTCCAACAGTGTTCCAAACCAACACTGTTTAGATACTAAAAATGACACTTCATACCTGGGCTGGAGTGTCTGTTTCGTTGATTGGTTGCCCATCAAACCGGAATCGAATCTGCCTCATTGACAAGCCCTGGGGAAAAGGAAGAGAAAGCATTAGATGTTCCCAGACAACATGGCTTACCCTGAAGACATTTAAAACCAGTGTTGCTACAATGTTCTTGTGGAATATATACAATTCCGTAAGAATTCCTTGTTCATTCAAATGCTGATTTCTCTAACCCCCACTCTGATTTCATTATGATTTCCTTGACATTGCATTGTGATGCTTATCCATCTGATTTCATTGACATTGCATTGCATCACCTGTCTCAAATTTGTGTAAACTTTGTTCTCTGTATTGTCCATAAAACAACCAGCCACAATGCTGAGCAAGGGAGAGAATAGGGTGGGGCATCCTGGTCCTGAGAGGAGGAGAAGGAAGCAAGTGGGAGGAAGAAAGGAGAGCAAAGGTTGGCAGGAAAGGATTGGAACCAGGAGGAGAAATGAACTGAACCTAAGATATGACTAAAAGCAAGTAGAATGTGGGAAATCTGACTGGGAGGAAGCTATGCAGGCTTGGAGGCTTAAGATGGAGTAACTATTGCCCAGCATTGTGCTCTAGGTTAATTAAATAAATCCTAGTCTCTATGTGGTGATTCGGGTTCAGCTCGTTTAAGAATAACCACGGGTTAAGTAAAAGATAAATCAATAGTAAATATTAATATTTAACAACAAACCAGCAACAGTATTAGCATTTTGCATGTACACATGTGACCCAACAGAGCAGAAAGAGCCCTGGGAACCCCCAATCTGCAGCATGTGCTTGCTGCCCCAAACTAACCCATTCAAAAGTCTCCATCCAATTCCAACACCAGGCCTGCCCTAATTCCACCCCTCACTTCCTCTCAGAAGGGAAGCTAAGCCAAGCTCCTCCCAGACTTTCTATACTGCAGTACCATTTCCTCTTCTGGAAAGTTCCCAGAGAGAAACAGGTCAGGTGACCATAAGAGCCATAATCTGGAAGGCTGTGAAGAGCACAGCAGGAAGAAAAAAAAAAAAAGGTATTTTCCATCCCTTTGTGGATACATTCCATAAAAAGGGTATTTTCCATCCTGGAAGAATGGCAGTCTGTTTCAGCCTGTCTAGACAGAACAGGTGAATACCAGCAAGCAGAAACCCTAACTTGGCAGCTCTGCTATCCCTGAAACAGGACAGATGGGATAAACTTTGACTGTTTACTCAATCCTGAAGCCTCCCTGAGATGATATGAATGAAAAGGCAAGGCCTCCAGGAAGGAACCAGTACATGCTAGGTCTCTGCTGGTCGGCTGGAGTCTGAAGCCACAAGCCTAGGGACACTGGAGTCTCATGTGTGCCAGAGCCAAAACCTCAGGGTCCCAGCGATGGTGAGACTAGGAACCGTAGGCCAAGGAAGCTAGTAAACTTTTTGAAAGTTCACATGTAGGGGCTGAAGAGATAACTCAGAGGTTAAGAACACTTGTTCTTGCAGAGGACCAGGTTCAATTCCCGGCACCCATGTGGCAGCTTACAACCGCCTATAACACTTGCTCCGGTTCCAGGGATCTGATGTTCTCTCTTGGCCTTTGTGAACACCAGACAGACATGCATATGGCACAGACATACATGTGGCAAAACACCCACATACATAAAATAAAAATTAAAGTTCACATGAAAGTCTTTAAGGGTTCAAAGTCCCCTACAACCCTCAGAGGCCAAGAAGGCATCTCTCCCACAGCAATAAGCAGGACTTCCTAGAGATGTGGACTCAGAGCTCTGTCAATACATGTATGGCAAGCAGGTATCCAGGGCAGGCTAATAAAAGCCAGCATCCCTAATGTGCCTCAGAGGCCCCTCTGTCTTCCAGCTGCACCCCAGATGTTGGGTGCAGCCTGGAGGCATTCTTCCCCAGGATACAGTGCCTCTCAGATCAGCACCTGGGGCCCTCCAGAGCCCCCAGTTCTAACATAGCTCCCTGGTTCACTGTTTCACTCTTAAAAACAAGCAGAAACTGGAGGGCACTTAAGGAAAGACTGAAATAATGTGAGAACAGACCAGGGGAAGAAGAAAGCACCGTGCATGTTACAGAAATGATACAACGCTTCCCTGTGAGCCATCACGCCACACACTTAGAGATAAGGGGAAAGCTCTTCAATAAAATAGCATGTGGCCAGCCCTGGCTAATGCCCAAAGAGGAGGCAGCCTTAAATAGATTTTGCTAACTTACATACACCTTAGGCTTATGGATTCCACATACAATGTCATCCTTAAATCTTTTCCAGGTCCCAGCCCCAGGTTACACTTTGAGCAATTTAAACAGAGACAGGAGACTATAGATCTGGCCATGTGGACAGATGGGAGGTTTACACAGCAAAGATACTGCATATTGCCACAATTATTTTAAGTACACCAGTGCTGTTCTGTTTCAAATAGTTGTTGCCCGGGGTAATCTGCCCATCGGCAGCATTACGAGTTTCTCAGTAAGTGAACTGTTGGCTTTATGACAAGCCAAGACTGAGCACAGCACAGGCAAGGAATGAGCCTTGCACAAGCTCAGTGCAAGTGGTGGCCCACAGCATGTGTGGCTGACAAATGGGAGGGCACAGGGGGACGCAGTGTCAGCAGAAAGCAAAGGTGAGAAGAGTCTAGGGTCAAAACCTAGAAGACAGGAGGACAAGGGCGCTATTTGCCGGGCTTGAGAGGCAGGAAGAAAAAAGGCACGACGCACTGCCTTGCAGAGTAGTCCTAAAAAAGTCCAAAGTCGGGAACTGTGTAAGTCAGGGCAGTAAAATAAAA
Organism: Meriones unguiculatus; assembly: GCF_030254825.1. Taxonomy (NCBI): domain Eukaryota; kingdom Metazoa; phylum Chordata; class Mammalia; order Rodentia; family Muridae; genus Meriones; species Meriones unguiculatus. The sequence goes on from NC_083363.1 coordinate 8,648,713, forward strand.
GGACAGCAAACAGTCGTCTTTGCGAGCACTTAGGGCAACCTTGTACCACCATGCTGAGATGTCACTGCCCGCACAAAAGGGCAGAGCCACCCGCGAGAGCCACCAGAAGGCAGAGCTCAAACAGGAACTGGCACCTAGGTCTAAGCACAGCAAGGCAGGCAAGACACTGAGGTGGACAGTGTAGGAACAAGCCAGACCAGGGGCCCGAGGACTTCCAGGTGGGCTGGAACACACCCACCTACCAAAAGGTTCTCAGTAAGAATGAACTAGATGGACAGTCCGGGGCAGAATGCGTGTGAGAGCGAGTTCACAAGGACGCTGACAGCAGATGGTCACTACTGGGGAGGAAGGACAGTCAGCTTGCTACTCTGAAATGGTAATGAAGGGACAGGATCAAGCGTTTCCTTACCTTCCTAAATAAGATTAAAAAAAAAAAAAAATCAAATCACCAGCGAGGGCAGCACACACAAACGTAACTGGGTGGATGCCAGCGAGAGAAATTCGAACCAGCACTGATCCCACATCTGGACACACCGCAGGGTACCCCCAGACCCATGTGCTGGCCGATGGGAATGTGCCACCACTGCAGTCTGCTCAGGCCCTAAGATCCACTTGTCCACTTGTAGGAACCCAGGGAGACACACACTCTAAGGGACATGCAGATACCAAGGCCCAGGGCAGCAAGGGCAAGCATGCAATACCAGCAGCTCCCCCGCCCCCCAAGGGACTACTTCAGGGAGGAAGGCCCCATTCCCCCATGGGGCTCTGCCTAGGACTCCTGCCTCTGGCCAGCACACACCTGCCTCTCGCAGTAGGCCTTCATCAGCTTGCTCAGTGGAGTGTGTCTCTTGATCTTGAACTGTACCACTGAGCCATCCTGCCCCGCCACTTTCAGGTTGATGTGGTCATTCTCTGTCTTCACTCCCTCCTGCAAGGCACAGAAAATGGGTCTCAAAAGCCATCTCAGAAGGAACAGGGTTTACAGCACTGGTAATGGTTGTTTTAAGTCGTTAAAACCAACCTACTTCTTAGAATTCCCCCAGCAGCTCGGCGTTGCTCCTGTGACTGCCTTATTTTCAGTGACTTTATTTTTAACCTACGTTTGTTAAGCGCGGTGACAGGAACTGCAGTGCAAAACCAGTATCCTCGCAGACAACCAGTTCAAAGGCAAAAACTGCTTACTAAATCAAGAAAGCCAAAGAACACCCATCTTGATTTTAAAAGTACTCATGAGGCTAGTTTTTTAAAAAGACAACATAAGCCCGAGAGTGGGGGACTGGGGGATCCAGTGAGTTGGCACAGTAAAGGCTGTGTTCCCTTGGGCTCTCACGTCTCAGACTGTGCTATTTCTTCTAGGGCTGCGTATGGCTCTAAAGAAAACTGTGTGCTCAGCCTGCACAAGGCCCTGGGTTCTACCCCCATACTGGAGAAAAAACTCCTTTTGAACAGCAGTAGTTTTTATGCAATCGTGATACATGCAAGCTGCTGGACAAAGGCAAAGTGAGTGCTTCTTGTTGCCTGGAAATACATTTTGAACAAAAGTTTATGTGAGCCACCATGTGGTTGCTGGGAATTGAACTCAGAACCCTTGGAAGAGCAGCCAGTGCTCTTAACCTCTGAGATATATCTCCAGCCCCCAAAAGTTTGTATTATGGGCCACAAAGCCAAGTTTGGGGCTGTTCAGTCTGAAAGGGGATGGGCATACTCGGCCCATTTCAGCCACAGCAGGATACAGGAGTACATGGGAACTTTTTAAAAAAAGATTTCATTTATTTATTTATTTATTATGTATATAGTGTTCTACCTATATGTATGCCTGTACGCCAGAAGAGGGCACCAGATCTCATAGATGGTTGTGAGCCATCATGTGGTTGCAAGGAACTCAGGACCTTTGGGAAAGCAGCCAGTGCTTTTAACCTCTGAGCCATCTCTCCAGCCCCCACAGGAACTTTTTATTTTAATGTGTATGAGTGTTTTGCCTGCATGTATGTCTGCGCATCTCATGTAGGCAATACCCACGGAGGCCAGAAGAGGGCGTCAGATCCTCTATGACTGTATGTTACCAATCAAGCACGTGAATGCTGGGAATTGAACCAGGTCCTCCGAAAGACCAGTCGGTCCTAACTGCTGGGCAGTCTCTCCAGACTTGGGAACCATTTATTTATTTATTATTTTATGTGTTTTGCCTGCATGTATGTCTGTGTGAGGGTGTCAGATCTTGCTTGGTGTTACAGACAGTTGTACGCTGCCAGGTGGGTGCTGGGAATTGAACCCAGGTCCTCTAGAAGAGCAGTCAGAGCCCTTGGCCTCTGAGCCATCTCTCCAGGCCCCAGAGAACCACTTTAAGGAAACAGATCCCTTGCTCTACTTTCAGACGAAATTTTCTCCAGTCTTCACACCAGCTCCCCCCCACACACACACCATACACACACAGCCCATGGTTCAACTGAGCAGGCTACATAGAAAACACCCTACTCCCTTGGATGTCCTCTGCAACTTTTTTATTCCTGGAGAAAATGGTAGAACAGTGTCAGGAACCGGGTGCGGGTGCAAAAAGCAGCCTGCCCTGCACTGTGTCCTAATGGTGTTGGGTAGGAGCATAGCTCTTTCTAGCCTGAGAAATGATTCCCAGGTGAGAGGCTCCTGCAAAGACCTGAAGGGACCATTCTCCCTGGAGCACCATTCTCTCATCTCTCCCGTGTGAGACTTCCTACCCATTCACGCGAAGGACACCAGTGACTCAACAGCATTGCTCAGAGAGCTTGGCACCTGCTCCAAAGTGAGAGAAAAAGTGAGCAACACAAGTGAGAAGCATGAACAACTCCAGGCCCCAAGATGCACTGACTTCTAACTCCCCACAAAAAAAAAAAAAAAAAAGGATGGGTATGTTCAAAATGGAGGTAGGAATCAGAACATCAAATAAACAGAAATGCCAGAAGAGATGCTTCCCAGGCATCTTTCCCTCCAACAGCAGGGTGGCTGGCTCAGTCCAGAAGCTCTCCAATCAGCAAGTCAACTCAGAAGTTACAGAGGAATGAGGACTTAGCACAATGACTGTACACACCTGTAACCCCAGCACTCCTGGGTATAGGTCAGGGCCAGCATGAGCAACACTGGGAAACCCTGTCTCAAAACAAGGCAAAACAAAACAAAGGCTGGCCAGGCTTTGTGGCACATTCCTTTAAGCCCAGCATTCGGGAGGCAGAGGCAGGAAGATCCCTGCCAGCTTGCGGACAGCCTGGTCTACATAGAGACCTTGTCTAAAAAAAAAAAGAAAGAAAAGAAAAGAAAAGAAAAGAAAATGGGGTGGCGGTGGGAAGGTACACTAGAGGGGCACCTGCTGAATAAACAAAAGGCCCCGGGTTGCATCAGCAGCACTACAAAACAAACAGAAATAAAAACATAACACCCTGTTGTCACTAACCTGGAGAGGCAGAAGGCACCATACCAGGCATTCACTTCCTGCCCGGCCTCATTAAAAGGAAACCAACTACAGAGCATATAAACTAAGCGTTTATTCTTGGCCCAGGACTCATACGCGCTCCTTCAACATCCGGGATGGTGCAGGCAGGACCCAAGACTAAGCTGAAATTAAAGGTAAGGGTTCCCGCAGGCAAGATATGACTGGGTTCAGCTGCTTCGCATGGTACCAAGAGAGTGGTCATCCCTAGGTCGGAGAACGGCACTCAATGCCAGGCTCCAACGTTTATCTTCCCACTGGATAAAACTAACTCAAGCAAGGCAGGTGAGCGTGAGAAGAAAAAAAAAATTGTTTAATTAGGAATGGGCAACCCTGGCCTTTCCACGCACTAATAGCAGAGACCACCGCGATGGAGCGGGAGGGCAGCCGGCCGGGCGAACAGTGTAAGCTTGGAGCGTCCAGCTTTGCTCCTGCACCGGAGCGGCTTCCCGAGCTCCCGCTGAGCCTCACGCACGGCACCGCGCGCGAACCTACGCACCCTGAAAAAGAAGGATGGCCCCGTCTAGCAGGGAAGACGGAGAGACCCGCTAACCAAGTTCCAGCACCCTCAGAACATCCAAGTTCCGGGTTCTCGGGCCGTGGGGCGGGGCAAGATTCGGGGCGGGGCCACACTGGGGGCGGAGTCCTGGCGTGGCGGGAGGCACGGCTGAGGGTGGGTCTAAGGGGTGGGGCGGGGCCAGGATGAAGCTCGGGGCGGGGTGCGACGCCGGTGGGGGAGGGGCGCGGGCCGTGGGGGGAGGGGCGCGGAGGGCCGGGCGCGGCCCCGCGGGCCTTGTTTGCGCGCGGCTCGGCCTGCTTCCTGCGGAATCTGCTGCGGCTTGCGCACGGGGCTTACCTTGGGCTTCTCTTCCGACATGTTTGCGCGGCGACGGCGGCGGCAAGCGCAGCGGGAACCGATGGCACTGGAGCAGGCGAGTCACGCTCTCTGCCCCGCCGCTCTCCCGCCGCAAGAATCGCGGGGCCGCGCTTTATCCCTAAATCCTGGCGCGCCGGTTGGCCGCGCAGAGTCACGTGGTGGCGCGCGTGCACGAGGCGCGCGCCCTGCGCCTCGGGTGCGCGCTGGCCCGCCGCGATTCCGGAGGGTTTCAAATGCGTCACGGGGCGGGTCATTCGCCCGGGCGCGCGCAGATCCCGGGGACGCGCGACTCAAGGTCCTGGGCACAGAGACCCCGGATATGGGTACAAGACTTCGGTTGCCACTCAGGGCTCAGGGCAGGAGGACTGGGATGCATGGGAGGACTAGGGGCTGTGTGATAGGTCAAGAGCCAGAGCAACGCTCTGGCCCTACCGACCCTCGTGTCGTCGTAGTCAGGGAGCCACTTTGCCACCCATGCCTGGCTACTTTTTCTTACATTTCTTGCAGGCTACATTTGGGGAAGAGAAGGCGAAGAAACTCAGGGCCATCAGGCTAATCCTTTCAGGTGGTCCGGGAAGACCAGGAAGAGGTTGGTTACCAGGCATCCTTTATGGGCCACGCAGTTACAAAACAGGCCTGTGGCCTTGCATTTGAATGTCACAGCGGGGCTCATGTCTGGAAGAGGCATCCTTTGAGGACACAGGATGGCCTCTGTTGGCCAGCACATAACTCCTGCTTCATCTTTTCCCATCTGACTTTCTAGGTAGGGTGGACCAACCTCCGAAACGGCATTCCCAAGATGGCTCCAGGAGGTAAATGCCTCTTCCCCTTCATTCTCTGTATCTACCCTTCCCCCTCCCAGAGTAGCCACTAGGTGGCTAGGGTAAGGTAGGGAAGAGTGTCGTGCAAAGGAGGCCTCCCTTTTGACCCACCATTTGCCTAGTTTCTAGAATGCTGTTGTGGACACTAATAACCCATTTTACACAGGAGGACGCTAAAACACCTCAGAGTTTAAGAACATGCCTAAGGAGTCAACCTGGTAAGCAGGACAGGTGTAGCCTGAGCACTCACAGGGAGCCGGAGCAACATGCTGGTAGAGCAGTCAGGGAGCACTAGCTGTACCTTGGCATGGGTTCTTAGAATGCAGTCCACCTGCCCTCAAAACAGACCAGTCAGGATGGACAGTCACCTACAGTAGTCCCAGGAGGCTGCTGGTGGCCATCTTCCAGAAGCACACAGCAGCCTCCAGAGAATTGGTGGTCTCGATCTGACAGAAGTATGTTTCTGTTCCATGAAAAGGCCACCCATTTCCTGGTAACACTGCAAAGCCAGATGTCTGTGAGCCCAACCTTTTTAGCCTCCTTCGCCTGTACCCATGACCTTTCTCGGGAAGTTTGTCAAGGTCTTTCCATAAAGACCCATTTGGAACTCATCCCTCATGCCAGTCAGACTAAGGTTTGGGTCCTCCTCAAGTACAGTCCATGCTCAGCCTTAGCTGAACATATCTCTGGAATGTCCAGCCCAGGCTGTGTATCTGAGAGAAAGGAACTCCAGAAACCAGCCCTACTGAAGCAGTTGTCAGGGGTCAGAGCACACCTTCCCTCCATGATGGCTATGAGTGAGTCTGGGTAAGTATAGAGGAATTTTAGTTCAGGACATGGTTGTTCTGGCAAGAGATCACATCCGAAGATCTTCTAGGTCTGTATGATCCAGCTGGAATACAAACATGCCTTTAATCCAGGAGACAGAGGCAAGCAGATCTCTGAGTTCAAGGGGAGCCTACCATAGAACAAATTTCAGGTAAAAAAAAAAACTTGAATCCGGGTGTGGTGGTTCACACCTTTAATCCCAGCACTTGGAAGGCACATGCCTCTGATCCCTGCACTTGAGAGGTAGAGGCAGTTTTACCAGGACAGATATACAGAGTCAGGTTAAAAAGAGAACAAGCTAGATATAGGTGAAGACAGGAGTCAGACGTTTAGAAAAGAGTGTAGGAGTTATCTTGAGGCCAAGCAGAGCAGCAGTTCAGAAAGGCCAGATTGAATAAATCAGCTGGGAAAGGAGTGTAAGCCAGACAGCTGAATTGAGTGAGCCAGCTATGAGTTGAGAAAGAACAAGAAAAGGTGAGCTTATTAAGCAGGTAAGTCTCAGAGGCAAAAATAAAAAGGCCTAAATTAGATTGTATGGAGGCTGTAAGCTTCCAGGACTAGGCCTAGGTTAGCAGACAGAGGCAGTAAGTCTTTGAGAAGGCCTAGGTTAGCAGACAGAGGCAGTAAGTCTTTGAGAAGGCCTAGGTTAGCAGACAGAGGCAGTAAGTCTTTGAGAAGGCCTAGGTTAGCGGACAGAGGCAGTAAGTCTTTGAGATGACCATTGAAACAGATGAATAAAAGTTACTTTTACAGGTAGGCAGTGTTCAGACCACAGTGTACCCTCAGCTCCAAGATGCCATGCATTATAAAGTGTTGCATAATCGCTTGCAGGATACAAGGATTGAATTGTTGTGGTCTGTGGCTTAAGGAATCTGTTGCCAAGCTTTCAGAGTACAATGTGTACGCCTCAGGGTGGATGAGGTCACACCTAAGTGGGCTACAGCATGAAGAAGCCACATCGTGATCCATTCACACGCTCCTTGAGGAATGATGGTCTTGTACACTGTGTATTCAAATGCTGATTTCTGTGCCCCTGAGATCTTGTTTTCAGTCCGGACATGGGCATTGTCATGTCTATGAAGAACGGTTCTCCTGTCTCAGGGTTGTGTAAAAATTGTTCTCTGTTGTCTCTGATTGGTTAATAAAGAAACTGGTCAGCCTATAGCTTGGTGAGAGAGGACAGGAGGAGGGACTTTCATTCCCAGTGGAGGGCTGTCAGGTAGAGACCTGAAGAAGAAGGTAAGAGAGAGGTCACCCGCCATGAGGACAAAGATGGAGCAGAAACAGCCAAGGTGAGGTGAAGATGGCAAGTAACATGGGGCACATGGCTGAGAAGTAGCCAGACTAGTATAGATGGGTTAGAATAGATCAGTATCTGCCCAGCTGTAGTGCTTTAAAGCTGATTAATAAATCTAACAGCTCTCTCTGTCATTATTTGGAAGCTAGAATGGGTAACAGAAAAAACATACTACTTTTACACACACTGAAAACCTACCATTGTGAAAAGTGGACAATTGATGATAACAGGAAGACACTCACACCTGTATGTTTTTCAAAGCCTGTTCTCAAGCTATCAAGATATAAAGACCTATTGGGGAAGTGAAGAGTTCAGCAGTTTACAGAACACACTGTTTTTCCAAAGGATCTGAGTTTGAATCTCAGTTTGAATGTCGGGCAGCCCACCATTACCTGTAACACCAGCTTCAGAACATCTGGTACCTTCTGGCCTCCATAGGTACTGCAGTCAAACATGCCTATCCACACAGAGATAAACATATACACACTTAAAAATAAATAAATAAATGAATAAATAAATAAATAAATAAATAAAAGTAAAAAAACTTGTCCTGAGGAGGCCCCTTGCACACGGACAGGGCCTTAGCATGACTTTGGCTACCTGAGAATAGTGGCTTGCTTGGTGTGGAGCATCCCAGCCTACCTTCATTCAGCAGACCCAGACACCCCATAATAAGCTGAGTTGCACACACACCTGGCCAACACTCCCCCAAGGAAACAGTTGAGGGCAAAGAACACTATCCAGAGAAGATGAAGAACTGGAAGATCTGTAGTAGCATTGCTGAATTAGGAGGGCCATGGGCTGTGGAACTTTGAAAAGGAAGTCATAGAATCACAAAGGAGGAGAGGGACACAAGGAAACTGAAGCTCTGTGGATCAATTCAAGTATGCATTCAATTGACAGAAATCTCAGAGAAAGAAAAAGGAACAAAGGCAGGACACAATTGAATACATTTCTCTAGACTAAAGAGTTATGTATTTTTCTTTTTTTTATTTGTTTTTTTTGAGACAGGGTTTCTCTGTGTAGCCGCAGCTGTCCTGGACTCACTTCGTAGACCAGGCTGGCCTCAAACTTATAGAGACCCACCTGCCTCTGCCTGTGTCTGCCTCCCAGAGTGCTGGGATTACAGGCATGCATTTTACTTATATTCTTGGTTAAAAGCCTAGCCTTTAATGGCTAAGTGATCTCTCCAGCCCTATGTACATATTTCTAATAGACTAACTACATATATGTACAAATGGAACGCACCTTCAAGTACCGAACAGCCAGTGGAGAAGGTTCGAGCTGAGGGACTCTGTAAGTATAGATTCTAAAGGTTCCTTGCAGTGAAGGGCACCCTGTTGCCTCCACCAGCCGCTGGACACGGAGGTGCACACCAATGATCCTAGCACATGGGGTGGAGGCAGGAAGATCATGAGTTTGGAGGCTAGCCTGCACTTTAAAGTCCTTATCTAAAACTAACTTTAATTTTTTTCTTAAAGATACCAGGTAGCCACCAACAAGGAGACTTTCTCTGAGAGAAGAGAACTCAAGAAAGAGAGGGTGCCACCTTGACTTCCTCCCAATGATGGACCTGGAACTGAGACCCAAATGAACCCTTCCTTGCTTCCTTCCTCCTTCCTTTCTTCCTTCCTCCCTGTAGCTTTCATCAGGGTTATTTTGCCACAGCAGCATGAAAGGAACCTAGGACAAGCCTGAAAGAACAAGAGCTACAGCTGAGGAGAGAGGCTGGGTAGCTAGCTGTGTGCTCAGCCTTCGCAGTCCCAAGACCAGCCCAGGCAGTCCAGTTGCAGTCTGCGCAAAGCTCGTCTGTCCTTCTTCCCACCTGCGACCTAAAGCAGAAAGATGTGGACAGAAACAGCGTAGAGGTGCCGTGCAAGGACTCCACCTAGCTGATGCGTTCTCGTTCACAGTGTCCAGAACTAGAGTTTACAAAGAAAACCCTCTCGCCCAGTCCAGGAGACAGATCCATGAGAAATAAACCCACAGGAGAGGGCATAGACTTAACAAGACAGACTGGAAAGTAGCCATGATTAATATGTCCAGGAAATGGATTTGGAGACAGAACTTTTGCACAGAGAAGTGGAACGTATTTCAGGATTCAGTTGAAAATTCAAAACAGAAATTAACTAAATTTGAATTCACTGGATGATCTCAAAAACAGATTTGATCCAGTGAAAGAGATGATTAGTGAACTGGAAGATAGGACAGAAGGAAATCTTCAGACAGGAAGTGTGTGGAGCATACAGTGAGACAGGCCTGTGACGTGGGCCCACGGCACAGGTCCAACTTTGGTAAGTCCCTGGGTGAGAGAAAACAATGTGCAAGAAGTAATATTTGGAAGGCATAATAAAAGAGGATTTTCAAAACTGACCAAAGAGCAAGCACAGGTTGCAGAGAGAGCATCCATCCAATAGGAAATCCCCCAAACCAGCAGCTCTTTTCAGAAGAGTAAAGCCAAAGATAGTTCAGTTGTCATTTGCTTAGGTGTCCGCTGTTCACAAAGCAAGGCTGTTCCCAGAGAAAACGAAGGAGTCCCATCTGAGTTTTCAACACAAGTGATGGAGAGTAACATCTCAGAGTGCTGAGAGGAACTGCCAAGGAGAAGCTTCTACCAATGAAAGAGTTGCATGCAGCAGCAGGTGGAGCTGCTTCAGGAAACTGCAAGAAATAAGCATATGCTAAAGGAAATTTGGTGACAGGATTTCTTCAGCAAAGGAAACCTAGACGTACAGGAAGGAACGAGAATCACAGAGGGTACTTTTGAAGGAAAGTGACAATGACAGAGACAAGAGTGGACGTGTCAGCAGGAGTCCTAAACAAAAGTAGAATTCCATTCAGAGTAAGATCTACCGGGAAAAGGGACAACTGAGGTTCTGTGGTGTGGAAAGTGGTGAGAGGTAAGTTAGGTTAGTTCCCAGTCATTTGAGCCTTGAAACCCATGATGGGAGGAGAGAACTGTCTCCTAAAAGTTGTCTTCTGATGACCAGGGCATGTGCACACCCATGCACACACGCCTGTGTGGGAGCACTCACAAGCCAACATGCCATTAACAGTTTACTGCTGGAAGCACAAATGGAACTCATGACTGAGAAAATCAGGCAGGACCTGTGTGGCGTTGGCCAGGCTGCATACCGCAACAAAATCTGAAGTGATCTCTTTCCTAGAAGGACAAGTTTTGTGGTGTATTTTCTGACATTAAAAAAAAAAAATAGCAAGCAACAAAGCCAGTAAAACTTGTTATTTAATGCTTAACATCTGGTGGACTGTAAAAAAAAAAAATGCAACCACTGGGATTGACACCCCAGATAATCATATGCAGCAGGCAGAAGAGTAGGGAGTGGGAGAGGTAGAGAGAGAGAGAGAGAGACAAGCCACAGTCCTTGCCTGGCTCACAATGTAAACATGTAGCTAGGTATTAGACAGGTGCTAACAGAATGATGGGAGTTTAAAAACATAAAAATGTTCAAGTTGTGAATGTGCTTTGCTGTGTCGATATTCCACTTCAATGAACAAGAGTTGGGCAAAGGGAAAAAGAAATAGGATTAGTTCAAGAAACGTGGAAATAACTTCCAAACAATGAGGGATACAGTGGCACAGGCAAACTCAAGCCAGGTAACCAGTTTGGAGATGTAAGGGAGTTCTGGAAGTCACAGCATAAGGCGTTTCCTCAGTGCTGATACGAATGACAGGTCCCCCGCCTTCACTTGTGTTCATGGTGTGAAAGTGGTTACCATCCGTGCTGTTTACACACAGGGCCAAGATGATGCAAACACTGGGTGGTCCTGCCCAGACTGTACAAATTGGGACAGTGCTACTGTCCTTCAAAGAGGAAGAGCTAATGATTTGCAGAGTCAGGGCTGTCAAACCCATCACAGAGCTGGATCAGCAGGGTGGTCAGCCAGCTGGAACCCAGGCAGAGAACAGACAGTGAACCCAAAAACAAAACACATGAAAAGAAGGGTTTTCCATGGAAGCGGGCTAGAAGACTTGAGATAAAGTATTGGCAGATCACTGCTGAAGGGCAGATGTGGACTGGAATGGAGCCGTGGGCCACGTGGTATGGGAACTGAGGACGCTGTGCAGACACCATCAGTATGTTGCCCTCACTGGAAGAACAGGGCAGAGCCGTGCCAGGGAAGACCATGGCTTGTCGGGACGCCCTTGGAGGCTGGAAGGGCACAGCCCTAATCCACCATGGCTCCCTAGACAAAGGAAGCTCCAACAGACCTAGACTTCAACTATAATGTAGGATAACCCCAGCACCCAAAGCTGTTAGCACAGCATAATATACCCTACCATCATGTCTGCACGACTCTTAAAACATCAGAGCAAATTCAGCAGCTTCATGGCATGCCGACATCCCATTCTGCCTGTCTCCACCTACACCAGGGAGGGCCATTTGCTCTGCTCAGTGCTCTCAACCCAAAGAGGTCTCATCTAGAAAGGAGACTTACTAGATATGTGATGTTCTCTGAGGAAGCTAGGTGTGTGCTGAAGATCCTCCTGATGGTGGGTGGAATGCTGCAGATCCAGAGCCCAAACCATCTTGACCTTAACTTCAGTGCTCTCTGAGTCTGACCCAACATTTTTGTGACAATTACAGAAAACTTACAGAAGTGTTGACTTACCATACTTCTGGCTTCTACCTAAGGCTAAGAATGTCACTGAGAGTATCTGAGAGACTGGGGCTATTCACACAACCACTTGCAAGGTGGAACACGTCCCCCAGGGCAAACTCAATCCAGGTTCCTGGGACATGACCACGCACATCTAGCTCAGAGTAAACTCTTACCCTGCTTGGAGCAAATACCATTTTGCACTGACACGGCTATCTCTTAGCTTGTTGAGGTGCTGTGTAAATATCAACCATGCCAAGCCCCACCTTGCCGCAGGCTGCTTAAGTCATCATCCCTGGGTCAGACATGGGGGTCGGGTTGTAACTTTCTGAGGGAGTTCAAAGGAAGCAGATGCTGAAACCAGGTCTCAGAGGTAGGTCTTCAGGTTGGAGGGTCTCTCAAGGTCACAGTGTGTGGAGTGGGGGGTGGGGGTGTTTGTGGGAGGGAAGCAGAGCAGGAAGAAAAGCAAAGGCTGAAAAAGCCTGGGCTAGCATGTTCAGGGACCCAGTGGCTTCTCCTAAGAAAGCCAGGACAGAGGGGGTGGGTCATACCGGCATGGCTGGTCACTCTGGCTGTGGGCCCTACCCAGGATGCACTGCTGACCAGCGCTGAACAGATAGATGCCTATTGCAGAGTCTTTTCCTCTGGCCGCACGGCTCCCCTAGCTCTCCACTTTAATCAAGCTCCCCCTGGCTGTGGATGGTACCAGTGTCTGTGGAACACCTTTTCCACAACACTGAGGTGGAGCACGAGACAATGACAGCCCTGGACCGAGCCTGTCTGAGCCCCAGCTAGGAGCCTACCCTGCCTCCCTTTGCTTGAGCTCCAAAGGCAGGACTAGAACTCAATGCCCAGGCCGCCTCTCCTACAAAGTGGAAGACTGCCTACCCTGTGAATACCACTTGTGGGACTGAGGGCTGGATACAGGTGACAGGTGAGGTCCTGACCCAGCCAGCTGACAGCACCCATGGCTGTTTTGGGTGAGGCACGGCATTTCATGTTGGGGAGAAAGGGCTGATGTACCTACCTCCACCCAAGCATGCCCCCCTGTCTAAAGACACAGGAAATTGCGTTGTAAACCTTTCCTCAACCCAACTGCACTGTTTTTCTGCATGAGTGATTATGAAAGCCCAAGTTGAGGATATCCTTGGATTTCAAGCATTTCCCAGGTAGCTCCCCTGGAACACTGAAAGGTTCAACTCATCCAGTATCTTGCCCCCAGAACTTCCTTCCCTAGGTCTTCCCACACTCACCCAGAATTTCCTAGGCAGTTATCACTTATGGTGACAATTGCTAACATCCTTTGCCAAGAGTGACTAACCTACGAAGGAAGGCCTGTGGTCCCAGGACAAGGCTGGGTGAGTGGGCTCCCACCTGCTCAGTGATCTGTCCTCACTTCCTTGGTCTGCAGTCTAGGCAGGGTGCTGTTTGCAGGAATGACACTTTGGATGTGCCCGTCCCAGGACTTGTGCTTGCTGGAAACAGGCCAGTCCAGGCACATGCCTCAAGAGAGCAGACAGGCTGCTGACAGCCTCCTTTTTGCTTCGCATTTCAGGAGAATCACTATGTTCTGGTTCTTGCTTTTGCAGGCCAGTCCCTTACTCTAGTGTTAGCCTGAAAGCAAGGTAGTCAATTTCCATCCCCAGGCCCCTATGTCTCCTTTTCCTCTACTACAATGGACAAGATCAAGCAGCCAGGGTGAACTCCGGGACTGAGGGCTCTGGGAGCCAACAGCTGCCACAGGCAGACTGGGTTGACACCCACACCCCTTATGTACCCTATATATCCCCCAGTCTCTCCAGGGCTTCAGACTCTTTAGACTCCAGGGCTCATGGAGCTAGATGTGTCAGTTGGCAGCCATGCAGAGCCACTACCTCGGGCTTCTTTGTACCAAGACAAAAACAGCATTGGGAATGGTGAGGTGGGATTGAACCCTTCTACACTGAGAGGCAGGGAGCACTGACTGCTCTGGGATGGGTCTGGTCAGTCCCTGTAGGACATGGTACCCAGCTCACAGTGTTTTGGGCAAAGGTGCTCAACTCACCTGGGCAGCTCACACCCCCAGTCCACCCTTGGGACAAAACACAGAGAAAGAAATCAAAGCCATATTCAGCGTTTTATTGGAAAGTGGTTAAAAAGTAAGGCACTGGGTGTGATGGTCTCAGGCTTCATTCTGTGGCTGTTCATGCTGCCCAGAGGGGGCGCCGACCAGTCCTGCCAGCACCTGCTGCATTTCTACACTGGAGAATTAGAAATTCTGCATTTGGCAGTGGCCATTCTAACATCAGCTCAGCAACCTAACAGGTAGGATTTATAGGTGCTACATATTAATACAAAGTTCATCAAGGCCTGTGAGGAAGGCTCCCTTCTAACAAACAATGGAAATATAACTTTCAATGGCTACTGTAATACTTAATGTATGACGACACTTTAAATTACATCAAATGTCTAACAAGTCAGAAACATGGTAAGACTAGAGATTGTGGTGAGGGTCATTCCCTTAGGTTTTAGAGATGGGAAGAGAGAAATGTTAATCCCTGGACAGACTGACAAGAGCTAAAAAGGTCACCGAATGCTAGGTGAGGTCTCAGGCAGGGAGCCGGCTAAGCCTACCTCAGCTGCTGGTGGCTGTTCTCCCAGGGGCAGTATCTTTCCTCCTCCTTACCTTGCTATCAGACCTGTGATCTGCTTAACTAGTGACACATCTGGATTTCAGAGAAAGGTACACTGTGGAGGGAATTGTGGGGACCCGAGTGTTCCCTGACAAACTTCTAAGGGCCCATGCTGATGTGTCAGACACCGTGAGCTGAGACATGGCTGGAAGCAAGGTGGGAAGTGAGGTGGGTGTGCATGTCTGCTCAGGCAGTTTTCCTGGTAGAAGTATGGGATGGGGTCCTCCTAGCTTTCTACACGCTCAGCTTCCACAAAGGGATGGCCGGTGGACGAGCTCATCTTCCATGATACATACAGAATCAACTGGGAAGCTGCCTGACAGATGGAAGAGAAATGTCCAAGACCTGCCCAAAAGCCCTTCTGTAGACATGTGGTTCCAGGCATCACCACAGGGGAGAAGCCAAAGGCAGACAGTTCAGCCCTCACAAGAGGATCAAACTGAATTCACAACTCAGATTTCTCGTGGGGGAAAAGGCAACTGGAAAATCCCATCCACAAGGCCTGGACTTTTCTTGAAAGGTTTTGGTAAGACAGTTTCCTGAGGAAATAAAGACTTCAGGTGACTTTATATGGTCTTGTGCTGCTGGATACAGCTGGGTTAAAAAGCAAATCCATACCAGACTGTGGGAACAGAGCCTTCCAAAAGGTCACCAAAACTAAAGCAATGGTATGTCACAGAGATGGGCTTGTGGACAAAGCACAGCCTTGAGGAATCAATGATGGTGGGTCAATTGTTGCCATGACAAGTAAACTGTTGCAATGTGAAATTTATAGCAAGGCCACTCAGCAGCCAATCAGCACCTCAGGCGGCCAGCTTTGTAATCGGCTTGAAGAGTGTGGGACCAAGCACATTTCCTCCCCTAAAAAAGGACATCTACAAGATTAACGTCTTGGGTGATTACGCACAAAGATAGAGGGAACAAGAGCAGGATTGTCCTCTCAAGGCCACTCTGGCGCCCGTGCTAAGGCTGGAGGGATCACCCAGGTCAAGGGTGGCTGTGGTAGTGAGGTCTCTGCAGGCTGTGCTGAAGAGTGTACTCCCAGGAAACTTTGGAACTGCAAGATCTGCAGCAAGTGTGTGCCACCTGCTTTAGAACTTCTCATACGGGTTTTGTTCTTTAAACAGACCTGAGGGAGAAAGAAAAAAAAATTGGCTTACAAATTCACCACTCAACTGGAAACAAACTCACAAAAGCAATGTATAACCTTGAGTGTTCTGGCTTACATCCATAATCCTAGCACCAGGGAAGCTGAGGCAGTGGGACTGTTGTGAGTTTGAGCCCAGCCTCGGTGACAGAGCAAGAAACTATCTCAAAGAAAACAAAACAAAACAAAAAGCTAGGCTTGCACACCTTTAATCCCAGCACTGAAAAGGCAGAGACCAGTGGCTCTCTGTGAGTTAGAGCCTTGTCTACCAGTGGAGTTCTAGGCCAACCAGAGTGACAGAGTAGGACCTTGTCACAAAACAAAAAACAAAACAAACAAACAAAACCCTCTAAACCAAACAAAGACAAACCAAAACTAAACTACCTACTCTACCCCTGTAAAACACAACACACCTCAGCAAAGTTTTACACGAAGATTTAACCTAGTTTGAAGCAGCCTCTCTTCTTGACCTTCGCTGAAGCTGAGCTACAGGTGACTTTTTTTTTTCAAATGTATGAATATAATTTTATTTATTATGTATACAGTGCTCTGCCTGCAAGTACATCTGCATGCCAGAAGAGGGCATTAGATCGCAATATAGATGGTTATAAGCCACCGTGTGGTTGCTGGGAATTGAGCTCAGGAATTCTGGAAGAACAGCCAATGTTTTTAACCTCTGAGCCATCTCTTCAGCTACCGGTGACTTTAAAACTGGAATAAAATCCCCCAGGAACAAAAATCCCAACAGTTTCTGAAAAACAAGCCACAGCAGAGATCACAAGAAGTCAGGAAAGTTCTCTATGTATTTCTTTCCCCAGTAACGAGAATAACACAGAAAAACCAGGCACGTCACTTCACCTTAAACCTAAGAGCTGTGGCTGTGCCTGGAGAATCAAGACTACAAAACAAACAAACAAACAAACAAACAAAAAAAAAACCCACACCATCAAGCTGACAATAGCAGGCCTGGAACAAAATAAGAGTTTACCCATTAATCTGTGGCACCCACCCATTCTTCTCTTTATTTCTACCCCTCCTTTATTTGCATCTCTTTCCTTATCTCACACTCCCCTCACTGTCCCAACTGCCACATTCTGGCATGCTGAGATTGTCTGGGGCCAGTATAGTGATCTACTACCAGGATTCTGTTAGGGGAGAGATACCAGCATCTCTCTGTGTTCCACCCACTCCAGAACCCATGGGCATATAAAGATGAAACAAGGATAAATAGCAGGACAGAAATCAACAGAAAGGAGACAGGGGCTAGCCAGGGCCAGCGCAGCAGCTGACATAAGAAGTCCAAATCCAAGGCTAGGTCACAGCATGCAGAGCCTGCATCAGGAGCATGGGGAGGAAGACTCCACCAGCTCCAGCTTCCTCAGCTCCCAGTGCATGGTGTGACCAGATGAGAAGAGATCAAGCCCAGTCCTGACACCAGCAGCCATGGGATCACTACAGCCCCTGGAGGGGAACCAAAGACTTGCATATTTAATATCTGAGCAACTCAAACCTAGAGGAGCTGGCTATGCTGGGGCAACTGCATCCCCCCAGATAACAGACATTAACCAGTGTTGTGACTTAGATAAAAAGTCATCTTTTATTCAATGAAGCAAATGTTCAGATGTGAGCTCTGTGATAAATGCCCTAAGTTAATCAAGAGATTCATCCACTCATGAATTTTTTTCTGTTTGTTTGTTTGTTTGTTTTGAGACAGGTCTCATGACACAGCTTTGGCTGGCCTGGAATTTACTATGTGGACCAGGCTGGCCTCACTCTTAGAGATCTACTTGCTTCTGCTTCCAGGGAAGCTGGAAAGTGTGTGCCACCATGCCTGACTTCGATTCATAGATTCTTAAACTGATGGTAATATCAGAAGATGGGACCAAGCTGGAAGACACGGGCCCTTAAAGGGTCCACCTTCTTCCAACTGCTGTTGCCCCAAAACTTCTTCATGGCTAACATAAGGTAAGCAGCTTTCCTTCACCATCTTCTGCCTCATCACAGGCCCACAGCAGCAAACTAAACAGGAAACTGGGACACTGAGACAAAATAAATCCTTCCTCCCTAAAGAGGTTTGACTCAGGCATTTTGTCTCAGCAATGAAAAGCTAACACACACAGTGGTATAATCAAGTTCCTAGTGGGTAAGATCCTGACGCATCAACAAACATGCTCTCTCCTTATATTAAAAATCACCTCAAAACTGTATTTCTTAGGAGTTGGTGAGATGGGGTTCAGTAGGTAAAATCCTTGCCACCGAGCCTTAAGACCCCAGGACCCACATGGCTCCTAGAAGTCATCCCAACTTCTACATGTGCATGCTAGCACATGTGTACGCACACACACACACACACACACACTCTTAAATAAATGAAATAATTTCAATGCTCATTTTTTGAAAAGATTTTAGAATTTTCCTCATCAGATTTCTCCTGTTAAGATAGTGATTTAAGGGCTGGAGAGATGGCTCAGGGGTTGAAAGCACTGGCTCTTCTTCTAAAAGGTCTTGAGCTCAATCCCCAGCAACCACATGGTGGCTCACAACCATCTATAATGAGATCTGGTGCCCTCTTCTGATGTGCAGGCAAAACAGTGTATACATAATAAATAAATCTTTAAAAAAAAAAAAAAAAAAGAGAGAGAGAGAGTTCTTTAAGGCCAAAAAAGTGGGTTCACAGCCGGAGCCTTCCAGTAGCCCCATGGCCCCATATCTAGGTGGGTAAGGGGTCAGCTTCAGTAGCAGCCATAAAGTACAGGCAGAAAGCTTTAGTGCTGTTTCTGACCTTTAAAACCAGCTCAGAACCAGTTGAGAGCAGCAGACAGAAACCAGGAGCAGAAGAGAGTCGTATGTAACCTCACAGACAGGGATTCTCCGCTGTGCCGGGTTTCTCACTTGCTCCAACTGAACAAAACCGGCTTACACTTGGCACCCACAATCAGGCTCGTTCCTTCAGTCACTCCCCAGTTTCTCCAAACAAGATAATGTGGCCAGAAAGTAGTGAGGGAGGGAGGGCATGCCTTAGTCTCAGCTAATTCTCTGATCAAGAAAGATGGTCTGACCCCATTAGAAGACAGGAAGAAGAGACACACAGGGAAGGGCTGCAGAGACAGCCAAGAAACTCACAGACACAGGCACATGCTACTTCAAGGCAAAGAGACAAGCAGCTATGAACAACCCTCCTGGAGTGTTATTCTTCATAAGTACCAAGGAAAAGTGTGGCTGAGACTGAAGGCACCTTCCTCTCTTGGGGCACTCAGTGTGGTCAGTCTCCGGGGTGCCCTGGTAACTGCACAGCTGCTGTCTTCAGTGAAGGACAATTCTCTGGAAAGGCAGCAGCTGCTCAGATCCCAACCAGTCAAGAGAAACACAGCTCATTCTTACCATATTTTTTCCTGATTTCATCATGTCTTGACTTCATCTCTGCTCTCCTAAAAAAAAAACAAAACAAAACAGAAATACCAGGTCACATCTAATTATGACTGAGAAGCAAGGTCATCTCAAACTCCCAGCCCTTCCACTTCCTCGAGCAGAGGCTGTGGGCTCCTTCAGCACTTTCCTTGAGCTTCCAAAAGAAAGTAGGGATGACTGCGGCTACCAGGCCACACCTACCACTTGACCAGCAGAGTGACTGCACAGCCAGCCTGCTGAGGCTGCTTTGATCACTATTCTATTCTTTTCCAATTCTGACTGGACATTGTGGTAACAACCTATTATCCCAGTACTCAAGAGACAGAGGCAGAAAGATACAGAGTTTAAAGACAGGCTGGGCTATGGAATGAGATCCCCACTCAAAGCAGACATAACAACAAAATGAATTCAACTGTCTAATACCATGATTGTTTAAAAAGTTCTCATAAAGAAAATGCAGATGGGTCAAAGCTTTGCATCTGGTGACCAGAAAAAGGTAAAGGTAACATCTACTTAGTGGTACCTGCTTCAGAGCTGCAAGAATGATAAGCATCTGCCTTCAAGCCTGCATGAGGCCCCAGCACACATTAGGAGAATTCCCTGCTCTGGGAGCTAGTAGGCACAAGCCAGTGTCTACAACAGCAGTCTGGTTCCTTCATCATTAGGGGCTGGAGCTGGGGCCTGGGGGCTGGGGCTGGCATGGCAGTACTCAAGGCCAGGCCATGACCAGTGCAAGAACACTGCAGCACAGGCTCTGCGAGCCTCCTCTACCAGTGGAAGAGGTAGGTCAGACAGCCTGAGGTTTGACACAGCCAGTGATCCCTATGAGACTCCTGCCAGCTTCTCTTTTCACCACAGCCCAGAAAATGCTGGGCAACGAACACTCACTACATTTTTAGAAATGGAGAAATCATGTAAATAATCCTTGTTTCGAATGGTCTCCCTGCTGTAAGTTCAGAGGCAAGCTCCCGAGTAAGGAACCCAGCCTCACCTCTCCTCCTGCCGCACTCTCCTCTCCTCCTGCTCTCTGATGGCCCGCTCATCGCTCTTGTCTGGCTTCCGGCTCTTCTTCTGGCGGCAGCAGCAGCAGCAGCACACGGTGATGCCCAGGAGCACAGAGCCCCCGAGCACAGACATGGTGATGATCAAGGCCTCAAAGTTCACTGCAAGTCCAGGCAAAAAGTTGAAACCTCGGCAGGTATGGCCTGCCTCTATCCGCAAGGGTACCACTTTTTGTCACAGGAGCAGTCCTAAACATAGGGCCTGGACATAGGGCTCCTTTCGTCCAATGTCTACAATTTAAGATCTAGATTAACCACATCAAACTAATGAGATGAGACAGACTTTTTCACCATTTAAGACCAAAAGAAGGAAAGATGTCAACTGTATCTGTTCCCAAGACCTGACTCCTTAATGCTGACTATGGAGAGATAAGTGCCCTAACCACCAACACATGCACATCCGAGCTTTACAGATGCCCTGGTATCTGTAAACCAGTGTCACTCAATGATGTGATGTGCTAGTAACGCCAACCTTAGGAACTGATACAAACTGAAAATAAATTTTAAGGTTCTTCTAAGTTTCTCTTAAAGGTCTTTAAATTAAAACCAGCTGAGTGGTGGTGGTACATGCCTTTAATCCCAGCACTCCAGGAGGCAGAGCTCCCTGAGCTCAAGGCTAGCCTGGTCTACAAAACAAGCCCCAGGACAGCCATGGCTACACAGAGAAACTTTGTTTCCAAAAACAAAAACAAAGGGGCCCATCCTGTTAGAGCATGCCTTTAATTGTAGCACTCAAGGCAGAGGCAGGCATATCACTAAATTCTAGGCCTGGTCTACAGAGGGCGTTCCAGGCCAGCCAGGACAAAACAGAAAAACCTCCTCTCAAAAACCCCAAAACTAAAAATAAACTCACTCAAGGCTTTTCTACTACTCTGCTCAAACCAGAGCCAGTTCAAGAGCCCTGCACTGCTTTTGCCAATAGTCACCCAGCTCAACTCCTCACATGCAAACTCCCCAGCTGCAGGGCTGCTGGCCCAGGGAGGCACCTGAACAGCTGGCCAATAGGAGGAGGGAGGCTGAAGGCTAACTTCCGGGCTCCCTCAGCCAGCCTCAGCACAGGGGCCCATGCTCATCTATTAACTGCTTTCTGCTGGTAAGCATGACAAGACCAGAAAGAGGCCATATAACTGATATGGTGCCTTGGAGCTCTAATCACAGTGCCTAGCTCAAAAGTGTGGAGGTGCAAAAAGTAGCGACTTGAGTGGTTAGAAAATTGGAAGGCACCAGTAGGTGGTAGTTTTTGACTACAGAACTCTGTAGCACTCGACCTAAAAATGAGAACAGTAAGACAGCTGGATCTAACTAAAATCAATCTACTCCCACAGCTTCTCTGACAAGCAGCTCAAGTCAGTGCCTGTCATTATGGGAAAGCAGTCTGTGGGCTCCTCCATTAGCCATACTGGGAAACTCGTGAATGTCTACCCACAAGGTGGCCTGACAGGAACGACTGACACCTTGCTCAGTACAAAAGGTCAACGTGAAAAGACTTCATTTTTCTTCAAATGAACATAACACTGAGTCATTAAATTAAACAATTTAATTAAAACCCCAAGGTTACAGTTTTCCTAGAGGAGGAAAATAATGACTCTAAAGTTTTTCTAAGAACTGACTGTCCATGGTGGAGACCTACAATCAGCATAAACCACCCGGACCTATGGTGAAACCAGGAAGCCCAACCTCATGTGCCTTACTCTGCTCATGGGAGTATGAATCCTGGCCAACCCCCCCCCCCACACACACACACAAGGCCAGGCCCAACCGCTGCATTCACAGGCAGTGGGTGTCAATCCCTCGAAACCCTCAGGAGTCCCAGCTCACTGGGAAACAGATGCAGACCTGCTGTCCTGCCAGAACAAGGCTGCCTCCCACACGCGCAGCCTACTCTGCTGGCAGCGTGGGGTGACTGCACAGGCTGATAATAAGCTACCCGCAACTTCGTCTGTGCTGTGCTGGGAGGGCAGCTTAGCCGTCCTGTAACCTGGGTGGGGCCTGCATTGCACAGGACAATTACCAAGAGCACCTACCGCCTGACACAGCTCAACACCTTCAGTCATCAGTCAGACCAACAGCTCACCATTCTCCACACACCGCCCAGTGAGTCAAAGGGGAAACAAGTGACCGCCCTCTATGTCATTGCTTGGGGGTGGGGTGCAAACAGGTGAGGTGACACTGCTATATGCAGGGCAGAACAGTCCACAGAGGTGGAAAAAGCGGCACAAAGCAGGTCTTTGTGAAGGCCACCTCAGGACCTGGGGGGGAGGGCACTTCCAGAAGTCTTCCTTGTTCCTCCGAGTGGTGATAACCCAGACCATAAGGGAATCTAGAATTCATACATTGATGGGAGATGCCGGAGAGGCAATCAGTGCTCCACGCCAACACTCCCAGTCCAGGAAGAAGCACTACAGGACAGGACAGTGGTGGGCAGTGCGGAGACCTCAGAGGCTTTTCTGTGCCAAGGTTAGAGGAGGCCTGTGCAGCCCCAACCCTAACGCCACCAAAGGAAAGCAGCTCACTACAGGTTAATGAGTTCCAGGCAGCAATACAACAGCACAAAGGTACTTAACAGGCAAAGGGAATCCACGGGGCTAAAGTCTTTCATGGAAGAAAAATGGCTACCACAGACACAAACACACAGACAGGCACCTGGGCTGACAGGGTCCTTAGTTGGGAATCACTGGCCCATGGGAATCCACACAGGCTCCCAGGCAGCACAGCATACACTGGAACATTTATGCTCCCACGATGTGGGTTGTGTGGTGCTGTGGCTATTGCTGTTTTAGGAGCCCCTTTCCCCCCTCCAGGTCCCTGGCTGCTTGCCAAACAACAGACAATCACAGGACTGCTTGCTTCCTTCCCTTGGGAGTCACAGTACAGCAACATTCCTAGTGACTTATGCTGATTGAGCACAAGCCACTGATTTTGCAAGAAGTAAATAGGAACAACTTACCCCAGCATACGCCCCAGCGAGCAGAACTCAATTTACAAAGAGAAGCAGGTGGCAAGATTTTTCTCACTGGGTAGTCCAAGCAAGCCTTGTTCTCGTTGCACCATAGACACTGAAAGAGACCAGCGTCAGGAGACCCTTCAACAGACCAGAGCAAGCGCACCTTCCCGTCTCCAATGCTCCCTGTACCACCATCTCTCAAGGATGGAGGGATCTAAGGCATTCATCTCCCAAATACCCCTACTCATCCTTGTTGCTCTTTGGTCAATGTCCAACACAGTGACTGTTCACTGTCCACCCTAGAGAGCCATGGTCCTGAAAGCTGTCCTGCTCTCAGGGCCTTTGCAGCCCACTTATTTTCTCTAGAGCCCTCTTCCTCAAGCCTGAATATGGTTTCCTCACATCCTCAAGGAGGCTTGCCCTGCCACCAACCACCCATCTTCACAGGCCCCCATTCCCTGACCAACAACACTGCCTGCTTCCTCCCACAGCATACCTCCTCACACTATCCAGTGCATTTTCCACACTGTGCAGGAAGTCAGATAACTGTGGCCTTCACTGAGACACTGGACTGGGGAATCTGAGCATCCAGGAGATACTCTTTTGTTGCTGAATAGTTGGTGGGGCACAGAGGGGGGCCACTACTTTAGGAGGTCCTGTGTCTCAATCTTTACACTGCACCAAGTGTCCAGTTTGAAGGATGAGGCAGCTGGAGATCAGAGTAGGAGAAAACCTCTGGTCTGAGTCCCTCAAGTGCTGGGGTGGGAATGAAGCAGTGAAGAGACGGTCCTGTCACGCCAACACATCAGAACTCAGACCAGGGCTCACCACACCCACCACATAGCAGCCAGCATACAGCACAGCTGACCTAGGTGTGTATCCTTGGGTAGACTACACACATCACAGGGCAAAACATTTCTGCTTTCCAGAGCACTACCAGAGCCAAGACGACATCTTTCTGTCACCACACATCGGCAGGGTAAGCATGTCACTAGCTCTTCAACAAGATTATAAACCAGGTTTGGGTCTCAGTTTGGAATATCATCTATTACAAGGATATTAAAACATGTGCTGGACTACTGTACAATGTCCACTGTGGTTCCTGGCGCTACATGGAAAACAGCAGCAGAGTCCTGAAGAGCCTGCTGCCAAGAACAACTTCCATCCCAGTAGTTCCGTCCTGTGTTATTTTGGTTACTCTTCCACTTTAAAGTCTAATCTTCCATTTTTATATAACCAGGAGCTCCAATGAGAGCACAGCACTCTCAAAGGCTATTGTTCTGTTCTTTTTAACTAAAATAAGAGGCCCCTAAACAATAACTCAGCAGCAGCAAGAAATGGCATAGCCTCTTTCTAACCCACTGGTCCTCAGGAGGCCTACAGGGGTTCATCTCTCCTCAGCGCCTTGTCTCCAGGCACCCTTGCCTTTGCCTTGCCTTCCTGAAGCCTTGCTGTCAGCAGTGTCAGGCCTCAGGCTCTACCCGACTAGACTAACCCATTGTGACCTGGGCAGGTCCCTCTCTGGACTCTGCCCTCAGAAGAAAAACTAGAACCTAGAAAGAGTCAAGAAAACCCTAATACATGGGGTAGCAGGCTCAGCACTACCAATGCCAGTACTGAGGCAGGACCAGCTGCTAATTTTCAGTCAGCAGATCCTGCTGCCCACTGGAGCCTCATGAAGTAACAAGACATGTCTCAGACCTGCACTGTCACTTTAAAAATCTACAGCTGCCTTTTCAGATGCTCCCATGTCCTCTGGTAGAAGCCAAGAGGAAACATTGCCCTGACCTGTGCTGTCGTTACCGTCAGCCCTAGGATGCCACAAAGCCTCCTGGGAGTCTCCAGGGGAAAATCCTCTGAAGACTGTTTCTGATCATCTGCTGCTCCACTTCTGTTCCTCCCTGGGAGTTCCCAGTACAAGATGTATGGCAAGCATTGGGCTAAACAAGCCCAAGCAGAACTCCCCAGCCTCCAGGAGCATCACAGAAGCCTCCCAGACTGGCCAGAGAGCAGGCCATGGCATCTAAGGACCCCAGCTGCGGAGCTATTTCCCCACTGCTGGTCTGTTTCTCCCAGAAGGGCAGATTAATGTCTGTCCCATCAAAACCCAAGATGACCTGTCAGAAGGCACCCTCATGAGTCCTTCCACCTCACAGAGGGGACTCTGCTCCAGAACAGTAGCTACCTTCTGACTCCAGGGCACACATGAAATTAAAGCAACAAAAAGTAAACATGGTGGCTGAGTCTGCCCAGTCGACCACGTGGCCCAGAGCGCTCCCACGGGCCTGTGGCTGCCTTGCCCCTGGTTCTTTCCCCAGTCCTCCGTGGGAGTTGAGAGCAGTCCCCACGAGCTCTGGCAGCTTCAGGAAGTACGGGCACTGGGGCACAACCATGGTCGTCTCCGGTTCAGACAGTCGTTTCTCTCGACAAGGGCCCTGCTGGAGGAGCCAACCTGCAGCACTACACCCGTGAAGAAGAGTGCAGTCCTGAGTGTGCATTCAAGGCCCCTACTTGTCTGTTAAGTACTTGTCTTTGCGTAAGTGGTTATGTCAGCCTCCAGCGTGTCTTGAAGGCTGGATGACTCTCTAGAGAGGTCAGAGGCAAGCAGTCCTGGTCTTCTAATGCCAACATACCTGCCATGTCCCCAGGCAGCTCCAGGATGGGTGTATCCCCACACTGCCTAACTAGGTCACGAATACTGACTGTGCTAGATGGAGCCTGTACCTTTCAGGGGAAGGCTTCAGGTGCCTGCGAGAAGCTGGGATAATATTTAACAACCACCTAACAATTCCCCAATGACAGAACGTTTCAGACACACACGCCTCCTTGGACTTGAGGGCATGGGTCTGAGCGCACTACTTACGGAGACATTCCTGAGGCACTCTTCACAGGATCTGTTTGTGTACTTGGCACAACCTGCCAGGAGAGACAAAGGTATCACTGAAGCGGCACAGAAGACAAGGGTGCTGTGAACCTTGGCAGGGAATGATCCACAACTCTGCTGGTGCTGGCCTGCAACTTATTCCTGCTGCAAGCAAGGCACCAGGAGAGCCACCCCTGCAAGGAATCTCCTAGGAAGAAAGACTCCAAACACGACACAGCCATGTTTTACAGCTCTCTTTGTAAGTGAATCATGAAACCAGGCAACCACTAACCTGCTGAGACCTACTACTGCTGGCATGCTCTGGTGAGCCGGAGGCCATGGCTATCTGGTGACATGCCTAAGGCAAAGCCAAGCTTGCAGACTTACCTTCAGAGCTCAAGCTTCCCAAGAGAGGGCTATGCTCCCCAGACCCAAGAAGCCAGGTGGTGTCAGCCTGCTCCAGTCATGCAAAGCACCTGGGACACTGCCAGCACCCACAGCAATATTTTCAGGAGAGGGTCAAAGTCTATGCAGCTATCAGCCTCGGAACTCAAGCAAATCAAATGTATAGAAGTAGCATATAAATCAAGACTTTCTCATGCTATCCAACTGGCCACTACTTTTCCCCACCATGCCTTAAAACAAGCACACTTTGATTAGCCTGGCGCACACACACCTGTGACCCCAGCACTCTGGGAGGCAGAGGCAGGCCAGATCGTTGTGAGTTTGAGGCCAGCCTAGTCTACAAAGCCAGTCTAGGATAGCCAAGGCTACACGGTGAAACCCTGTCTCAAAAAAGCCAAAACAACAACAAAACAAACAAACAAACAAAAAAACAAGCACACTTTGAAAAGAGCACTGCACTCAAGTCATTGGTTGCCAGGGAAATGCAAACTAAAAACATCAAGAAGATGCATGCATAAGAAAGGCTAAACTTAAAAGAGATGGCCAGGAATACACAGTAACAATTTGGAGTTGGCTCAGCCATTTTTAGAAATGGCCTCTCCTATGGCTAGCAAGCTCACTAGAAGTATCTTATTCAAGACATCAGAACACATACCAACAGAAAGCCCTGTGCAGGCATGCTCACCGCATCTCTATCCACAATGACCCAACTGGAAACAGCCCAGATGTTCACTTCCAGAAGGATGGACAGATAGACCGGAGCATCTACACAGTAGAGCAACTTCAATCCACAAAGAGAAGGGAAATGAATGATACTGACCAACGCCACGCAGGCCGAAAGAAGCACGGTATCAAAGACCCTGTTTCAAGCCCAACAATTCCACACAATGTAAACTCATCCACCTAGGCTGAGAACAAGCGCTTCTGGGGCCACACGGGAAGGAAGATGGTTGGCTCACTGGGTTGCTGGATAGAGTCTGGCATCTAGAGTAGCTGGGTTACATGGAAAAATTTATCCAGGGATACATTTAAGCTTTCTAATTTCACAGGAGGAAAGTCTCAAAACAAAACAAAAAAAAGTGATGTGGAGCATACCTGTAAGCCCAGCACTTGAAGGTTGAGGCCTGAGGATATAGAGTTCCAGGTTAGCCTGAGTTACACAGAGATCCTGACTCAAAAAAGAAAAAAAAAGGACAGCAGAAAACCAAGACGACATTGGGCTCTGGGGCTCTGGTGGTCAGCCACCAGCCACCAATCCAGAGGAACCCAGGCTGCTCCTGGACAACAGCACAGGCCTATCAGCAAAACACAGTGACAAAAACTCATGGTGGAGACATAAACATACACTTCAGGGTGGCTCCTCCTCTGCTCCTTGCCTCCCCCTTGGGGCAACCTGAGACAGTGAGGTGCATACTTGATCCTAGTTCCGTTTATTTACAAGGTCGAGAAAAAGCAAGACCAGGAGGGGCATGATGGCAAATGCCTTTAATCCCAGCACTCAGGAGGCAGAGGCAGGTGGATCTCTGTGAGTTTGAGGCCAGCCTAGTTTGCACAGTGAGTTCCAGGGCAGCCACAGCTACATAGTGAGGCAATGTCTTGAAGTGAAAGAGAGAGAGAGAGACAGAGAGAGAGAGAGAGAGAGAGAGAGAGAGGAAGGGAAGGAGGGAAGGATAGAAAGATGAAGGAAGGAAGGAAGGAAGGAAGGAAGGAAGGAAGGAAGGAAGGAAGACAGGCAGGCAACACCAGACTGGGAATCTCTACAAACAGGCTTTCTGAAGACAAAGATGGACTTGAGGAGCTTAGAAATGTAAAAGCTGGGGCTAGAGAGATGGTTCAGAGGTTAAGAGCACTGGCTGCTCTTCCAAAGATCCTGAGTTCAATTCCCAGCAGGTAGCTCATGACCATCTATAATGAGATCTGGTGCTGTCTTCTGGCCTGAAGGCATACATACAGGCAGAATGCCGTATAATAAATAAATAAATCTTAAAAAAAAAAAAATGTAAAAGTTGAAGCAACTTAAAATGGCCCAAGGCTTCAGAGGCAGAGAACTGAGAATGACCCCACTGGGGAACTTGGTGAATCTGTGTAGAGTATATGGTAAATCAAGTGTCTGTGAATGTAAAAAGTTCCATGGTTTTTTTTTTTTGGGGGGGGGGGGTTGGAAACAGAGTTTCTGTGTGTTGCTTTGGCTGTCCTGGACTCACTTTGCAGACCAGGATGGCCTTGAACTCAGGATCCACCCACCTACCTCTGCCTCAAGTCCTGGAATTACAAGTATGTACCACTGCACCCAGCTCTGAGTTCCACTTTAACACCCCACCTTTGGCAACTATGTTCTACAGGAGCAGAGACTATCCTCATCTTAGGAAGAATTACACCTTAAGAATTCAGAGGTACAAACCACCACAACAACTTATTCCCATGATTTGGTCAAATCTGTAATAAGCTCTAAGATTATAATTTCTCAATTTGCAATAAAAATTTTTAAATTAGCGGATAGCTTATGGTGAGCTAAGAAAGACCCTAGCAAGCGCAGGGAGGGCAGGGAGTGGTAGAGCAAGCGTGCAGTCACTCAGGGCAGCTCTACATCCATGGGCTCACCATTCCGCCCCTCAGCTCTCCTCCACCCTGCACTGGGATCTCAGAATGGTACCGCTGAGGCTGTGCCCAACACACCCACTCTCCAAAGTCATCCACAGGGAAGGATGGTCTTGCTTGCTATCAGCGGACACGGCGGCCCCGGTAATCAGGAGGTCCGGATGTGTTGCGGGATATTTTGTTAACTGCGCTTTTGAGAAGTGAAAGAACTGAGTTCCAAGAAACACAATCTGAGCTCTGACCACCCTGGGCCTGTCCATTACTCGGCCGTCTGAATTCCCAAGGGCCAGCCCTCCTCCTCCGCAGGTCAACTTTAGGGTGGATCTTGTGTACCAGAAAGCATGAATGGCAGGCATCCTGGCTGAAGTAACTCCCAGACTCATGTGGCAAGGAAGGAAATACTGACAATTTGCTGCCCCACAGCTCACATTTCTGGAAGGCCACACACAGCATCTCTTAGCCAGTCACGGGACACAGGCAACCACATGCTGGTGATAAGAACAATGTCTCTGCAGTTCCTCGGTGCTGACTGTGAAAGGCCTGACTTTGAGGCATTATGACTTAAGAGTTCAGTTTAGATGCTATTTACTCATTTTTAAAGCACTTTCAAACTCATTCCCTTCAATAATTAAACAGGAAGACGATAAATAGTGACTCATTTCTGAGTGGGTCCCTGCCGTTTCAGGTGAGTCAACCACGGCACTCAGGACCAAAGGACACACCTACATGCGGGAAGGGGATGATTTTGGAGACTGAAGAAACGAACATTTATCATAAGCCAATGATACGGAGGCCTCATTCTGCCATCTTCTGTGCCCCAAACTTGGAAGGGCTCAGGGCCCATTCTAGGGACAGAACTCAGGGAGAACCTCTACTGTCCTGTCAGGGGAGGAGAGCACACAAAGCTTAGACAAAGTAGTTCTGGCCACCTCCCTGAGGAAGGAGGAGCAAGGCACCCCAAAAGGCACGTATGGAGTATCATCCAGTACAGTTCTCCTCAGGGAGGAAGGGAGGGGAACTGCAGGTCCCCCTGCAGACTGAGTAGCTCAGTAAGGGCTCACACCTGGTGACCTGCACCAGCCACCACACAGGCATTCCTCTGGAGGGCGACAGCTGCGGTCTTTAAGGGGCTCTTTTCGCCAAGGTGAAGATCTGAAATAGGGATTCCACGCACCACTATGGAGGAACCACAAACCCTATCAAAGTGCCCTCCACTTCATGAATCTCGCTCTAAGGAGCTATATAATCCATGACAGATTAGGCGAAGCACACAAAAATATTAATAAGATAGAGTTTTGCCAGACACAGTGGTGCACACCTTTATTCCCAGCACTTGGGAGGCACAGGAAGGCAGAGTTCAAGGCCAGCCTGATCCATATAGTGAAACCGTGTCTCAAACAACAAAAAAGTGAGTTTGGGAATACTGTAATGTATTCTTTAAATTTATGTGGGATCCTTGCACACACGAATGTTTTTAAGCATAAATCATCCTTCTATAGAATATCTCACATCCTGCACATGTCCTGTGGCAAAGATATGGATGCTGGTGCCCTCCTCACTAGAGCAGTCTAGCAATGCAGCAGACAGCAGACAGCGACACCCCTGAGCCACTGGGAAAGGGGTCCTGTGTCTCCACAGGCTCTCCAGCATTCTGCCCGCTGTAAAATCCTCTCTGGGGAATCTAGCCCCAAGTCTCCCGGGTCGCGAGGGTCAGCCACTTTAGCCACAGTAGCAGCAGCGCAGCAGTCAGAGACCCTAGGCACACCTGGGAGCCGATAAGAAACTTAAACACCGAGCTGCGTCAGCACGGAAAAGGTCACAAAGAGAAAACACACGGTGCCAGGCTAGAGCGTAAAGACACCTTGAGAGAACCTGAGAAAAATACTCTCCCTCTAGCTGGGTCCCATCAACCCGTGCTGCAAAGGTCAGGAAGCGGACCAGGCCGACTCTCTCAGCCTCAGACCTGCACACAACCTGCCAGCTCCACCGATTCTCCCCACCAAAACAAACAATGCTAGCGTCAAGCACTTTGTAAGAGTTCCGATCCTCAAATTGGCGGGCCCCAGCACCTGCTACAAGCAGGAGTGGACCCCGAACCAGCCAGCTGCCAAGCAGGTGCCAAGGCATCGGGTTCCGACTGGGCCTACTTTTCGTGCCTCAGGGCTCGTCGTAACTCCCAGTAAGCGCCTGCCGCGCCCGCAGCTCCAAGGGAGGGCATGAGCGCAGAAGACGCAAAGCCCGCGGGCCGGGCTCCGCCCTGGATCCGACCCAGCCGGCCCTCCTCCCCGGCCACTAGGCCCCCGGTTCCCCGGCCTTACCTATCCCCGGAGGTTCCTGCGCGGAGGCCATGGGCAGAAGCAGCAGCAGCGCCGCGCCGAGGAGCATCACCCATCGCGGCGTCAGCCCGAGGGCAGCAGACGCCATGGTGCGTCGGAGGCGTCGGCGGCCAGCGCCTCAGACTGACTACTCAGACGCTGAGCTGGGCTGTTTCCACAACTAGCGCTGAGGGAACCCGAGGGGCGGGGGGGGGCCTGCTAGTGCGCAGCCGCGGGCTCCGGCTCGCCCCGCCCCTTCGCCTTATGCCCGCCTCCGGGCCGCTGCAGAGGCTTAGTGGGCCTGCGCACTGTTGGAACTGCCGCGAGGTAGGTATAACGGGAGCGTCAGACCAGCGCACCTGCGCAGTAGACTTCTAGGCAGGGCCGTGCACTGGGCTGCGCTTTGCCAGCTAGAGCGGGTGCGCAGGGATGGAGATGCTGGCCTCTTTCACGGGTACTGTCTGAGGTTCGGCTGCTCTGCCCAACACAGGTCCAATGGTAAGTCCGCCGAGGGCCTCTGAGGATGACCCCAAAGCGGCCTGGACTGGGAAGGTGGCCTCAATTGCAGCCAAGATCCCTTTGATTAGGGCCGCTAGCAGCAGCGATGGTGGGTTGCACCTGCTCTGTAGCCACTTAGCCGAGGCAACCGGGCAGCTGCCTTTGCCAGTCCTGTGGATTCTCTCCCAGAGCTTCTTGGGTGTCCATAGGGCAGGTTTTGAGGGTTCGTTTACCTGTGTACGTTATAATAGCATCCAGGCTGTCGCGAACTTGTTACTGAAAGGCGTTTAAAGGATGTAGCTTAGATGGTGGAATGGCTTGCCTAGCAACCGCCGCACAAGGCCTCCCTCCCCCCACACCTCCAGTTCCATCCTGAGAACCTCACAAACTAGTCCTGAGGGCGCACACCGGTCACCCCAGCCCTTGAGAGGTGGAGTCGAGAACATCAAGTTCAAAGTCTTCCTCAGCCAATGAGAGTGGGCTCCCTAAGAGTGGGCTCCTTGGAAGCAGGACTACATTTTCTTTTTCTTTTTTTATTAATTTTTTTTATATTAATCACAGGTTATTTACTTTGTATCCCAGGCGTAGCCCCCTCCCTCATTCCTTCCCAATCCCACCCACCCTTCCCTTCCTTCCTCCCTCCCTCCCTCCCTCACCTTCTCCCTGCCCCTTTCCAAGTCCCCTAATGGGGGAGGTCCTCCTCCCCCTCCATCTGACCCTAGCTTATCAAGTCTCTTCAGGACTGGCTGCAGTGTCCTCTTCTGAGGCCTAGCCAGGCTGCTCCTCCCTCGTGGGAGGGGAGTGGAAGAGCTCGCCTTTGAGTTCATGTCAGAAATAGTCCCTGTTCCCCTTATTAGAGAACCCATTTGGACACTGAGCTACCATGGGCTATATCCGAGCAGGGGTTCTAGATTATATCCATACATGGTCTTGGTTGGAGAAACAGTCTCATGAGAGACCCCTGTGCCCTGATATATTTGGGACTACATTTTCTTAATTAGTGATTGATGGAGGAGAGCCCGTTTCTTTTGGAGGTACCACTCCTGGGCCGGTGCCCCTGGGTTCTGTAATAAAGCAGGCTCATTAGTAAGCCAAGACAAAGCCAGTTAGCAACCCTCCTCCATGACCCCTGCCTTAGCTCCTGCTTCCAGGTTCCTGCATGAGTTCCTGCTTTCGATGATGAATGCCCCATGGAACTGAGTGAAATAAACCCTTGCCTCCCCAAGTTGCTTCTGTTGCTGTGTTTCATCACAACCATAGAACAGTTAACTAAGAAAGGGTTTATTAAGAGACAACAGGAGAGAAGTTCCTGAGAGTAGGAGGGGCTCCCGAGAAATAAAAAGCAACAGCACTTGTAAGATAGATGTCCGTACCCCCCACCCCCACCCCCCACCCCCGCATTCCCTAAGAAGCAGCCATTATCTCCAGCTTGCCCCCTCAAGCAATCAGGGCTTCTTAGAAATCACCTTGAAGGACCAGAACTGAGACAATGAGCAACAAGACCACAGTGTGGCCAGGATTGTTTCATTATGAAACTCTCTTGCCCTGATCTGTTCCCCCCTCCCCCCAGTAAATCAAAGTTAATGTCAGTGCCCTGAAGATGGACACGGGGGTCATGAGTCATGAGCCTCTTTATGCTTGGCACCTTTCTTTTGCCAGCATTAGTCACATTGAACGCTCTCATCTACTGAGCCATCTCTGCAGCCCTGTACAGCATGCCTGTACATCCATAGTCTGAAGTTCTTAAAAAGGAAGTAGGCTGCTTGCCTATATTGTGATAGGACAGTTCCAGGAGGAGTTGGTGACTGGAGCTTCTCCCAGGTCCTCCTGGCTCGATTTGGATGATGTAATGAGAATGTATGTGTTTGTATGCTCCATTTTATTTTTCTTTTTTTTTTAAATAATTTATTTAATTTTATGTACACTGGTGTGAGGGTGTCAGACACTTGGAACTGGAGTTACAGACAATTGTGAGCTGCCATGTGGGTGCTGGGAATTGAACCCGGGTCCTTTGGAAGAGCAGACAGTGCTCTTAACCACTGAGCCATTTCTCCAGCCCTGTATGCTCCATTTTCAAGGCGGTGGCGTGTGACCTGCACTGAGATTGTTTAGGCCAGGAGTTAGACATGGGGTAACCAAGTCTTTGTCAGTCTGACACAAGCTAGAGTCATGTAGGAGGAGGGATGTCAAGTAAGGAGTTACCTCTATCAGTCTGGTCTGTAGACTTATCCGTAGCCCATTTTATGGAGGGATGATCGATGTGGGAGGGCCCCCCGGGGGGCAGGTGGCCTTGGGTTATATAAGAAAGCAAGCTTGAGCCAGTGATGCTGAGCAAGCCTGCAAACTGTGTTCCTCCGAGGTTCTGCCTCAGTTCCTGCCTTGAGCTCCTCCTCTTGGCTTCTCTAAATTGTGATGTAGAAGTGTCAGCCAAGTAGTTTTTTGGTGTTGTTCCCCCGACTTCCCTAGTTGGTTTGGTCAGTGTTTTAGCATAGCAACAGAGAAGCTAACTGAGATATCAGGGCAGCTGCAGCAGCCTTTAAATACCCCGTTATAGTTAAGCACTGTTCTTTCTGCTGTATCAGAAACTCAGGTTCTAGTTGGGGTCATGTTAGTCATGTGCCCTGTGGAAGGTGCGTCCTCAAGAGATCCAGCTTGGTTGCAGTGGCACTGTAGTTTTGACCACCTTTCCTCGGGACTTTGTGGATCATAGGGGAAATACTCTAAAAGGACGATATGATCTGTCTTGAGAAAGAAAAAAAAGTATCGTCCACCTTAAGAATATGCCATCCCTCATGAATATACATAAACCTCAGGCAAAACAACAAACCCAAGGTCCTTTTCAGCTGTCATTTCTCAGGTTAGCCAGCTCCTGCCATCTTTGAAGTATACTATGCATCGATTTTGCTAAATAAATATGACTTTCTATGGTCCCATCTGTATCTATGGATGAATTCTTTCTTCATTGGACCAAGGACCTGCCAGACCCCTGGGTAGGTAATAACCTTATCAGACCCAAGGGGTACGGATTGCCCGTGGTCATAAGTCTGGAAGGGCTCACAGGGGACCGGTGTGAACTAAAATTTCTCCAAAGGAAATATACCTATGCATACGATTCTTCAAGGCCACTTGATTGATAAGAACTCATAATCTTAAGAGAATTGGCTGCAGTTCCAGAGCTGAATTATCTTGGCTGATCCTTTGGTTTCCCTAATGGCCAATCATTGCCCACCTCTGACCTAATGTCTTTTTTACTATCGGGTACAACCTCAGGAATGCATTCTTAGCAGACTGCTACCATCAGCCAAACCCAAATCTCAGAATGCCCTCAGATAATATCTGAGACCTATAGCAGAGGCGTGCCTGCTTCCTTGTAACCTCCTCTAATATACTTGAAAAGTACCTTGATCTATGACTGTTTCGTTCTGTAACTGTAAGCACTTTACTGAACTGTCGGCACGATCTGAGCGTGCTATTCAGGACAACCTGAATCCGTGTTCCTAAGCTATGCTTATTTATATCGGGCTCAACAGTAAACCGTCTCGTTTCCTTTGAGGTCTGTATTTTGAGTCCTCAGGAAACCATGAGGAGTTCAAGTCCCAGCTCCTCCCGGCCCCACCACTGCGACCTCTACCATAGTTTCAAAGCCCCAGTGAACTTCCGTGGCCACAGCAAACAAACACCAGAACAGGATCAGGTGCCGAGGCACAGATCAGAGCCCAGGATCAGTGTCTGCAACCTGAGCTAACTCAGTGCCTGGTACAACATTCACAGGAAGTCTAGGCTTGACATACTTGCGCAAGGACAAGGTCATTGGTGTGTTGGTATGTTAGGGGACATTTTAACAAGCAGGTCTCACTGCCCTCTAATGCAGCAGAAAGCCCCTTCTGTGTGTAGCTGCTGAGTAGGGAGTAAATGCTTTACATATTCCCAGGCAAGCAGCCCTCATGGAATCGTCTATTATACAAACAGAGTCTTGAAAACCCACTTGTAGGAGCAGTAGTCATGAGCCTGGTATAGAATGCTTAGAGCAAGGATGCTCTTGTCCTAGCATCAAAGCACACAGTGCTAAATCAACATTTTGTTTTAATTTGAATCGTGTGTGTGTGTGTGTGTGTGTGTGTGTGTGTGACATCACAGCACATATGGAAGTCAGAGGACAACTTTCAGAAGTTGGTTTTCTCCTTCCACTGTGAGATCAAATGCAAGTCATCAGGCTTGCTTGGCAAGTGCTTCTATACACTGAGCCATCCCACTGGCCCCACAGTAATAATTTAATGAGGGTTGGGGGACAATGATGCACATTAGCCTATATTCAAGAAATGTAAAAAACAAACAAACAAACAAAAAACACAGAAAAGCCCTAATGTGATGCTTTTAGAAAGAAATGCTGCTGGTAGCAGCATTATAAAGTACAACTGAGTCTTGGGAAGATTTAGCTTTGCAGAAGCTGGAGAGATGGTTCCCTGCCCCCAAATGGCAGTGCCGGTGACATTGTCCTAAACCACAGGACTCTGGCTAGGTAAACAAGAAGGATCTCCTTATCAGGTAAACAAACCTACAGGTTTCTGTTTGCTAGAATAGCAGAAACCACCCTTAATCTTCCAGCAACCTCCAAAGTTCCCCCAAAGGTCAGCTACCTCTAGCAACTTCCTGAAGACCCAGGTTCAATTCCCAATATCCACATGGCTTCCCTAACGCCAGTTCCAGAAGATCTAAAGTCTTCTTCTGGCTTCCACAAGCAGATGCATAACACACATACATACAGGCAAAACACCCACACACAGTATGTGAGGGTGAGGGGTGTATATGTGTGGGGAGGAGTGTGGAGCACTTGGTTTAAAGACAAAGTTTCCCAACGTAGCTCTAGCTGCCCTGAACTCACCCTGAAGATCAGGCTGGCCTCAAACTCAGAGATCTGCCTCCTGAGTGCTGAGATTAAAGGTATGTACCACCACACCCAGCTAACTAAAATATATTAAAAAAAAATAAAATAAAAAATAAAAAAGCTTAGCCTAAGGGCTAGGGAGATGGCTGAATGGGGGAGAATGTTTGCTATGCAAGCATGAAGGCCTATGTTCAAATTCTCTGACCCACGTACACCAAGCCAGCTGTGCAAAGTGGTAGTAGCACTTTGGGGGTCAGACACACCAAACACATACACAAAATACAGTCCACATCCCGGCTTCAGCCACATGACAGTGAAGAAGAGGGAGGAGGGAGAGCTTCTGATACAACCACACATCTGACATTGACAGGTAACCTCTTCAGTCATACATAAGCTTCCATCCCAGGAATGATTGACATCGCATGTGGTCAGGAGACCACAAGCAGCAAGGATGGTGGAGAGAAACAATGATACCTCAAAGGGTGTTTGCTTTTCCGTGGAGATCGTTAAAGAATTCAACAGACACAGAATGGCATCGGCCTGCTTTGCATCCAAGAGCCAAAGAAAAGCTGCTCACAGCCCATACCAGCTACAGGATGATATGGTGCCACGGCCCAGCAGCCACAGGTCAGAATTTCTGACACCTGAGTCACCTGCTGGGGATTTTCAGTTTTATTTGGTAGTGTCTGTGTGACTGGTCGTTCTTCAATGCGAGGACATTCCTTAGTTAGCCACAGAACTCCACGTGTGGAAGCATCCTCCGAGGTCATAGTACATTTTGTCCGCAGGTGCTTCATCAGGGCATGCTTCCGAATGGAGCTTGAGGGGGGGCACTTTGAACTTCTGGAGGGGAGCTGGCAAGGGAGGGCCTGTGCCTGGGGACAAAGCCCAATTTTCTATGGTTGGATTAAGCCAGGAGAAGAACCTGTTTGTCTGGAATGTGGGATGGCCTTGATGGGCACTGTGAGAAGTTGTTTGCCCCACTGATTTGGGACTGTTTTTTTTTTTTATTGTCCTTGTTTTTTGTTTGTTTGTTTTGTTTTGTTTTTTAATCTGGGGCCTTTCAGGCTCAGGAATTTAGAAAACTAGTTCCTCATCCCTGATGATCAGCCAGCCAATCTCTCCCAATCCTCCTGAGAGCCTGTCAGCGACTCCTGCACCTATGTATTTTTACTTTATCATTTATACTTTATGTGTGTGCTTTGTGAATGTATACAAAGAATGTGGAGGTGATGGCAGGGGTCAAAAGAGGAAGACAGTTTCCTTCCCCCTAAGTCAGCTTGGAGTTGTGAGCCTCCTGGTGTGGACGCTGGGCCTCTGGAAGAGTAGCAGGTACTTTTAGCCACTGAGCCATCTCTGTGGACAAGATGGAAGGTGTCACTTGCTCAAGGTGACATAGTAAAGACTCAGTACTGGACATGGACCGAGGCTTGGAGTTTTGATTCTGTTAGGTCCAGAGTGCCCCCCTCCCCCCGCAATGGCAGTGCTTTTGACAGTGTCCTTGTTGGGGTAATCTTTTTGTATGCTGTGTAAAGGTTGTCTTTGTATTGTTCAAATGTTGATTTCTGTACCAACAGAGAGCTGAGTACTGTCTGGACTTCGGTTATTGGTCATTTTTATAGATCATCGCCTGCCTCAGTACTTTGTAGGCCTCCATTACCTTCTCATTAGTTTAATAAAGTAGCTGAAGCAGGAGAGGAAAGGGGGAAGAATCAGGCAAGAAGCTTCGCCAGAGCAACACAGGTAGACTTAACAGGTGTGGGGTCTGGGTGAAAGGTAATGAACCATCACATGGCAGACGTGGACTGGGTTACTTTAAGTTCGATAAACTAGCTGGGAGATAGTCAGGTAAGGCCTAAGCTATGATAAATAGTAATAAGTTTGTGTGTCATTATTTGAGAGCTGACAGGTCCAAGACAGTTCAGCAGTAGTCCTAAACAGAAGGATTTGGCTGGGTAAAACATAAGCCTAAATGTGGGTTTCTGCTAACCAGCAGCCGTCCTTAATCCAACCCCAAAGATTAACTAGCCTGAGCAAGGTAGTTCCACACACTTCCTTGTGTCTGATTTTGGTCCTTCTGCTTCTCAAAAGCCCCACTCCCAACCACTATCGCACTATGGAATAAGTTCCAGCAGGTGAAGGAGGGAGAGACATCAGCATTCATACAGCACCGTAGGGTGAGTCTCAGACAAGAAGCCATACTGTGGTAGTCAGAGGTGGCCAGAGTGGTGAGGACCTCCAGGGAGAATGGGGAGGCAAAGATGGGCCTCCCACCCAGCCTCACTCACAACATGAAGGGAAGAGGAGGATTGTTGCCTTGGTTGAGGTAGAACTTCCCACGGAGGAGTGGGTGTTATCCAGGAGATGTTCAAGGCCTCTGGGAGCCAGGGCAGCTCTCATGGGACTGGCAAGGAACTTCCTTGGGCCATGGCAGGAACAGTGGACCAGCAGCCAAGTGCTGCCAGCAGGTGGCGCTAGACACGGGACCCTGCAGCAGTGCTTTGATCCTGGCTCTAAATCAACTACCATGCAGGCTGAGTTCTGAGGACCTCCTGGAGGTCAGAAGTGATTCACTGTGTCATCCACTGTACCTGAAATGCATCATTTGTTTTTTGACTGAATGGAATTTCCACCAACAAGTTTTTCTGGACTTTGAACAATTGTATTCTAAAGAAGAAGAAGGAGGAGGAGGAGGAGAAGACAGGAAGAAGAAGAGAAGGACAAAAATATCATTTGAAAATACATTTCACACAGGGAAGGCACTTCAATATACACCTGGCGCTCAGTCCTGCCCACTTCACAAATGTGTGTATAAGGAGATTTGAACAAGAGTTGAGTACCTCTGCCTGGAGGTGAGAACCCTTGAGGGGTTCTCTGGCCACACCTAGCCCTTCCTACTCTAAGGCTTGGGGACACAAGCTGGGTGGCCATTTACATGGCTTCGTAGTACAGTTCAGATTGGAATTGCCTTTCTACAAAAGCTCCTGTATCCGGGGCCTTGGTGCTTAGCTAGTGGCACTATTTTGGGAGGTTCTGGGAAGTTTAGGAGATAGAGCTTAGTTGGAAGACATAGGTCCTTGAGGGTCAGTCCTTCGGGTGGCTTGTCACTGGCCTCTTTCTGTTTGTCTCTTTCTCTGCTTCCTGGCTGACATGAGGTCAGAAGTTTAGAGAGCATACTCCCACTGTCAGGATGTTCTAAGTATGTGGGGCTAAGCAACTGAATCACCAAAGACCATAAGGCAAAGCAAATATTTCCAGGAAATGTACCTAGTATGTTGGGTCATAACTCTCAGAGACCCAGGGACACCATAATCACTGAACACAACTTGGGCTCATTCACTCATTCAGAACTTGAGTCAGCAGTGGTTTCCTGGTCACCCCTCCCCCCCAAATTCTTACCCAACTCCTGGTCTGTGTTCTGGCCACCACCCTATCCTCCTGTGCTGAACCCAACAGATGATGGGAGCTGAAGATGGTGGGAGGTGACATTTCTGTCACCTGACACCTTTGTTGGCAGCCACACAAGATTTAGCACTGGGTCTGGAAAGGCCTCATACATACAGACCCGTGGGCAGGGAAGAAGAGAACTAAATCTCACACTCCATGGCCCAGAGCCCACCTGAATCCTCAGGATGTGAATAAATAATCAGACAACTGGCAAATGAGTTAAGCACTCTAGAGCTCAGGCCACCCTGTCCCAGGGGACCCCACAAAGCCTGCCTTCTGTGGACAGCATGGATAGAAGCTTTATTATTTTTACACATTACGATAGAATATGTGGGATATAGTTCCATGTGCATAGATAATATAATGGATGAGATGTTAACAATATAATGAGATATACCCTGTCAAGTTTAAATATAAATAAGTTGGTGCCACCTTTACTGAGACTACTGTCTTCCTTTACGCAAGAGAACATGTGTGGAACCCCTTAAGACTTGGGACATTCTTTTCTAAGCCTCTGTGGCAAGATTGTACAGGTCTGAAGATGAGTCCCTAGAAAACGTGGCAGCCTTGACTTCAAGGGAGAAAGAGAGAGTGGGCCTTTGGATCCTTGGCAGCACTGTGGCGAGCTGTAAGCCACATGGTGGTTCAGAAGGAAGGAGGCATGGTCTGAGGGTCTCGTCTGCTTGATCCCAGTACCTTGTGCCCTAGCTTTCAGCAAACCTGGGGTTCATGACCGTCGTGGTAGCACTCTTGAAGAGGGGGTTGTCCTAAAAAGGAACCAAGCATGTTGTCAGTGCAGGGAGGGTGTCAAGACTCTTAGAAGCCACCAGCTCAATAGAGGTCATACTGAGGAGCCAACCAGGTCAGGAAGCTGCCTCAGGGCTAAGCCTGCACACCTTAGCCTAGTTTGGGAGGCTGGAGGCTAAGCTGGGGTGAAGCATGTGCCATCCCTCCAGGACAGCCACTGTCCCACTGTGAGAAGTACAGAGTTGGGGAAGTCACGCTATGTGGGTCTCCTAAGCATGGGCAGGAGAGACCGTGTGCCAATAGCTCCCTGTGAGAGGTCAAAAAAGAATTCACGTTCGTGTGCTATAGGGTCCCCCAAGTGAGGCCACTCACATTGTTCCACTGGGACTTGAGCTTCTCCTTCTCAAAGCGTCTGTACTCCCTGAGGTCAGTCAGGTGGGTCAGGGCCTTCCAGATGACCAGGAGGAGGACACCAATCAATACGACACCTACCACAGTGCCCCCTACGATAGCAGCCACGTTGGGACCTTTCGCACACACTGAGGAAGAAGAACACAACCACAAGTGTCAGCCAGCCCCTCCCTACAGGATCCAGGCCTATTCCTGCCACACGGGGATCACCCTTTGCCACATCTCATGAGGACAGGAGAGAATCTAGCCCTGCCCCCTGCCAGAAATAAGACCAGGCCCCATGCTTCCAAACGAAACATAAAGACTGTTTGGCCAGTTCATTGGCCAACCTGAGGAAAGCTTGGCAGGCATCCCTGGGTCAACACCACCACTAGGGTTGTGCTTGAGGTACCCCTGGCCATCTCATTGTGCAGTATGGGCATTGGTACTGAGGTCTGAGTTGATACGTCCAGACAAAGGGATTCTATGGTGACCAAATTCAGGTCTGTGTGCAGACAGCTGAGGTAGCCATGTGATGAGCAGTTCAATATCCCAAAGTCCGTTGCTCAGCTGGCCTTTCTTGGGTGTGGACCCTGAGATGCAGTAGGCTACACAGCAGACCCTGACTGGGCGACAGAGGTACTAACCATCAGTGCAGACCTCTCCTTGCTGGGTTCCTGACGATGACATTGTCATAGAATGTTTCCTATCATCATGGCCTTTTCAGGAAGGGCTACCTGCTGTCTTCACAGAGGTTAAATAATTTGGCCAAGGCTGCACAAAACCAGACATTATTTCCAATGTATCCATCAGAATAGCCTGGAGGAGACCTCACTATGGCAGGATGGAGCCCACAGCCCCCAAGCCCGAGGGCAGACCCTGAGCTCCAGGTACTTCAACAGAGGCTATAACCTATCTGCCTTTTTATGGGTTCCTCACTTGAAGAGGGGCTTGGGCTCAGGAGCCTCCAGGCCTCAGTCGTGAGGCAGCCTGGTTTGCTGCTGGCCTGAGCTCCTGGTGGTCACCTGAGTGGCCTCCTTGTCAGTTCCCTCAGCTGTCAGGGTCTGAATGCAGTGCATAGCTGAAATTCCAAGGCTGCTTAAGTCTATAAGGCATCCTGTCATATCTTTTTGCCTAAATCCATCATGTCTGCCTTCTTTGGTTATTGTTATTCAACAATACTTCCCAGCTATTCAACCTCCAACCTGACCTTCTGTTTCATCTGTCGGGGACCCTAGGACCCATCATCACCTGTTTCTCTCAGAGCTGCTCCTCTGGGTTCCATTCAAAGGGAGGCTCTATCAACACACACCCACACACACCTACAGCCCACCCTGCCCACTCATCTCCTCTCTGTTAAGTCCTAGGCCAAGCAGCAGTTTTACCTGCCCCTTCTGCAGCCCTGACATGATCCATCCACTTGCTCAGTGACAGGGCAGCAAGCCAGCTTAGACAATCACAAGATCATATCTGTCTCATCCCATGCTGAAACTATGTTTATCTGGCTCCTGACAAGATCATGCTCCCTGACTCCTAAAGGGACAGTGCTTATCTGGTCCCTCACAAGACCTTCTCCACCTTGTTCCCTGACAGGACTGTGTCCACTCAGTTCCTGACAATATCGTGTCCACACTATCCTCCAGGAGGGCAATACCCACGGAATACCCTGGCAAGCAAGCTGCTGGTTGCACTTTTAAAAAACACAACTTGGGGGCCAGAGAAAATAGATCAGCCGGGAAAGGTGTTTTCTGTGCAAACATGGCGATCTGAGTTCGATCCCACCATGAGAAAAAGATGAACCAACTCCTGAAGGTTGTCCTCTAGTGTGTGCACACCCACGCACACACTATAATAGTGAAGAACCAGCAATTACAGAAAAAAAAAAAAAAACCTTTAAATAAGCACAGCTGAGCATGGCTACTTTTCTTTCTGGAAATTTCTAATGGTTTTTTTCTGGAATGTACAGGAATAGGCCTGGACCCTTCCAGGACTCCTGGGGGCATCGTGTGCATAAATGGCTGGCCCATGGGGAGTGGCACTGCGAGGAGGCACGGCTTTGTTGGAGTGGGTGTGGCTTTGTTGGAGGAAGTGTGTCACCGTGGGGGTGGGGCTTTGAGCTCTCCTATGCTCATGCTCTGCCCAGTGTGGAACCAGCCCCCTTCTGCTGCCTGGAGAGGCAGAACTCTTGTGCTCCTCCAGCACGTCTGCCTGCACGCTGCCAGGCTTCCCCCCACGATGATAATGGACTAAACCCCTGAAGTTGTAAGCCAGCCCCAAGGAGATGTTTTCCTTTATTAGAGTTGCCATGGTCATGGTGTCTGTCCACAGCAGTAGAACCCAAACCGGGACAATACCCAATGTGTATTGTATTGCCACCATGGAATGTCATTTGCTGTTCATCTCATATGCAGGGCCAGGTAAGGAGAGTGGAGAGAGAGGGCCATGGGACAGGGAAATTGGATGGCTGCCAGCTGCCTTGCGCAGGTCCTGGGTGGCCCCTCTCCTGCTGCTGAGCCTGCCTCGCCCCGCAGAAGAGAGCCGTTTCCCTCTGCAGCCCTCTCGCTGTCTGCGAAGGCCTCAGGGTCACAGTTCTTGTCACCTTTCCCAACTACACCAGTCCTCACCATCATGCCCCAGGTCCCACCCAGCCTCACCTCGGATGTCCTCCACGTGGATGTCATAACGGTCCCACCCGTCCTTCTGATGCATGGTGTAGTTCATCCAGCAGCCCTCCGAGTCCCTCTCCGTGCAAGAGAATAATATGTCTGACTCGAGGGCGGACTTCAGCGTCAAATTGGCACACGCCAAGCTGCAGTTCTTCTCAAAAGGACCTTTATCGAACTTCAGGCACTCGGCACAATTGCTGCGGAGGAGTGGGGTAGAGTAGGTTTTGAGGGGGTGTGAGGGCATGAGGTTTCAAATGGCATATTTGATGTACGACGAGAAGGTGTGTCAGGGTGCACAGGTATGCAGAGCTGCATGGTTGTGGAAGGGTCGCACGGGCGTGTCGTGGTTTGTGAATACGAAGACACATGGGTGTGCTGGGTTGTCTGGCTGTGTGTGAGTACACTAGTATATGAAGATGTATGGATGGACCGGGCTTCAGAGCTGAGCCAGGTGGCATGGATGATTCAGGAAACACACGCGTGTCTGGCGCATGGTCTAAAAGGAATATGGGCTTCTGCATAACAGGTGATCTCAGGTAGAGGGCCTGGGAGCTCTCAGGACTCAGTGCCATGATGTGAGCGACAGCAGATACGGATTGTGTTCATAAGAGGGTCTGGAAGGCAGAGCCAGTGTTAATGGAAACCTGACTCAGGGACTGAAGGGACATAGGCCTAGCTCCCCTGTGAAGCCAGGAGTCCTGTGGGCGTGCAAGGAGGTAGATGGCAGGGACACTGGACCTGCCAAATCCTGCTGAGAACCATCAAGGAATGGTACCCCTGGGGGCTCCCGGTTTGCCCAGCAGGGAGGCCAGCATGGGCGATGGAGACACTCACATGTGATTGCTCTCTCTGCAG
This sequence comes from Meriones unguiculatus, assembly GCF_030254825.1. Classification (NCBI taxonomy): domain Eukaryota; kingdom Metazoa; phylum Chordata; class Mammalia; order Rodentia; family Muridae; genus Meriones; species Meriones unguiculatus. The sequence continues at coordinate 8,693,516 of NC_083363.1, forward strand.
GGCGAGGAGCTGGGATTAACCTTACACATCGGTGGCTGGTAGCCTCCCTCACACACACACGTGTTGCAGCTGCACCGGCCACGGCCATGGCACTCCACCAGCCGCTTATTCAGGCAGCCTTCCGTGGACCTGTTGCACTGGCAGGCTGAGCCCTCGAAGCCCTTATTGCAATTGCATTTACCACAAAAGCAGTTGCCCCTGTCTGGAAAAGAGCCAAGGTCACCGTCACTCACTGATGGAGGCCAAGGAAAGGGAGTCATCCTCCTGCCACTAGGCTCCCTAGCCTGGTAGTGCCAGGAGGACAGCCTCCTCTGCTTCCTGCTTCTACCTATTACTCCTCACATGGCGCAGGAGTACCATGGAAGGATAGGTGGGCAAAACCACATAGACCAAGGATGCCTTCCTGCCCTGAATCTCCAGCAACACAGACACCGCTCAACCAGATGGGACCTCCACATTGTATCTGAAAAGTTCTTGGATGGAGACAAGACTGTCACCTCCATTGCCTTCCCAGGACAATGCTGGCCCTCACAGACAAAGAAACAGGTCAGGCAGGGAAGGCTTGCTGGTCTGTCCATCTGTCTGTTCCCAATGCCCCACTTAACATCTCCCAGGACAAATGGACGAGGAAGTCCCTCCCCATGGCCCCCTGACACTCACCTGAGCCGCCGCAGACCTGGGCATTGTATCGCTCGCAGTTGACATTGTCACACTCGCAGTACTGCCCAAAGATCATTTTGTTGGAGCCTTCAATGTTGTAGCACACACACTGCCCGCAGATGCAGTCCCCCAGCCCTGAGCACACGATGGAGCTGTTGTCCCTCCTGCAGCTTCCTTCCAGCTCCTGGCTCGTCCGGCCCTGCGTCTGGCATTCGCAGTTTTTCCCAATGTAGCCAGACTCACACCTGGTGTGATGAGGGACGGGGTGCACTTAGGTCCTCCCTGGGGATGGGGACACCAGTCCTTCCCGGCCCAGCACTCACCCAAACACCTGTAGCGTATGGCATGCCACACCTGCTCTCCAAAGGTCTCCTGAGCATGTGCCATGTACCAGGCAATGATGTCCCTGGGGTCATACAGGTGACTGTCCTATGAGCAGGACACCCCTGGCAGGCTCCCCTGGGAACTGCCTGAGAGTTGAGTTAATAGATTGTCCTAAGAAGCCAGTATCTGTCCCTGACCTAGACCTGGAAGGGGGTCTGGTGAGCATCTGGGATCACTGCCTTATTACGGATGAGTGTGGGAACATGGTACCTAGCTCAGTAAGACATGAACGGCAGGTCCAAACCCTGTCACATCCTGTAGGGTCCTCCTGCAGAAGGAAGCTGCAGAATTCACTGACCAGTGGCCCAGTCCTCCAGGCAAGTTAGCTCAGCCTTGTAGAGAGGCTGGGCATTCAGGACCAGGGCAAGGTGCTACTGGCCAGGGGGCAGCCACTGAAATCACCACGATCATAGAGTATCCGGGAGGAGGCACACAGTCAGTACAGGCCTGACATATGGGATAGTCAGTGCACCCCAAATATCAGAAACTGGAGAAGCAGTCGGGAGTGGGAGAGGACGGCTGGCACCCAGACCAGCACCTACAGCTTCTCTGCTGAGCATACGGCACCCTTCCTCCTCCTTGAGGCAGAGCATCCTGAACCGAGGCCAGTGTACACATGTTCAGCAGGCGGCTCTAGGGCTCAGGCTCCCGGGAGTGGCTGCCTGTCTCAAAGGTATTCTAACTACATGCTGCCAGTCTGATTGCTCCGAGTCCCTGAGGTCAGAGAGAGCCAGGAGTACCTGCAGGCCATCGACTTCCTGAGTGAGCCAGCTGTGCCCACTTCACCTGAAGACACACACCTGCCTCATGGGTAGGCATGCCGTGGGGCACTCATGCCCACCTCACCATGCCGTGGGCTGGCTTTGCCCACCTCATCTGCAGACAATTTTTCCGTGAACTGGTGAGCCGTGGGCCACGTGCACCCCCTCACCTGCAGATGCCACACTCCATGGTACCCTTCCCTCCACAGAGCTTTTGCTCCCGACTCTGGTCCTGGCACTGGCACTCGCACAGGGGAAGGACCTCTACGGTCACTGTGTCGGTGAAGCCCAGTGCCTTGATGACAAAGGACTGCTTCTGGATGCACTCCGAAGCCGTGACTTTTACCTGGAAGGTGACCTACAGGAGAATTGCGGGGAGGGGGGGTGAGCAGGGGAATGGCCCTACTCCTGCATCTTTGCCCAGCCTCTCGGGTACCCCAACCAGATACTTGTCCAGTTGCGCATGTCCAGCAGTTGCACCCAGAGGACCTGTCATCCCGTGCCCATCAGTCTACCCTGGGCCACTGTAGACATTTGCAGGTATTTGTGTGTCGATAGGCATGAACCTGCATCTGACACCCTCCCTGCACCCTTTCCCGAATCTGGCCTCCTCACAGGTGTTTAAAGGGCGAAGAGGCTGGGTGCTGGCCACTAGCGGCTTCCTCCCTCACTTATGCCTGTGATCTTCCTTTCCCTCCTAGCCATTCTGGGAGTGGGTTACCAAGGTCTCCACTCGGGACTCTCTCACAGGCTGGTGTAGGAACCCCAGGCCCATTGGGGAGCCAGGCTCACCGGGACGTTGATCTGCACGCCGTCACAGTCTCCTCGGGATTTGCCTAGACTTGGTGCTCCGTTACTGCAGAAGGAGTCATAGGTGACTTTCAGGGTGTCTGGGAGGTTGATGTGGTCCAGGAAGACTCTGGAGGAAAGTTTCTATGGGAAGGGAGCAGCTACGTTCAGGAGTGACTGGTCTGGCTGTCCCTGCCCCCCAGGCCATCTCACTTTTCATATCCTTCCTGTTTGCATTGATGACACAAATACCCATGGAGAACTCAGTGATTGTGTCCAGATGAGATAGTCAGCTGATGGTTTGCTCTCTGAGACAAAAACTAGGGACAGGTGACCAGCATAGACACAGGCCATGAGCCTTGTGAGGACTGTCCCCTCACTGTTGAACCCTGGGGTTAGCAGAGGAGGAACGATAGACTGTCGAAGTGATGAGAGAGGTGAGACACAGATGGAAGAAGAAAGAGAAAAGGTGGCATCCAGTGAGGAGGCAATGATGACATCACCTGCATCATCCCTGTAAAGATAGAGCTAGAAATGACTGGACAGTGGCCAGGCACAGGAGCCAGCTTGGGGCACCTGGGCTCACAAGGCTAGAGAAGGAAACAAGATTCCCCACCCTGGCCCCAGGCTTGCACCCCAGTCAGCAACAGAGATACTGAACACAGTATGTGCTTCTAGCCTTCAAGACGTTCAGCAGCAGATATGCAGGCAAGATTGTTGGGGACACCTGTCACTAGGAGTAGGTTTCTGGTTTTGGTTGTGTCCTCGATGGTGTCTGAGCGCCGAGCAGTGTTTGGTGCACACTGGTGTCCACCGGGACACTGGGCCTCTGAGGCAAGCAAATCTGAGTGCATTTGGACAGATTGCCCATCCACGAAGAGGAGGAGAGTGGAGGAGGAGAATGGACAAGGGGTCTAGGAGGGTTCGCCCAGAATAAGGTTGGGGGCTGTGATGCAAGACACACCCTACTGCGTGGAAGTCTTCACGAGGTCCAAGGTCACTGTGATGAATGATGGGGTCTCCCTACCCTGGAGGCATCATTTTGCCCTCTCCAGCCACCCACTCCCCGCCGTTCCATGGTGGCTGGCAGGGAGGAGCCTCAGTAAAGCAGGGACTGCCCTTACCATACCAAACCCTGGGTAGGGTCTGGTCCAGGCCAGCCATGCCACCAAAGGACCCAAAGCTGTGGGAAGTGGCAGGCACGTATCCCCTTAACCTTCCTTCTTTCTCCCTGCCATGGCTGTCCAGAAGCATGAGGATCCTGGCAGGAGCCCAAATCTGTCCTCTTCTGCCTGATCAAGGGGTCCTGGCAGCCCTCTGGGCTTTGCTGGAGACTCACGTAATAGGCGTTTTTGATGAGCTGCACCACGTTGCTGGAGTCATCAGACAGTTCCCCCACTGCTGACTTGGGGATGATCTCTGTGAGTTTCTGTTGGCGAGAAGATCAAGCTGGCACTCGGTGCTATGGGCCCCTCCACAGCCACGAGGCTTAGGATGAATGCCCAGGGCTTCCCTTCCTCACAATGGCTCGCATGATGTACGGCTGAATGCAGATAACAGGTCCTTGGAGCAAAACCCGAGGAGCCAGGCCTGGTGTCACAGCCTCTCTCCCCAGCTGAAGGACATCAAGCCCTTAGGAGCTTGACCTAGAAAGCAGCAGGCCTGGAGAGGCTGGGTCTAGTGTCCCAGGCCTCTCATCCCGAATATTTGGGAGGCTGAGGCAGGGGGATCACAAGTTCAGGGCCTGCCTGAGTGACTTAGCCAGAAAGCCTCAGAAGAAAAAGTGAAAAGAGGGCTGAGGGTATGAGCCAGTGGCAGAGCACTTGCCTGACATAGATTAAATCCCCAGTTCTGACTGAAAAAGGGAGGAAGGCTGGGCAAGGTGGTACAGGCCTGTAATCCCAGAACTCAGGGAGGCAGAGGCAGGAGGATCTCTGTGAGGCCAGTCTGGTCTACAGAACGAGTTCCAGGACATCCAAGGCTACACAGAAAATCCTTGTCCCAGAAAATGGGGGCGGGGGGAAGAGGAAGGGAGAGAGGAAGGAGGGAGGAAAGACCAGCTCCAAAACCCTGAATGGAGGTAACACTCCTGGGTGTGGCTGTCCCCAGTGGACATTTCAATCTGATGGCCTCTCTGAGTCGGAAGCACATGTCTGGCTCACTGCGGGACAATATTCCTACCACCTCAGCATGATACCCAGATAACAGTAAAACGTGGTAAAATCACATGACCATTTAAAATAATTTTTTCACTTATTCATTATTTATACAGTGTTCTGCCTGCATGTGTGCCTGCACGCCAGAAGAGGGCACCAGATCTCATTATAGATGGTTGTGAGCCACCATGTGGTTGCTGGGACTGGACCTTTGGAAGAACAGCCAGTGCTCTTAGCCTCTGAGCCATTTCTCCAGTCCTTCCACTTGACCATTTTTAAAGGGTTTCTAATTTAATAGCAACTGTTACATAGCCCTGTGACAAGCCTCTGTAGCAGAACAGGTCTGCTGCCCAGAGGAGGTGGGCCACACCCTTGATTGAGAGGCATCCTACACTTTCTTCATACCTTTCCTAGTGCTATTTATGGACATGCCACACTTCATGAACAGGATTGATCACCGCACACCCCCCCCACAAACACACACACACATACACCTCCACATAACTGACCAGGCCACTAGGGCCCAGCACCCTTCCTTGAGTTTCTGGAATGAAGTCTGTCCCTCCCATGAGTCCGTTGCAGCCTAGCCACCAACCACCTCTGGGCTCTGCCACCCACTTCCTTTGCCCTGGCACAGGACTAGCCCTGGCCAGGAAAGCTGGGCTCCTCTATGTCCAGTCTGCAGATCCTACTCTACATGGTCTGGAAGCGCGTGTCGAATCAGGTCTCACACGTGTGTCTTTGACCATCTCCTAGGGAACAGAGGATCAGGAAGGCCTGTGACCCCTGCTGTGGTCGTCCTTGTCAACTTGATTAAATCGGGAGCCAACTAAGACATACCTCTGGGCAAGTCTGTGAGAGTGTATCCAGGAAGGACCTGCTGAAGGATGAAGTGGGCACCCCCCCCCTGGCCCCCGCCCCCCGGCAGCACCGTGTCATCTGTCTGTCTTTGCTTTTTGCTAGTGAGTGCATCAGTCCCTTCGCACAGCTGCTGTCCTTCGCCAATATCACAACTGAGTATGTTCTTCCGCTATGGACCGAAGAGCTGCAACTTTGCAGGAATCCTTCAGTCCTTCAGTATCAGCTGCGGTGGCAGAGGCCTCCAGTTTTGATGACTGGGCAACTACCAAGCTCTCGGCCTTTTAAGAAAGCAGCCAGCTTTGAAGAAAGCTCTCCAGCTGCTCTTGGTTGCAAGGCATTCTCATGGATCACCTCTTACGGGATAGATTCAGTCAGTTCAGTTCCTCTAGAGAGCCCTGCCCAGTTCAACCATCCAAGGGGTTGGGTGGCAAGTGGTAGGTTTGGGACTCAAGTCTCCTGTCGGGCAGATTTCTCCCTCATCGCCATGCTGTGTTCTGCAATACAACTGATGCCACCAATGGGGAAGAGTTGGGGCCGTCTACAAACCCTGTGAGGGGAGGACAATCCATAGCCCAGTTGCAGACAAGGGCATGGTGTGTGTGTGTTGGGGCTGGGTGTGGAGTGGTCTTCTGCTTCTGGTGGTCACTCTGGCTGGCCGTCATTCCTGATTATGAGTTAAACTACTGCCCTCCATGGCCACTTCCATCACCCACTCAGAGGAGCCCTAGCTTGTCCCTCCTTCTTCCTGATGTCTCTCCAGGGTACTGTGCACTGTCTGGAGCCTGGGAACCCGACAGTAGGAGCGTCAATGTGGGCATGTCTAAGACCCGCCCTGTGACACCATCCTCGGTTCTCACTCAGCAGTGCACTTTCCACAGAAGTCAACTTCCCAGGTATTGTGTACCCCATCTCCACATTCCTGCTCACATCCCAACCCTGTACCCTGCCAGGTTTTTTATTTTTATTTTTTTTTGAAGCAGTGTGGCAGCACAGAGCTGTCACATAAAAAGGGTCAGAACTGGGTTCACACTTGTTGGTATCTATGAGGACAGAGTGGTGGCAGGGAATGCTGAGGAGCTGTGGCCACTCTCAGAGGAGAGGTCAGGTGCTCTGTGGAGTCACCGCGTAACTGAGCTCAGAGTCCCCACCGTGGCCTTCCTAGCCGAGCACTGTTTCGTCTCTCTGAGGAGGAAGCCGCTCCCCTTCTTTAGACATGTCTGGGGTGGTTGAGGTCTGAGGTTCTCTGACCCTGAAGACTGAGCCATCAGACGTTTACAGATCGACTACAACCAGCATCTTTCATGCCACAGATCACATGATAGGCACATGCATCTCATTCTGTCCCGGGTCCTACGCTGAGCAGCTGCTGGGAGCAGAGATTCTTCCAGGGGGAGAGGAGTGGCGCTTTTGCTTTGAGTGGATCCCTGATGCCCACTGTCCAGGAGAGGTCAGTCCAGAGGCTGGGCTGCCTACACCATGCACATTTCAAAGGACAGGAGCCCCCAGGGGGGCAGTAGCTTCTGGCACGTGGGTGTGTGTGGTGGAGGGAGGGCTGTCTTCAGGCCATGAAGGATCCACTCATTCTCGGGTGGGGCTGGAGGTCCTGCTCAGCCATGAGGTCAGCCCTGAGGGGGGAAGGGCCTCTGAAGTTCAGCCCCGTCTCTCTCCTAGAGTTTGCCTTTTCTCTTTCTCATCTCTGATGACTTCACACTGTGGCAGACTGACTGGGAGTCTTGAGGCTTTGCTTAATTCTGTAGGCCTGCCCAGCAAATCAGTAAGCCAGGGAGAAAAGGCTCGGGAGCCTGGCAACACCAGAGAACCTTGTCAAATCCTTGGAGCATTTTAACCTCATCTCCCCAGCTGCCTTTTTAAGGCAGGACACACATATGACATGACAGCAGCCATCGCAGAAACATGGGATGAGCCTTAAGTAACGTTTTGAAGGGGCCACAGGGAGTCACCCCGACCATTAGAAAAAATGTCTATCTCTGCAGCCACTTCTTGCCCTGTGACACCTTTGTATCCAATTACTGCTGTCACAAGAGAGGAATGGGTGCAAGTGGCATTCCTGTTGCATGAGCTGAAGGGTCCAAGGGTCTCCTGACTACGAGAGTGGGACTTTGCCTTCCTCTGGAGGCCACCATACAGGTAAGCCCTCTGGATGCAGAGCCTTGGCATCCTCAGGCCTGACTCAACTTTACAAGGAGCAAGGGCGGCTGCTTCCTCCCCAGGAGGATGGACAACTATTTCAAAGCCAATACCGAATCCAAGATCCAGTTTGGTTTGGGCTTCTGTTTGTTGAGGTGCTTTGGGAAGACTTGTCCCTAACCAACACAGGAAGGTGTCCCCATGGGTCTCCTGATGCAGTAACAACACATGAGTTTGGCTTCATCTGAATGCTGGTTATTCAAAGGGGCTTCTCTTGAGAGAGAGAGAGACAGACAGACAGACAGACAGACAGAGACAGCGAGACAGCGAGACAGCGAGACAGAGAGCACAGAAGAAACAAAAAGAACAAGCAGCACTGTGGAATTTCAAGATGTGGACACTTCAGGGCCTAACTGCAGCCTCAGCTTCCTCCATCAGGATGTTCACACATAGAAAACTGTGGCCCACTGGCCAACCCCCACCCAACCCACCCACAGGCCAGCATGGAAAGCAGAACTGAGGCAACACTGGGCATGGCCTAGCTTGTTACTCCCAACTGAGACGGCCTGTCACTCACATTGCACAAGGCTCCTCTTACCTCATAGGTTTTCACCATCTTCTTCGTCACCGCAAATATGGGCTGGATGTTGCTCTCAGCAAGTTTGTGGGCCAGCTGGCCCACCGAGGGGTAGTCCTGGAGAGAAGGGACATTCTGCTAGACAAGCTTCCAGGAAGCAAGCGTCCATGTGGGCAGAGTATCGATGAAGCTTGCTCAGGGCGGGCCTCACTTGGTATAGAACTACAAGCATGTGACAAGATTGGCAGGAAACCAACCGCTTTGAAATACATGAAGAGGACACTGGCAATTGTGATGGATCTCTTGGTTAATGCCAAGTAAAGAAAGCTACTGTGAGCCACCACTCCAGGTGCTAGATTTTAGACTTCACCCCTCACCACCATGATGTACAATGGATGGACATGACATTCAAGTTTAGGGGACCAAATGGACATAAGATATCCCTGCTCCTGTCCAATGTTAGGAACCCAAATTCTATTTGCTAACAACTCCTAATCAGTGGGTTCCAGGTAGTCCCTGCAGTGTAGTGGCTCAAAAAAAAAAAAATCTTTTGTGGTAGGTAAGGAGTGTCCAGAGATGACCTAAGGCTCTGACAGGGTCATTAGAGGCAGAGAAGGCATGCATAGAGGCAGTGTGATGGATGGGGAAGGCTGTGTCAGGGCCTCTGCCATGAGGACCATTGTCAGGACAGTCTTGCAGGCTTGTGTGGGTGCTAGGAGCCTCATGTTATCACGGGGGCTCTCTGTAATGCCTCTGTGATTTGTTATTTGTGTTAGGAGGAGTCTGGGTTCTGCTGGGATGACCTAGCCATGTAACCCTGCTCTCATCCTGTCCTCTTGTCACTCCTGAATGGCCTTTAACCAGTGTTGATACGGGGGTGTGACAAGGCAGGCAGAGCACTCACGAACTCATTGCTCCTCTTGTACAAGTTATCTTCCAGGTGGCAGTGGCCATCATTGGGGGTCAGGATGGCACCAAGCTTTCCATCACCAGCAAAGTGGAAGCCATCATCTGTGGCAAACACCAGTAGCCTCGTGACATTGCGCCAGCCAATTTCCTCCTGGGAAGAAGACAGCCAGGGATTACCTGCCTTGGTTTCCCTGCAGAGCCCTCAGGAGACTGAGACAGAGACAGAGAAACAGAGACAGACAGAGGGAGAGAAAGAGAAAGAGAAAGTCCTCACCGGGTACCCAGGAAGTGCCTAAGCCAACAGCTCCCAGCATGCCCTGCAGGAGTGTGAGGTGAGAAATGAAAAGTATCTCAATCTAAAGAGATAAACGTCATGACCCTCTTGAGACCTGGAACTAGATTCCAATGGCGCGATTATAAAAGGAGAAAAGTATTCAGTAGTGCCCATTAAAATGCAAATCACCTAGCCAGGAATGCTGGCACATGCCTTTAATCCCAGCACTCAGGGAGGCAGAAGCAAGAGGATCACTGTGTGATCCAGGCCAGCCTGGTGTACAAAATGAGTCCGGGACAGACAAGGCTACACAGAGAAACGAAAAAAAAAAAAAAAAAACAAAACGAAAAAAAGTAAACACCTCCCAACCACAAAAGAGGGGACCAGGGGGTGTCTGTAGGGGAGCTGAGTGCCTGCAACAATTGAAGGAGCGTACATTTGCAGCGCCCACATTATGTACCATGGTCCAACACACAGGGAGAATGTGCGTGCCCACAGGGTGAGCTCCCCGTAAAGCTGGAGAACTAAGAGCCAGGCTGCAGGGGGTTTGGCTTGCTGCAATGATGACGCTATAAACACAGTCTAGGACTGACAGGCAGGGGTGTGGATGAGGATGGGAGCAAAGGACAGGCCTCACCCTCTATTTTTTTTTCTTTCTTTCTTTTTTCTTTCTTTCTTTTCTTTTCTTTTCTTTTCTTTTTTTTTTTCCAGACAGGGTTTCTCTGTGTAGCCTTGGCTGTCCTGGACTCACTTTATAGACCAGGTTGGCCTTGACCTCACAGAGATCTTCCTGCCTCTGCCTCCCAGAGTGCTGGGATTACAGGCGTGCACCACCATGCCCTAACAGTCCTTGCACTCTTGATCTGAAAGGGAAAAAGCTTTAGGAACCAGAAGACCTTCTCCTGGGCAGCCTGGCTTGCAGGAGAGCTGTGAGGGCTGTGAGTGAGCACCGAAATGTGTGGGTGCTTTTCAAAGCTAGGTTGTCCTTCTTTTTTTCCTTATGGCATGGGCCACGAAGGCTGCCCTTCTAAGATTCGGGATGACAGTGAAACCAGATTGGGGTGAGTTACTGAACAGGCCCACCAGCTAGAGTGAGGGGCCCCACAGCACAGGTGGAACCCCTGAGTTTGAGGAAATTGGAGGATCTGAACAAGGACAGTAGCCTCACCGGGCACGCAGCAACTTGCATTATGGCATCCAGGCCACCCTCAGGGGCATCCAGGTTTCCGGAAATCAGTTGCTTGCCGACCTCTGTCTGAAACTGGTTGGAGTTGTCTGTTAACTTGAGCACATGCCGGAAGGCAAACGGGGGCTGGCAGGCCTTCTCCTTGTTGGGACACGGGTTCCTCAGCTTCTCAGGGTGTGTGTTGACAAAGGGCAGCACTGTCTTGTCCACGAAGGACCCGAAGCCTGAGGAGTACATGGTATGAGGCGGGGGGGGGGGGGGGGGGAGACAGAAACAGCAGGCAGGACCCCGGGCAGGACTGGAAGCAGGATAGGGAGGACCTGAAGCCTGAGGAATATCCATAATGAGGCAGCAGGCTCTAGGCAGGACAGTGAGCCTCCCAATGGGGTAACAACTTTCCAAACAAGGGAGGAAGCAAGATGATGGCTGTGGGAACATGTGTGGATGAGCATGAGCATGTGGTCCAAGCATGTGTGTAGCCATGTGAAGGTTGAGCATATGTGAGGTCGTGTACGAACACGAGTGTGTGTGACAGAGCATGTACATGTATGTAGTCGTGTACCTGTGAGACCATGAGTGTTTGCATTTGAGTACATGTATATACATGTAGTCTTGTGTATACAGGCATAGAGGCTCACAAGTGTGACTTGGCATGTGCACAGGCATGCAAATGGGATCCTGGACATGTGCGAGCATGAGTGTACATGAGTGTATGTGCACACGTGAGTCTATGAGCTTGCATCCTGTGTTCAAGCATGCTGTGGGCACCCTCCAACGCAGACAATGAGACAAAGTGCTGTTCCGGAATGAGTAGGGGTGGCCTGTTCGCTTGACCCAAGTGCTTGGTGAACACGCCGGTGCCAGTCAGTGCTATGACCCTCACCCTGTGCCCTTTGCCCTCTGACCCTCACCCTGTAACCCTCACCCCGAGACCCTCACCCGGAGACTCGCCCTGCAGTCTGCTTCCACTGCCCTGTTAGTGCTGTGGTTACTGTGACATAGATCTACTTTTTAGTAATCAGCGCTGCTGGGCTTTTGTCTCTTAAACATCAAAATAGAAACTAAGGAAGAGAGAGAGAAAGGCTTAGGAGGAGTTCACAGGTCTTAGCAGCCTGAGACCAGGTGTGTCCGCTGGTAGAGATTCAGGCTTGACTCTGGCCCCCATAGACACTGCATGAGCAGTTTTCCCAGCTTCTGCTCCTGCAGATCTGCGTTTGTGGGGATCCGCGGTGTCAGGGAGTTCCCGAGGTTGAAGTGCGGGTGTGCACTGTGGGCTCACCGATGCGGCCAGACTCAGTGATCTCGTTGAGGGCCCGAAGCAGGTCACCACCCAGCTTCTTGACATTGTTGAGGTCGTCTAGCATGGAGTAGGAGAGGTCCATCAGGTAGTACAGATCAATGGGGTAGCCCTTGGCCCGCTGGAAAGTCACATTGAAGGCGGCCGCCTGCCCTGTCGGGGGAGAGCAAGGGAAAGAAAGGCTGAGCCCGGCTGCAAGTCTGTCAGACCTCACCAGGTCCCCAAATTCCTATTGCCTCGCATTTACTATGACCTGGAAGGGGCTGTGGCCGGGACACAGGACAGGCAGATTTGAATTCAGAGAAGTGCACTCACTAAAGCACAAGAAGGCCTGCGTGGTGCACTGTGTGTGTGTGTGTGTGTGTGTGTGTGTGTGTGTGTGTGTGTGTGTTGCAGATTCACTAAGTGGAAGCCTGAAAACCCAGACTGTGGCTCTAGAAGCACTCAGACTAGAAGGGCGGAATGCAACCAGGGGGCTTTCAATGTTTACTGAGAAGGCCCAGAGAACTACCCTTCTCTCCCTACTAGGAGGGGCTGCGCCTCTGCCGAGGCTTTCTCCCTCAGAACTGCTCTCCAGGGGTCAGCAGGACCAGGCCCTAGAATCAGGGATCAGGGACAGAGGTCTTGGTGCAGAGGTCTTGTGTCTGCTCGTAGGACATCAAAGAGACAAGCTCTCTCCTCCACTGTCACTAAGACAACCTCCCAGACCCCCCCCTCCCCATCCTTTCTTGTGCTTTCTTCTGCCCCTCGCTGTCCCTGACAACCTGCCCCTTAGATACTGACTAGGTCCTTGTGCTAGTCAGCTTGGGCATAAACCAGCATCACCTGGGAAGAGTCCCACTTCGAGATTGTCTTAATGAGGTCGGCCTGTGGACATATCTGCCCATGCTGCACCGCCGTAATTTATGTCAGAAGATCCAGACCCCCCCCCCGAAAGTGGGTGGCAAAATTCCCTCCCTGGCTCGGGGGTCGTGGTCCAGGTAAGAGTAGAGGAAGTAAGCATGCAGTCATTTCTCTCTGCTCTTGCTTGCGTCTGGACTATGAGCAGCTGCTACAAGTTCCTGCCGCCTTGACTTCCCTGAAATGGTAAACTGTGACCTAAAACTGTGAGCTAAAATGAACTGCCTCAGAGTTGCTTTTCATCTGGGTGTTTTATCACAGCCACAGAAATGAAACTATGATCTTCCACTCTCTTGTTCTGTGCCCCTCCATAGAGAGCCCCGCCCCGTCCTTCACACCCAGCTCCTTGCAGGGTCATCTGCTGGTGCCCCTTGTCACTGTGGCTACAGCTACAATGAGCCTGCCCACTGCAGGTGTCCCACCCAGGCTTACTTCACTGCATCTGACCCAGTAGAGCATGTCTGGGCCAAGCCTGGTACAGACACACCGATATGCACTTCCTCGGGTGCTTGCCAGCGCTCTTACTTTGCCAGGACTGCCTGAGTCCTCTGAGAGTAGAACTCAATGGTGACTTCTAAATGGCTTGTCTTTCCCCTTTTAAACAAGGCACAGAGCACAGTGCTAAGAGAGGGTCCAAGCCGGTCAGTGGTGGTACCTGCCTTTAGTCCCAGCGCTTGGGAGACAGAAGCAAGCAGAGAGCTCTGAGTTCGAGGCCAGCCTGGTCTACAGAGTGAGCTCCAGGACAGCCAGGGCTGCACAGAGAAATCCTGTCTCAAAAAAAAAACCAAAGGGAGGAAGGGAGAGAGAGAGAGCAAGAGAGCGAGAGAGCGAGACAGAAAGACAGAGAGAGCAGAGACCAGTGCACCCAGGACACAGCTCAGACTTTGAAGCAGCTTTGTGAAAATTACAGTTGTTTGTTTGTGGGAAGGGGGTAGCTTGTGCAAACACCACACGGAGGTCAGATAACTACTTGCAAGAGTTAATTTCCTCTCTTCAATCTTTGGGTCCTGGGGGATTGAACTCAGGTCTCCAGCTTGGTGGCAAGCACTTTCACTGGCTGAGCCTTTCACTAGTCCCAGAGCTCCAGTGGGGAGATGAGAACTTCTCAGTGATGTTCATCAGCCAGCTCAGCTCACCATCCAACCCAGAGACATCGATCAGCCCAGGCAGGCAGGTGCAGGCTGAGCTTCCAGATATACCGTTCACCTGGCCCATCCCAACCAGATCCCAAACCTACCTGGTCGCAAGTAAAGCGTCACTTTTTGTGGAGATAGCTGCTTCTGTCCCCCGCGTCGGTCATCCTGTGATTCAGCATGGCTCCTGGGATCCATTATGTCATCGGCTGGACAACCCTTCGCCAGCAGCTGTGCCCGTGTGTCGCAGCGCAGGGAGTCAGGCTCCCCTGGCCCAGTAAAGTTCTAGAGGAGGGGTCTTGGGTCAGGCAGAGGGCATAGTGCTGCAACAGCAGAACCCTGCCCTGGTTCCTCCGTACTTGCCCTGGAAACTTCAGTTAGCTATTTCTGTGGAATGCCGCAATCACCTAGGAAAGACCAGACTCCCAGACAGCCTCAGTCCCCCTGACAGCTCTAGGGTCTCCCTGAGAGCGCTAGGTCACTAGAAACATAGACAATAGACCTTTCTCTTTTCGGGCACTGACTCCATCAACCTCCAGCCAAAAAGCTGATCAGCAGCCACGAGCTCAAGTGTTGGCCAAAACCCGCTAGCACCTTTCTGCAACAGGACCCTTTGTCCCAGGGAGCTCCCACCTCCCAAAAGGACAGGGGTGAGCTCCTTGAGCCAATTGGACAGCCCTTGCTGAGACCCAGAGCAGAGCTTGGGGTCAAGTCTCTCTCAGTTGGTAGGGAAAATAGTTGATGAGAGGAGGGGAGAGCCCAGGACACCTTCATCTTGACCACTGTCTCCCTTCCGAAAGGCCCCTGGGTCTGACGTGGAAGTATCTGGTCCTGAACCGGAGGCCTGTTTCATCCAGAGCAGGTCTGGCTCAACTGCAAAGTGCTGAAAAGCACTGGCACTGCCTGTTTGCTCTCTTAGAAGAACAACCACCCAGAGATGCAGTAGATGCCACTCCTCCAGTGCCTCCACTCTGTGTTGGCTTTCAGAGCCATATCTTAAATTCTCAAGAAACACAAGCTGCTGGTACGGTGGCGATGCCTGTAACCCCAGCACTCAGAGAGGCAGAGGCAGGCAGATCTCTGTGAGTTGGAGGCCAGCCTGGTCTACAAAGCAAGTCCAGGACAGCCAAGGCTACACAGAGAAACCCTGTCTCGAAAAACAAAAAACAAACAAACAAAAAAAAAAAAAAAAAAGGAAAAAAGAAACAGAAGCCATCAGCGAGACTAGAGAGAAGTTAATATGTAATCCTATAGAACAAATGGTTTTTTCAGATGAGAAAAATGGCTCAAGAGGAAGAGAGAAATGGTTCATCCAGGGCTTGGACCACAGCCCTCAGCCACAGGATAGAGGTTACAACATCAGGCCTCTTGCTCTAGAGTTTTTCCTATGGCGGGGGTGGTTCCTGGAGACAGAAGCCAAAAGCCTGTGGGATGGAGAAGAGGAGGAGACTTGGCACAGAATGCTGGGAGCCCACTTCTCAGGAAGGCCTAGGGGTCTTCTGTAACTCTAAATCTTGGGTCAGGGGAGGAGAGGCCAGAGTAAAGTTAGCACAGCTGGTCAGTTCAGAGTAGGAAAGTTCTCAGCACAAAACAAAAGTCCTATGAGTGACACCCACAGTAGCTTTGAGGGGCCCAGTGACCAGACATGGACAGGTTGAAAATCAAATTAAAAAAATAATGGTCATACACTAGCAGGGTGGTGGTAGCACACACCTTTAATACCGGCACTTGGGAGGCAGAGGCAGGTGGATCTCTGTGAGTTCGAGGCCAGCCTGGTTTACAAAATGAGTCTAGGAAGCCAAAGATATACCCCATCTCAACCCCTGTCCCCCCAAAAAAGAGTCATAAACTATTGACCAGAAGAGAGAGAGAGAGATAGAGAGAGAGAGAGAGAGAGAGAGAACCATTTTGCTGCCACTGCAGTGGTACTGGAGCCTGCCTGAGTCACCAGTGAACAGACTTCAAGGTCAGAGATGCAGTTTGGTGGAGAAAGAATCCTAGTGCTCTGAAGAACCTCACAGATGAGCCTGTCACTCACTGTGGGGGGACACAGGAAGTGAGGAGAAATCTGGAAGATGCCACCTTCTGAAGCATCCTTAGCACCAGGCATGGAGGGACCACATGTGCCTCATGCAGTGCACAGAGGCTAGAACCATTGCCTAGGGTCCCCAGCGTAACAATGGAATTGAACCAGAGGACGTGCTGGGCTGGAGGTGCCAAGGGACTTTGAGTGACAAGGACGGAAAAATTTGGAAAGCTGGGAATGTTCTGAATATAAGGAGATTAAAGTGATATCCTGCATGACCTCAGACTACAACAGTGAGGGAAAAAAACAAAACAAAACATGAAAATCTGGCAAGACTTGCCTATGGTTTGCCCACTGGGTTGATATGATATGTTCTGGGTTTGAAAACAGGATCAAATATGAGCATGCATGGGTGGTGGTGGTCAGTGCTGATTATCAACCGGACAGGGTCTGAAATCACCTGGCCTCCAGGCACACTGGTGAGGAATTGCGTCAGCTAGGTTCACTGAAGTGGGAAGAGCTGCCCAGTGTGGGTGGCACTATCCCGTGTGGACTGAAGAGAAATGAGACAGGAAGTCCAACATGTACATTCATCACTGGCTTCCTATCTGTGGATGGGATGTGACCACCCGCCCGCCCCCAACCCCCGCAGCTCTTACCAGTTTCTGGCACCACGAGCAGCCAGGCCCCGACTGGATACAGTCCCGGCAGTTGCTGGCTCTGTACTTGGTGCACTCCTGGGACATGGCTGGGGAGATAGACAGGCTGGATGAGGGCCCTGCATCCACCCTGGATGCCCTCAAGGGTGAGTCGGGGGCAAAGGTAGACGAGGCTCTGGGGAAGAAGGTCCAGGCGAAGGGCTCTGAGTCACCCCAACAGGATTCAAAGCAGAACTCTAGAGAAAGTCACCCTCCATCTCCTGCTACATAAGAACAAATGCATTCACGCCTGAGACTTACTCTCAGGGCCTGGTCCTTCCTCAGCCACCTGGGAACTTAGACCCAAGGGGTCATGGGATGGGCCTGCTGTAAGGGAATGTCATGTGTAGGGACAACTCCACAGAACTCACCAGTTCCCAGAGAGAGCAGGCCAGCTACAACAAGCAGCAGTGAGTGTGGGCCCAGCATGTCCTGTGGAGAGAAGGGCCAGGTGACTCCAGGTTGATCCCCTGAGGAGTTTTTTCTTGTTGGCCTGCTGCCCTTCTGCCATCGGGTATGAGAACCAGACAGGGCCGGCACAGATATCAAAGTCCATGAGGAAGAGGCCACTTAGGCACCACAGGGAGGGCTGTGGGAGCTGAATATTGGCTAGGGTGGCCAGATACCTAGAAGAACAGGCATACACACACACTCGCGCATATACATACAGAGCATGGGGGGAGGGAGAAAGGGAGAGAGTAAGAGGAAGAGGAGGGAGAGAGAGAGAGAGAAGGAAGGAGAGAGGGGGAAGGAAGAGAGAATGAGAAAGGAAGAGAGAAAGGGAGGAAGGTAGAGAGAGGAGGAGGAAGAGAGAAAAAGAGAGGGGAGGGAGGGAGAAAGGGAAGAAATGAAAGAGAAGGGGAGGGAGAGAGAGAAGGAGGAGGAAGGAGTGAAGGAGGGAGAGAAAGAAGGAGGAAGAGGGAAGAAAGATGGAAGGGGGAAGGGACGGAGGGAAGGAAGGAGAAAGATACAGAGGAGGAGGGAAGGAGGGAGGAAAATATATGCATACCACACAGGCAAGCCCATCTCCATTCTGCAAGTGCAGTGACTCACATGGCCCAGGACTATGGCACCTGTGCACCCCAAGTCCATAGTGAGCTTGGACCACAGGCCTGGTTGGCCCAGATAGCAGAACCGGGCCCAGGCAGAGCCATGAACTTGGGAGTATTTGTGGGACAGGACTGAGCTGGCTTACTGCCTGTCTCTGGTTGTCTCAGACACATTTTGGAGCCTTGATTCTAGTCTTTCCCTGGAGGAGCTAGAGCTGGTGATCCTATTAAAGTCACTGTCTCAAGAAGGGGAGAATATGTTTTGCAGAGCTCACCCACAGCCTGAACTACCCTACTGCAGGCCACCTGCTGCCATGTTCCCTGAACCACAGCACTCTATCCTGCTTACAGCCAGTGGAACCAATGGCCTTGAAATAATGGGGGGCTAGCCTGGGCTGGGTATGCAGAGAGGCCTGGCTTGTGACTTCTCTACAGCTGGACACTGGCAAGTAAGGCGGCTCCCAGATTCTCATAGATTCTCATCCTGGAAGTAGCTAGAGAGGCCAGGACTCAGCCCGAGAGAGGCCTAGAATGTTCTGGGTGGGGTGGCCCTCGGGTCTGACTTCCTAAGACATGAGAACTTGTGTCAGGCAGGCAGGAAGAGATACCTGCTCCAGGGTCCCTGTTGTCAGAGACAAAAATCAACATGCCTTTCAAGCCATGACCAGCAGTGGTCCCTGACATCTATCTTTGCTTCCTGAAGCCCAGCGTCCACACTGAGGCTCTCTGGGAGGTATGACACCACCTAGGGCCACCCCACTTGGGGGTCCTATGGATATAGGCCCCATGTAGCCCTACTTCCGACCTTTCTAAAAGTGGTCTGTGACCACAGAAAGTTCACCTCCAGGGGAGATGTTAAATGAGGACTGCTCCTCCCCACTGAAGGAGAAGCAGGACTTCCTCCCCGGGTTCCTGAGTTTAGCAAGGTAGGGAGATTGTTTCTGTGTCTCCCTGTCCCAGGGCACCCAGCTGAAGCTGAGGCAGGTGTATTTGGTCCCACTTCTCCTACATCCTCACTGATGATGGTGACACACATGTCCACCAATAACTCTCTTGGCTGGTCTGGGGATTGGCACATGTCTCAGAGATCTTCAAGCTGGCACTGCAAATCCAGTCAGCCTTAGGACAGCCCTCTCTCTGAGGCCATGGCTGCTGTGGGTGGAGAGTGTGGATAGTCCTTTCAGGGCACGGGCATGGTGCTTCGGGGAGCAGCCTCTACAGATACCCCCCCCCCCAGTTATGATAACCGGAATTCAAACTCAGTTTTCCAAAACAGGGAAACTGAAGGCTCTGAGCAGCAGCAGGGTATAGATCTGGATGTCACGTTATACTTATATATACGCATGCTCTCTCTCTCTCTCTCTCTCTCTCTCTCTCTCTCTCTCTCTCTCACACACACACACACACACACACACACACAGGGAGGGGATTGTTCACCAAGACCAACCCACAGACCACACTGCTCTGACCTTGACCACAGGAAACCTTCACCAGGGTAGCCACCTCCTGCAACTTGTTCTGGGTGTAGAGCCCTCAGAACTGAGGGCTGTTGGGAGGAGCCAGCTCCACCTGCTCTGTATGCCCCACAGAGGACCCCAGACAATGACAGTGGCTTGAGCTTGCCAGGTAGATAGATGAAGGCCAAGCTCCCGGGAGGTTGCAGAGCCTGGGACTGAGCGCCTTCCCAGCAGCCAGCTCCTGCCTCTGTGTGGCTAGTTCCGGGGCCTTGAGTGAAACCAGCATCACAGAAGCCTGAAAGAGCAAAGACTATCTAGTTATTTCTGCCTCCTTTTCCTCTGTATAACAGGAGCAGCCCATAGGTGTTGAGGGCTAGGCCGATCTAGGCTTTCCCTGAGGCCCTGATATATGGAGAAAGAACATAGTTTCTTGTCTAAAACCTGTAATATGCTTATCAAGGCTAGCAATGGCCTGAAGCCAGGGCCTTGGAGAGCTATGGCTTCATCCAAGAACTCAAGTAACTCTTCCCACCCTAAGGGGCTATGGTTACCAGTCCCAAGGCTACCTGTGTGCTCAGTCTCTGATGTCCTTGAGATATCCCATGTTCCCCTTGTGCGATACTGCTTGATTAGCTTCTCAGGACTCAATCTCATTATATGATAGTATGTTTGAAACTGCCTCACATCTTCTCTAAAAACTGTATATAAGATGCTCCTCTTCTCCTCCTCTTTCTCCTTCCCCTCCTTCTTTTTTCCTTTTTTTTTTTTTTTTGAGACAGGGTTTCTCTGTGTAGCCTGGCTGTCCTGGAACTCACTCTGTAGACTAGGCTGGCCTCGAACTCAGAGCTCTGCCTGCTTCTTTCTTCCTTCTGAGTGCTGGGATTAAAGGTGTGTGCCACACCCGAGGCCCCCAGCTTGCTGTACTTCGTAACAAACTTGCTTGGCATAAGTCATCAGCTTGTGTATGACCTCTTGACCCCAGATTTCCTGTCTTCTTTATCTTCTCACCTCCTAGCCCTCCCTCTTAGGACCCTATCACTGAAGAATGGTCAGCTGGCCCAGGTCTCACGTGTAGCCTGCGTCTGAATGTTGCATTTCCGTGTGTCATACTTTTATAGCTGGACGTAGCTGGTCCCTCCACTAGACCTGAAAGCCAGCAAATGAGGAGGCCTCTGGTCACTGTAGCTCCCAATTCCCAACTGTGTCACCAGTCTAGGCAGGAGGACAAGGGTGAGTAAGGGTGTCTGAGAGGTGGAAGACCTCCTCATGGTTACCTAACAGTCCTGCTGAGGTCTCCTCAAGCTCCTGGGCTTCACTGGGGCTTCTCGGTTCTTTGAGCAGGTACCCTCACCAAAGCATGAAGTGCAACATTATGCAGAGGCCTCCTGAGCAATTCTATCCCTGGCAGCTATCAAAACTCAGCATCAGAGCCACCCTTGATCTACACCCTCTGCTAGACAAGAGCTGTGTCGCAACCCAGGAAGTGGTGAGAGCAGTAGGCCCCTAACCCTGTGAGGCCTAGGTTTTCCTTCCCTGAAGATTCCCTTGGGGACTATGGCATCTAATGAAGGAGTGAATAAAGACCTCACTTCGTGATGAATAAAGCACCTGTGATGGAAAAGTATCTACTTTATACATGTCCCCATGAGAAGTGACACGGCAAAAGGGGAAACAAGAAACAAAAGGCAATTTAGGCAGCCTGTGTGGTAACACAAATGTAATCCTAGCACTTGGGAGGTGAAGACCCGAAGACTAGGAGTTCAAAGCCACCCTCAGCTACATAGTGAATTCGAGGCCAACTGGAGGTGCATGAAACCCTGTCCCCCAAAAGGGGGGAGGTGGTAATGTAAGAAAGCCAGCAGAAATGGGGTGAGTCTAACAAGAGGCAGGTGGTGGGTGGCTTCCTGTCTCAAGTCACAGCACATGGGACTCCTGGCTGAGAGCAAAACAGGCAAAGACTGGCAGAGCCCCAGGGTGCTTTGGAGGGAGAGTAGATGGAGTCTTAGGGCCATCCCTGTCTCAGGAAAACAAAGATAAAGGATGTGGTAATCTCAGGTGATCACAGCCCCGCCTTGAACTTTTTCACCAAAGCCCAGTGTCAAGATGGAGTCACTTCTGCCTTTACACATTCACAAAAGAACCAGGGGCAGATGGGCTCCAGGGTGCTGGAACATTGTTCCAAGATCAAGGAGCTCTGGGCTAAGGAATAGGGGCCAACAGAAACAGAGCGAGCAGCTGGCTTCAGAACCCTGGATCTAGGATTCAGAGCTCTGTGCAGACACAGGAATGAGGGATGCCCTAATTCCTTTTTGTTGCTGTGATAAAAATACTTTGACCACAAGCAAGTTAGGGGAGGAAAGGGTTCATTTCAGCTTACAGGTTACAGTCATTTTTGAGGGAAGAGAGGGCAGGAGCTTGTAGAAAAGATGGAGGAACCCTCACTCTCCCACAGGCTTATGCTTGGCTAGTTTTCTATACAGCTCATGACCACCTGTCCAGAGAATGGCGCTGAGCACAGTGGCATGGGCCCTCCTACACTGATTAATCATCAAGATATTTCCCCATAAACACACCCACAGGACAGTCTGGTCTAGGAAGTTCCTCAGTTGACTTAATGCTGAGTAAAACGGACAAAGTTAATTAGGACAAATGGCCCACAGGAACAGATGGAGGAGCTGGGTTCCAAAATACTGCGTTTGGGATCCGAGAGCTCCAGACCGGTGAGAAACCCTGTTTCAAAGGAGGTGGGGTGGGTTGTAGGATGACAGCTGAGGTCTTCTGACCTCTGCTCAAACGCCCAAAGGAACACACACACACACACACACACACACACACACACACACACACACGTGACAGAATCAAGAGGAACGTATTCAACTCAGTTTTAGAAAATAAAGGAGAGGTGGAGAGATGGGGGCATGAGGATCAGAAGTTCAAGGCCATTCTTGAGTGAATTTCAAGCCAACCTGGGCTATATTAAAAACCTATCTCCAGGGCTGGAGAGATGGCTCAGCGGTTAGTAGCACTGGCCATTTTTCCATAGGTCCTGAGTTCAATTCCCAGCAACCACATGGTGGCTCATAACTATCTACAATGAGATCTGGTGCCCTCTGCTGGGCTACAGGCACACATGCAGGCAGAACGCCAAATACATAATAAATAAATGAATCTTAAAAAGAAAAAAACAAGAAAACAACCTTTCTCCAGGAAAACTCACAAAAGATACAATGGGGAAAAAAAAAGAAATGTGTGTATCCTAGAGTGAAGAAATGAGAATGATGGTGGCACACGCCTTTAATCCCAGCACTTGGGAGGCAGAGGTTGGCAGATCTCTGTGAGTTCAAGGCCAGCCTGGTCTACTGAGAGAGTTCTAGGATAGCCAAGGCTAAAATACAGAAACCTTGTCTCAAAAAATGAAAACAAACAAACAAACAAAAAAAAAACCAACCCCAAAATAGAGGAAAACAACCCAGAGATTAAAATAACTATTAAAATAACAAATTTCATGCATAATAAATTATATAGAGGAAACCATTCATTCTAGTACAAACAACAAACGGTAAGTTTCCTCTGTCACAGCATCTGAGAAGTTAATGATAAAAAGTGAGCGTTTCGGAGCAGCATGCACTTCCAACAGGTCATCCAACAGGCAGGACACAGATGCTAAAGGACATGGAATACCCATCAAAACGCTGGCATTTCTGGAGTAGCTCTCAAATGGAAGATGGCTCTGCCATTTTAACATCGTGATGCCCACCTGTGGTATGTGACCCAGCGGCAGCATGGTGTGGACAGCTGCTGGAGGGACTCATTCTCATAGTGAGAGTGAACGGATGGGGACAAGGAAAAGCCGTGGCTCAAAATGCTCCCGATCTCGTGATTAGCATCATCGCCAGTATCTTCAGTCTCCTCCATACTCTGTCTGTATTTTCCAGCTTGATATAGTACTTGTGCAGAGAGCCTTCTTAAAAGCTCTAGTAAACACGCTATGGGAGCTTACTGCTCGGGGCTGGAGAGATGGCTCAGAGGTACATACAAGCAGAACATTGTATACATAATAAATCTTTTTTTTAATTAAAACAAAGGAAGAGGGCTGGAGAGATGGCTCAGAGGTTAAGAGCACTGGCTGCTCTTCCACTGAGTTCAATTCCCAGCAATCACATGGTGGCCCACAACCATCTAGAATAAAATCTGGTGCCCTCTTCTGGCAGGCAGAACACTGGATGCATAATAAATAAATAATTTTTAAAAAGGAAAGAAATTACTTCTCAAGGTCCCAAAAGTTATTAGTGTTTCTGTCTCCACTTCCAACATTCCTTAGGAGAGTTCCATCATGACAGTGGGAAGAGCGAACATGACCTCACCCTGGTATGGGAACCTGTTCACCAGGCCTTCACTTGCTGGCTGCTTAACTCTCTCGTTATTCAGTCATTCACCCAGCAAGTGCTTGCTGGTCTCTTCTGGCTACTACAGACATGGCTGCTCTTTTTATTATGTCTAGAATGTTCTGCCTGCATGTGTGCCTGCATGCCAGAAGAGGGCACCAGATCTCATCATAGATGGTTGTGAGCCACCATGTGGTTGCTGGGCATTGAACTCAGGACCTCTGGAAGAGCAGCCAGTGTTCTTAACCTCTGTGTTAACCTCAGTGTTCTTAACCACCTCTCCAGCCCCAACATGGCTACTCTTAAAGATTCTTGGACCTTATTTTTCTGTACCCTGCAGCACCCACCCTGCCCCCACAACCTCCACCTTGTTTCTAAAAGTTCCAGAGTTCCCCTCACCCCAAACGGTACCATAGGGTACAGTTGCTGGCTTCTCCTGTGGCTGACCTTGAGTATCCTTAGGCCCTGGAGCTCAGGGAAATCCCTGCCTACTGCTTAGACAAGAGGCCTCTGTCTTTAGAAGCTCCCAAAAGCAGCAGCATTGGGGCCTCAAAAGCCCTGCATTTCTCATTGGCAAGATCTGAGCATCCCAGAGGCCTGGCATGCCCATGTTCACATCTTTTGCCTACAGGCCATTACCTGCTGCAATGAATCACTGGTAGGTACAGTGCTGTGGAAGGCCCACTGGGGTCAAGGACAGCTCCTGGAAGTGGACAGATGTCCTCTAGAAACAGTGATAGATACTATATCGCTCACAGTATCCCTACTGGCAGGTGGGTTAGCCGTGTCTCTGATAGCTGATGCCTGGCCCCAGTCTGTGGGTTTGCTCCTAGAGGCTCAGAATATCACATAGGCCACATAGCCAGGCATAGCTACAAGTGAGGTACACATCAGCTCCCTTCCAGGGCTGATGCTCCTGGATGTAGGCCCAGCTGCACAAGCCACTCCATCTCCTCCCTTCTTACTAGAGGCAGAAGATGCTGCACAGGTGACTCTGTGTGGCTGAGCTACAGGCATGCATTGGTTTTATTGCAGGGCTGGGTGTTCCTAGTCAGGAATTTTCCAAGATTAACCTCTATGTCAACAGACTCAACAAAGTGGATTTTCCTCCATGGGGCAGCAGGTCTCATCCTATCATTTCTGTGGAGAACCCTGAGTACTCTAGACCCTGAATTAAGGCCCAGCTTTCAGGGAGCTGCTGGGGTGATGCTGTAAAATAGCACTGTGAGGCTGATCTATGGCTTCCTGCTTGGCCTATTCCTGAAGCAGCCAAGGCACTTCAGTGCCTTTATCTTCCCCAGCAGCGCCAAGCAGTAGTGGATTCCAACATTCTTAGATCCCACACAGACCATCTCTGGACTGGCTGCACGGGTAGGTCAGTGTTCACTGGGATCCAGGGGAAACCCAGCAGGAGAAGGCCCGTAAGCTCCTTATTCCAGTGTTGGCTGCCTTGATGCCAGGAGGGTGAGTAGCCCAGATGCTCTGTTTCCCAAGGAGGGCACATACCCAGCATGATCCAGGGCCTGATCTGAGCTCTGCACATCAACCCGTATGGGCCAACTCTTTACCCAGAAATCACTTGTTGGATGATGACAGGGGGACCTGACCCCAGCTTTATGACGAGGACCCTGACTGTGCCACCAGCCTGCTCTTCCCTGAAAAAGGACTAGAAGACTTTGCCTGCTTGGAGCTCAGAGTGACCTTGGCCTTCACTTGCTGCTCGCCCAAGGCTTTAAACAAATCCTGTCACACCAACTATGTGCAATATCCACATACAGAGGGAAGGCCTGGACCCCAGGCAGCAGAAATAGGGGCTTCACGGAGAGTGCAGGAGTCAGCAGCCACCGGGCTCCAGCCACTCGGCACACCTGGGCTACCTGTCTCAGCCTGGCTGTACCCCTCACTGTAGGAGTATCACAGAGACCCGCTCCACGGGGCCTGGGATTCACTCAGCCATGTGGGGCCTGGGAGGGATCTAGTACTCCCATTTGAGGTCCCGTTTATGCAAAAGACAACGGAAACTAGACACAGCCAGCACTGGGTTGGCTGCCCGATGATCTCCTGAACATCTCCCAAGGTCTCCCTGTATCCGGGCAGAGGGCACCCTGAGCTGTTTTATTTTGTTTTATTCAGAGGCTTGAACTGTAAGCTCTGGGTGACTGGGTGCATTTGGGAACCTCAGCTGAAACAGCTTCAGACAGGCCCCAAAGGGCAGGGATGTGAATGGAGGGGCTGATTCAGGACCTGCTCCTCCCCACAGAGCCATCCCACCAGGGTCCTATGCAGTGACCACGCCCCGTTCACCCCTCTCTACAACCCTACCATCTGCAGAGGGCCACCTGTGCCTGAGTGACAAAGCCAGAGTTGGTGGGAACCAGGGAGTGAGTTTTGAATCATTGTTGACTAAACACACTTGGAGTTAGTGGAGCTGGCCAGCCCACCCTCTCATTTCAGAGTCCAGCGGCCTACCCAGCTCACACCCTTTCTGCTCAGGGAGCAGAACAATTCCTCTCAGGCCCTGTATTGAAGAGAGCCCCTGTGAAGAACTTCCTGCAAAGGAAGATTGTATGGTTCCTCCACCCCTACAGTCGACTATAATTTGCCCCAGCACAACGCATGCCTTTGGCAAGACTGTGTCCACATAGGTCAACAGAAAAACAGAACTATTGGAGAAAGGTAGAGATAGGCAACTTGGGCCTCTCCAAAGCCATCTAGGAGAGACCTTGTTCATTTCACTCCTGCTTTGGCAGAGGTCCCTGGGCCTAATTCATGTATGTGGCAGATATCAACAATTACTTGTCTGCTCACTCACTCTGGAAATGGAAAGGGTGTCTGCCACCTGAGGCCTGGCCTCAGGAAAATCACCTCACAGGATCAGCCAGCCCCTCAGCAGCTATAGCCCCAGGAGGCCAATCTCATAGGACTGGGTGCCTCCATTCGCCTCTGTCTGGGATGTGGCTCAGCGGTTCCTGGCCCCAGGCCTGGCCACCACTGTGTGTGGGATTGTTGGGCAGGGGACTTCCTCATTGGTTGGTAGGCTGTGGGCTAGGCTGAGTGGTTTGTAGCCCAGGTCCCAAAGACTTGCAGGGTAGACTGAGAAGTCCCTTCCTAAAACACAAAGATCTCAAGTCCCTCCATTATAAGGCAGATGGTGGCAACAGACATCCCAGCAGCTCTTCCTCCTGCTCCCTGCCTTCGACCTGATGCCCACCTCATGACCACAGCTATCTACTTCCAATCATGGTAGGTGGGTGACAGCACATGTCCTCTTACCCTCCACAGCTTGTTCCGGTCATTCCCACTGAGCTGCCATAGCTGCTCTTCCTCAGCCCCACTCGTCCAGGCACCACCACAGAGAGGCGGATCAACACAGTCCTCTGCCTGATGACCCACATTCAGTTACAGAAGTTCCCAGATCTCCTGGGACCCTCTGCCCTAGGGTGGCACCACGCCTGCCTTCAGCGGACATCAGTCAGGAGGGGCTGACTAACCAGAAGCCACATATAAAAGGTCTCAAGACCTTTTCCTGCCACATAGGCTGGGTGAGGGATGTGGAAAGGCTACCAGGGCCCGTTCTGGGGCTGGGCTCATGAAGGGAAATTCCACAAGAAAAGCATTTTCTGTAAGAGCTACCTGAACACAGGAGCCCTGCACTCACCCCTCTCGGTCCCAGGAAGCCTCCACTCTGTGAGTCTGGGTGACTGGCTGTCTTTGCTTGCTTCTTTCCAGCTGGCTCTGCGGTTGTGTCTACAGAGCACAGCGGCTGAGGCCCCAGCCTGATGCTTCCTGTTCTAAGTCAGCACCCAGGAGGAAGTTGAGTGACATAGGGCTGGTTGGCCCACATGTGGGTCTCACCCCAGCCCCTTTACACGTGGGATGTTAGAGAAGAGACACTGAGAGAGGGTGGGACCTGTAGGTGATGACGAGCTTTTGCCGCAAGAGAGGAGGGGCTGCTGTTGGACGTAGCGGTCGCTGAAGGCATCAAGGGGCTCTCTAGTGTGTCAAGAAGAGGTAGGGATGCAGGGAACGGCAAATAGAGGCTGATTTTGTGGGTTCTCAGCCTGGGAGAGGGACCCAGCTTACAAGGGAACGGGCGGAGGCGGTAGCCCACTGAAGGAAGCAGGTGAGTGGGAGGAGGGAGGTTGGAGGAAGGTTCCTGGGCAGAAAATATGGGGCGCCGAGTGATGAGCTAAGTCGCATTGTAGGTACTCAATCACAGTCTCCACACAACAACTTGTAAGACCAGAGGGAGCAGAAAGAGAGATGAGGAGTGGGAATCTTTTAGCCCAAGATTGGAGATGCTATGTTGAGAAACCGTTGTTAAATTTTTCAGGGATGATGTTTCATGGTCACACCTCACTACCTCCATCTTTAGAGTTTTACGGGCTGAAATGTTCACAAATGATACGATACAACATTTCAGATTTTCTTCTTTGTGATCAGGATGGGGGTTGGTGTTGGGTGTGGATACAAGAATGGCCATGAGTTGACCACCATGAAAGTGTGATGGCTGGAGACTTGGGTATCTCCATTGCTACTATTTCTATATGTGATATATTTCACAGAATTTTTAAAGAAATATTTACATGAAGATAAGGCTGTTGAGCGGGGATAATTTCAGTTTTGCAGGATGTTCTGGTGATGGTGGTTATGAGGACTGCAAGAAGGTGAAGTTAACACCCTTGAACACAGTTCAGTATTTTTCTCACAGTTGAAAAAAAAAGTGCAAAAGAGACCATCAGATGAACCAATAAAAGAACAGTGTTAGAAAGCAGGTGAAATGGTTCACACTTGTATTACCAGCATTTAGGAGGCTGAGGCAGGAGGATTGCTGTGAATTGAAGACCAGCCAGGCAATACTGCAAGATCCTATATCAAAAAAGATCAGAGACTAAGATTAAGGAAAGAAAGATCTATGCATATATGTAGAAAATACCAACAAATACCACCCAGGAATACCATAATTCAGAGGCCAGAGAGATGGCTCAGGGGTGCAGTGCTTGCTGCGTGAACTTGAGGACCCGAGTTTAGATCCTCAGAAGCCACTTCTAAGGCTGGGTGTGGCTGTGTTCATCTGTAAGTCCAGAGCTGGGGATCTGGAGGCAGTAGGATCTTTGAGGCTCACTGGTCAGCCAGCCTAGTTAATTGGTGAGTTCCAAATTGTTCAATAAAGAGATCCTGTCTCAAAAAA
Organism: Meriones unguiculatus; assembly: GCF_030254825.1. Taxonomy (NCBI): domain Eukaryota; kingdom Metazoa; phylum Chordata; class Mammalia; order Rodentia; family Muridae; genus Meriones; species Meriones unguiculatus. The sequence continues at coordinate 8,722,357 of NC_083363.1, forward strand.
TGAGGTGGAGGGGAATTAAGGAAGACACCTGATATTGACCTCTGGTGTGCTCTCTCACAAGCACACAAACACGGACAGACGGCACACCGCACAGAGAGACACCACAATCTATATCGCTTTTTCAAACTTCACAAACTATAAACTGACACAGGAGCAAAGCGATGCAGCCACAGATCTGCAGTAGGCTTTAGCGTGGGGTCAGTGGTCATCCCCATCATTGAAACCAAACACCTGACAAGGAGAAATTTAAGGGGCGGGGGATTCATTCTGACTCACAGGGGATATGGGCCATCATGGCAGGGAAGCCTTGGTGACAGGACAGGCTGCCTGTGGTGTATGTTGGGGATGGGAGATTTAGAAAAATAAACCTTAAAAAGATTTGTTTATTTATTTTATGTCTATGAGTGCACACCAGAAGAAGGAATCAGATTCCATGAGATAGTTGTGAGCCACCATGTGGTTGCTGGGAATTGAACTAAAGACTTTGGGAAGAGCAGCCAGTACTCTTACTGCTGAGCCATCTCTCCAGTAATCCTTTTTTTTTTTTTTTAAGCACAATGGTGAGATTCTTCTCAAACAAGTTTTATAGCAAAAAGGAGAAACAAACCCACTTTAATTTCATGCAAATTGAATAGATGATCTGATCATCTATTTCTTGAAAGGAAGTGTACAGATAGCCAACATATATGAAAATATGCTAAGCATCCCTATATCACAGGGGAAATGCAAATCAAAGCCACAGGGCATGGAGAAGTTCCCTTGCCCCAGCGGAGTGGCTATTACAGGGCAAAGAATGGCAGATGCAGTGAGGGTTTGGAGAAAGGGGGACCCTATGAAGTTCTGGCAGGGATGCCAGTTAGCATGTCTAATATGTAGAAACAGATAGAACTTCCTCAAAAACCCACAAAATGGAACTAGCATACACGCTGATATTCACTGGGCAAATGTCAGTGATAGGAAATTAGTGTGCTTTATCCACAATAGCAAAACAAAACAAAATAGAACCAAATGTGGACTCTGTTGATAGATGAATGGGTAAAAAAAATATGGCCCATACACATGATGGAATATTACTCAGCCACACACACACACACACACACACACACACACACACACACGAAAAGTAGGTTCGTGAAATTATAAATCATTATAATAAGTGAAATAAATCAGACAACACACACACACACACAGAGAACCTCTTGTTTCTTGATTATGTGGGGAAGCTAGAAGTTGATCTCGAGGCTGGGCATGGTGGCACACGCTTTTAGTACCAGCACTCAGGAGGGCAGAGGCAGGTGAATCTCTGACAGTTTGAAAACAGCCTGGTCTACAAAGCAAGTCCAGGACAGCCAGGGCTATGCAGAGAAATCCTGTCTTGAAAAGCCAAAAAAAAAAAAAAAAATTGATCTCAAAGGAGAGAGAGAGAGAGCAAAGCAGGGCATAGGGACTTACATCTATAATACTCACTTGAGAGGCTGAGGTTGGAGGATTGCCAGCCTAGGCTATGCAGTGAGTTCCAGGCCAGCATGAACTGTAGCAATGAGAACAAAGGGTAGAAGAGTGGTTAGCAGAGGCTGAGATGTGGGAGAGGAGGATTGTTACAGAGATGGATGAGCTGGTTCTCAGCATCATGGATCTATCTCATCTGAATTTGTAAAATACTCCTGTTAAGTGTTTAGTGTATGGATTGTAATCCCCTATAGCAGCCATTGAAACTTACTGTATTAGGCCCCATGTTCAGTAACGTAAAAATTAATTAATTAAAATAAAACCACCTTTACTGTATTCGTTGTGAATCTCATTACTCCGATAAAATGCCTACAAATAGCTACTTAGAAGAGGAAGGGTTTATTTTGGCTTACGGGATTTGTTTCCTTTGTTGGTTGGTTGGTTTTGGGTTTTTGAGACAGAGTTTCTCTGAGTAGTCCTGGAACTGTCCAAGAACTCTCTCTGGTCTCAAACTCAGAGATCTGCCTGCCTCTAGCTCTCAAGTGCTGGCTTGCTTTACAGTTTAAGAAGGGACACGGTCCATCATGACGAGGAAGGTTGGCAGGAGTGTGAGGTCCCTGGTCCTTTTGCATCCATAGTCAGGAAGCAGAAATGAATGCCTGTGCTCAGCTCATTGCTTCCTTTCTATTCAGTCCAGGACTCCAGCTCATGGGATGGTGCCTCCGATATTCAGGTTGGGTATTTTCCCCTCATTTAACTTAGTCTAGAAAGTCACTTACAGACACACTGTAACCTCTGTAACATCTTTTTTATAATTCCTAACACTGTGCATGCCAGGATTTCACATAAAAACAAAACAAAACAAAACAAACAAACAAACAACTGTGAATGGGCTTTGATTTCCAGCTTTGGGGACATACAGAGCATCAAATATACAGATGGGTGTAGTGCAGAGTCTATGAAAGGAAAGCCAGATGAGGCGGTGTCTCCAGGTGCTGAACTGCCCTAGAGTATCCCTGTGTGGAAGCCCTGTGGGAAGTCAGAAGGGAGTGTGAGAGAAGGAAGGTGGTGAAAGGAGGCAAGCTCGAACCTGCACACACACACTCACACACACCAATACAGCTGAGCCTCTAGGCAGGGGATGGTGTCTCCCCTGCTATGTCATTACGGCTGCGCTCCTCTCGTGCCTAAAATTCCTACAGTCCTGCTCAGCCATCCACTCTAGGTTCTCAAAGTCAGGTTGAGCGCTCAGGTTCCCAGCTTTGCCCCTGCCCTGTCTCCCACTGCAGGCTTCCCCGGTCTTCAAGCCCTCATCAGCTGTCAGGAGCTTGGATTATTTCGGCTCCTTCCAGTCTCCCACATCTTCCAACCGTCCTTGCCTTGTCAACTCTGAGCAGTTAAGCACGCCAGTCTCATTTCCCCTGGGTTCAGAAGTGAACCCTTCTTGCACTTTCTTTTTTAATCCACCTGCATTGCCACATTTGGGGCCGGCTTCACGCTGGAAGTAAAGACTCGGGTTTTGAAATCCCACCTGCCCATATCTGTCTTGAAACTGGTGCCATGAGCCATTGGCACTTTGTGTGATGGTTGTCGAGGTGGCTGGGCTGAACTCCGTGGCTTAGAATTCTGTTTTTTGTTGATCTCTCCTGTTTTTCCACTTTTATTCTTCTTCTTTTTTCCATTTTCACCCCTTTCAGTGTGAATATTTATACTGCTACATTTCTATTCAGGAACTGTCTCTTGACGATTTTTATATAGATGCGACAGTTAGTGCTTATTGTCAAATGACAGGTCTTAGAGTCACCTTGGAGACAGACTTCTGGGTGTATGAGTTAATTCTGCTGCTGTGACCTAGGCTATCTGTAGAAGGAAACATTTATTTGGGCTTACAGTTCTAGAGAGGGAGTCCATAAAGCTGGGGTGGTGTGGGAGCACCAATCTCGTGGTGTGATCTGTGGACCCGCGTGTAACCTCTGTAACCTCTACATCTCTTTTTATAATTCCTAACACACAGGAAGAGTCCGTCTTTAACACAAGGCATGCCCATGCCTAGAGGAAAAGCATGGTGTGGAAGGAGCAGGAAGCCACCAGCCTCTCACTTCACACTAAGAAAGTAGAGGCCAGAGATGGCCAGCTGGGCACAAGGCTAAAGCAGCTAGTGGGCAAGCTACTGGTGTTTTGGTTGTATTTGGTCCAAGTTGGGAGGGTGGTGTGGTCCCAGAGAGTAGGACCATGCTTCGATCCCACAGAAGTGCTGAGATGCAGCCCTGTGCCTTTGCAGGAACCAGGTCCTGAGGTTGGAGGCGGGGAGGACTGGAGTCGGATTCTGGGAGTCGGCTTCCACTTTTGTAGGCCCAGCAGTTTGATCTGTGCCTCTTTCACCCACGCCTGTAGGAGACCAAACTCACCAAGGGTAGGCAAGAGTTAGCAGGAAGCGGGACAGAGAGAAGAGTTACAGGTTAGTGGTTAGAGACCTTGGCCAGCATCCACGAAGCCTTGGGTTCAATCAGTCCCCAGCATTGCCCCAGGGGTGGTGTTACATCCCAGTACTTGGAAGATGAAGGCAGGAGGGTCAAAAGTTCAAGATCATCATTAGCTATGTCAGATTCTAACTTAAAAAAAAAAGAAAGAAAAAGACAGAAAGTAGAGGATGGGCAGTCTCAGAAGACCACACACACACACATCATTCTTTTCTCTGCCCATCCAAGCACTTCCATGTGCCTCCTAGCCCCACTTCAATCAGTTACCACTATGATAAGTAGGATTCTGGGAAGAGGTGTCACACTTGCCGCTGAGGGGATGTCAGAGGGTCAATGGGAGAGAACAGTGAGGGATAAAACTGCAGGTCGGTACCAGCAAGCCTGCCCATGATGGCGGGGTGGGGGAGGGGGGAGCAGTGCCCGCAGACAGAGCAGGAGGGAAGAACTGAGGCAGGACACCCTTTGTCCTTTCAGTACACTCAGAAGACCACAGCATGCTCACAGACTGCTCTCCCTCACCACCCTAAAACCCCTCCCCCCATTCCTGACCCGTTCAAGTTTCCCTCTGGCCCAACTCTGGTCTTTTCATGCCCTGCACCCATTTTTGCTTCTTCCTTTTTGACTCCTTCCCCTGAGAGACTTCCTTTTGCAGCATAGATTTAGCGCTGGCCCCCTCTGTGGTGAGCCAGGGGCGGGAGGCGGAGCTGGCAGAGGAGGAGGAGGAGGTGAAAGGAGAAGGCAGGCAAGAGCTGTTTGGGGAGAGATATGTTGAGATGCGGCCCAGGAAACCTGTGGTCAGAGTGCAGTGTGCTCTGCGCTCTTTCTTCCTTGGTCCTTTTGAAACATACGAACAGACAGAAGGGGATCCCAGCCCAGACAGGTATGAGTACAGGAAGGACGGGAGAAGCAGGGCTGTTCCCATGCCCTCACAGTCCTGACCACAATGGCTTCTCACCCAACCGCTTTCCCCAAGACAGTCTCTTTCGCCTTTGTCTTCCTCTTTGTGGGAAGGAGCTGAAGAAGCCAAATTCTTGCTTCCTTGATTTACCAAAAGATGTCACGGTGTTCAAGAGCAGCAGGACTTTGGCCCTCACAGGACTGCTAGACCCAAATTCCTAGCTTTCCTTAGAGATGGACAGGCTAGGCTATGTGGACATTATTCTGAGAATCATTTTACAGACATGCCTGAAGGAGGGGAACCATGGCTCTTAGACAGAAGAGGTTGAGCAAGGCAGAAAAAAAAAAATTAAGCAATTATCAACTCTGCAGGAGAACTAGAAAGTTTTACACAGAAATATAATTACAGTTTAGCTCAGCACTGAATAACAAAGGGGTTAAGGACAGATTAAAGCCGGGCAGTATTGGCCTTTAGTCCTAGCACTTGGGAAGCAGAGGCAGGTGTACAAAGCAAGTTCCAGGACATCCAGGGCTACACAGAGAAACTGTGTCAAAAAAAAAAAAAAAAATATATATATATATATATATATATATATATATATATATATATATAAAAGAATTGATTAAAAAACAAAAAAACAAACTGTAACATAGGAGCATGTGGGTTGGAGAAAAACAGAGGAACTAACGTTTTCATCACCAAAACATGAAGGTCAAAATACCTTCCCACTAGTCCAATCTGCTCCCCTCCAAGGGCCATGCTGATCTGTGGGATTATGAGAGATTCGTAAATCAGATGGGAGGCCCCTAACCCCAAGCCAGGCCCCACCTGGGTTAGACCTTTGCTTGCCCTCGGCTTGTGTCACTTCTCTTTCCAATTCTTACTAAACCACTGTTTCCTGCTCAGTGTGCGGTTTCCACTAATGTAGGAAGGAAGCTAGCTGACAACCTCCGGTGAGTATCAGGTGGAAGGTGCTGGCTCCATTCATCAAAGCAAAGGCATTCTCACCCTGATTTCTGCGATCATGTTTCTCAGGGTCCTCTCTCTGCTCCTCTCTGTCTGCTTGGGGGTCACACCGTTGAGGGAGCAACAGGGCACCGCATGGCCTACAAGCATGTGGGTCAGACCCTGAGGATACTCCAAGCCTTTTTCTTCTCTAGGCTTCAGTTTCCCTTAACTGCCAGCGTTTGAGGACAACTGGGGCCACGTGACAGGGTCCTGCCTGCAACAGGCCTGGCTCACAGCAGATGCTCAGAACATGTGAAGATCTCACTAATCCAAAATGGGGCACTGGGGTACAGCTCAGGGGTAGAGATTATGTTTAGGGCTTCGTGAGGCCTCGGGTTCCATCCCTCACACTGTGTGTGTGTGTGTGTGTGTGTGTGTGTGTGTGTGTGTGTGTGTGTATGGTGGGGGGAGAGGTATGGATGAGACTCAGCCCAAGTGATCAGAGATTATGCAGTATGGTGAAATTACCTTTGTTTGTTTTTTTGTTTGTGGAGTGGAAAGTGTTCATTTGAACTTAAAAAAAATCATAATTTTTAATGTAACACATTTTAAGTTAAAATATAATTACATCATTTTTCCCCCTCCAATCTCTGCCATGCCATCTCCCATCTTCCCTCTCAATTTTCGTTTTGTTTTGTTTTTCGAGACAGTGTTTCACTGTGTAGCCCTGGCTGTCTTGGAAGTGGAAGGTCTTGAACCCACAGAGATACACCTGCCTCTGTCTCCCAAGTGCTGGGATTAAAGGTGTGCACCACCATCTGGCCCCCCTCTCATATATATATATATATATATATATATGCACAGATACATATATATGTATATATATATATACACACACATATGTACATATATATATAGGCAAAGAAGATTCTTTGATGAAGGTAGAGAGCTACACTTATCTGTGGGTATAAGGACAGAATGTAGGAAGGAATTAGGGTTGGTCTAGTAGGTCTCTTGTAGTCCATGACCTCACTAGCCCTGGGTAGCTCACTAAGTGTCATCTAAACTTGCACAGACATTTCCTGATTTTTTTCTGGATCTGTGTAAGCCTCTTTAATGGGAGGAATCAAGTTAGTCTACCTGTTAAAGTCCCTACCTGCCACAGGGCATGGCTGCCTTACCCTGCTGGGACTTCTCTCCCAGAGGCCCTTCCACTATAGAATCCAGACCCATTTCCATTATTTATTTCCCCTTTCCCCCTTCTTTCCTCCCCCCTAGCATGCACTCCTCTTCCCCCTCCCTCCACTGCACCCAATAAATCTGTATTAATATAATATAGCTTCGTCTCGCCACTAGCTCATTCTGTTTTATTTAATCCATCACTACCCTCATCTTCCGGGATGTGGAGTGGTCAGATCTTGGCCTTCCCCAAGAAAAGAGGGCAAGAGGGCAAGGCGAGGGCAAGGTGGAGTCTAGAGGCCTTGATAAGGGAAGCAGCTCTCCTCACTGCTCCCAAAAAAGGATTAGCTTGAGAGTCTGAGCAATGAGAACCACAGAGAGACTGTTTCTCACACCATCCATGCACTGGACACCAGGAAGGCCTACAGAATATAGCCCATACTCACACCACGCCAGGCTCTGGTCTTCTGTCAAATCCAGTCATCTCTCATATCTTTGAACACACTGGTATCGTTCCTGAACCCATCCCCTGCCCAACTCACACTTTTTAGTGCTGAAAGTTTCAATACAAATGCCACCACCATTTTCATGCATTTCCTTAGTGTTAGATAGGAGGCTAGTTCCGAGAGGGACTGACCAACAGCTACCCTCCCAAATGGAGTATAAAGAATAATAATAGGTGACCTGGGTGTGGCACATGCCTTCCCCCCATCCCCAGACAAGGTTTCTCTGTGTAGCCTTGGCTGTCCTAGAATTCTCTTTGTAGATGAGGCTGGCTTCAAACTCACAGAGATCGGCCTGCCTCCCAAGTGCTGGAATTAAAGGCATGTACCACCACACCCAGCTTGATATATGCCTTTAATATCAGCCCTCAGGAGGCAGAGACAGACGTATCTCTGAGTTCAAGGCCATCCTGGCCCTTATAGCAAGTTTTAGGGCTACAAGGAGAGACTTTCAAAAAACAAAACAACAAACAAACAAATTGGTGGTAGCTGGACCAGCTTGGGGCTCAGAAACAGAATGTAAACACAACGGCCGTGTAGACCTGGGGTAAAGATCTAAAGATAGATAATAGCAGTGTTTGTAGTCAGCTCTGGATCTGGCACCCAGACCCTGGACGAGCCAGCCAGGGTTGCCACACTGTAGCTCTGGGCAATGGGATCCAAGAGGTGTCAACTTTTAGCTTATTCTTCTGTATTTTTCAATTTTTTAAAAATAATTATGTATCCATTTTATAAGTAAGGAGGTTATTATAAATCAACTTCACAGAAGCCCTCAGGCCCTGGAAACCAGGCCTATCTACCTCAGCAGGCTGACTCAATGGGAAAGAGAGAGACAGAGCTGAAAGGATGGGGCCAGTCCAGTAATTGACCCTTGAGGACAAGGCCATCAGGGCTGCCAAGTCTCCAGTCCCTTCAGTGCTGGGCACTTTGTTGAAATTGTGACATGGGTCTTTCCCTTGCTCATTTCCTCTGAGCCGCCCTGGGTGTCACCGCATAGTTTTCTAAAGAACAGGCAGGAACACACACCCTGGACCAGTTGCCGGCCCTTCCTCCCCTAGAGTGTAAGAAGAATGGGGCTGCCTCAGTCTCGGGAGCGAAGTTGGAGGGGAGGTCACTCCAGGCAGCAGGACAGTCTCAGCTATGGAGGTAATCTAACCACAAGCATCACTGAACACACCCAAAAACAGCTTTAAATCCAGCCATCAACAACAAAGCCAGAAGTCAAAGGTCACTAGGGCAGAGGTAACAACTACTCAGAGGTTCTCTCTCTGTCTATGGCACCAGGCCTCTTCCTAATTAGACTATGCCCAAAGACTCAGTGGCAGCTTTACTCCAGCAGGACTGGGAGGTCACAGCACAAGGACACTCGAGCCTGCCCTATCTCAGCTCTTTTCTGATTACCAGACTTCGAGGAACTGCAGGGAAATCTGCGTCCTTTGCAGGTGGACTGAGTTAAGGTAAGACTTAGGCCTCCCTTCCCCAGGAACGTGTGAAGGAGAGAAGGCCGCTTCCCTGACGATTTGCCTAGAGCAGCTGGCCAAGCATGCAAGATTAGAGCCAGACTTAGGACTCTGCTCTTGAGGTTCAGTCACCAGAAGGTCCTGGAACCTCAGAGGTGCTGCTGGGTGTTGTGCTGCGGGCCCTGTGGTTTGGTGCCTGCCCTTTAGACGGCAACACCCTCTTGGGCCTCTTCCCTGCCCAGCCCTGGGAACCTAGGACCTCCAGAGGCCAGCCCGCACTTCCTCCCTCTCCTTTTACACGCAGTCCTCAAGCAGCCCATTCTACCCCATCCACCTCATTATAGAAATAGGGAAACTGAGGCTTGGGAAGCTCAGGCCTTGACCAAGTCACCGGAGGCAAGGCGGGCTCTTACACAGCCAACTTGGCCACCTCTCTGGGAAGCTCAAGAGGGCCCTCCTCGCAAGAAAAGCCAGGCAGAGGTGGCAGTAGGACTGGGGATGAACCGGAGGGGTGGTGGTTCACATCTACACTCAGCCACTCGGGGTGGACAAGGAGCGAGGGCGGGTTCCAGGGCCAGAGGGGCGGGGCCAGCCCAGAAACACGAGTGCAGTGCTCTCTACTGGCAGGAAGGAGCCAGGGAAGGGCGGGACGCGAGCGCCCTCAAGCGACAGAAAAAAAGAGTAGAGGAGTCCAAGGAATTAACTAACTCGTGCATTCCTCGGCTCTGGAACTGGCCTTAAACAGCTCCTCTCCTAGAGGACAGCCCAGAACACAGGTCTCGAACACTGCTGAGGCCTGGGAAGGAGAAAGCAGTTACGAAAGGGGCCTGCCCTAGGTAAAAGCCAGGCTAGCTTTCAGAGTGGCTCTGGCTCCCAGGTCCTCAGGGGAGACGAGCCAGGTTGTGAAGAGTTCAGTGAACATTATTCCCAGGTCATCTCCAAGCAGGCTTGTAGCCAGGCCCCTCAAAGAGTATATGAAGACCAAAGAGGTCACTCACCCCTTCCAAGATAATTTATTCATGCCCAGGTAGCACTCTGACCCCAGTCCTCGAGCGGAAACGGAGCCATGAGGACATCCTAGTGGCCTGCAGCGGCTCCCTCACTGGTCTGGTTTGCTCTCTGTTGCTGTGAAAAGTATCGAGGCCAACTTGAGGAAGGTGTTTATTACATCTTACAGGCTTATCACCAGGACAGGAGCTCAAGCAGGCATCCGGAGGCAGAAGCTGAAGAGAAACCACAGAGGAACAATGCTTTCTGGCTCCTTTCCTCTGGCTTGCTCACCTACTTCAGATACTGAGCATGAGCGTGTGCGCGTGCTTGTTTCTGGGAGGGCCACCTGGGTCTCCCTACAAAGCTGTGGGCTTTGTAGCTCACTGTGGCTCCTAAGCAGAGATGTGCCTGGGTCCAGCTTTCCGTTGCGGGCCCGAACTGTAGACCACTTTGTTTTGCATTTTATTTTACAGGTGTCAATTTAACGAGCAGTTGGAATCACCTCTCATCCTTGCCCTGCTTTTCCTAAGCAATACGGCACTGGGGGCACAGGGGCTGTTGGGCACGGAGCCAACTGTGCAAGAAGTCATTCGCCATCTGGTTCACATCTAAGTGGACGACTCAGTCCAACTCCCAGGACCTGTTTTGGGGAAGAGATGCAACATTGCACAAATAAGAGACCCGCATGTGTAAAACAGGCCACTTGGCCAAGGCTCCAGCACGAAACACGGCGTTTCTCGTAACATGCACCCGAGGCTTCTGTCGTTTTTATGTCCCTGGCTCTTTACAAAAGTAAGCATCCTGTAGCAGAAGCATTGGCGCACTTCAAAGTATTTGAACACTACAGGGGAAGCACTCGCCGTAAGCGCCGCACCCGCGCACGCGCTACGGGAGGTACTTCCGGGGATTGGCTGAACGCAATCCACGGAGCCGCGGCTTCTATTTCCGCCCTGCGGGGAGTACTTCCGGAAGGCGCTTCCTCTAGTGTGGCAGCTCTGCTATCCCGCGGAAACCCCCTGCGAAGATGGGGAAAGTGAGGGCGCTGCGTGCTCGCGTTCACCGGGCAGCCGTGAGGCCCGACGGGGAGGCTGCACCCGGCTCTGTGCCTCGCGCTTTGGAGCCGGCCCTCCCACAAGCCTCGGCGGCCGTAGCAAGGGCTCAGGTGAGGTGATGGGCGCGGGGCCAGCCACGGTCGGGTCTCCGCTGGGCGGGATTTCCGTAGAGCACGGACCCTGCCGGGCTGGGTTCTCCTCATAGCTGAAGTGTCCGCCGAGCCGGGGTCATGCATGGCTGGGGTTCCCATAGAGCCGAGGTCATGCATGGCTGGGGTCCCCACAGAGCCGGGGTCCGGCCCTGAGTGCCGCCTCCTCTATGTGGGTTCCAGCCACTCTAGTTAGAGTCCTGACCCGGCCCACCCTTAGCCGTTGTGCCTTCTCGGTTTAAGTGTAGGGCTCCAGAAGCGCTCCATCGCTGAAGGAGAGCGTCCCACTATACTCTGGAAATGCCAATGGCCTTCCATCAGTAGTGCTAAAACGTGTTTTTCAAGCATTTACTTTGTGCCGTGTATTACACGCCTGTAAAGCTGACGCTATTTCGTTTGACAGATGAGATTTTTTTAAAAAATCTTTTATGCGTGTGTTTTGAGTGCACGTGTGCATACACCACGTGTGTTCCTAGTACTGTTAGTGGCCAGAGAGGATGTGGATCCCCTGGAGTTAGGGATAGTTGTGAGCCACCATGTCTGTTCTGGGAACCAAACAGGTTCTTTGAAAGAACAGCAAGTGTTTTTAACTCTACCATCTCCTTTTTGAGATCCTGCTTCCCTTCCTCCTTTCTTCTTTTTCTCCCTTCTTCCCTCTCTCCCTCTCTCTGTCCTTCCTTTCTGCTGTGTTCGTGAGATGAGGTCTATCTATGTAGCACTGGTTGTCCTGATACTCACTGTGTAGACCAGGCTGGCCTCAGACTCAGAAGAGATCAGCCTGCCTCTGCCTCCCAAGAGCTGGGGTTAAAGGCATGCACCACATGGCCAACTAGATGAGATTTCTTAGGAGTTAAATATATCCTGGAGGGCCCCCAGCTACTTAATGGTATTGCTGATATTTGCCAAAATCTGGCTAGCTTTAACTCTTGATTTTGTTCCATTGATCCTTATGTCAGCACCACACAGCCTGGATTAGAGTAGTTCTGTATAGTTTAACCCTAGAGATACAGATCCTCAAACTCTTTCTTTTATAGAATCTTATATGACACTTCTGGGTCTCTAGCTGGGTCTCTTGTCAATTTTTGCAAAAAAATAAAAAAATAAAAGTATTGTGGAGTTCTTTGTTTTATACTTTTTATATATGTTTACTGTGTCTACATGAGGACAGAGGATAAGTCAGTTCTCTCCTATTATGTGCTTTCCAGGGATGGAATTTGATGGCCATTATCTTTACCTACTGAGCTCTCTTGCCAGATAAAGGATAGAGTTTTATCTAGTAGTTAGAACAATTTAGGAGATGTTGCCCTCTTAAGAATATTTGATTTTTCAGTTCATAAAAACAAGATCATTTATTCCTTTAAATGTACTTTGCAGCTTTAAGGATTCAGTTCTTGCACTAACTTGGTTGTTTATTCAGTATTCCATATTTTACTTTTATTTTGTGCGCATCTGTCTGGACACAGGAATGTCATGGTGTGCACTTGTAGGACTCCTACCATGTGGGTCCTGGGATTAAACTTAGGTCATCAACCTTGATGGAGAACCTTTACCCACTGAGCCATTTTAAAGGCGTGCACCACCAGGCCTGGCTCCCAGGCATGTTTGTTTGTTGATCTCGCTAAACTGTGCATTCTTTCCATCCCTTCCTATGTCCTCCCATTGCTGTGTAGCCTCTGATGTCTTATTTTCCTCATTTGCTATCTTGGCTGAAGCTTCAGCCTTGTGTTGACAGAGGTTATTCTTAAGGCCCCTTGGCCAGCTGTGTCTTTGCGTCTCTGCTGAAAGGCTATGTGGTTGGTATCCCTGGTTTTGATCCTCACAGGTTGCCAAGGACCTGGGCTTAGAGGACTCCCTCTGCTCATTCCTTGAGGGTCTCCTTCTGCTCATCCCTGGGAGGGCTTACACATGCAGTTGAAAACAGCAGTGCTGCCCTTTCTCAGCTGCTCCTGGATCTGCATAGTCTTGCAAGGAGGCAGGGCACAGTGCCGGTGTCTATGAGGCTCCCCTCTGCTTTATGGTAGACCCGGCTGCTCTGATTTTTTTTTCCAAGTAGATTGGGCAGAAGGGAGCAGCCTAGGTACAGGCCTGATCTGGGAACAGGGACACAGGAGCCCCCCAGGCTGAGACACTCTCCCAGGGCCTCCTTGGCTGAGAAATCAAGGATTTTTGCTTTGGCATCTTCTTACTGTGTGACTCTGAAACCGAAGGTCAGCTTGATGTTGTCTCTTGTTGGAACTGCAGGACTGGACATTGGTTCAAAATGACATCTTTGCCAGGACACAGATAGACCCCAGCGCCTTGGTGCAGAGCCTGGAGCTGGACCAGAGGAGTGTGATATCCCTAAAGAGAGGTGAGATCCTGCCTCCGGAGAGGTCAGAGGGCAGAGGGCAGCCTGACTGTTGCCTGTGGGTTAGCCTGTGCTTTTAAAAAGATAATAGGCCAGATGTCCTGGTGCACACCTTTAATCCCAGTACTTGGAAGGCAGAGACAGGCAGATTTGCATTCAAAGTTAGCCTGGACTACATACATACTGAGTTCCAGGACAGACAAGGCTATGTAGAAAGACCCTGCCTAGCTGGGTAGTGATGTCACACACCTTTAATCCTAGCTCTTTCGAGACAGAGATAGGTGGACCTCTGAGTTTGAGGCCAGACTGGTCTATAGAGTGAGTTTCAGGACAGCTGGGGTTACACAGAGAAATCCTGTCTTGAAAAACCAAACCAAACCAAACAGAAAACTGGAAAGACCCTGTCATCTCAAAGCAGGACAAAAGTGTTACTTTTCCAGAAAAAAAATTAAAATACACTAAAGTAGAAAGAATAGTGTTGAGAAGTTCCATGTGCCAATGCCTGCCCTTGGTACTCATGCCTAAGTACTTTTGAAGCAAGTTTCAGACTGCTTGGCATTTTATTGATAAATCCCTCAGCATGCATCCCTAAGCACTCTTACAATAGATAAAACTTATGTGCAAAATGACACTATGCCTATATATTGACAAGGAGGCAGAAAACAAGTAGGGTTTGTGACTGCCAAGTATTGTGACTGTAGGCATTCTTTTTTTTTTTTTTTTTTAAGATAAGGTTCCTGGCTGTCCCGGAACTTGCTCTGTAGATCAGGCTGGCCTCGAACTCACAGAGATCTGCTTGTTTCCACCTCTCCAGTGCTAGTATCAAAGGCATGGCTACCATACCTGGCCCTACCATTGACATCTTAACTGTCGGTCCTGGTGTATATAAAACGGTGACAAGACCTACCTCATAGAAACTCAGGTTACCATATCTAGAAAGGTCCAGGCATTCAGCAAACACTGGTTCCTTGCTCCTTACTCCTGAGCTAGGTCCAGCAAGGTCACCAGGCTAGATAGCTCCAGTGGAGTTGGTATGCCTTTCTTAGGGACAGTGAGATGTTCTTAGGTTTCAGCTGAACTAAGGCCACCCGCACTGCCAACTGGACCCTGAAGAACTTGGTTGACCACCAGGCCTTACCATGGTATTGCCCCTTTCAACTCTGTCTTATTTTTCCTGTTAGCATCTCTGTTAAGCCCTGTTGTTTGGATGGCCCTGGAGCCAGTAACCCTCTCACCTGCCCCAACTTGATAATGCTTTCTCAAGAGAGTTAACTTAACAGTTAATCGTACCTGATTGAACCCTTCAGATAAGGATGTTTTAAAAATTTGCATACCCATATATGTACATAAAACCTCAAATAAGGGATGAATCACATCTGAGTTCTCACAACTTTTCTAGAGTGGCCTTCGGCCCCTTTAGTTGTTTGTATTTCCCATGTCCTGCCTCTTTGAGAGGGTCATGGACTGGAGTTTGAGTGTGAGGCAGAGATGGGTTTGGGGAATGTGGGAGGGCCCCTTAGCTTGGACCACGTATCTATAGCTCTGGCCAAAGAGTAGTCCTGTTTCTCCGTGCCCATGAGTCTTGCCTCATTGCATGTGTTTGGGGCACAGGGTGTCGCAGGAGAACGTGCTCCTGAATGCAAGACTCATCTAGTCTACAGCCAACCTTGGTCCCTTGAGCCTTCAGGTACTCTCCTTTACAGTTTTCCTGGTGTATGTATTGCATCACCTGTCCGGTAGTCAGCCCCCGCCTCCTTGGGGACCCCTCTGACTGGTTGTGTCTCCAGTTGTTACTCTAGCCCTGAGTCCCGCAGGTGTATCCTCAGTTAACCCTAGGCAAGACGTAGGTGAATGTTAGACCTCACAGAGGGTCCTGGTGAAGTAGATAGACCTGGCTCTTCCTCTGCCCAGTAGCACAGCAACATCGGGACACAGCAATGCCTGCAGCTCTTTCAGAGTCAGCCTCATGTGGAGAGGGACCCGCAGTTGGAAAACCTAGCCCTTTAGCTTATTCCCTCCTGGCTAAAACGTTCAAAGCCCACTTCTTCCAGCGTCCCAGGGCTGCATCTCAGACCCCCCCCCCCCCATATGATTTTTTTTCCCCCTGGCTGGTGCCTTTTGTGTTCTTGGTGCAGGCCGCTTCTGGTCCTGGCCAGCTTAGTCCCTGAACCAGGCAGGTGGGGGGGGCCTGACTTGTGTCAAAGTGGGCATAGGACATGGAGGGAGCTGAGTCCATGACTCAGTCTCTTGCTGCATCCTGCATGACTTTGTCCTGAAAACCTGACTGGGACAATGCAGGAATGAAGAAAGGACAGACACATGTGCAGGAAAGCTGGAGTCAGTAGCCTCTGGTGGGCTGTGCTTGCTCTGATGGAGGACACCTAGGTAATCTGGGAACTTGGGTGGCTTAGGGTTTCTCTTGCTGTGATGAAACACCATGACCAAATAGCTTGGGGAAGAAAGGGTCTATTTGGCTTACATATTGTAGTTCATTGAGGGAATCTACGCAGGAACTCAAACAGGACAGAAACCTAGAAGCAAGAGCCGATACAGAGGCCAGGGAGGGGTGCTGCTTACTGGCTTGCTCTTCCCCATGGTTTGCTCAGCCTGCTTTCTTAAAGAACCCAGGACCACCAGCTGAGGGATGGTACCACCCACAATGGGCTGGGCCCTCCCCATCAATCACTAATTAAGAAAATGCCACACAGGTTTGTCTGCAGCCCACTCTTAGGGAGGCATTTTCTCATTTGAGGCTCCCTCTTCTGACAACTCTAGCTTGTGTCATGCATCAATCTAGCTAGCATAAGGGGGTCTCTGTAGAGGAGCAGTCTCACATTGCGGTCACCTGGGAGGCGAAAGCTGTAGCTGGTAGGTTTTGCACACACTGGTCAACAGTAAACACTGTACTTGGACCAGAGGCAGACTTTGCCATTTCTGTGGCTCTGAGGCCTTGGGGTCCTTGATATGGCTGAGCCCATGTCAACAGTATGTGCTCACTCAGGACTTGATCTGCCCCCACAGTCTGCTCAGTGACCTGCTGGTTTCAGAGGCACAAGCAATGCCTGCAGGCACTTTTCTGTATGCGTCATTGTAACACCTCTTCCCCGTGTCTCATCCTCACCCAGGACTGAGTCAGAAATAACTCCATACTTCCTGCCCAGGGTGAGGTGGCTATAACTGGTATGGCCCTGAGGAGAATAGACATCTGCCATGACTACCATGTGCACGCAGAGGCTGCCCTATTGTGTACAGGCTTGTGTCCCTGTGAGTGCTCTGAGGGGGCATCTTATCTTTCTGTGTGTACCTTGGGAACCAGCTTTCCTCCTGTTCCCCTGAGCTCGCCTTCCTGTGGCAGACAAGATGGCTGCCTTCTAGGAGGGGTTGGCCTCTGCAGCTATGCTGTGGGGCTCCTGACCTATGTGCCTTCACCTCTTGCTCCCCAACCCCAGCCAATAAACCCAACTTAGTCCTATGGGCTAGAGGATCTTCCCTGTGGGATCCTGAACCCCCATGCGAAATGGTTTACGACTTCGCTGCCTGCTCTTCTGGCAGGGGTTGAAGGTGTTGTGGCAGATGCCAGCGATTACTCTTTTTTCCACTCCATTCTGCACACTGTGTGCTACCTGGCGTGTAGTCGGCTTGAGCTGGTGCGGTGAGCCTGGCCATGACACTGCCTAGCAGATGGTCACAGCCTGCTGTCTGTCATCTGCCTGTGCTTGCCTTGGACACGAAGCTAAAACCTGGCAGTGTGCTGTAAAGAGAAAGTCCACAAGCACATTTTCACATTTTATTTACAGCTTGCTGTCTCTGCACACTGGGAGATTGCAGAAAATACACCCAGTCCACTTCCAGACTATCATGTGAACTCTAGCGCTGAGATGTGGGCAGGGTGAGGCAAGGCCTGCAGCGGAGAAGGGCAGGGGCTCCTCGAATGAAGGCCGTGAGAAATGTGGGGCCAACATTGTTGGTCGCCATTGGTCAGCATGCTGCTGGGTGCAAAGGCCTCCAGGCGTTGGGGTGGGAAACATGTCATTAGGAGCCCTAGGCTGGGTGATGTGGCTGCAGAGCTCCAGCGCAGGAAACCCAGAATGTACACACAAGGTCTTCTCAGGCATCTTGACAGGATTCTGAGCCCAATGGCTGTATCTCTTTAGACCCCTGGCCTCCCCTATGCTGACCAGAGTGATGTGACTTTGCAGGGTCCCTCCTCTTTGAGTGCCAGTCTTCTGTGCACTCACACTCTGGCCAGCAGGGGGCAGCAAAGCCTCATTTCCTTCTTAAGTCATGCGTGGGGCAGAGGGCTTGCTGGAAGCTACTGTGTATAGAACCCTAGGAGGATGAGAGTTCTCTAGGAATTTAGTTAAAAGGCGGCTGTGCAGTCAGGGCTATAGCAGAGCCCATAGGACACACTCCTTACTGTTCCCCTCAACTCCTAGGCGTAGCATGTGCACATACCAGCATTATGGGGAGCAAGTCACAGCATGAGTTGACCTTGGCTGCAGTGTTGTGTGTGTGCTGGCTGCCGGGCTGTGGGAGAGCAGGAGGGAGAGGCACTTGCTTCTGAAAGCGCTCCCTGTGGGGTGCTAGGCAGACACACTGGTGCACAAATCTCGAGGCAACAAATCACAGTTGGCAGGCACAGTCCAGTGACTGTTTCTGTGTGTCCCTTCCAGTGACATTTCTCGGGTCCTCTGTTTCTTTGTTGTGGAGTGTGCTCTGGAAGTGTTTGTATGTGGCAGCAGGGGGGCAGCTGGGGCCAGGTTCTGTCCTACCTATTGTCCCTTCCTTCCTGCAGCTTTAGTTCATAAGGTGCCGGGACTGATCAGATTACCCTTGCAGAGCTTGAGCATAGAAACTGGTCTAATTGGTAACAGAGCAAGGCTGTCCCTGCGGTAGTGACTGTAACATGTTCCCAATAACCCCACAGGCCACACTTTGATCAGACAGGTGCCTGTTGGGTTTAAGGCCTTAGAAACAGTTCAAACACTCGGTAGCAGAATGCGTAGTATTTATGGCTGTGGCCCCACCAGCCAGCCTCACTGCCTGTATGCTTCCCGTTCTCTGGTGGACTGTGTTGAGTGCCCACCTCTGCCCAGTAGGGATTGCCCATCTGTGGTAGAATTGAAGCCCAGTACTGTTGTGGGATTTGTATCCCAAGGCTGTAGGAAACAGAATCTGGTGTGTACGGCTCTTGGGGCCCTGGCATGCTCATTCTTGAGGAGGGAGTTGGACATAGCCCCTGTCCTGCCAGAGGCCTGGCTCTTAAGCGTGGAGCCAGCCCTGTGGACAGCAGCAGAAACGTGACCATTAGGGGCCAGCCTCTGCCTGGAGTTACCTGAAAAGTAACTCATAACTGAGAAGCATCAGCAAAAACACCTGCTGAGCCTGGTCCTGTGTGGGTCCGTATGTGATATCATGTCCATTGTCTACCTGTGTTCACAGGGGATCTGCTGCATGCTCCCAGTCTGTCCAGAGCCACAAGCCCATTTGCCTTCAGGACCCTTTAGCCTGTGGGTGTCATCAGTGTGCTCTGTCCTAGGCCATCTCACCTGATGTGAGGCAGCTTCAGTGAGACATCATTTCTTCCCAGTGCTAGTGAGATGGCCGCTTGTTCCGGACTAGAAGACTCAGGAGCTCTTCTGTTCTTATAGATTGTCCCCAGCTGCTTCAAAACCCTCCAAGGGAGGAGAACCCTGTGCCTGCCACCAGTCTTATGCCAGGGTGCAGAATACTGAGGGCTGGTTGGCTCTTTAGGGGCATCTGTCCCCGGTTTGGGGTGCTTTCTTTTGGACGCTTATTTGCCTGGGGAAAACAGGTAGGAGAGATGTCATCTGAGCATGTGGGGTGCTGTTTCTAAGCCTAGGACTGTGGACCAAGTGGCTGGGGCTATTTTGGGTTCTCAGGACATTTCTGCTGTTGGAGGAGCTTTACTGCCAGTGTCCTGCTGAGGCTATCAGCTCCTCATGTCCTCCATCAGCAGCTAGGCTAGCGGGCAGCTGTAGGTTTTGAGATAAAATTTTGGGAGGTGGACAAGAACTTGAAAGGCTTTCTTGTGTCACCGTGTGGTTAGCAGCTCCTGGCCTGTGACTGGGCTCCATCTTTGCTCTGGCCGCCTCCCTTTGGATACCCTTGCCCTGTGTATTTCCCAAACTCCACACAGAGATGCATCTTTTTAGGGCCTTGGCAACCCCAGTGACTCTGTAGGGTTTTTCCATTGCTATCCAGGTGCTTTCTTGAGCCACTGGCTCTCTTCACAGTCAGAAAGCAGAGAGAGATGAATACTTAGGCTCAACTCACTTTTTCCTCTTGTGTAGTCTGGGCCTCTAGGCCATGGAATGTGAATGGTGCTACCTATATTCAGGGTAGTTCATTTAACATTTAAATGAAACCGTGTAGATAGCCATCATACGCAGCCCTTCCTCCTTTTTAAAATTTAGTTTTATTTATTATTATTAGTCTGTGTGTACAGTGTGTGTAGGTATACGTGCACAAGCGCAGGCACATGAGCCACCTCGTCTGTTTGGAGGTCATATGACAGCTTGAGGGAATGGTAGTTGCTGTCTGCTGTAGGGCCTGGGGTTTGAACTCAGATCGTCAGGCTTGCCTAGCAAGCAGTTTTACCGACTGCTCTCCAGCCCACTTCCTTTTTAAAAAATTGTTCTTTTCTTCTGAAGTTTCTAAAGTCTTGCTCTAGTCCACACTGACCTTGAACTCATGGCAGTCTTCTTGCCTCAGCCTCTCTGGTGCTGCTTATCTTGGCTCTTTTGTCACAGTACTAAAAAGCTGATCGATACAGGCCACTCGCCCCTCTCCCTGGTGCTGTGGGTGCTGAGCAGCCCAGGAGAACCTGGTGGCAGCATCTCTGTCTCTTAGGCTGGGAAATACTGGTACTGGACTGAGGCTACTTTTTCTCTTGCCCTTCCAGTCTCTCCAGTCCTCTTGTTTTCAGCCTGGTCGGTGTCTGTCGGTTTAGATCCCAATTTTGTTGCATGTTTTATTTTAAACATTTGCTCATCCTTGAGGGTAAGCTGTAGATAGGGTCAGTGGTTCCACAGTAGGGCCTAGTGTGCTCTGGACCCAGTAATCATGGTACCTGTTCCAAGTCCTAGTTCTTTGGTAAAGAAGCTGGGGCTGAGATGTCTTGCCCCAGTATAGCTATTGCTCCTGTCACTCCTCAGAAATGCTTGCTGGGCCCTGTCTCCTTCCTTCATAGGGTGAGGGCTGCAGCCGATGCTGTGACAACTGGTAGTCTGGGAGAAGCCTGGCAGCAGCCACTGTCAGAGCTCTGCTGTAACCCGCCACAGCTGGGGCTGAGCTGCTGCTCCTGTCACAGCGGATCCTGTGATGCTCCCTCTGTTCAGGCAGCAGCCACAGCTCATTCCGTGTTCCTACTCTAACCAGCACAGGCCTGCTGATATCACAGACACCCCCTTGTCCTCACCATGGAGGCTGTGCATGTCTGTCTGGTTGCTGCCTGTTTCTGGGCCTGTCTCTCTGCCTACAGGGAGTAACCGTCAGCCTTGCAGAGTCCAGTGAAGCGAGGGTAACCGTCAGCGCCAAGTGCAGCAGGACCCCTAGGGCTGTGTCAGGGCTTCAGCTTCTGCATGACCTCAGCATTCCAAACCCTTTGCATCTGCAAGAACAGCCTGTTCGGTTCTGCTTCTCTGGAGCCACAGAGGGCTAAGAAGGTCACATTCTAGCTCGCATTCTCGGTAGCTGGCTCCAACATCCTTCGTTCTGTGTGCTGCTAGGCGTGTTACTGCCTGGGCCAGTTTCCACTGACCTCGCTGTTATTTTTACTTTGGAGTAATTGCAGAATTACAGAAAATTGAAAGAATCATCTAGGGAGAATTACTTCCTGCCCCCTGGGATGTCTTAACCTTGGACACTTCTGTGTTTGGCTCTTGCCCCCTTCCCTATCCCCACTTTATGTTGTCTTGGCTGGGCCAGGCCCATTTTTCTTACAAGCTTCCCTGTACCCCCAGAAAGTCCCCAAGTCCCACCCCAGCCTGACATCCCACATTTAGGCCTTGTCACCTCACCTGTGGTTTGACATTGCCCCTAGTCATGAGACATCTGTCCAGGTACGGTGCTAGGGCACGCTGGAGGGCAGTGTGTGCAGTGGATGCTCCTTCTGTCAGGCCAGCTGGAGGAGAAGCTACTGAGCCCTGGGCCCTCTTAGCCCCATCTCAGACCCAGTCCTTTCCTCTAGTGGAAAATGAGTAATTAGGGATGGCGAGCAGAAAGACAGGTCAGCCCTAGGCTGCAGTCATGGGCACAACACTCCAGCACTGTGGTCCTAACTGTGGGAAGGAACTGAGTCACCAACTGCCGAGGCTTTGTGCCTGTTCCCTCAGTGAAGGCTGAAGTGGCCTACCAGGGTCTCCAGCTTCTCCTGCTTCTGCCTTGTTTATCCTTTTCTCTGTTGTACGATCCAGGGAATCTACATGCATAGGATGTCAGAAGACCATGTTTTCTACACATGTTCTTGGGGGCCAAAACCATGTTCTCTGTAGCTAAAACCACGTCAGCCTGGGAAAGGCAGTTAAGGTCAAGGGCATGGGCTCTCCCTATGTTGTTCTAGGGCAGGCTAGCAGCAGAAATACCAGTGACCTGTCTCACCCCTTCCCCAAGTCCTGCTGTTTCCATCCCCCCCCCCCAAGTCCCAGGTTTATTTTATAGACTTACGCATCCCACCAAGAGGCCATGCCACCCAGTTGCCTGAGAATGTAGGGGCTCTGGAGGCCCAGTAACCAGCAAGGAGCTCTCTTTTCTCTCATTGTACCTCAGTTCTGCATTTAGTCCTACTTACTCACTATAGACAGGGGTGGTACTCTGGCTGGGTGGTGTCTATAGCTGTCTCCAGCTGTCATAAGACAGAGCTGTGACCATCCTTCGAGAAGAGGAAGCCCAGCTGCCGTTGTCCAGCCCCTCGGTGTTCTCAGTGCTTTGTGCACACACAACCCAGTGGTCTGTGTCCCACAGTCAGTCAGCTTCTGGTTAATTGGGACAGGCCTACCTGATGTTACCACAGAGCATGCAGTGGTGAGCCTTGGTTTTCTTCTTTGAAAAATGGGGCCTTGTCATCTGGTTCCTGGTGGAGATACATCTTCTGTGTTCTTAATGTCCCCAGACAAGTGAACACTTAGGCCCTCTGTCTGCAAGACTTATGCAAGGCCTCTCCTGGATGGTTGCTTGTCATCATTTCTGAAGAGATGGACTTGTTTGTCAGTACTACAGATTCAGTAGCTTAAATGCATATTGTCTCAGTGGTTTTGGAGAACTGTGAGTCTACTTGTGACAGGGAGGGCTTGGTTCTCCTGGTCCTTGTTGGCTGGCAGATGTCTTCACTCTGTGTGGTCTTTCCTCTGAGTAAACCTGTCTTATGGTCCTCATCTAAGAAAAAATCAGTAAGATTGGGGCCCCCTTGATGACCTCATTTTATTTAAACCATCTTTGTATGTGGGCCCTGTGCCTTTAAAATTCTTTTGTTTGTTTTCATTTTCTTTGTATTGGTATTTTGCCTGTGTATGTAAGGGCATCATGTGTGTGCGGTGCCTGTGGGGGTCAGAAGAAGGTGCTGGATTCCCTAGAATTGGAGTTACAAGTAATTGTGAACTGCAGTTTATGGGGAACTAAACATGAGTTCTCTGAAAGAGCAGCAAATACTCTTAACCACTGAGCCAACCTTTCAGCCTCAAAACTTGTGTCTTAGTTTTGTTTCCTGTTGCTGTGATAAAAATAACCTGGCAAAAGCAGCATAAGGGAGAAAGGGTTTAATTCCAGGTTCTAGAGTCCCATCAGTTTGGGGACATAAGAAAGAGCAACAGGAATGTGGAGCAGCTGGTCACATTATATCCACAGTCAGGAGCAGAGAGCGATGAAGTAACACAAGCATGCTAGTACTGAGCTCACCCTCTACTTTATATTGTGTCCAGAGCTTAGCCCCAGTAATGGTGCCGCTCATATTCATAGTGGATCTTCCCACCTTAACCCAGTTAAGGAAATCCCTTCTAGGCCAACATAATCTAGACAGTTTTTCACCGAGACTCCCTTCCCACGGTGTCAAGTCAACAACCAGAACTAACCATCGCACCCTGTCTCCAAAGATAGTCTTATTACTTTTCCTTTTGGAAAAAAAAAAGTTTTGAGACAAGGTCTTACTTTGTAGTTGAAACTCACTGTGTAGCCCAAGCTGGCCTCAAACTTACGGCAATTCAGCAATTTTTCTCCTGCAGCCTTCTGAGTGCTAGAATTATAATGGCATGAGCTTCCATGCCTGGCTGCTTGCCATTCCATTCTAAAGAACCAAGAGTTAGCACTGCAGCACATGGATTTGGAACACAGTTCAGCCGTTACAGTAGGGATGTGCCAGCACACCATAGTGGGTTATTTAAGGCCAGGAGCACAGGGAAGAGAACACAAAACCAGGTAGGTGAAGCTGCCGCCAATAAAGATAGAGACGCAGAGATGAGAGGCTTGTTTTCCGGTGATGGTGGTACCCTGGGGACCGGAGGAGTCATGGGTTCCTTGTTTTCATGCTTTGTGTCCTAATGCTGGCAAGCGAGGTAGAGGTTTATCATGTCCAGGACCTGGTGTTGGTGCTGTAGCATCCTCACCTTTCCCAAATACGCTGAGGCCCCAGCTGGGCTTGGAGAGCCTTACGGTGTTATACCAAATAGGGTCCCACTGCTGCATGGAGCCTCAAGGCCGAAGGTTTAGGACCTGGGTGCACAGTCTGCCTTTTCATTGACCATAGCCTCTGCAGGGATGGAGAGAGCCTGGGCTGAACAGACACACTTCACTCACGCTCACTGCTCACTCATGTGTTCTCTCTCCTCAGGTACGGAGCCAAAGGCCATTTTGCCTAAGAAGGAAAAGCTGAGGCTTCGCCGTGAGCGATGGCTGCAGAGTAAGTTCATGTCTGTATCTTGTGAGTTAGCCACACCTGCCTGGTTCTCATTCAGACACCTGTGCCACATGGCTAGCTATGTGTCATGTTCTTGTCCTCACAGACCCTGGTGGAATCCAGGGGGAGCTCACCAGCAAGCCTTAGAGGCAGCATTCAGTGGCTCGCTTCACTTGGGCCACACAGAGGGAGTCGGCAGCAGGGCAGCATGAGGTGGTGTAGAACCATGGGTGAGCCTCCTGCAACCTCCCTCCTTCCTTCTCTGGAAATCATCTTGAAAGTTGTTCCCTGTCCCTTCGGGTAAAGTAGTCTGTTTGGGGCTCCATGATGAGAGCTTTACCTACAGAAATAACATCACCTGTTTGTGGCATCAGAGCGCTTGCACACAGGGGAGGCCTGTGTGCAGCTCTTTCCAGGTCTGCCTGAGGTTGGGTATTTTATAGTAGAGTTCCTATGTCCCAGGCCAGCTCACCTCTGTGGGCAGCCAGGCTTGACCCGAGCTCCCGATCTCTGAGCCTCTGTCACGCAGCTGCAGGAGTAGGGCAGCTAGGTTGGCGTGGCTGAGGTGCACTTGGTCTTGCTCTCTCAGGCATCTGGAGCAGATGGAGCGACTCTTCCCTCACCCCCTGCCTGTAGTAGGTAGTCACTCTCCGTAATGCTGATTAAGTGCGACTTTTCCCAAGCATTTTCTCTGTTTACTTGAAAATTACAAAGATTGCTTTGTAGTTTTTTTTTTCTCAGCTGTTATCTTTTTAGTGCTATTCTGCCAACTTTGGGAGTTAATTTAGAACATTTCATCTTCCGTGTTTAAATATGGTTTATTTTTTCTTGAAAATAAGAATTTTTCTTGAAATTTTTTTCTTGAAAACTTTACATAAAAGGGTATTTTTTGGAAGAAGTATTTATAGAAATTGATCAATTTTTCTTTCTAATTACTAGTTTTACATTTTGTTACTTTTTGGGTGGTTTTTAAAGAAATAGGCTGCCCTCCACTTCCTCACAATTCCTAGCAAAACGCTGTGTGGCATGCTCTCTTCAGAGCAGGCAATGCAGAGGGCTCGTCGTAGGACCTGGCCACGTCGCGGTGTGCTTCTTTGATGTGGAAGTTTTTGTTCCTGGTGGTTGGTTGATTTGAGTCAATTTTTATTGCTCATGGTTTCTTCTAAAGTAGTCCAATTTCCTCAGATCTCAGGCTCTGTCAGCAAAAGGCTACGTGTTGTTTCTTCCCTCTCTTTGTCCCCTGTCTCCACACTCTTCCGGTACTGGGGACTGAACCAACGATTGGCTAGCGTTTAGTTTGTCTATGAACCCCTCCCTCTGGCTCTGTGAAGAGCGTGTTTATGTGGCATCAGCAATGACTACGGACAGCTGTGTACACTCCCTGACTACCCAGTATGAGGTGCCATGTCCAGCGTTGTCTGTGGTCGGTTTTGCAGTGTCCAGCAATGCACTCACACAGACAGCGCTCTGCCTTCCTGCCAGGCTGCCCTGCATGTAGCAGTGGCCAGTCCCGAGGCTGACAGGCAGCGCACTGTTCATGGTCATCAGTGCCGCCCTTCTGTTGATGGATATCTGCTCTTCCGTCTCGTCTGTGCTGAATGAGGTGGTATGCGCACTTGTCCTAGTTTTTCTGTGGACATGTTTTTATTCCTCTTCTGTAAATACTTAGGAATGGAGTCTTGGGTCAGAGGGCAGGTGTATGTTTAGTTTCATAAGCACTGCCAGACATTCTTCTGAAGCAGTCATTCATGTGCTCCCCACAGCAGCATGAGAGTTGTGGTGGCCCCACAGCCATGTGGACCGGCGTTGTAATATCTTTAGTCGAGTGTCTGGTGACATTGGCTGAGGTCTCGTGGACTGCTGGTCTTTGTTCTGTGAAAGAGCATTGTCATGTGTTTGCATCTCATTTACATTTCATCTTCACTGGGCTTCATTTTTCTTGAGGTGCTCGGTTTTTATCACTGAGCTTGAAGTCTCTGTGTGCCTGGGACCCGCTGGCCCTGGCCCTGGCCCTGGCCCTGGCCCTGTGTGCGCACTGTATTTCTTGCCTGTTCATTTTCTTAACTTTTTTTTTTTTAAACTACAGGAGTTTAATTTTTAAAAATCGTAAACCCCATATTTCATTTACCAAGTGGCCATAGTGTGCCTTGTTTAAGAGAGCGCTGCCTGGCTTGATCTCTTGTGAGTCCAAGAACTCACTCTACACAGTGAGTTCTAGGACAACCAGGGCTACCTAAGAGACTCTCGCAAACGAACAGCACCTAATCCCAAGTCATGAAGATGTTTTCCTGTGTTCCTTCTGGAAGTGCCATAGCCGTGCTTGCCCGTAAGCTGTGGTCCATTCTGAACTGGCACAGTCTGCTGTGAGTTGGTGGGTGGTCCTGCCAGCCTGATGCATTTTGCCCTCCTCCTTGGATTGTCCTTTTGAAAGTCATATGGCTTTCCTCCACTCCGTGCTTGTGCTGTGGCCCAGGGTTACTGTAGCTTCAGCGGGTGGAACACCAGGCCTCCTCTGCGCCCTTGTCCCAGGTTGCTCTGGCTCTCAGTGTTTGTCAGCATTTCCACTTACCCCACTTATTTGTTTACTTGTTTATTTATTTTTACTTACTTTACTAGTGATCATGCGCTGGTTGTGTCTTGGGTCTGGTGGCTGTCTATACTGGGTTCTCAGCACCGTCAGTATGTCTCTTCTGTGGCTGTGGAGCCTGCTGATCCCTGACGCATTCTCTCTGCTGTCACTGTCCCTCCCTGGAGCGTTATGTTGTGAGCATGGTGGCTTCAGGTGTCCTAGGACTACGCTTCACAGCACGTGCAGCCAGCTGCCAAGTGCTGTTGTGACACCTGAGGTGCCCGCCTGGTCCAAGGCAGCTCAGAAGCTCTGTTTCGTGGCTGTGATTTCCTTTCCTGGATCCCAGTGACACTGGGCGGCGTTACTGTGTGTTACTTTTGGTGGTTCTCTACTTATTGAGAGTGTCCAGCTCAAGTAATTCATCCTGGGGTGCAGGGAGGGAGGGCAGCCCCATGTGCGGCCGCCTCTCTTTGTCTGGTGTTCTCCTCTGGGCTTCATTCTTGTGTATTTTGAGGGTAGACCTGCTCTCTTGTTAATTCTGTTTAAATAATGTTTTGTTCACATTGAGGTTTTTGTTGTTGTTGTTTTTGAGACAGGGGCTTGAGTATTCTAGACTGTCCTGGATGACCTTGATCTTCTTATCCCCCTGTCTCTAATATCTGAGGGTTTTGTTTTTATCTGTTTTAAGAATAGGATTTAGTTTCCCAACTTGGTTAAAAGTCCTGTTGCATTGTGTGTTAGAGATTGAGGCTGGACACATGTATGACCCTCACTGCTCCCTGCTGTCTCCTGCCCCTGTCTCTGCCTCACTGGTGGCAGTGAACTGCCAGATGGTAGTGCCAGGATGTGATTGGCCCTGTCTTGTTGAGTTCAGTAGACATGAGCTATTTACCATCTTGGGTCCGTTCCTGGTTTCATCATAATCTTCTCATGAGTAGACAGTGTGTTTTACCACATCTCTTCTGGCACATCTAGTGACCAGCCCCTCAACCCCCCTTTTAGCTGGCATTGCTGTGGGTCATGGTGGGTTATAGCAACTTCAGACACCAAACTATCCTTGCATACCTAGACCGCCCTGATTGCGCATCTCTGGCTTGGATTTGCTTCCCCATGTTTGGGCTGCATGTCTTCCTCAGCCTCCATCTCTTTTTGCTGGGTCTGCGTGTATGAGGGAGTGGCCCCTTGCCTTTCTTTCTGCCAGGGAAATCCAACCCCCATGATTTGGCTCAGGGAAGAGCTGCTGGTTTTGATGAGGTGCTAAGTGAATTGTTTGCTCTGTTCCATCTAGACTGAAAAAACAAAAACAAAAACCAAAAAGAAAACAAAAAACAAAACAAATTGTCCCTTTATAAATCCACAAAATCTCTTAGGGTGCACTGGGCAGAGGGCTTGGTGGGCTGTTTTTGTCTCAGGGTGAAGTGATAGACGCTGGCATATTGGCCCTGCCTGGCTGGGATGCTCAGGTTGGCCGTGCTGAGGGGGAAGCTGCTGGTTGCCTCACCCCTTCTGCTAGGGTCACCGCCTGATTGAAGTGTCTGAGTAAAGTTCTTGTGTGTGACCCAGAGAGAGTGGGGCTTTATCCCAGACCTGCATACACCTCTCAGCCACATGCAGGCAAATAATACTTTAAGTACTTGTTACATCAGCAACTTGGAATTAAATTCATCCTTTGAAGAAAATCAAGGCTATGCTCCACATGAACTTTCTCTTACATTAGTGCTGTGCACACAACCTGACAACCTGGCCACCCCCCTGCTCCCTGTGCTTCCCTACGGCTGTCAGTTCCTCCCCATGAGGCCACTCTGTCTGTGCTGCGTCCTGTGGTCTCAAGGAGGTGCCACATGGTTCTAGATAGCCCAGGTTAAAGGACATTGTGGCTTCTCAGTAAGAGTCCTTGGGAAATGGAGCCAGGGCCTGCGTCTGCCCACTCTCCCTATGCCACAGGGCTGCCCTGTGTCTGTGTGCCCAGGCCTTGCACTGCATCCCCCTGTGCCTGTGTGCCAGGGCCCCGCACTGCATCCGGCCCCCCTGTGTCTGTGTGCCCAGCCCCGCACTGCATCCGGCCCCCCTGTGCCTGTGTGCCCGGCCCCACACTGCACCCCTTACAGAGGAGGGAGCCCTTTGTTCTGCAGCTCCAAGCTGACATAGTCAGCCCTGTAATTAAAGTGTGCCTCTGTGATTAAGGAGAAAAAATAACTCAGAGCTGGTCCTCCTCCCAAGTCTTTAGGGGCGCAGAGCTGGTGACAGCGGGGGAAACAAAGACACTTCTGCTCTTTGAGATCAAACAGGCCCCAGGGTGCACACAGCTTAGTGGGTGCCTTGGCATTGCTAGCCTCTGAGGGGGTGGGCTGGGGAATGGGGTTTAACTGGCATATACTCCTGTGTCTCCCCTCAGAAATTGAAGCCATAAAGCTGGCGGAGCAGAAGCTCAGGGAGGAACGAAAGCGCAAGGCCATGGTGGTGGTAGGTGACCTGCACCCCTTGAGGGATGCCCTACCTGAACTGCAGGAACTGGAGGCCAGTCGCCAGCAGCAGCAAACCAGACGGTGAGTGTCTGGCACTGGCCATCTCTTACAGAGCTGTGGTCAGCAGCCTTGGATCACCACAGAGGGGAGGAAAGGAATTGATAGCATCTATGAGGGCTCCTGACTGCCAGGTGAGTAAGTCAACACTCAAGCCACGTGTGGCTCAGAGAGCCTCACCCTTGACTTGAGCCCTTGAGTATAGTAGTGACTGTTAGGAAAGAAGGGCCTGGATTTAGCCCTGGTGGGAGCCTGGCTGGCCTGCCAGTGTGTGCTCCCTCATGCCGTCTTTCCTCTGTCCTCAGTTTCCATCCTGGGCACGTGGTCAGGCACAGGGCCTGCCATCCCTCTCTCAGTGAACCTTTAGCTGACCCCAGCCTGGTGCCTCCCTTCCCCAGCCCACACAAGGACCAGCCTCTGTACTTGGGCACTCTTCATAGAGACCTCAGTGAGTGGCATGGACCCCACACAGCCCTGGATTTACCTCTCCTCCTTGTGCAGTGAAAGGATGAGGGGTGGACACAGGGCAGGGGGCTTCCAGAACTGCAGAGCTGTACTCTTGGGCAGATGGAGGAGCTTCAGGGCTCTCTGCTCTCAAGAGTTGCTGGCTTTCAGTGTTATTGACATTACTGTTTGTGGGGTTTTTTGGTTTTGTTCTTTGGAGGGTGGTGGTAGTGAGGGTTGAGACAAGGTCTCACTATCCTGGCTGTCCTGTTCATTGCGTAACTCAGACTGACCTTGAACTTGATGCAGTCCTTCTAAACCTTCCGAGTGCCGGGGTTACAGGTGTGAGCCACCACACAAGGCTTGTTACTTCTTATTTTGCCTATATAAAAAATAATCTTTTCTCCTGCTGAATTTTCATCAGAGGATAAAGCGAAGGTTATGTGCGCTGGTCTGTGAGGCCTCACCCTTGTCATGTGGCAGGTTGGTGACATGCTGTAGAGCCAGATGGCCAAGGGCTGGGTTCCCAAGATGGAACACCCATTCTGCTCAGGCCAGACACGGCGCTGCCACAGGGTCGAGACTCAGCAGCTGAACAGAGCCAGCCATGCAGATTCCATTCCTGGTTCTTAAGCAAAAAATGTGACCCTGGTCAAGGGTCCCTTCCCTCTTTATAGTTTCTCATCTGAAAAATGTGCTTGGGGCTCCCAGAAGGGGGAGGGCTGCAGAAACAGCTTGCTCTACCAGCCCAGAGAGGAATGCGCTGGAGCCATGTGCCTCCCCAGGGTTGCTTCAGCTGTGGTGGGAGAAGGTTCCCATCTTGCCCCAGCCCTGAGTGCTTGCTTGCAGGAGCCCCAACGCTCACCCTGTGGCAGCCAGTTGACTCTACTGTGTTCCAGAACAGCTTCAGAGTCCCAGCACTTGAGTGGTTGAGGCAGGAAGATTGCTGTGAACCTGAGGCCAGCCTGGTAGACATCATGAGACCCTGTTTCAAAATAACAAGAAAAAAACAAGTAGTTTAGATTTACAGAAGAATGGCCAAGATAGTTACCTGTTAACATCAGAAAACATGGGGCACACGCCAGAAGTTTGTCACAGTGAACCAGGATTGAACTGCGTATAATAATGAGGAAAGCAGTAGTCAGTGGATTGAGGAGACAACTCAGTCTGTACGGTGCCTGCTGTGCACTTCACCTGACCTGAGTTTGGATTCCAGCACTCACGTAAAAATCTGGACGTGGCGTCTGTGACTCCAGCGCCATGTGGGTGGAGGCAGCAAAATTTCTGGAGCCCGTTGGCCAGCCAAGCCTAGCCAAATTGATGAGCTCCGAGTTAAATAAGGTAGAGTGATTGAGGAAGACGCCTGAGGCTGACTTCTGGCCTTCATAGGTACATGAACACACTGCACACTGGTACATACCTATATGACCACACCCGCTTGAACAAACACCACACGGTGAAATTGTAATTAACAGGAGGAAAGCTGATGTGCCTTCCTTCCATTTCCTCAGGCTCCTCCTGGCTTCGAGCTTCTCAGACTGAGGCAGGCATTTTGGGGGGCGGTGGGAGCTAGTTTTTGAGACAGAGTTTCTTTGTGGTTGTCTTGGATTTGCTTTTTAGATCAGACTGGCCTCAAACTAAGAGATCCACCTGCCTCTGCCTCTTAAGTGCTGTGATTAAAGGCGTGAGCTACCAGTGCCCATCGAGTCAGGCATTCTTTTTCTTTTTTTAACCATCCCTCCACTGGAGTGTGCCGCGTGTTTTCTTGAGGTTAGAGAAAACCTAAGTTGCCAGGAAGAAGCTCATGCAGGCTGGGCCATCTTCATGACACTGTCCAGCGACACACTGCCAGCCCAACTCAGCGCTGGACCACCTGGAGGGAGGTGTGTTTCCCAGGATTCTCGCTGCACAGAGCTTTGTCCTCTTCCACTCTGTGCCTTGGGAAGGGAGTGGCCATGGTGGGCCCAGGGTGGGGAGCTATATGCTCCCTCTCCTCAGGGTCAGGATCTGCAGAGTCTTGAGTTCTGCTCAAGAGGGAGCTTTGCCTCTCTTCTCCAGTTGTTTACCCATCGGTGGCTTAGGTTCTCGTAGACTCATGAGTGTCTGCTTTATGTGTTGGGCTATCATCCAGTGCTACTTTGTTTACTGCTGAAATTGTTCCAGCAGTGGCCACCAGCATTTCTTTCAGAGGCTCCCAGACAGCTCTCTTCTGTCTGTGGGGTGGGTGTGTCTGAGCACTTCCTCATTTTCTGATGTCAGCAGATGCTGGGAGCTCACCTTGCTCTTCTACCAGGTGTTTCTCCAAGAGACCTGGTTCCTTGCCTTGAAGAAGGATGCCGGATAGCAGGATCTGAGGCAGTGCTGGTCACTGCAGTCTTCCTTCTAGTAGAGCAGGTGCTCCAGTCCACATGCCAACCTGGGCATATGTGCTTGGAGTTAGAAGAGCCATTGCAAGACCACCCTCTGGCTGGCAGCTGTGTGCATGCACCAGAGACTGCTGACTCGACCTGGGTGATTCTAGAAAGCTTCAGTGGTCTCAGAGACAGCTTTTATATCATGGTCATGGTTTGTACAGTTAAGGGAAGAAACACAGGGCAGAGCATGGGGAGTCCCAGAGGCAGAGCTGGAGTCAGGATGGGAGACTCACCTAGCACGAGGACTGATGCTGTGCACTGAGGACTGCAGCTGGGGATGTTCACCTGCCAGTGACTCTGCCTTTGGCTGCTTCTCTGCATACCTGCACACTCACAGCCCCTTGGGGGACCAGCTAGTTTCTGCCCACCACAGTCACATCCTCCCATCATGTCCTAGGCTCAAAAGGACATGATGTAGAACAGTCCTATGACCCTCTCCCATATTACTTGGTCTGTTGCATGGTGTGGCCTAGTATTGCTGCATGGCAGAATGGCCTTAGAGGCTTTACAGCATTCTCCTGGGACGCACTGTAGTAGCTGCCCTCTGACTGGAGCTAGCTGGGTGATTGTCAGGATTCCTGAGGTAGACTGTAGACCATGCTGTCGGTCACCGGCCAAGCTACTTACGAGAGATAAAATTTTCTAGGACAGGTTGGGCATGGTGGCACATGCCTTTAATTCCAGCTGTCCGGAGGCAGAGACAGGTAGATCTATGAGTTCTAAGGCAACCTGTCTACAGAGCAAGTTTTAGGACAGCCAGGGCTACACAGAGAATCCCTGTCTTTAAAAAAAAAAAAAAAAAAAAAAAAAAGGTATTCTGTAGGACAGGGTTTATGCTTTTTCTGCTCGTGGTCCTTTTGCACCTGCGAAGGCTCTTTTTTTTTTTTGAGACAGAGTCTCACTATATAGCTCTGATTGCTTTGGAACTCACTATGTAGACCTAGCTGGCCTGGAACTCACAGCAGTCTGCCTGCCTCTGCCTCCCAAGTGCTGGGGTTAAAGGTGTGCACCATTATGCCTGCCTCCTAAAGGTTTTATATGGCCCCAAGTACATAGGTTTGTAAGGTAGCTGTACAAATCAAATACTGACAGAATAAATAAGACATATATTTTAAAAACAATCTCGTGGAATACATACAATTTTACCTTTATTAAAGATGAAAGCATCTTTGCATACTAATATGATAAATATGCTTGTTTAACATAAAGAATTAAATCTTGGGCTGAAGAGATGGCTCAGTGATTAAGAGCACTGATTGCTTTTGCAGAGGTCCCTGGTTCAATTCCTAACACCCACACTGAGTGGCTCAGGAGATCTGCTGCCCTCTTCTGGCCTCTGGGGGCACCTGCGCTCATGGCATTTACTCACAGACACATATATACCCACATAAGTAAAAATAAAAACAAATCTTTTTTTAAAAATAATAAATCCTGGCTGTTCATTTGCTAACTAAGGATGTAGAGTATCTTTAGTATTTTCCAGAGTTGATCAGCATTTTTATTTTATAATCATAAATGCTAAGAATGATGTCTCACATAGTAAACAGAATAAAGAACAAAAAGTATAAATCTAGCATTCTAAAAATACAGTGCAAAGATACCCAGATCTGATCCTGGCGTGAAGAACGATAAGAGCCCCTTCCAAGTATTTATTTCCACAGTTACACCACTGTGCTTCTCGGAGAGCCAGAAACTCGGTTCAGGAAAAACGCTGCCGCCCCTGCCATGTAACAGCCTCGTGTCTGAGCCGCGGAGTCAGGCAGTGCTGGTTGGCAGTGCCTGCCGTGTGGCACACTCAGGGCCGAGGCTGCAGCAAAGGTGCATGAGGCAACTCAGGCAAGCTCTGCCGAAAACACCCTGGATTCATTCTGCACTTGGTTCTGAATTTATTTTTGGCTGTTGTATGTTTGGAGATCTACTGTTTTTAAATTTTTCAATTATGGAACACCATATGGGGCTGTGCTCTAGGAAGTCCACCGTCCGCCTGTGGAGGCACTTTGCAGGGTCAGGCTGTGTTCTTGCTTCCAGGCCTGAGTTTAGGATCTCTCTGTGCCCATAATAGAGTGCTGTAAGACCTGGGCTGCTCCCTCCATACTCAGAGCAGCTCTGGACTGCATTGAGGGAGACTTTCCCCATCGCCTAGCCAGTGGGACTGAGGTGACAAGCTAGGTCACCTGGGGCAGTGTTCCTTTGCACACTGTCCTGCAGGCACCCGCCACCACTGCTTAGGTGCTGCTTCTCATACCATGGGATTCTGAGGTGTCTGGAGAGGCTGATCAAACAGGCAGGAGGTTTCCATCCTCACAGACTGGGGCAGGGAAAGAGGGTTGCACGCGGCCTAACAGTCCTTTCCCCGGGAGACCAGAGGCCTGGGTGTGAGAAAGAGACGAGAAGACACAAAAGTGTCGTTCATTCCTATTTGAAAAGGAACATGAATAGATGAGTCCTCCTGCTCAGGAGTCTAAATTAGGTACTGGCCCAGGGCATGGTGCTTTCCGCCTTTCCTCTGGCTGCCTCCTTTTCTGGGCTTCATTCTTTTAGCATCTTATCAGATGCTAGGCTCTGGGTTTTTCCTTTCTGCCCAGGTCCCTTGCTGCTGGGTGGGGCTGCTTCTCTCTTTTAAATATTGAATCATGTTTCTGGGCATGTTGTAGGAATGCTCCTGGCATGACCTGGAAGTAATAGAATTGACCTTAGGAGATGTGCTGCCTGGCACTGAGCCCCAGACTCTCAAACTAACCCCCTAAGTTAGCCCCAGTGCAGTGGCTTGGAAGGCCCTGAGAGTCTTCTCATTGTATCCTAGTCTGGTGGTCGGTCAGCAGGCAAGACTCTCTTGGCCCAGAAGGCTTCTCGGTGCACTTTGTCATCTGTAGGGTAGATGTGGGGTTTGCCTGCCTCCTACCGTCACATTAGAAATTAGAATGGCAGTTGCCACATACCTCTAGTAGCATAGGCCTCTCTACTCGTCAAAAGTGAGAGGATAGATGTCAGGTGCCATGTCATGTGAAGAAGTGCCGTGTGTTTTCAGAGTTCAGTCCTGCCCTGGCTGTGCAGTGAAGGGTCCAGGGCCGCCTGCTGCTTAGGTGGCTTGTCCTCCACTCAGGTTGGGCAGGTAGCAGACTCGAGGTGTTTTCAGGGGTGATAGTCCCTTCCGTATCACACTAGAACCTTAGGAGTGAGACAAGACCCTGGACACTGTGGTTGTCAACCCCAGATATGGCAGCCAGGTGACACCGGTGACACAGCTCATCTAGAGCCAGTCTCCACAGCCAGTGTGCAGTGTGGAACTCAGGAACTCCTCAGGGTGCCACAGAGACAAATTTTCTGGGGAAACGTGGTGTCAGACTGACTTGGACTCTCTGTGTCCACAGCAGGGTGACCAGCAAGCCCAGGCCAGTGGAGCTTAGCCGGATGAACACAGCCCAGAGACAGCAGCTCCTGTGAGTACAACCATGCCCAACAGGGCCTTCTTCCTCATCTCCTGATCTGCAGCCCCAGCCCCACCCTCTCCCCTGCTCTAGCTCCTACCCTCTTCTCTGACCAGGTTTGACCTTTTTTTTTTTTTTTCTTTTTTTTTTTTAAAGATTTATTTATTATGTATACTGTGTTCTGCCTGCAGGCCAGAAGAGGGCACCAGATCTCATTGTAGATGGTTGTGAGCCACCATTTGGTTACTGGGAATTGAACTCAGGACCTCTGGAAGAGTAGCCAGTGCTCTTAACCTCTGAGCCATCATCTCTCCAGTCCCTCGGTTTTGGCTTTTGACTCTGGGTGGGAGACATTTTTGAGGCCTTACTTTGCTGTCCTGTAGTTAGGTCTTGGGCGCCTGTCTGGAGTGCTTCCAGGGAGAGGTGATGGCATCTAGGGTAGGACTTACCCTTCCCCAGCCTCTGGGGTGGCGGCTGGGGCGTGTGTTTACCGTGGCTCATACACACAGAGCCCCACACCGTGTTCTTTAGCAGCATTGTCCTGCTGGCTGACTGAATTGTTCTCAGGTGTGAGCTTGGCCATGAGATCTGCATATCAGCCCCCGAAGACTTAGCTCCAGTGGTGTGCAGGCTTCGGGGGAACCTGAGGCAGCCTGGATCCCACACCCATGCAGGATGTTTTTCTTTGTCTACGTAGAACCTGTTATTTATTAGTGTTGAGTGTCGTGTCAATTTTTCCTGCAGTCCTTCATGTCCTTTCAATGTGTGGGTTAGGAAAGGTCTTTTTAATGATTACTTTTGGTTTTAGAAATTTGTATTGAGGGGCTGGAGAGATGGCTCAGTGGTTAAGAGCACTGTCGGTCCTTCCAAAGGACCCGGGTTCAATTCCCAGCACCCACATGGCAGCTCACAACTGTCTGTACCTCCAGTTCCAGTTGATCTGACACCCTCACACATAAAATAAAGTTAAATAAATTATATATATTAAAAAATGCACATAAAATAAAGTTAAATAAATTATATATATTAAAAAAAAAGAAGAAATTTGTATTGAGCCTCAACTCTCTTCCAAGTGCTGGGACTCAAACTAGCTCTGTAGACCAGGCTGGCCTCAAACTCACAGAGATCCACCTTCTGCTGCCTCTTGAGTGCTGGATCATAGGTGTGCGGGTGTGTGCCACCGCTGCCTGGCTCTTGTGTCTGTTTGTTTTGTTTCGTTTTTTAATTTTATTTACCCAGTCTAGTGTCGAACGCTCTCTGACCAAGCCAGGCCCTGAAGTTGCTGATCTCTTGCGTCAGCCTTCTGAGCAGCTAACACTTCAGGCCCAGGCAATAGGCCCAGCTAGCCTTATTCCTGTCCTACAGACTGACTCCCAGTCCTCGGCCTTAGAACACCATTATGCCCTTCCAAGGCCTCATCTCTCTTCCCCACCTCTTAATCCATCTTCACTTGATTCCTTTCAGGCTTGTGTGTTTCTTAATTGTTTACTCTCTCCTGTGAACATACTTCTTTCTCTGTAACTTTGTCTGAAGGCAACCAGTATAGACAGCTCCTGCTGGGTCAGCATCCTCCTGACCTGTCTGTTCTCTGGCAGTCACCCGGGCTTCCACTATAGCCCAGCCTGGACCAGGGCAGCTCCCTCTGCACCGTGGCAGGAACGAGCAGTCGCTCCACCTGCCGGGATCTGTCTTGTCCCCACAGCTGCTTCTGCTGCTGCACCTGCAGCATCCTCCCCGTCCGTCCTAATCACTTTTCTGTTGATGTGGAGACACACCACAATCACGACCACTCTTACAAAAGGAAGCATTTAATTAGGGCTGCCTTAAAGCTTTTCAGAGGGTTAGTTCATTATTGTCAAGGTAGGAAGCAGGGAGGCATGGTGCTGGGGCGGGCAGTAGCTGAGAGCTTTACGTCTTGATCTGCAGGCAGCAGGTAGAGAAGAAGAGAGAATGGGCCTGGTGTGGGCTTTTGAAACCTCAAAGTCTACCCCCAGTGACACATCTCCTCCAGCAAGGCCACACCTCCTGATCCTTCCCAAATAGTTCCACTGGCTGAGGACCAAAAGTTCAAACATACGAATGAGCCCCTGGGCCATTTGCCTTCTCTTTTGACTGACATTGTATATGGCAGCAACACAGTCCTGAGTCTCCAGGCACGACTGAAGGTGGCCATGCTGGGCTAGGGGAAGGGATGAGAGGAACTGACAGCCGAGGCTCTTGTGTATCTGAGAGGTCAGGGTCACTGAAGAACCTAGGCCCCCAGAGCTGCCTGTGTCCTAGCTGTGAGCTGCCCCATTGCTCAAAGCTCTCCAGCGCACATCTATTTTGGGCTCATTTGGGAGGTAGGCACCTCTTATATAAGGCTGTCTTGGGGGCATGTGAACTGCCACTACTCCCTGCTGTCAGCTTCTGCCTTGGCAGCAGCCCTTCGCAAATCCCTCTTAGACCTACTGGTGGTTGGTGTGTGCTCAGCAGCCTGTGTGCTCTTGCTCCTGCCAGTCCTGATGCCCTGGCACTATCCCTCGTGGTTACTCTGCTGTCTGCTCCGGCTTTAGGTGTGTGGGCCCTGGGGGTTCTTGTTCTCCCCATGCTGACCTCTGCTTTCCATTCTTTTAGTGACGAAGAAAGGACTCGGTTTCGGGAGCTGCTGGCCAGCCCAGCCTACAGAGCCAGTCCCCTGCTGGCCATCGGACAGCAGCTAGCACACCAGATGCAGCTGGAAGGTGGCGAACAGCTCTGACCAGGACAGTGTATGCTGTGAGAGCCCAGGGACTCATGTGGTGGAGGTGCCAGAAGCTCTTGAATACTGTCCTGGACCTGCATGGCCACCTCCCCAGTCTTGAGACCTAGGGAAGGGGAAGGAAGAGCTGCTGGTGAGGACAAATAAAGTGATTTGTGGACTGTGGCTTCCATGGCCTGGAGCCCATCTGTGGCTTCACTTCCCGTGAAGAGCCAGCCTCTCCTGCATCTCTGAGGCTGAGCTGACCCTGGGAAAGCTGTCCTGGTTCCCTGCTGAGCAAGCCCGGGTCCCCAGCCAGCAGGGCAGAGTTGGGATGGCTGCTCATGAGGGGATCGGCAGAGTCTTCAGCAGTGTGAAGCTGGAGGCCTGTCAAGTAGCTCTACCCCTGAGACTCAGCATGACGTTCCCGCTCTGTCTGGGATCCTGGTCACAGCGGGGCACCCCGGCTGGCCACCTTGCCTCTCACACCATTTCCCTTTGGCCAGGCCACACCTTGTGGCTTTGACCTCTCTCGGCCCAAGCTCCTCACTGCCTTGTATTGCTATGAGCAGGGAAGCAGATGGTCCTGCCTGAAGGCAGAGCAGGCCCAGCCTCCCAGTCTGTTAGATGGGTGGCAAGATGGCCTTATGTTAGGTATTACTGTGTTTTCAGGATGTGAAAGGTGAGGGCAGCACCCACAAGTCTCATAACTCAGGCTGACCCACGTTCCCCTCACATCTGGGAGCTGCTGCTGTGATTACTCACACACATACACCCTCACCCCAAGGGTCTTCAGCCTTTTACATGGGGACTCACATGCTCATAGCTCCCCAGCCCCCATGAATGGGGACTGGCAACACTGGGGCCTCGGCCCTTTGCCTGGGCAGAACAGGAGAGGCCCCCAGTCCTGGTGTGGACACCATTGGGCTTCTGGTGAATGAAAGTGGATAAGAGTAAATAGGCCTAAGCTGGGTGTGACAAAGGCAGGCAGATTTCTGAGCTCAAGGTCAGCCTGGTCTACAAAGCGAGTTCCAGGATAGCCAGGACTACCCACAAATATTACTTCAACAAGCCAAATTAATTAATTAAAAAAAAAAAGAGTGAACAGGTCTTGACACAGACTTAAGTTCCCTTTATTAGAGGCCATTCCAGCCATCTACTGGTGGCCCTGGGGCTGCCTTGCTGTGGGGCAGTAGGTTCTCATTGGGAGAAGCCATGTGTGCCTAAACCCACCTGTGACGCAGGCACTGTCCAACGTGGCAGGGTTTGCGGGGTTTCCATCTGTGTGTTCTCTGTATTGAGGTTTCTCTGATGTGCCTTCAAGGGACTCTAGTCTGGCCTGGCTACCACCTCTTCATGATGCCTCTGCATCATGAAAGGTAACACAAGGCCACCCTTCAGGGTCCTTCTAGGGAGAGCATTCCACAAGGCCAGCTTCACGTTCAGGTCAGTTACAGCATGTCAGGGCCCCCGGCAGAGGACGCTTTAGCGGACTGAGCAGAAGAGTCAAGCAGACATCACTGGGACTGCCTCAGAATCGATGCAAATAGTGGTCAGAGATGACCACTGGCTGACCACTGGCGCTCAGCTGGCCAGAGGCTAGAACTGTGGGCAGGCAGGGGGCTACAGGCTGTGGGTGCCCTGTTTCCCTTCAGACAAAACATGTGGACGGACACAGGAAGCAGATCCCAAGAAAGCAGTGGATGAAGGGAATTTGCTGGGTTTGTGTATGTTCTAATCTTTATAGAATAAAGGTAAATTACATGGCAGTGCATTTCTGTGAAAGCGTATGGTTCCCTGGTTTTCATGCTGACTTGAAAATTAAATAGCAAATGAAATGACTGTGGGGCACAGTAGTACCTTGGTTCCTCCATCCTTAGATGAGGCCTGGCTTCTCTGGCCTCTGCTCTGCACTGGGCTGCTACCAAGGAAGGGACCCCAGTCAGGTTAGATCTTTGGGAGTGTGCTCTTGTAGAGGACATTAGGATCCTCTGATTTTTCAGTCACATGAACAGACTGTTGCCTCATGGTGTAATGTCATCACCATTGGGCCAAGCCACCAGGGACAGACCTTTCCTCCTAAACTCATTCCCAGGTACTTTGTCAACAAAACATGCCCAGCACAGGAAGAACAGTCGGTGGCCCCAGAGTTAGGGACTCCTAGCTGAGCAGTGTCCCCCTCAAGCCCAGACCCTGACCACAGAGTTTTTTCTGTCCTAAGCAGGACCTTACTCACGTGTGTGGTGGTTGGAAGGAAAGCCGTCATGAGTCCTGGTGTTTGGGACACTGAGGGACCTCATCTCAGCAGACAGACAGGAGTCGTGCTACAGTGTAGCCTGGGACATGCTCCGCAGTCATGTGTCCTCCTCGGTCTCTTCTACATTTCTGCTAAAGCAGGACCCCCGAACCCGGACAGACCACACAGCTTACCTTTGCTCGCTGGGGTTGGTTGGAGCTGGCCTTTGACCCGGATGAGAATGCCGGAAGTCAGAATGCATGGAAGGCCCCCTAAACTGCTGCGCACCCCACCCTGGTTTCTACTCCAGCAGGTTTGTGCCCTTGGATGACTAGGAGTTTCACAGGCTTGGTACTGCTGTGAGAGTGGCCTAACAGTGGGATGGTGGGAGCCTTTTTCCTGCCAGGTGGCATAATGAAACAGTCTGGAGGCCAAATGTTCAGAGCCCTGTCCCATACTGCTCCTCTCTCTGCTCTGGTCTCAGGATTGGGGATAGGGAGCCCAAGTATGTGTGCTGGTGTGTGCATGCACTCAGAGCAGTCACACTAAATTTAGGGACCCCTACTCTGAGCATATTTTTGTTGTTGCAACAGGGTCTTACTGTGTAGCCCAGGCTGGCCTCAAACTTGTGGCAAACCTCCTGCCTCAGGCTACCAACTGTTGGGCTCATACGTGTGTCCCACCTGACTCCATGTACTCAGCTACGTCTACAGTGACTCCATTTGCAAATCTGCTCACACCCCTGACTCTTCTGGGAGTATGAAGTTTCTCAGAACGGGAAATTAGTCTTGGCATCTGGAGTTCTAGCAGTTTTCTCTCTGAGATGGGCAGTCTGTGGAACCCCACTGGGTTGGGAGGAGAGGTCGTGGGTGAGGTGACAGTGGTGCTGGGGAGCCAGGGGCCTTGGGGAGGGACACAGCAGTCTGAGGTACAGCTGCGTGCAGCTGCATGCGGCACATATACATATGTGCGGGTGCCCCTTCTTCTGTACCAGCTATTTCCCTGTGGCCTGGAAGCCGAGGACAGTGGGTAGAGGGCTCTCTCTGTGCCCTGTCATTGGATGAATGGTGCAATAAATAGATGCGTGGGGTGCTTCACCTTTCAGCCCGCCCACAGTCTCCCTCTGCTCAGGAGCCCACCTTTCCCTGCTGTCTGGGCCATGAGCACCCTAGGCTGGAGGAGATTGAGGGGTTTTGTTTTGTTTTTTTCCAGAAAGAGGGGCTGACTGCACATGAGCTGGGAAGGAGAGGAGCAGGCTGTGGGCATCACACTGAAACTGGCATTCCTCGGGTTGCCGACCGCGGTATACTCTAGCTACTCCACCCACCGCAGGCTGGAGTTGTAAACTATCGGCCGCCCACAGCAGACAACCGAAAGGGCCCTCAGGCCAAGCACTGCAGCCCAGGACATTTGGTTGTGTTAAGTGAAGATCAGGACTCCGGCAGGCTTGCTCTGAATGGAGGGTGCTGGGATGTGTGATACACAGGCATATATGCAGCTCCCAGGCTGTACAGCACAGCAGCCCAGGCCAACACCCCATAGGCTTCTGTGCTGCTTAGAAGCCAAGTGTTGAATAAACACCAGGCGCGTTTCTTCTGGAATGTTCCTCGAACAGTGATAACATCATGAGACACTGGGAGGTGCTGGCTCCTGCCCAGGCCTTGTCTGCATGTGGCTCCTGAACATGGTCTGGCAGCTGTGGGTGTTGGGGTGTCGGGGGCAGCCTCTGGTTTTCAGCCACCCCCATGGCCTGTGTCCAGGGAGCACTATCAGCGTGTGCTACCAGGATGTCTCGGAGCCAGCTGGCCGCTGTGATAGCAGGCAGGCCTCCACGTTCTCTTTGAAGTCACTCTTGGAGGGGTGTTTTGCCTGCATGTGTATCTGTGCATCACGAGTGTGCTTGGTTCCTATGGAGTTCAGAAGAGGCTGTCAGATCCCCTGGAACTAGAGTTGTGAGCCACCGTGTCGGTGGGTGCTGGGAATTGAACCCAGGTCCTCTGCCAGAACAGCCAATGCGCTTCACCACTGAGCCATCTCTCCAGCCCCACACATAACCTTATTTTCGAGCTCCAGTTCAAGTGCATTTTTCTTCCAAATCTGTTAAGATAATGCGGGCTAGAACAGTTACAGGAGGGTTAACTGTTTCTAGTAAGGTTTTCTTTTTTTAATATCGACAGTTATATCTCAGTTCCGATGTTTCTTCCTAGTCCCACAGACCCTGAGGCCACACAGTGTCTGTCATTGCCTCTGGAGTACAAGTGACCCCCGTGTCCATGTAGTTCAGACCATCTGGAAGAAAAGGCCACTGCAGGCAGGGGAAACAGGCCTGTGGGGAGAACCTCGCTCCTGGACACCCAGCCTGACTGCTGAGCTCCCTCCTCTCTGCCAGGGACTCCCTCACTTTCATCTCTCCACCCCCTTTCTCAGCCTGATGCTCAGCATTCAGGTGTGTGAGAGGCACAAGTAGCAAAGCCCTTGGTGCCACAGCAGTGGTGGCACTGGCCCTCAGGCCGACAGGGTAACCTGTCCTCTGTAGCAGTTCAGCCCACGGCAGGGTCAGGGGTTGGACAGCTCCAGCACACACTGGTCACACCTGTACAGGCTCACACCATACACAGGGTGCACACAGGCACCATATATGCACTGGTTCGTTCAGGCCGCCAGAAACATCTTGTGTCGCTCTCGGAGGCAGTCCTTGCGACCTTGTTCTAGTCTAGTGGGGAGGAGGTCACTAACCATCTTCCTCTTCAAAGACGGTGATGGATGAGTGTGCGTTGGAAATTGGTTAATGAACCAGGAGTGCTGGGTCCCTGCTCTTCTCTCTTCTGAATCTGCAGACAGGCTATTGCCTGAAGGTGGTGTGGTCCCTGTCCCCAGTTGGTGCTAGCTGGGGACTGGATGAGTAATAAATGTCTAGGCCCCTCCAAGTTCTCCCTTCATTGTTTTCTTGAAGCAGTACTCAGCCTTGGGGCCTCGGGGTGAGTAATCGGGTTCACATGCCACACGTGTCATCCGGCAGGAGTTGCATGCTGGGACCTCGAGGCCTCTCGTCCTTCCCCCGTGTAGTGTCGATATGCTGGGTGATGGCAGGAGAACTTGAAGGAGGTTCTTGAAACCTCTGGGGAGGGGTTCCTGGGTGAGTCTTCCGGCTAGAAGAGCTCCCCCACACACACAACACACACACATACCTGAGAGTCCTTGCTGCCCCTCCTGGCTTCTGGTTTCCCATCAGAGCTTCTGCCCTGTGTTCTCTGGCTTTGGTTCTCCTGCCTGGGGGCTGTCTCCCGGAAGCCCACAAAGTCTGGAAAGCCAGGAGATGAGAAGTGGGCCTGGAGTAGCCAGTGAGCACCATACAGGGATCTCACACCCCAGGAACCCGCTGATGGCTTAATTCAACTTTAATTACAGAGAACTGGTTATATGCCCCTTGGGGAGCCGGTGGGTGGCTCCAAGAATGGGTGTACATAATTGGTTAGACTCTGGCGCTTCAAGGATGCTTGATTTGCATTATACAGCACGCTCCTATCACATGAATGGAAACACAGCACCTAATTACCATATAGGCTAATTATCATCTAGGAGGGGAGAGCTAGCAGGGAGCTGTGTCAGAGGCCATATATTAAACGTGGTTAGGGGTGTCTGTGTCTAAAGACACTCTCCAGATGAAGTCAGGCGGAGAGCAAAGAGTGCCGCTGGGGCAGAGGGAGCCCTGCCTTTAACAGTTCTCAGAATGGGCCAGAATGGCTATCCGACCTAGGTGGGAACTGCAACCACAAGCGGCAGGGTGCCTCCAAGACAGGCACCGGCTCCAACTTCCCTTCGGTGGGGCGGAGGGGCTCTGCACACGGCCTGTCCTCAGGGCCTGCCCCTCCCTTCTTAGTCACCTCTAACTGCCCATTTGGTCCACCATCTGCCTGGCTCATTTGTAGACAGCCCTTCCCATGTTTCCTGAGCGAAAACAAAGCCCAGTTTCAGGGTTAGGAAGAACACAGGGCAACCTGAGAGGCTCGGAGGAAAGTTTGGTGGTGATGGGTGCTGAGCAACTGCACTGAGAGCCCAGTCAGGAGGGCAGGTGGCTGACCAGAGCCTGGGCCCTGTATTCTGTCAGGGACCGGCTCCTAGGGGCAGGACACTGACCCATGGTGTTCACATAGCAAGCAGGCTGAGATATAACCCGTCCAGGAATTCCAAGGAAGCAAG
Source organism: Meriones unguiculatus (assembly GCF_030254825.1). Classification (NCBI taxonomy): domain Eukaryota; kingdom Metazoa; phylum Chordata; class Mammalia; order Rodentia; family Muridae; genus Meriones; species Meriones unguiculatus. The sequence continues at coordinate 8,767,253 of NC_083363.1, forward strand.
AGATTCCACTGGTTGTGTCCAAGCTGCTTGAAACCCACACAGGAATCTGTTGCCCAAAATGCAGTGTGGTCTCCTGTCAGTGAGAAACTTGGAGCTGCCCTCTGTCCCCTGCAGTCTGGATGCCGGTCCTGTTCTTACAATGCTTAAAGCAGTTGCCAAAGCCTCCCCCCACCCCACCCCCACCCCCGCTGTCACAGTCACATTCTGTCTAGGCAGGAAGAAACTGGGCAGAGGGAAAAGGCTCATAGGGGACAGGAAATGTTACGATGTTCCCTTGTTGTGTCTTTCTCAGAGATCCTCCAGCAGTGCCCACCTGTACCTCAGTGGCCAAGAAGGCTATGGTACCCATACAGGAGGAAGTCCTATCTATAGAGACCACCTTGTCCTCTACTCTGGGGAGAAGGTACCCAGCCTACCATATGACTTGTCCTTGGCCACAGACAACCAGAAAACTGTGGGCCTGGACCTGATGGCTCTCAAAGGACTCTAATCGTCATCCCGGCAGTAAGTCCCATCCTAGATCCCAGGAAGGGACTGTTTGCTTGAGCCAAGGCAATTGATTGTCACCACCCCAAAGCCCAGAAGATAGATGAAGAGGTGCTGGACAGGTCCATGCCTCTCCCCCAACAAGAGCCCGATTTCCCTGACTTGTGGCTTGTAAAGAGCCTTCAGGGACACCCGGCCTCACTCCCGTGCTTGCTGACATCATGGGAAAGGAGGGGGTGGGATGGAAAGATGCCTCAGGTGTGGTGTGGTAGAGTCAGGTGGAAGAAGAAACCACAGCTGGGAGGCAACGGGGAGCTCAGAGGATTCCAAATAGGGGGTGGAGTTAGGGGCCCAGGGTACCTGGCCTTGACTAGCCAGGCCTGCATCCTGTGCGTCCCAACCCACCTGGTGATCACGAGGTCCGAGGAAGGGGTACCTTGTGGGGACCACAGCCCCAAATCTCCTGTGGTGGCCACAACCCATCTAAGTATGGGGTCTCCGCAGGAGCTGTCCACACCCTCTGTCCTTGAACTGTGCTGACTGCAGGCCCCAATCTCTGGTTTGACTGATCACCGTGAGGGAGCCGGGCCCTGGCAAGATTATTTTGCATCTGCTGAGCTTAATGACTGGCTGGGCAAGGGGGCAGAAAGTGTCCAGCAGGAACAGTGCTGAGGGGAGAATGCCACTCTATATGGAACTATGTCCCCTCGTGGCCCAGACTGAAGGGCAAAAGTCCAGAGGCAAGTTGCTCTAGTGACAGGAGAGACAAGGGCCACACAGCAGAGAGGCCAGCTCCCAGGCAACCCAGCAATGTCCAGGGGGTGAACAGGCAGCTGCTCTAACCCTGCTGAGCCTCGAGGCTTGGTGCTGTGGGACTCTGGTCCCTCGGAATGGGGTGTCTTAGTGGTTGTTCCAAAGAAGCCCTCCCAAGAGATGTCTGCCAGTCTGGAAGAACAAGGGGCCCGTCAAGGGGGCCTGAGGATGGCCTCTGGACACAGAGGTACAACTTGGCAAAGCTGACCCAGGCCTGACTTACGGAACCCTTGGCAGAGGCCTCTGCCTTCTTGTGTCATCTCCTTTCTCAGGTGCTCTAAGACTGCCAGGTGGCTCCGAGATTCTTGTACACCTGAAGTGGAAAGGAGGAAGCCTTGCTCCTGACCCTTGTCCTGGGTAGGTCCAGCTTCTCTCCCTTCTTGGGCTTCTGGCCCAATGTGGAACCTGGAGCCCAGGGCTGGCCTGGGCACAGCTAGCCAGGGTTGCTGGATTGGGGCAAGCTGGGCTGGAGGAAATGCCATGGGCACCAAGGGCTAATTCAAGCCATACCAGGCTCCCTGAAACCCCAGTGTCTCCTCCGTCTGCTAAGTCCTGGCTGGTTCAGTTTAGATGCGCCAGCCTCCATCAAGGACTCAGCTGCTTGCTGGCTCTGCTGCCCTGGACTTATTTTTACTCCAAAGGTGAAGTGGAGATGCCATCTTAGGGCTGCAAGAGGAGGCATTTATGTGAGGACCAGGCCCTTCCTCTAGGCTGCTAGTCTGCACCAGTCACTCTGAGGCCTGGGGTGGCTCCAGGGTCCAGATGTTCACTTCTGTGAGGCACCAGAATCACCAGCATCTCGTCGGGGGTGATCCCTCAGCTCTCTAGGCCCCAGACACAGCAGCCATTGTTCTGCTCACCGAGTTGCGGGAGCAGCAAAGAACCCAGTGAGCAAATATCTTCAGGGGCCCAGCCAAAGTTAGGATAGTGAGTGTGACCAGCAGTTGGGGGTGACTTTGTTGGGAGCTCTCTGCTCTCAGCCCTGAGGCCTTCAGCTCAGCTCAGACAAGCCAGTGTCCGCCCAGGCTCTCTCCTGAGGGGCCCGGCAGGGATGGGTCTGCACTGAGGCAGCCTGGACGTAGGCCTCTCCTCAGCAATGTTCAGGTGGCCTGCCAATTCTCAAAGGCCTGCAAGTCTGGCCAGGTCTCTTCCAACTCCAGGCCTTCTTGCTGAGGTATGTCCTCGTGAGAGCCTATCAGGCCATCCCTTTGACTACAGGGACACTATCTGGCTTCCTTATTCTTCTGAAGTCCTCCAAGGAGGACACATCCAAGGAGCCTTTCCTGATGCCTGGTGGCAGATCTATGCATCCCTTCCTGGCTATATGGGTCCCTTGTTTTCCCTCACTAAGAGTGTCCCTGAACCGCAGAGGACAGAGACACTCCAAGACCTATGCCTCTACCTCTTTTCCTGTATTTTTGTGTGGACAAGGGCTCTGTATGTGGCTAAATGTCTTTTTGCAGTAGGTTTGGCCCGTGGTCCCTGGGCTGTGACCATCTGGGCATGAAGTATAGGCAGATCACCTGTGAGGCATCTGCTACCCGTGGACGGACAGGTGGAATGGAGTCTCCAGGATGTTAAGCGATCTTGTCGTCCGTCACATCCTCAAGTCAAACGTTCATTTGTGACTAACACAGCTAACAGTGTCACTGTGTCTAGAGATGGCTGTGAGAAAATGGCCTGCCAGTATTCTTCACGGAGGCCAAGACAAGACACTGCCGGCTGCTCGCACAAAGGTCATGTGTGCTGACTGAGGTTTCTTGACCCAAGCCAGACAGGCTTGCTTGACTGCCCTTCCACTTTTCTCCCTCAGACATTCCTGCCTCATCAGCATGTTGGACCACAAACAACATGAAGTCTTGAGGCTTTCTGGAACCCTTAGAGTGATACCTGTCAAAAAGAAGCCACCTAAATGTGTGTGTGTGTGTGTGTGTGTGTGTGTGTGTGCACGTGCAGTTCACCATCCTCAGGACAGAGCCATGTGGTGTGTGCAGCATGTGAATATGAGGGTGTGTGTTCTTAGAGCAAAGCCGCACATACTCTCAGGTACCCTGTAGGCGTTTGCTTTTAAACACGTTCTCCATCCAGGGAGTGATGAAACCTGTTATTCCTAATTGCACAGCGTTTTTATCACATGGAGATGTGGACTTTCATTGAATTCTGCTCTGGGGCCTGTTGAGAAAATCATGTGTTCCGTTATTATTTTTCCTGTTGGCAGGGTGAGTGGGTTATTAATATTTCTCCTGCTGCAGGGCCTTGTGTTCCCAGAGTCCTCAGCTGAGCACAGGGAATTCCCTTCCACCTCCATCTCTTGCTGGCGCCCTTCTGGATCTTCCCCTCACATGTGTGACCTGACCTGCGGCCTTTCGTTCCTGTTGGACATTTCTTGGGTGCAGAGACTTCTCTGGGGCTTGTGCCTGGTCAGGGATGAGCAGAGACACGATGCATATGAACACATAGCTTCTTGCTGCTGGGAAAGACATACCATGTTCCAGCCTCGGTATAGCCCCAGGCCTGGGGGCTGCCGTAGTCTGCCTTACCACCAGGACAGGGGAGGAGCCATGCCCTGTGCTAGCTGATCACATCCTGATCACACCCAGCCCCACACTTCACCCCAGGCTCCCTGGGTTCTGCAGAGCCCAGCTCCTTATTCATCATTGGCCATTCTAACCTAATAGAACAGCACCAGCCAGACCCTCACATGTCTTGTCTTATTGGGCCATCATACCCAGCCACCGTGCTGGTCCTGACTTCAATAAAGGCTATTTTAAGTTTCTGCAGCCTTGAAGCTACCACCATGATGTACCGCAACGTGTAAACGTGAGCCAAAGTAAACCCATTCTGCCTTAGGTTGGTCTCATCAGGTTGTTTTATCACAGCAATAAGAGTGGAAACAGAGATGAGGACCATGCTGGTTTTATTACTATGGGGCTGCTGTATAGTTTGAGATCAGTTACTGTGATACCTTCAGCGTTTCTCTTTTCTAAGGTTTGCTTCACCAGTGTAGAGCCTCTTCTGCTTCCATATGAAATGAAATGGATTTTTCTAGTTTTTCTAGTCCTGGGATGGTTGTGATTGAGGGAGATTGTTCTGACTTGATCTTTATTGTTTCTTACTATCAGCAGCTTTTGTGTTTGGACTGTTCTTGTTTTTCTAGGACCTGGAAGTGCATCATTGAGTTATTTGTTTGAGATCATTATGATTTAAAACTTATTTGCTTTTCAAGACAGGGTTTCTCTGTGTAGCCTTGGTTGTCCTGGACTCACTTTGTAGACCAGGCTGGCCTCGAACTCACAGAGATCCTCCTGCTTCTGCCTCCCAGGGATTACAGGTGTGTACCATCGTGCCAGCCAGATATATACATGTGTTTGTGTGTGTGTGTGTGTGTGTGTGTGTGTGTGTGTATGTATATATATGTGTATATGAATATGTATATATAAACACATATCTGTATAATATATATAATTTTTTAAGTCACAGCTACAAACTTCCTTTTAGAAGATCCTCAATGTGTTGCAGAAGTTCTGGTCAATTATGCTTTTGTTTCCATCTGATTCTAGGAACTTTTAACTCCCCCCCCCCGTTTCCTTTAATGACTCAGTAATTGCTCACTGTGTGTTGTTCAGTCTCCATGTACTTGTGTCATCTCTGCTGTTTTTCTTACTCTGTTGATTTCTGTTTTTACTGCAGTGTGAGCTGATAAAACACAAGTGATTACCTAACTTCTTTTGTACTTGGTAAGAATCAATCTGTGGCCTGGAATGTGGTCTGCTTTAGAGAAAGCTTTATGGATCGCTGACAAGGATGCGCACTGTTTCTGTTGGGTAGGGATGCAGGTAGACCTCTGTTAAGGCCATTTCATCTGTGATGTAGTTTAATTCTGAGGGTCCTTTGTTGATTTTCAGCTTGGAGAACCTATCTAGAGATGACAGTGGGGTATTGTATTTGAACCAGTTTGATCTTTTAAGTTCATTAGTGTTTGTTTTATGATATAAGGAGCTCCAGCATTCGGTGCATATATATTTACAATTGTTATATCTTTGATGAATTGTTTCCTTTTACTAATACGTGGTGGCCTTCTTTGTCTCTTCTTACTAATTTTGGTTTGGAAACTACATTACCAAATATCAGAAGAGCTAAGCCAGCTTGTCTTCAGTTTCTGTTCACTTGGTAGATTGTTTTCCATTCTTTGACTTCAGCCTGTGGTTATCTTTTGTTTCTTGGAGACAACAGAAAGTTGGCTCAACATCCTTTCATGATAAAAGCCCTGAAGGAACTAGGACTAGAAATAGCACTCATCAATATGATAAAAACTATATATAGAGTCTGAAGAGATGGCTCAGGGCCAAGAGCATATAGTGCTCTTGCAGAGGACCTGAGTTCAGTTCCCAGCATCCACACTGGGCAACTCACAACTGCCTGTAATTCCAGTTCCAGGGGATCTGATGCCTTCTTCCAGAGTCCATGAACACCTGTACTCACAGGTATGTACAGACTTCCTGACACACATATACAGATGATCGATTTTTAAAAATATTTTTTAAAACCTATGAAAACAAAGGAGCGAAAGATGTTAGTAATTAAAACTATTAAACATGGGGCAGAAAACTTGATAAAAGAAGATGAAAGATCTCCCATGCTCACGGATTGGCAGAGTTACTGTTGTAAAAATTGCTATATTACTCAAATCAATCTATAGGTTTATTGCAATCCTTTCAAAATGACATTCTTCACAAAAGACCCCAGATAGGATTGCCAAAGCAATTTTGAGCAAAAAAGAGTAATACGAGGGGCTGGAGAGATGGCTCAGTAGTTAAGAGCACTGGCTGCTCTACCAGAAGACCTGGGTTCAATTCCCAGCACTCAAATGGCATCCCACAACTGTGTGTAACTCCAGTTCCAAGAGATTTGATGCCCTCATTTGATCTCCAAGGGCACCAGGCACAAATATAGTACACAAACGGACAGACACACAGGCAAAACAGCCACACATACAAAGTAAAATAAATTTTAGAATACAGAATGTTACTTCCATCTTGGGCTGGAGAGATGGCTCAGTGGTTAAGAGCACTTGCTACTCCTCCAGAGGACCCAGCTTCAATTCCCAGCACCCACATAGCAGCTCACTTCAGTTACAAGGGATCTGACACCCTCACACAGACATACATGCAGGCAGAGCACCGATACACATGAAATAAATAAAAATAAATCCAAGTTTCAAGTTATACTGCAGAGTCATCATACAGAAACAGCATGGTACTGACATGTAAACCAATGACCTGAAGCCGGACAGCTATAACCACCTAATTCTCTACAAAAGTCCAAAAACATGCTGGAGAGGAGACAGTCTCTTCAGCAGATAGCGTCAAGAAAGCTGGGTATCCAGCAAGTAGAAGGCAGAAACTAGGTCCCCACTTCACACTGTGACCACAGATGGTGACCTAAGATCACAAACAGTGAAACTGCTGAAGGAAATGCAGAGAAAACATTTCAAAGTAGAGGCACAGGGAAGAGGAGGATGCCGCTAGCCCAGGAATGACAGTGAGAGCCAACAGATGGGAGCGCATGGCAAAGGAGGTAGTCACCAGAGTGAAGTGATGGCCCGTGGGAAGGGAGGAGATGTTTTCATCCTTCGGAGGGTTCAGACCCAGAACACGGAATGGAAAGTATCAAAGAGCAAAGAGTGATGTAACCAACGGATGGGAAATGAACTGAAGAGAGTCCTCGGAAGAAGCGGTACATGAAGTGCGTTTGTCATCCTTAGTGGGCAGGGCTCTATCAGCACGTGGAGGAGAAGCCTAGCAGAATGTGCTGGCTTGTTTTATGTTAGCTTGACACATACTACAGTCACCTGAGATGAGGGAGCTTCAGTTGAGAAAAATCTCTTCATATGATTGGCCTGTGGGCAAGCCTGTGGTACATGTTCTTAATGACATATATGTTATATATAACACATATAAGGCCCTCTATATATGTTATGGTTGTGTAGCTTGGTCTTCTTGTAGAACTCTTACCGGCAGGAACAGGGGCTGTCCCTGACTCTTTTGCCTGGTTTTGGGACCCTTTCCCTCATGCTGGGTTGCCTCGTCCAGCCTTAATACAAGGGGAGGTGCCTAATCTTACTGCAACTGATTTGCCATATTCCATTGATATCCCTGAGAGGCCTACCTTTTTCTGAAGGGAAATGGAGGAGGAGTGGATGGGGCTGGGGGAGGTAGGTGAGGGACTGGGAGGAGAGGAAAGAAGGGAAACCGAGATAGAGATGTGATATATGAGAGAAGAATAAATAAAATAAATAAATAAATAAACTGGGTGTGTATTTGTAATTTCCATTCAGGGGAGGCAGAGGCAAACAGATCTGTGGGGTTCACTGGCCACATGGCCTAGCTTAATTGGTGAGCCTCGGGTCTCAGGGAAAGACGCTGTCTCCTCAGATAAGACAGACAGCTCCTGAGGAACAAACCTGAGGCCAACAGTAGGTGCCAGGACGGCCACTGGTTCCAGCTGTTAGCAGAATGCATGGGTCGGGGAGGCCTGTGAGTCACACGGAGTGTGAGTGTAACAGGGGTTTGTCCTCGTAGCTGAGAACAGTGCAGTAGCATTCACTGGGTCTAATGTACCAGCCTTCGCCGTCTCTTGAACACCGCGCACTCACTGGCCAAGTCTCCGCAAAGATTCCACCGGCCCTCCCACCTTCCTCTTCGGCTTTCTCTGAGTCCTGTGACATTCTGGTGTTCCTACTGTTGCAACGAGTGCTTCTCTCAAGGTGGGATGGGGGGGATGGCAAGAGCTTGGGAAAATGGCTCAAAGTTGTTTGAGGATCTGTGTTTCTGTTAGCACCTGTCAGTCACAGGGATCTGTGAGCTCGGGTCCCACACACAGATGGCTGCTGCTTCTCGTCTCTTTCTAGGCTGAGTTCCTGGGAGGGTGACAGTGCTGTGTGGCTCTGCAGTTGCTGTGCCCAGAGCAGCTTCTCCTGGCAGGGGCATTTTCCTTTGATGCAGTGGGACCTGTGGATAGAAGTCACTGCTGCGGGTGTTCAGAGAGGTGTGGGCTGGGCCTGTGCTCTGGAGTCCCTGCTTCTTGATGTAGCCAAGAGGGAACCATATCCATCAAGGGCAGCCTTGGGCTCTACTGCAGCCTTGGACACACGGAGACCCTAAGCCTGGCAGACCCAACCTGGATTTTTTTCCTATCCAGCCATGCAAGGGGGAAGCAGAGCTTGGGGGTCCTGGCCAGTTAGGGTGAACTGTTTTTGAGGGGATTCTGTCTTCTGATGCCAGCCAAGCAGATTATCCTTGGAGCCCCAGGGGATAGTGGGCAGGAAGCTGGCAGTGTCTAGGCTCGCAGGGAAAGCTGTTTAGACAAATTCAAACAAGTACCGCCATAGATCATTGCTGCTGTAAAACAAACTTAGCCTTGTGCTAATATTTTGGTTTTGTTTCCACTATACACACCTAGAAAAATGTGCGCGTCATCTTGGCTCACGACAGCAGCGTGCCTCCTTGTCCTGTGCCAGCACTGAGCCTCCAGATGAAAGGGAGGAAGTCCACAGTGGGCCGTGTGGTTGACACCAACAAGGCCAGTGCCGAGAGGTTGCTGCAGGCACCAGGCCAGCACCCTGGTGGCTAGGCTGACCTCATACTCTTCCCCAGTACCACTGCTTTGAAAAATGGGGAAACTGAGGCACAAAAGGTTACTCTTCCTACCCGCCCAGAGCCATAGGGTCACATATACATAGCTGGCATTCAGCTGGCTACTCCACCTCCCTCTGCCCCTGTAGGGCACTGTGTACCCCATTCTATTGGAGGCCACCAAGGCTTTTGTCACAGGTTCCTCCTCACTGAGTGGCTCTGCTATGAGGATACAAGTGTTTTTATCCATCCCTCTTTCCTGAGGGATGTCATAGTGTTTCCTCAAGCCCCATTCCTGAAGGTCGTGGTCTGAGTGGCTGAGAAAGGAGGCCAAGGCTTCATTCTTCGGTCTATTGGAACAAAACCCTAGGACCCCAGGGGTGGCCAAGGCTGGTTGTAGCTGTCCTCCAGGATAGCTCCTCATGCCACTGGCACCTGCCCCCAAGTTCACACTTAAGTGGGGTCCTCATTTTCCAAGTATGTGTGGCAGGCACAAGCAACTGCCGCTTTCAAGACAAGGTTGTGAAACCCCAGGCTGGAGTCTCCTTCAGTACTAGGGGCAGATGGTGGGGTGAGGCCTCCTGCCAGACTTGGGAGGAAGCCATCTTGCATACAGTCTGCCAACCCATTGGGCTTTCTCGGCTGATATTACCTGAGCGCTTGGCACAGCACTGAGACACCCGAGCTGAACACGCTGGCCTTAGAACCTGTGGAGAAGTCTGCTCACTGTTTTGATGGATATCTGTTTGGGACTATATATGGTGAAGTGCCATGGTTCTAGTTGGTGTCAGGCAGCAGGGAGTGAGGGAAGTCCTAAATGAGTGTTGTTTTTGACAGGGGAAAGGCCATGTCAAGGACCCTGTCTTAGTTAACGCTCTATTGCTGTGAGGAGACACCATGACCAAGGCAACTTCTAATAGAAAGCATTCAGTTGGGGGCTTGCTTACAGTTTCAGAGAGTGAGTCTGTGGTCATCATGGTGGGGAGCATGGCTGTAGGCAGGCATAGTGCCGGGACAGTAGCCGAGAGCTTGCGTCTGACCCACAAACAAGAGGGAGGCAGGGAGGGAGGAAGGGGCAGACAGAGGAAGAAGAGGGAGAGAGAGACACACACACAGAAAAAGACAGACAGACAGACACCGAACCTTGTGTGGGCTTTTGAAATCTTGAGGGCCACCTCCAGTGACACAGTTCCTCCCACAAGGCCACAAGCTCCCAACCCTCCCCAAACAGTCCACCATCGGGGAGCCGAACATTCACATATATGAGCCTAGGTGGGCCATTCTCTTTAAAACCACCACCAGACACTACCAGACACCAGATACCAGACACCAGACACCAGACACCCAGGGTTGCTGCAAAGCCCTCCATGAGTGAAGCTCAGAGGCAAGGTGGACCATTCCTCTCGTCTGCCTGCAGGAAATGTCCACGGTACCTTTCTCCCCTCAGACAGTTACAGCCTGAAGACTGCTCTCCTATAGAGCCTGCTCCTGCTGAGCTTAGCTGAACCTGCCTCCTTATTCAGTTGTAGATAATAGCTCTGCCTCCTGCCTACCCTGCCCCTGGGTCTCCGCCTGCTTGTTACCAGTCACAGCCCTTCGGCGGCCATGGGCTGTGAGGGACAAGGAGAGCTCACAGCAGGAGAAAAGATGTGTGTGGACTGTTGTCTGCATGAAAGCATCAGCTGTGAGAAGGTTGTGTAGTGTGTGCTTATGAGCAGGAGTGCTGGGGGAGACATTATCAAAAATGACATTTCTGGTCAGTGTTTCTATAAACATGCTGTGGTGCTGAGATGGGGGCTTGACCTTGGGTGCATGTGTGAGACGGTGTGGGAATGTCTGGTGTGTGTGTGTGTGTGTGTGTGTGTGTGTATGTGATTTTCCTAAGTGTGTATAAGATGGGCTTGAGACAGGATATCACTAGAGATGTTCCAGTTCATCCTCCTGCCTCAGCCTCCCGAGTGCTAGGATTACAGGTATGTGCCATCATGCCTGCCTTGCTTGTCTCCTTGACCTTGACCTTTGGGGCCACATGTGTGTTTGCTTAGGGGCATCCTAGCGTTCTGCAGCCACCCAGGGGACACTGAAGCTTTGCAGCGGTCTGCCCTGCGAGAGGATTTTCCAGGTTCTAGCCTGGCAGTACCGGAGAAAGCCTGCTTTCTGCTCAGTGGCAAGGCTCTCTGACCCCTGGGCCAGCCCAGCAGAACCTGGGTGAGGGGACAAGCATAGTGCTAGAAGCCAGACCACGTGCATTTTCTAGAAATGCCTGCTATGAGCAGCCCATTTCACGTAAAAGAAGAACAAGGGGTCCCTGGGGCCATACTCGGGACCTGGATAGGTGCGGGGATTGGCTGGGCATCTGCATAGGCGGTAGCTCTGCATGCAGAGGCCTCCAGAACAGCATCATGCACACTGCTGTCTGCACACTCGGGCCCTGCTAGGCTCACACAGCTGGAGTCTAGAAGCCAGGCTGCTCTCCAAGGCTCAGAGGAAAAGGACAAACAGGGGTCCGGTTGGTAGCTCAGAAATGGTTAACCCTTAATTACCACTTGAGCCTGAGTACTTAGCAATGTCTTGAGGGGTACCATGAGTCCAGCAAGTTCTAGTCAAGGCCTGGCCAATGCCCTGGGACCATGGGCCCTGCCCTGGAAGCAACCAGTCAGGAAACCTATCTCCATTGTTCCTCCAAGCCAGGCCTTGATGGGGGGGTGGGGGGGAGAGGAGACCACACCCTAGAGAAGGTTCTGTGGCCTACTCCTGGCCCCCTCTACTGAGGGCATGTTATTAGACCTCAGAGAAGGGTAATAGCTCAGAAGCACAGAGAGGTTCTCAGAATTTCCCACAGAAAAGTGGATTTTCCTGTGAACTTCAGCATGGCTGGAAAGACTTGAGGAAACCACTGTGCACAGTGCTTCTGAGATTGATTTTTCCCCCTCTGCTTTGCTCATGACCCAGCAGACCCAGTAAGCTGCTTCTGGCCCCTGGTCTCTATCTACTGAGGCTTGCAGCCCCTGGCAGGTAAGGGACTGTGGGAGGGAGGAGCTGAGGTTTCAGTCCTGCTCTGTGGAAGGGCATCCCCGTGGAGAGTCTGGCTGAAGGGACCCGACTCTGCTATGTGGATGCAAGTGGCCCCTCTGAGGCCCAGTAAGGATCCCGGGGGAGGTTCCGCAGAGGGAGAGGTTGGCTGTACTTGGTTCCCCCAGCCGAGGGGCATCCTGGCTGGACAGTTGTCATGGTGGAAGGGGGAGTGGTGCTAGCCTAGACCTCAGCTGGCCTGAGCCACCCTTGAACCCACAACCCCTGCTCTGAGCCTCCTAGTCTCTTGCCAAGTCACACAGTCTGGAGGCCTCGGGAAGCCAGGACTGCGTGGAGACCCCAGTGTGACCCCGGGACTGTGAGAGGAAGAGCCCTTCTGAGGTTCTCTCCTCCTCCACCTGGCTGCCACCTTCACTGGGCAAGGATACCTGGAAACACACGGAGATTTCACAGTGGCTCTGGTTTGAGGCAGGAAAAAACCCTACAAGGGGCCCCTAGACAGGGTTTTACACAGTCTCTGCTAGCCTGGGAGACTTGAGATCCAGGGCCAGTGGGCTCTGCAGCCCTAGCCCCTTGCAGTACAGGAGGGCTGAGGGGGTGCCGGTGCAAGCCCGACTCTGTTGCCTCCAGGAAAAACACCTGTTATTTTTAGTCTGCATTGTCAGCTTTTGTTGGCGCACAGAGGGTGAGGTGCCGCTGCAGTTCCATTTTTAACACACCTTGGAGGAGGCTGTAAGCAGCCCTGGTGCCTCTTGCATCCCTTAATATATATATTAAGATATATATATCTTCTTCCCAATATAGTCTAGGAGGCCAACCTGGCCTGGGGCCTCAGGGTCATAGGTACCCAAAGGATGTGCCCTCCCGAAGGCTGTTGAGCTCCCATTCCACAGAACAGGTGGAAGGGGCTGTAGAGTGGGCTGTGAGTGCCCTTTAGTGGGAGTTGACAGTGAACAAAAACACAGTGGAAAAGATGCCCTGGTGAGGCTATTCCTGTAGGCAGGTATGGTGTGTTGGAGGCTGTCGTGAGATCCAGCAAGGCCCAGGAGCACCCCAGTACCTGCCTGGACCTAAACATAGGCTACCATACTCTCCCTGGGAGCACTATACCCTCGCTCCTGGGAAGCAGATAGGGCACTAGGCGCAGAATCACTGACTCCCTTCTGGGCAGAACAGGATGGCCAAGGCAGGGTCCAGGCCCAGGAAGGAAGATGCTATCGACCTGTGAGGCTCCATCCACAGCCAGAAACACTGATGTCCAATGCTCAGGAACTAATGAGGTGGGATCATTCAGACCAGTAAGGGCGCTTACGTAAGGCCCTAGAAAGGGCAGTTTGGGGTGGCTTAGAGGTCGCAGAATGTTCCAGCAGGGCCTCTCTTGCTGCCGAATCTTCCCACGTGTCCTTGGTTTGCCCTGTGTAGCCCAAACTCAAGTTCTGTCACCCCGTGTCCCAGAGGGGCTTGCACACAGGCCTTGCCAGACAGAAAAGTTCCTCCACCCATTCCAGAGAAATCCCCCCCGAGGGGGGCAGCATATGACTGTCGACTGTGCAGGGGTAACCTAGGGGCTCAGCGCTGTGGGCTACACTGCTGAGGTCAGCTAGTCTGAGTCCCAGCCATGCTCTACGCGGGTACCCAGGGACCTACGCCTACCCTGAATCTGCAGAGGCATGGCGAAGCCCAGCCAGGCCCTGAAAGTAGATGGATGAGCGCCCGTGCCTGCGGAAGCAGAATCTGGCCCAGCAGCAGGGAGGCTCTGGGTAGGGTGTCTCCATCCTGCGGGATGTCAGGAGAAGAGTGCAGCTTAGCTCACGAGGCAGTCACAGCCCTCCCTTCTGACGTCCCCCAGGCCTGCAAGGCCCCGCATCACTCCGCCCGTTAGCCTGTGGTCACCTCGTAGTATTTCTGGTAGAGACTTAATGGGAACTGAGCTCATGCTTACACATAGGAAAGTGTGGTCTGTGTTTTGCTCAGATTTCTTACCCAGATTTCAGATCATTAATTCTGAAGGAAAAAAAAAGAAAGAAAGAAAGAAAGAAAGAAAGAAAGAAAGAAAGAAAGAAAGAAAGAAAGAAAGAAAGAAAGAAAGAAAGAAAGAAAAACAACTGAAGAAGCAAGCTCTCGAGACAGTATAGAAACCTACCCAGAGAGCTGTTAGCTCCTATCAGTCAACAGCCAGGCCCAAACTCATCAGTCAGAACTAGCCCGAGAGGGCTCATCACCTGCTACAGGAGACACCATCTCCCCCACCAGAATGCCAAGAGGCTTGGCTGGGAACATGTGAGGACTGGCACGGAGCAGAATGATCTCACTGCCAGGCTTTAAAGTCCGTGCCTAGCTGAGCAATCCAGCCAGGAGTGAGAGATGCTCCCTCCCTACACACAAGGTCTCCTTACATGTCCTCCATTCCTTTATGCCTCATAGCCCACGCTAGCCTTGTACTCGTGACCCCCTTGCCTCAGCCTCCCACGTGCTGGGACTGCAGCCTTTCTGAGTAGAAGAAGCCAGGCTCGCCAGGCTACACAAAGACAACTCCGTTGACATAATACACAGGAAAAGACATCATAGATAGAAGCTGGACATGAACTAACTCTTGGTTTCTGCCGCAGCTCAGCTTAAGCTTTTGTCTGACCCGAAAGCCAGTGTAACGTAGGGTTTCTGAGCCAGGGTTTTCAGTGACGCCAACATGGGTCCCAGAAGCCCCTCTGGACACAGTAGGACTGGTCTATGAGTGGCCAGGACAGAAGTGCCATCCTTAAGGTGGCCCACCTCACCACCCAGCCTCCTACAACCTGGCTGGACTATTGGCTGAGCATCATGAGAGCCAAGGCCAACATGACAACCTGGGCCCCCACCGCCGTGCCCTATCTCATGGTGTCCACTTCATTTCCTGGGTGGGTTGTGGCCCTGGGTGTTTCATGTGGCGGCCAGACCAGGGAGCAAGCCTCACTGTGGGGAGAGGTCCCCATGGAAGCATAGGCCCTGTCAGCTGGTGGAGACCAAGGTGGAGGAGAGGCCTGGCCACTGGTGACTTAGCTGACCCCACCTGGATGGGACAGCCCTGTGTGGGCCCTGTGTAGATGAGAATCGGCACAGCATCAGGATCCAGGGTGTGGGAACTGACAGGCTATCTTAGACCATTCCATCCAATAGCCACTTGCCAGGAAAAAGCTGGCTCTGGGCTAGCCCAGGACTCGGATTCTGGGTCTCCTGGATTCCAACAGTGCTGTCAAAAGCCCCTTCAAGGGTTCTGACTAGACGGCAATGGGCAGTGTATTGACCCTTCTCCTAAGAGAAGGATCCAGAAAGGGTGGGTGGCCTGTAGGATGTCTCTATCACTGGATGCCCAGACTCTAAGCAGTTGGTAACAGCAGATACAGAGGAGAGGGTTCAGGCCAGCCTCTGCCCTATACCAAAACTTTAGTCTTTGGCCCTAAGCTTGGCAGGACTGCCAGCATGTAGGCTGAGGGGGCACGGCTGGTCGAGGCTGGAGGCCCCCCGTTAGAGCTGTTGAATCAGTCCTGTGCTCCTCTAGCCCCTAGCCCTCCCCACACCCTTCCTGAGTCTGCTGTCTGCTCATTAAATCCCTGCAGGCTGCCCCAGAGGGTGAATCCATCTCACTACACCATAAACACTGTCCAGGATCGATGGCAGCTGGGGTAGATGGGGCCTCGGAGGGCTCAGGAGCTGTTGGGAGCCAGCCAGAATCTGTGTTGTCCTGGCAGGATGCCGGGGCACTTGGCTCGAGGGTATCCCTGGGATGTGCCGGGCCAGGCTTCTGCAAGAGCTGTGGTGGACAGCATAGTGTTTGGGGCAGGGGGGAGGGAGAGAGCTGCCTCCTGGGTGTGTGACCAACTGCTCCCAACACTGACTGGCACCAGTGCCCTCCCCCAGGCCATGGGACACAGAGCTGTGGCTGGTGTGGGTGTGTCCCGTTAATCAAAGTTTCCATTGTTATGATCTTGTCTGTTACAGAATTTGAAAACTAACAAGCAGTTCATACCCTTGGACTCTGGTGGTCACAGACAGAGCAGCACTGTGGCTAGCGGACACACACTGGGTGGTATTGCCATCTGGTTAGCTCCAGAATTCGAACCAGCTCAGACAGACACGCCCAAGGACCCACTAGCTGCCCCTGTGACATTCCCTTTCCTCCTCCTCCTCCTCCTCCCATCACTGTGCTAGCCAGCCTCTCTGATGTCATGACAGTACCTGGCATGGGCAGCCTGAGGGAAAGGACTTACCTTGCCCACTTCTTCAGAGGATGGAGTGCATCGTGGTGGGGAGGGTGAGGCAGAGGCGAGCGGCTGACACCATGGAGGCCAGCGGGCAGAGACCGAGTGACCTGGTGCAGGGGCGGGCAAGCGTAGTACCAGCATGTGTTCTCTGTCAAATTAAGTAGTCCTTTCCATCTGCTTGCTGGACAGTAGGCTGGAGGAGGGGAGGCTTAAGCGCAAGTGCTAGGCCTGTCCTGAAGTGAATTATTTAGCAGGAAACATCTCAGGAGATCCATCTGGCTTCGGAGCTTTGGTTTCCTCACGAATCACTCGATGCCAGCAGGTGACCCGGTAGCTTCCAACTGGAGCATGCCAGCCAGCATTGGGGGTGACTTAGGTGGTAGACCCCAGGTGAGTGTGACAGATGTCACGCTTCACCCTGGAGCCATCTTCTCTCTTTTCCCTCTGTGCCCCTCTTTCCCTCTTCCCTCTCTCTTTTCTTCTTTTGGCCTTGTTCCTCTTGCCGTCTCTCACTCACAGTGCCTTCACTGTGGTCTCACACCTACAAGACGAGAACTTCCATTGTACAAAATCCCTAGCCAAGGGGCGCCATCAAAAGGGACTCAGGGCCCTGCTGAGACATCTTGGCAATTGAGAGGGACCTGAGTGTGAACCTAGAATCACTAAGCCTTTGGGCATATCTGTGAGAGACTCATGATTATGTTAATGGATATGTGAAGGCATCATTTTAACTGTGGGCAGGGCCATTCCCTGTCTAGGAGACCCTGGCCTGGGTAAAGATAGACAGCATGAGCTGGGTGACAGCAGCGTTTTTCGCTACTGTCTGTTACTGGTTAGGGAGGTAACGTGACCAGTTGATGAACTATTACCCAGAATTAGGAGTTTAACCTGTTTCCCATTAAGCTGCCTTTTGTCAGGGTGTTTTTATCACAGCAACAGGGAAAGAAACTCAAGGCAGACGTTGGTGCTGAGATGTGGGGCCATTGTGATAAACCAGAGTGTGCGGTGCCCATGCCGCAGAACAGTTTTGTGACTAGACTCTGGAGGAGTTTGGAACTTGGGTTAGAAAAGCTGTTGAATGCTGTGATTAGAGCTTAATGGGCCATCCTGATGGGAGCTCGGAAGACATCGACGTTCATAGGAATACAGACAGTGGAAGCCTGGCTCAGGAGGCTTCAGGGTTGGTCAAGGACTCCATCGGAACTGGGGAAGGAGCCATTTGTAAGCTACATGGGCCAAGAGTCTGCCTGCGTCTTGAGAACCTGAGGGGAAGGTGAGTTTAAAGATAATGGACTGGTTTGTTTAGCAGAAATTTCAGGATAGCAGAATGTCCGCCTTGGTGCTGAGAAAGCAGCTGTGATTTTTAGAGATCAGCACCACTTAAGAGACGTCTTGTGTGCTGTGCTGGCACCTTAGGAGACCTCACTCTCAGAGGCTTTCGTCATGTTTGGCTCCAAATTTATTTAAAGAAAAAAAAAAAACTGAAGCTGAAAGGTTCCCTGTTTCTCAAAAGCAACTACCTAGACAAGTGTTTTCCTGGGGTTAGCACACGCGGAATGTTAAAGCTCTGGGCAGTGGGGAGGGTCAGCCTCCATCTTGAGATGATGGCAGAGCTTGCAGAGTCATCCATGTGATAATGGTTTTGAAGGCGTGAAGGATGGAATATTGAGGTGGTCGTGAGAAACATCGGAGGCCAGTGTGTGGCAGGGTTGGAGTCCTTGCAAAAAGGCCAGGGAGGCTGTCGCATGAAGCTGTAAAGATAAGGCCTACGTTGCAGCGGAGGTCCTAGGATGTTGGGATGGAAAGGATCATGGGACATGTACTGAGGAGAGCTACAGGAATAGGCTAGAGCTGGTCCAGGAGAACCAGTGTGTGCTGAGTGTAGCAGAGCTGCAGGAAGGAGGGTTGGGGGGCTGCCTAAGCCTTTGTAGCCCAGGAGCCCAGTTGATTATATTGCCAGGTGCGAGGCATGAAGCTGTAGGATTTAATGTTGCCCTGCTGTAGTTTGGTCTTGTTTTGATCTGTGTTCTCCCCATGTCTCTGTCTCTGCCTCTGTTGCTATCTCTGTTTCGCTGTCTCTGTCTGTCTCTGCCTCTGTCTCTCTCTGTCTCTGTCTCTTTGTCTCTGTCTGCCTCCATCTCTACCTCTGTCTGTCTCCATCTCTACCTCTGTCTGTCTCTGTTTCTGCCTCTGTCTGCCTCCATCTCTGTCTGTCTCTGTCTTTGTTTCTCTCTGTGTGTCTTTGTCTCTCTGTCTCTGTCTGTCTCTGCCTCCCTATCTGTCTCTCCTTCTCCTTTCTTTCCAGGGTCTTACTATGCAGTCTTGGCTGGCTTTGAACGGGCTGTGCAGAGCAGGGTGGCCTTGGACTCAGAGGTCCCTCTCTTCTCCCATGATGGGATTGAAGGGTCTAATTGTTTTTGCTATGTCTTCATTCTTCCCTTTGGGAATAGTATTATTTACTCTGTGGCATATTTTGGGTATAAACAACTATTTTATAGTTGCTCACAGGAACTCACAGGAGACTTTGGGTTTTTAAAGCGTTGGAATCACCAAAGACTGTGGGGACTTTTGAAGTTGGGCTGACTGCATTAGAACATGGAAACAAGCTTCCAAGTGATGTGTTTGGGGGTCAGGTTGACTAAGTGGGGCAGTTGTGATGTTTAGCATTTATGGTCAACTTGTAAGAATCCACAGTTCCTTGGGAGGTGGGCCTGGAGGTATGCCTATGGGATTATCTTGATTACATCAACTGGTGTTAGAAGAGCCATCTTAATTGTGGGTAGGACCATTTCCTGGTTGGGGTTCCTGGACTGTGTAAGTGGACAAAGCCTGCTGAGCGCAGGCATGCATGCATTCATCATTGCAGTTCTTGCTTCCCTGACTGCCCCAGTATGGAGGACTATAACCTGGAGTTGTGAGCTGAAATAATCTTTCCTCCCTGAAGTGGCTTTCCGCAACGTATTTTGTCCTGGCAAGGAGAAACTAAGGAAGTGGTAGAGGGCAGAGACGAGGCAGCTGCCAGAGGCTTAAGGAGAGATGGTTGGGGTCAAAGGGGCATGGTCCTGTAGTGAGGCAGCCCCCATTGAAGAGGAGGCTCTCTGGGTGGCCTGGGAAGCCTGTAGGTGGCTAAGTGCAAGTCCAGCGGCCCCGTGCTGAGGCCACCTGGGCGGTGAGCAGATCCCAAACTGGTGCCGGGGGCAGGCACGAGATCTGGTCCCTACAGTGCCTGTGCAGTCAAGGAGGCTGGGTCCCTCCGGCCTGTCCATCAACAGTACTGCTCTTCTTTCTTGGACCCAGTGTGTTCTTTCTAGGAATGTGAGTGAATACAGATTGGCTAATGACAGCGAAACTCACCAACACCCCAACCCCCTAGATGCCTTCCACCTCTCCACTTCGGCCCTGCTGTGTGGTTATTTTGTGCTCTGTGTGTCCTCTCTTGACAGGCTGTGTCTGTCCTTCGGGGGCTCTGAGTGCCTTCTGGCATGCATACGGGTGTGACTGTTTAACATAGCTCTTTGTAAAGTCGATGACTTCCACATTCTGACATGACACGGAAAGAGATGGTAACTATTACGGTGGTCTTATGTCTTTTCTCTGCCTACTGTGTATTTGGGGACTGTCCCTCGTGGTATGCCCATGGAGGGTGCAGGTGTCACTTTGCCCATCAGAGCCCCTCCCCTATCCTCCCTTTCACAGATTGGATGGGAGCCGAGCATGTCAGCAATCTGTCTGAACCCTCTTAGGGTTCTTGCTCATCACACCCAGGTGAATGGCGCCTCCCTTTCCCTGTCCGTGGGCCCACCATAGGGTACAGCCGTCATCAACACAATAGAAGAGACCCGACTCAAAACTTGGGGAGACCCAAATGACTGAAAGCACTGGACGTGGCTCAGCACCGCTGGTCTCTAAGGAGACAGACACACAATGAAACTGCAGAATAGTTCTATACCCATTAAGGAGTGCCACTGATAAACTAGACAGCTGCAAGAGTTACAATGGCAACATGATACCTTCAGGGACAGCTCGGAGACCAAGGATACACCAAGAGGTGACTGAGGAAGGGCTAGGATGAAGAAAGCCATGCTGTGAGAGGGATGACAGAGACCAAAATGTGATAGATGAGACAAAAAAAGTCAAAGAATCCAAGAACAGTGGTTCCTAGCACTTGGGGAAATGGCAGTAGCCTGACCATGCGTGGCTGCTTCTCTGAGGTGGAATATCACGCGGTAAGTTTGTGGAAAGCCTCCCGTCTCCAGGCCTGAGGCCAGATGCTCGGCACTTTTCTAGTCAACCACATGTAAGTCCTAGGAGCTTTTCAGAGGAAATCTGAGGGAAAAAATATAATAAAATGGCTTAACTAGGTGGAATGCTCATTTCTCTAGGCAAGGTACTCCTAGGCTGGGGCCTCTGTGCTCTGGGCTCCTATTTTACAGTCAACCTTAATACTTGGATGCTAATTTGTAATCCCAGGAGAAATCTGACCCAGCAGCCATCACTTCTCTATCTTCCAGCCAAGTGAAGAGAGGAACCGTTATTTCCACAGTGGTAGGTCAGACTAGGGTGTAGCCTACTTCTGAATGGCTATAAGACCAGAACAGAAATGATGAACGGAAGGTGCTGGGGCCATTAGCCCCTCAGACACGGGGAGCTCCCAGGCTGGTGAACTCGGTGGTCCCAGGGCTTTTCTTCTCACCAGGAGCCAGGCCACGCTTTGCCACCCTCCTGCCTCATACTCCAGCCTCTTTGGAGGGAAGCAGAGGAGACATCGCTGGACTCCACCTCCCTGGATTCTAGAGCACTTGGGGCAGTGTTGAGGGGCTCAGGCAGCTCCGCCGGACTACTGACAGCTGTGCAACTGTATTCACCCCAGTGTGGCTGAGATGATAAATCAGGCTTTGCTTTGTGGTCCTTGTGTTGTCAGGCAGATCCTGAGCAAGTGTGCAGAATGCGGCGGCTGTGTTTTTATCACCAGTTTCAACAGAGTTATTTTTAGCTTGAGGGCTCAGGGAAGCCTGACCCCTTAGCTCAAAGCCGGGGTGTAAAAATAAGCCAGCACCTGCATGACTACTTTATCTAGCAGGTAGAACATTCCAGAGCATGCATGGCCTCTAGGGAGGGAGGCACAGCACCAGCCCATGAGGCTCAGCTCTCTATGGTACGAGAGGGGCCTTGTCCTGACAGTAGCCAGCCATGGTGCTGGGCAGCGAGAACCTGGGCACAGTGCTGCCTGGAGTGGAGTTAAGAGACCAACAAAGCCTTTCTTTCCATAGAGGAGCCCTCTACCCAGCTGGGCAGAGCTGCCAAGAAGCCTGACAGGCACATGTTTGAGTTCACTGGTGAAGACGGAAGAGCCTGAGGCCTGGGGGTGGCTTGGATGGTATCTTCGGCAGGTTGGGAAAGTGACCATCAACACACCTCAGTGATGATATGGGAACCAGGGCTTGAGAATCCCCACTTTGCCCCATCAAGAGAGAAAGATCCTAGAAGGGGCCACAGGCACTGGTACTCTCTTTAGCTGTGTTAGGTGGGACAAGTAATCAGGGTGTTCAGAGAAGGGCCACAGCCCTGAGCTGCTGAAGCCAGACACAGGGACAGGTAGAGCTGGAGCGTGAGCCACAGTCTGATTACACAGACCTGACGGGACTCCTCCTCCCCTCTGCCCGCTTCCCCTGCAACACAGCCTACTACTCACTGCTGCCATGGACCCCAGAATTCAGAGAGGCTACACGATTCTTGGGTAGGACAGTCCTGGACCCCAGGAGTGGTAGACCACAGAATAGATTCCAAGCTTCCCTGGTTATTGTGACAAAGATGGTCCCCCGGGGCATAAAGATGAGGGGCTTGTTAGAGGAGAGGTCATGTGTTAGGAAAAAATACAACTTTTCCATTAAGAAATGCATCTCTGAGAGACAGCTCAGTGAAGTGTTAGCCACTCAAGCATGAGGACCTAAGTTCAGATCCCCAGTGCCCATGTGAAAAGCCAGGCACAGCGATACATGCCTGTAATCTCAGCCCTGGTGTGTGTGTGTGTGTGTGTGTGTGTGTGTGTGTGTGTGTGTGTAGGCAGGAGGGCCCCTAGGCATGCTAGCCTGAAAGGCTAGCCAATCTGTAAGTTGCAAGTTCAGTGACAGATCCTGTTTTTGTTGTTGTTTTTGAAAAATGAGGTGGAGAACAGTCGAAGAAGACACTGAATCCAGACCTCCATATGAGCATGTGCATGTGTGTATGACTCCATAAGAAAAAGGAATCCTGTTACACACACACACACACACACACACACACACACACACACTCACACACACACTCCTGCGTTCATGAGGACCTGTAGCTTTGTCCCCACCTCTGGGTCTTGACCCTGCTCTCCTTGTACATCCAGGTGCACTTCCTCTCTGTGGGTGTTCCACAGTAGGGCTCATCTCACCTGTTGACACTGGGTGCCTCAAGCTCAGGGTGGACACGCCTGGGACAGATTTGAGTGTGTGTCAATGGCCAGTGTTCTTAAAAGCCCCAAGGTCAGCTGCCCTCAGCAGTGGCAATCCCAATTCCTGCCTGCCCTGGCCTGGCCTTCATTTTGTCCTTCAGTTTCCCAGGACCCATAGCTGGATTTAGGGTATCCTGGTTCCAAGACAGACGGGTACTACGTGACCCTTGGAGGCCTGGGCTGGGTCTGTCTGTCTGGTCCTCATCAGACTGTGTCGTCGGCCCATCCTCCCCCTCTAAGAACCTGACCTGCCTCCTCCCCTCCAGGGAGCTTTGTGTGGGACTAAATGGGGCACTTGAGAGTTCAAGGGCTGGAACTAATACGACAAGGGGTGCTGAGGACAGAGGACAAAGGGGTCTTTAGTGATGTCCTCCCCATAATGGCTCTTGCTGGCACTCACCCTGCAGCAGCCTCACAGGGATGAACCCTGCATTTCCCAGACCTGAGCAAACGGTTGCCCTTGCACCAGCTCACCATAACAGGACCCTGTCTTGACAGAAAGAGGCTGGCGAGCTCCTGGCCCCACCAGCCTCCCTTGGCACTGCCAACTTGTCAAGGCTGTTTCACGGTCTTGTCTGCTCTCCAATCTAGGCAGTGTCAGGCCCTAAGGGCTCCGTTGGGAACAAGTTCTCTGATCCCTGACCACCCAAGCAGGTGATGTCATGGACAGGGCACAAATGTCAGGGTCTGGTAGTTCATGGCATTCAGGAGTGACTTCCCAGTTACAAAGCGTGTCCTGGCTCACAGGAATCTCTTCCACCCCCGTGTTCCTTTCCGTGTCCTTCCATGGCTATGTTCTCAGAGTCAGCCCGTGAGCTGGATGCAAGTCACTGAGTCAGGTCGAACTGTGGACCTTGCTGCACTGTAGCCATCTCCCAATGCCCATCTGATCTAATCCCTCAGGCTGGTTCCTCTGACCCAGGGACAGGAGGCTTGTGTAAAAGATGAAGAAGCCCTGGGCTAGGATAGCTGCTGTCACCAGAGACCAGAGGGGCAGCCTCAGCAGGCACCTGCCAACCTCACAGGGACCACAGTTAGGGCCAGCAGTGGACAGGAATCAGTCTCCCAGGAGGCCCTGGTACATGGTCTCTCACAGACGGTCCTTAGACCTCAGGGAATTTTTGCCAGAATTCTATGAAACGTGGTATTCCTTCCTCTTAAAGCCCTCAAGGCATGTTGAGTGGTTACCTCGGAAGTCATAGAGCAGGCATCAGGGCCTCTATTAAACCTGAAGGAATGGAGAGAGACTATTTAGGGTCCCTGGAACCAGCCCTCCTCAGCTAATGTATGTGTGTGGGGGTGACATCTACCCCAGGAGTCCTCCAATGAGGCTGCAGCAACTTTAGAGGCATCCGTCTCCCTCTTGTCCATCCAACCTGCCTTTGTGAAGTGTTCCTAGCTTGGAAAGTAGGCCGCTCTGGGCTGGTCGGGGAGGGCTTGGACCCCACGCCGTGGAGCTGCTGGGCAGACTGGCTGCCTGGCTGAAGGCATTTGATTTTCTGACTCAGATGTGTATTTATAGCAGGCAGCCGCTCCAAGGACGCACTCTCCTCTGTGGCGGGAGCGCTGCAGGAGCATCAGACAGCGCTGTCCTTTCCCTGCTGTGCTGAGGAGATGCCTGCCCAAGGGGACAGACGGAGGGCTTGGAAATGGGGCCACTTGGACCACAGAGGGACAGCCCAGGCACAGGGGCCAACTGTGTGTCCCACGTGGGCCGCAGGATGCCTCTCTGAGCACCTGCCCACTGTCTCTTTGCCTGTAAGCCAGTCCTTCCCCACAGGGGGACCTGGCTGTTCTGGGGACAGTGCGTGTCTTCAGACCCTGTGCTGACAAAGCCAGTCCCTCCCTGTGTGTTTCCCATTTGTACTGGGGACAGATGTCTGGGACAGTACCAGTGTCACTTTCTCTCTTTGTTCCCCTTTGTGGGGGTCCCAGTCCTGACAGGCCAGGTTACCAAAGTGCTTGTCTGGGCTCAGTTCATCAGCTTTAGGGTAACCCCATGGGTCACCTTGGCGCTATGTCCTCCAGTTGTCCCACTGTAGCCACAGAGGCAGAGGAAGCAGCTGAAGGAAGGTTGAAGGGCCCCCAGGTGACAGACATGGGCAGGGCAAAGCCATAGTCCCAGTATCTTGGAGCCTGAGTCCTGGGACTGGAAGCTCCTTCCTCTCAACCCCAGGCTCTAGGCAGCTGTGTTCGGGGAGAAACACCCAACCCTGGGATGGAGGAGTAGGCCTTCGTCACTGACCTCCAACCCAAGAGGGCATGCCCAAACCCCTCTTTCTGTTTCCCCCTTCATGAGGGCCAGGGGCAGAACCACAGAGACGCAGCACTGGGGCCTTCAGTCCCTCAATGTCTTGGTCATTGAGCTTGCCAGAGGAACAGAAGCTCCTGTTCTGTTTACAGCCTGTGAGAGGTTTGCAAATCTTCTCACCCAGAGAGACCTGACCTCTCAAGGCATGGGGGATACTGGATGTTTTGGTTCGAGCCCAAACCAGTACTGCTTGTGTCTGGGGAACGCCGCCGGTCCGTGGAGATGCTAGGGAAGGGGCAAAGCAGTCTATAAGATCCTTGCAGCCACAGCCTTTCCTGCATAGCCATCTGACAGCCCTTTCACAGAGAGACTTGCAGCCACAGAGTTCTTGGCCAGGACCTTCATGTCTTAGGAAATGTCGGGTTTTGTGCTTATTTTTAGCTTCAGGAATGTGACGTTTGATAGTATTTGGGTTTTTGAGAGGGGCCAGTTTTAGCATAGAGTTGTGTCCCTTGACCCCATGCCAGGCCTGGGGCAGTCCCGACTAAAAGCAAGGGTGGCAGTCCCCCCACTGGAAAAATGCAAGCGATCCAGGTCTGTCCCTGAAAAGAAGCAGTATGGGAGCCTCATGTCTCTGGCCAGGAGAAGCTGGGTTCTGCTGAGTGCGAACAAGCAATGCTCCAGGCTGCTTCTGTGAGTTGCCCAATGGAGGGTCCCATCTCCCCACCCTGGGGGCCTGCTGCTGTGTGCCAATAGTCTGGTGGCTTCCGATGGTACCCTGGAAGGTAGGGAGAGCAGCGTCGAGACAGGCAGCCTGTCTGTCAGAAGAGGGAACAGAATCTGTAACTATATGGCAGAGGACTTCTCTGGGAGCTTTGGAGCACAGCTGGCACATCTGTGGGCTCCCCCAGGGCACCGGAACTCCAGTCACCTCATAGATCTCCCCTCAGGGGACCCTCGGCCCTTTACTCTGGCATGTTTTATTTGTGACACCCGGGTGCCACACCCCCAGACCATATACTGCCCATCTGTCATGACTCTATCCACCACATTGGTTGACAGCTTGCTGCGGGCCTCCTGTTCTATAAGCTCAGCATTTCTTGACCTGGCGCCCATCAACGAAGCAGTTTCATAAGAACTGAACCAAAAATAAATTACTAAGTAACTAAAAAAAAATTAAATGCCAAGTGATCAAATAATATAATCAATAAATGGGCAAATGAATTGACCTGACCATGCTTTAAGAAAAAATAAAAAAAGTACAAATAGCTAATAAATACACTGAAAAGCTTTTATCCTTGGCCACCAGGGAAATGCAAATCAAAACCACTCAGCAAGTCGACCTCACCCATGGGAATGGCTGCCGTTCAGAGGACTAAGGGCAGCCGTGCTGGTTAGAGGTGGAGAGAAAGACAGCCCTGCACAATGCTTCAGAAAGTGTGAAAGATGCAGCCGTTAGAGAAACCTGCAGGGAAGTTCTCCAGAAATAGAGCTATCGTATAGCCCAGTTACACCACCCCTGGGGCGTGTAACTCACAAAATCGAAGTCAGCATTCAGCAAAGAAAAACACCTAAACGCTTGTGTTTGTCATAACACCATACACGGTAGCCAAGCTATGGAACCAGCCTAAGGGCCCACCATGGAGGAGTGACCAGGAAAAATGAACGTACACACAGTGGACTATTAGTCAGCCACGAAGGAGAATGAGGTCACCTCACTTGCAGGAAAATGGACGGAACCAGGGGTCACTGTGCTAAGTGAAATAAACAATCCAGACCCGTGAAGACAAATGTCTCATCTCTTCTGTCACGTGTGGAACCTAGACTGAAATTAAAGTCATGGAAGTGGAAGAGGACTACTCAAGACGGAGGGTCCGCTGGGAGAAGGGGACAAGAGAGGGTAGCAGAGGTGAGTATGTGCAGAGTGGGTGATAGGCATGATGGAGTTGTCACAGCGAAACAATTTTCAATTAAAAATTAAGCAGAAAGCTGGAAGGTCAAGGTCAAGGAAGTTGTTTTGTGTTGGGGCTTTGTTTTCCGTTTTTGTCTTATGTATGAAGTGTTCTGCCTGCACTTATGCCTGCAGGCCAGAAGAGGGCATCAGATTCTTTTATAGATGGTTATGAGCCACCATGTGGTTGCTGGGAATTGAACTCGGGACCTATGGAAGAGCAGACAGTGCTCTTAACCTCTGAGCCATCTCTCCAGCCTTGATTTTTTGTTTTTAATGGAGAAAAAGTGTATAAAATTGTGCACACAGGAAAGAACACATAGAAAGTAGGGAGATCAGCCTGGGGACTTTGACAGCTACAGCAGGTACAGAATGAAGACACAGGAACTTTGCAAGGGGAGGGGACACATTCAAAGAATTGACAAGAAAATGCCAGAGTTTTGAGGAACGAATAGGAAGATACCATGGTTCTGACATTGCTCGTCAGACCCAAGTGTTGAACCACCAAGCAAACAAGAAGTTTCTGAAGCCTGGGGGAGAGGGACTGCTACCCCAGAACCACAACTGTGAGGCCCACACTGGAGTCCCATTGCTGGGCATCCTGAGGCTGGGTGCCCATTGGCGCCCTTCCCAATCTTCTGAGCCTCAATGGCTGGGAACCAAGAATTTTATACCAGCCTGATAGGTTCATTTGAGCAGGGGCTCAGCACACTTCCCACCTGGCTTAGAATAAGAATTGAAGTAAGATCAAACAAAAAGTGGTCCATGCCAAGAATGTAGAGGATGCAGGTGTGGTGGCACATGCCTCTAACCCCAGCATTGAGAAGGCAGAGGCAGGAGGATCCCTGGAAGTTAGAGGCCAGCCTGGGATATAAAGGAACACCCCATCTGAGGGGTTAAGGGAGGGAGAGAACAGACGGAGGGGGGAATCTGGTGATGAGCTGGACACTGTGAGGTTGGGGGTGGAGGGGTACAGAGGCCCTTGCAAACCCAGCTCTTAAATGGACAGAGACCTCTCATCACAGCGCAGTTGAGCCAAGGGTTGTACGTGCTGATGGCAAATTCCTGTCATCAAGAAGGAAGAGGAGCCGCTGGAAACTCTGAGACAAACGTAACACTGTGCATGTCATTCCACGCCCCAAGCTGGGAGGGAACTGAAGCGTGGGGAGGGCTCTGCTGAGGTGTGAGGGGACAGGCTGCACATGCTAAGAATGCGTACCCCATCTCAGGACACTACAAATTCCAATTAAAGCACTGGAAGTGCCCACCTCCAGGTCTGAAGTGTGACAGGAGACTGCTCTAAGGCAGCGGTTCTCGGCCTGTGGGTCGTGACCCCCACAGGCCGGGCTCACATTTCAGATAGTCTGCATATCAGATATTTTACATTACAATTCATAGCAGCAGCAGAATGACAGTTACGAAGTAGCGACAAAAATAACTGTGCATGGGGCTCTCACAATGTGAGGAACTGGATTAAACGGCAGCAGCGTTAGGAAGCTTGAGAACCGCTGTTCTGGGTGAAGCCTCCGGCTCAGGGAATGGGAAGGGATGGGAGGCCACAGTCTTACACTAAAGCATGGCGGGGAGGAGCCTGGGCCTGCCTTCTCTTTCTCGTTTGGTTGCGCGTCCATTTTCTGTGCTGGCTGGAGAAGCTAGAGGTTAAATAACACTTTTGGCCTGTGGGAAAACCTCTGGGAGAGGCCTGGACCAGGTTGGGACTCAGCAAGAACACTCTGGGCTTAACATTCATCAGGGGTTGGTCTCAGACATGTCAGTCAGTGTGTCTGTGGTCCGCCTCAACCCGTGGACGCAACCTCACGTCAGAAGGCCTTGACCTCACTCCGGCTGCAAATGCCAGCAGCCTGCGCAGGACGGAGGCTGCATTTCATCTCCTCCTGGCCACAGGACTTGGCACCGTCCTTGGGCCTCCAGTACTGCCCACAGCCCAGACCTGAAGCAAGCCAGCCTGCGGTCTGTTCTGCTTGAGAAGAAAGAGAATGTAAATAGCCTGATCCTTAAAGTGCAAAAGTAACGCCAGAGCTCAGGGGCTCTGGGAGGACCGGAGATCTGACAGCAGGAGAGAGAAAGCAGGAGAGAGGAGGACAGGAGACAGAGGGTAGAGCCATCCTCACCCAGGGCCCCCAGGAAGGGCGGGATAGGGAAAGCAGAGCCGTCTGAATTCAGGAAGACTGAGGGCTGGAGTCCCCAAGCATGGTCCCCCGGGATTCAGGGAGGATAGGAGATGGGGAGGGAGGGTCATCCTTACCGAGAACTTGGGACTGGGGTCTGGAGTCCCTATGCACTTGGCTGGCCAGGACGGCACCTTTCTCTTCTTTCCCTGAAAAGGGTTCAAAGGTAGTAACAGAGGGGGAAGTGTAGACCTCAGTGTCTGGAAATTGAGGCACTGGAACTGATGCAACAAAGGACGAGGAGCCGGGGTGGTGGGGGGAAACCACTGGGAAATGAGTTCATGGAGTGGCTGAGGGGTCTTAAAAGAGCTCCTAGAATGCGTTGTAAACCACCAGGATGCCAGCATGGTGGTCGGTGGAGAGCCAGGGGGCATGGCCGAGCAGAAAGCCCAGGAGAAGACACAGAGCACAGAGAGTATGGTGGGCCTGGAGAGACCCCTCACACCTGATACACATGGCTCTGGCCAATCTATTGTCTCAGAACAAAAATGGAAAGAGGAGAGGCCTGGGGAAGTAGTTCAGTGATAGAGCCGTGTGTTCAGGTAACAGTGTGGGGTGGCAGAGACTAGGTTAGGGCTGGGAAGAAAGAGGGGAGAGGAAACTACAATGACCCAGGAAGAGGCCAGCTCAGGCCCACCCATTTGACACCAAGAGACCCAGAGCACAGCCTAACTTTCACGGTGAGAAAAAATGTTCTTCAGGTCTGAAAGACCTCTGTCTTGTCCTTGCTCCAGCTGGCTGGGTCACGTCACTGGGCAGAGACAATTCCAACCTGGTCACTGGCTAGTCTTGGTAGCCTGTGGACCCTGACCTGTGCGGCAGCAGGCAGAGCCACTGTCCCCCAGGAATCGTGGTTTATATAATGTGGAGAAAGCATCCCTGCAGCTACACACAGAAGGAGAGTAACAGATGGCGCCACTGGCCTGGCAGCTTGGGGCAGGTGGGCACTGGCTTCAGGGGCCTCACTGAAGGGCACAGAGCAGTTAGGGTACTGGGGGAGACCAGCTATAGCCAGCCAGCCAGCCAGCCAGGGCTTCTGCAAAGCGTCTTGACCTTCCCCTGTGTGTGTGCTCTCCTAACCTAGGCATCACAAGGCCCCTATTTTGGGAGGTGGGTGTGGCTGTTGGGGTGGCGAGTGGATTTTGGCTCTGTGGATTCATATTCCCTGCCTACAAAGAGACTCTCATTTTATAGTTTAACCGAGTTACTCTTGTGTTTAAATTTACTCGAGGTGACAAATTCCGCCCTTGCCACCTTAACAGCATCCCGCGGGCTCTGCTACTCTACCCACAGACAAATCAAAACCAGCCCAGACTTAAAAGTTGGAGGTCTTTTGGGTCTTTTGTTTTGTTTTTCATTCGTCTGCTTCTCTGGGACATTTTGGGAAGAAAAGGGGAAAAATAACAAAATCATAAGTGATGTGGCAATCTCTGGCCACGGTTAGTTTGGAATCTCAGAAATGCTGGGAGCTTAGTGCTGTGACCTACCCCGAGATGAGGCCACCACCTTCCTTCTGGAAACGCTGTGTCCTTCAAAGGATGAGAAGTTTCTGTGTATTCACATCCCTTCCCCAAATACACACTCAAAGGGAAAGAAAGCTGAGAGCAGCCCAGGCACGGGGGCTTCCAGGGACTGTGAACTCATTTGGCTGCTGCAGCCCTGGTTCCCACAGCACCACATCCGTCACCCAGAGATAGTGCAGGATGCCACAGCAGCCAAGGTGGGCGTCTGTCTGCTGTGGGCCCCCCTCCCCCCGATAGCAGGCAGGATGGTGTGTGTGACACAAAGGGCGGGCTGTTCTGTAGGTGGGACTTGCATCACTGAGTGACAGAGGCGAAGGCATGATTCTCGCTGCCTGCATGACTCTTCCGGGAAGTTGTGAAGACACGTCTGCACACCCAGATGGAGAGGGCACTCACGTGTCAAAGACAGGCTCGGGCAGCCAGTGAGTTCACTGGGGTTGTTTACAGAAGCAGGGAACTCTAGCTACGCAGGTCCCACCCCTGCTGGGACCTGTATTCAACTGTATTTGCAAGTGCTGGTTTCAGTGCCCTGAGATCTGGTTACCACCCTGCCGTGGGCATTGTTATGAATGTTGAATTATCCCCTGGAACCACGTGATGATAAGGAATGTTCCCCAGTTATCCCTGATTGGCTAAATAAAGATGACCAGGCTGTAAAGAGGCAAGCAGAGTTTTAGATTCCCGGCTTTGAGTTCGAGAGAGGAGAGGGGAGGGGAGAAAGCAGAAGAGGGAGCAGGGGAGAAGAAGCTGGAGAGAAAGGAGTTGTTATAGGCAGGATGGCGATGAGCACATGCCTGTAAGGACAGAGTGATGGCGCTGAAGCCGCCAGAGTCATCAGATTGGCAAGTGATTGGCTTTATGTGGGTTTTTAATGGTACTGAGATTGGAATAGCTCAGAATCTGCCCAGTGTGTAGTGCTTACAGCTTAATAGAAACCATAGTCTCTGTGTGTCCATCACTAGGGAACTGGCTGGTTAAAGAAAACTGCTGGTGTAATAATTTCCTGCATTAATTAATTATAGAAAGAATAGTTTCTCTTTCTCCACACCCGAGTCCATTGTCTATTCTTATATGGTAGGGTTAATCTGGGAGAGAGGAAGGGCCCCTCTAAGGATCTTCCCAGGGATGTGAGCTCCAGCGGCAAGCCTCCCTCTTCCTTCCACAAGGGAATGTTAGTATACACTATCTTGTGCCGGTGATCCCAGCTGCTCTGCTTCAAGAAGGCGATGGTCACACCCACCTGGAGGAGAGGGGACAGCTACACTACCCTGAGAGGCCAGGGACTGGCGTTACAGGGAGAGGCTGCTGCCCAAGAA
Organism: Meriones unguiculatus; assembly: GCF_030254825.1. Classification (NCBI taxonomy): domain Eukaryota; kingdom Metazoa; phylum Chordata; class Mammalia; order Rodentia; family Muridae; genus Meriones; species Meriones unguiculatus. The sequence continues at coordinate 8,799,168 of NC_083363.1, forward strand.
GCCGACTGTCTGGGCCTGCAACGGTGGCTCTCCCGGGTTTCCGGGGTGCTCCGTCTCCTTCCACAGCCCAAAGTCCGTGCAAAGCAGAGGGATGGTGACGGAGCAAAGGTGGTGAGGTTCGGTAGTGGGTTTGGAGTAGCCCTTACTTACAGTGCCGCAACATTTCAGGTAGAGATCTGGACTATTGGCCGGGGAGCCAAGGGCTCTGGGGCAAACAGAAGCGATGAGGTAGGGAAGTTAGAAGAGTGAAAAACAACAGGACAGCTTCATTCTGTCCCAGTGAGGCAGACTGCCCACAGAAGTGGACCATGGGTCATCCCTAGAAGCTCCCTCAAGCTTCAGAGACTGCCTATGACACTGTGAGTGAAAGTCTCTTGTGACTTTCTCAGGAGCAGAGGCCAAGCTCTGCCCAGTCTCTTTATTAGGTCTTGGTTGGTCTTCATCAAGCTCTCCTGCTATGGGCACTGGCTGTTGTCTGTACTTGGATGGACTGGCTGGGCCTGGGGAGGAAAAGGTGGCCCTGCATTGGACCTGCATCACACAGCCACAGCAGCCGAACCTGGATGCTGCTGTGGACCCGTTCGGCCATTGTCACTCTTCTATGTGTTGCTGGTGAGGATGGAGAAACACCTAGAACACATAGTGCTTCTCTGGACTGTAGAAATAGTACAGGGCCCTACCACACACTAAGCTAGACTTGGGGGTGGGGGGAGGGGAGGAGCAGCGAGAAATGGCAGATGAAAGTCCCTAGTCCTGGTGGGTTTAAGTTCAGAAAACCCCAAGAATAAATAAGAAGAAACCCAGCCAAGGTGCACCACAGCCAAAACTCAGTGACGGTGGAGAGCTTCAGCAGCCAGGAGAACCCTGTTCCTCAGGGACTGGGGGATAATCCACTGAGACTGGGGCCTGGAGGCAGCTGACTGGCAGGCTGAGGAGGCTGAGAGAGAGGAAACCCCTGTCTTCCCGTGACCTTATTGACCTTCCGGAACAGAGGGATGAAGTTGCTTTCAGAGAAGACAGTCAGTGGGAGTTGTCCACAGTCAGCCCGCAGGCAGGAATGTGAGGAAATCCGCTAGGAGGAGAACAGGGAAAGCGTGCAAGGGATGCTGAGCTGAGATCCACAAAATGAGTGTTTCCTCCCTCACCTTACATGGCAGGAGCCTCTGAAAACAAAGTCTTTTTGTTTAAATTTTTGTTTGTTTGTTTGTGAGAGGATCTCACTATGCACCCCTGGCCGCCCTAGAACTTCCTATGTAGACCAGGCTGGCCTTGAACTCATGGAGATTTGCCTGCCTCTGTCTTCCAAGTGCATGCTGGGATTAAAGGCATGTACCACTATATCCAACATGAGAATGAAAATTCTAACAGTGCTTTGTGTGATTGTTTTCCCACACATATAGGCATGATTCATGTGTGTGACTACGTAGGAGAGGAAGGGTCACATGGCCTGTGTGACTGCAAAGGTCCTATCTTGTCCATGGACTCTGACAACTGTGGCACTCCAGGGTGTGCACTGTGAAGCCTGGGGTCCCACTGAACACTGATGCAGGGGACAATGCCTCGGGCAGTGTCACAGAGTGACAGAATCACAGGTGCAAGTTGTACCGGTCCTTAGAAGGGGAATCAGATGGGACACCTCAGCACCTGGGGGAACAACTCAAGACTGGTTTCTTTCTGAGACGGGGGGTGGGGAGGGTGGGGAGGGTTATCTGGGAGTGGCATCCCAGGAAGACGAAGTGTTCTGCACCATGACAAGCGTGTGACTTACAGGGCTGTGCCTGTTAATGGCAGCTTGTGCAGAGAACAAAGTCGGGGGACAGACACTTCCCACCTTCATGGCTTACTGTGAAGCTGCAGTCATCAGGGCAGTATGGTGTTGTCGAGAGAACAGAAGCGTAGATCAGTGGGACAGAATAGCAAGCCCAGAAATAGATCTCCACAGAGAGGGAGAGAGAGAAAGAGAGAGAGGGGGGGGAGAAGAGAGAGCTGGCAGAAGAAAGAAGGAGAAAGAAGCAATGGAGATGCATGGGGAAAAAACACCCTTTTTTTCGGTACCACAAATGGTACCGGAAGAACTGGACGGGAGAAGAATGAGTGGAGACACACGGGACAAACCCTTCCCTACATCGTCTCTGAGTGGATCACTGGTTTAGATGTAAAATGCAAAACTAGGAAACTCACAGATTACCCAATCTGAAGCCTGGGTGGCCCTGTGTTCAGTGAAGACGGCTAGAAAGATGGATGATGACAAAGGCAGTGCAGAGGTCACTGCCCGGGGCACTACTCACTCCATAAATACACCCGACAAGCTCTTCCTCAGTCGAACACAAAAACAAATAGAAGGGGGTGGGGCTTGCCAGGAGAACGAGAAGACGAGCCAAGACCGAGAGAAAGTATTTCAAAAGAAATAGCGGATCAAAGATTATTATCCAAAATATGGAAAGGACTTTTTGAACTCAAAGAGAAAGCAAAGAATGGAATTCATAGACTGGTTTAAAAAAAAAAAAAATCTCATTGGAGAACGTAAACCGGAGTCCAGCATGGAAGGTTGCTGAACACCTCATACCATCAGGGAAATGCAAATCAGAGTAAACTCTCTGTCCCTGCTAGGATGGCCCTGGAATACCAACGGTGCAGAACACTGGCAGGACACGGTACAGCAGGTGCTCTTCTTTATTACTGGTGAGAGTGAACGTGGCCCCACCGTGGAAGGCAGCTTGGCAGGTTTTTGTTTTGTTTTGTTTTGTTTTTAAACAAAGCCAAATGCCCTTACTGTACAATTCAGCATTCATGTTCCTTGGTAATGACCCAGGTGAACTAAAAATTTTTGTCCACACAAGTGTCACCCATCAGAGTTTATAACTGCCAAAAGCTGGAGGTGACTAAGATCCATGGCGTATCCATACAAAGGAATGTTACTCATTCAATGACCAAAAGCCGATGAGCTATCAAGCTATATGCAGTTTTATATGCAGGGGAACTTGTAAACAACAACATTTCATTTCTTTTTTTTGTTTGTTTTAAAGATTTATTAAGTATACATTGTTCTGCCTGCATGTGCACCTTCATGCCAGAGGAGGGCTCCAGATCTTATTATAGATGGTAGTGAGCCACCATGTGGTTGCTGGGAACTGAACTCAGGACCTTTGGAAGACAGTTGACGCTCTTAACCTCTGAGCTATCTCTCCATCCCAACACTTTGTTTCTTACAGTACTAGAGGCTGAAGTCCAAGACCAAGGAAGGCACCTGCAGGTTCTGTGTCTAGTGGGGGGCTGTTTCCAATGCAACCCCACGAGTTGGATATTTAGATCTCCCTGGACTCCAACCTTTTGACACATCACCTCCCTAAACACTCATCACCTAACCTGACACCAGCACCTTGGGAAAAGGATTTGAACACCTGGGTTTGGAGGGATACATTCAGCCCATGGCACCATGAAAAGACACAGAGGCAATACAGGTATGCATAATGGAGTAGAGGAAACAGTCTGAGCGAAAGGCCGTACATTTCTTGATTCCAGCACTTTGGAAAGGGTTTCCCAGGGCCCAAGGAAGGGATGGGCGCTCAGAGTTTAGAGGACTTATTGTGTAGTGAAAACTCTGTGTGATATTGTAGTGGGGGCACATTTCCTTCAGTTTCAGCCAAAACTTAGAGGGCACACTGTACCTAGGTGAATCAACAGGCTGGTGGACTATACTGGGCCACTGGGGTGAGCAGAGCCAGTACTGGGGTAACCTGTGAGACAGAAAATACATAGGAACATTCTCAGCTTCTCACTCAGTTTTGTAGTGAACTTGAAACCCCTGTAAGGGAGGGTGTGAAGGTCAGTTTTATACCCAGCTAAGATGCCACTTCAGCAGAAGGCACTGGACAGACACACCAGGCAAAGACTTTAGGGACATTATCATTGCTATGAGCTGAAGGACCCCTCCAGCCAATTGAGAACTGAACTTTAAAAACATCAATAGCACCCATGGGAAAGCTTTGAGTCCATCGTCTCCGGGTCTAAGGCCAGAACAAAAAGTAGCTAAAAACGGTTTACAAAAAAATGTGATAAATGTTTGAAGTCACAAAACTAACAGAGGTTTTGGGTGAAAGTAGATGGGAAAGGGGGTGACTTTAAAAAGGTGAAGTAACTAAGTGCCGTTCAGGTAGACTTGACAATGAGAGGCAAGAACCAAAAAGGGCAGTGAGCGGTGAAGGGGATGAAGAGCCCAGATTCCCAAGCCACCAACAGAGCATGGCTCAAGTAGATCCTGCTCAGAGATCAAACTCAGCGTTACACAAGTTAATTAAAACCAATAATTTAACGCTTAGATAAACACTATGGAAGTTGTCCTTAAAATAGATGTTTGGCACGTAAAATGCGATGAGGGTAGGCAATGTTGGCAGTGCACTTACGTCCCTTTGATGCTGGTTTTTAAAATTACATATCTAAAAGTTACAGTGGTTAAGACTGGTAGCCAGAAGATGTAGCAGAAAGCCACTTCCATTTTTCGATCGCTTAATTCCATTCTCAGAGGAGCATAACAAAATGGAATTTGGGCGTTGTTTTTATCTTCACTGGAGATTACATTTCTCAGGCCAACGTGGTGAGGTTGGGATGGTTAACGTTGGTTTATACAGCAGAATACATTCCAGTGTTTTTCAGGTCCTAAGCCTGAGGATTTGGCTATGAGCTACACCAAATCCAAGGCATAGCTTTCTCAAATCCAGCTGTAGTCTTTGGGGCATTCGCTGTGTTCTTCTCTGCTGTTGTTTGTCTTTTGAGAAAGGGTCTTAGTCCCAGGCTGCGCTGGAACTCTTCCGCAGCATCCTGAGTGCTGTGATTACAGAGATTCTCCACTAGGGGCATTCAGTAGCTGAAGAAAGTAAGCAGAATAGATTTCCCAACTTCGCAGGTGGATTTGTTCGCAAGAAGTCCCTAGCACGGGGAATTCCACACTCAGTAACTGCAGTTTTGAGAGCTTATTTGGGGAATCTCCATGCAGAAAGTGTGTTAGGTGGAAATTATCAGCTAGGAAGGCGGTGATCACGCTTGCAAGCTGGATTTGTCAGCGTGTGTACGGATGGTGTGCTTACGGGTGTTCAGGCGTGTGTGTGTGTGGAAGTCAGAGGATAGACTCAGCCATCCTTCCTCAGGTGTTGGCCTGGCCTGGAACATGGCCGATGAGACCCGGGGATCCACCTGTTTCTGGCTTTCCAGGGCTGGGATTACTAGTGCTCACAAGCCAAGCCTAGCTTTTCCACGTAGGTTCTGGGAGTCAGACTCCCTGCCTTCAGGCTTGAAGGACAAACATTGTACCAACAGCACCATGTCACAGCTCCCAAATCCTTTTTTTTTTTTTAATGATCAGATTCCCCCCCTCCAAAAAAAATGTCCTCCAGGTTGACAGTCACTTTGAGCAGAGAGCTCTTATCTTCTCCTTCTTGTGAAACAAAAACAAAAACAAAAACAAAAACAAAAAAACTCTCCACTTCCAGATGCAGAGGGCATGAAGTCTGCCCACCTCAACCCCGGAATCCATGTTTAGGCCTCGGCATAACCGAGCGGTCAGGGCCTGGGTGTGCTCCGCCGAGAGCAGAGGCTCCAGGCCATCTGGTGGACATTACTCTATGGGCTTCTCGGTTGAGGTAACTTTCACGTCATTTTGGTACAAATAGAAAATACAGTATTCGATTACAAAAGAACTTAGGGAAATGAATGTGGTCAGAACAGAGTTGCACAGAGATCAAAAACGTTTAAAAACACGAAGAAGAAAAACACATTGGAAGAAAACAGGAAGCTTAAAAAAAAAAAAAGGAAAAAAAGAAAGCCATCGAGAGGTATCCAGTGTTTTCATAAACTCTCTTTGGCAAGGTGAAAATATTCTTATGGCATTTAAATTAATTGTGGCTGGGAAGGACACATGAGAACGTTCAACGAGCGATTTTAAAAATCAGAATAAAATACGCGGGGGGGGTGTCAAAGAAATGGCATTTAGCTGAGGAACAGAATCGCAAGATGGCACCTGGGTCAGGGCAGCGCTGATGGTGTCGGCTGGAGAGTGCCTTCCTCTGGGCACCATCATGTTTGCACGCGACCTTTACGAGGCCCGTGGACGACTGTGTTTCTTCAGCCGAGCTGTTGGGGAGTGCGGTTCATTGGCCACTCACCTGAGTTTCTGGCTGGCGTGAGTATTCCTCCCAGTCTTGGTGCGCAATGCTGTCCGAACTGCGCACGCGCGGGGGTCGGGGGTGGTCTAATGCTCTAGGAGGCCCTGGAGTACTCACGGTTAGTGAAGATTAACTGGGAGGGGAGTGGGCTGAAAAACTGTCTCCATCTCTGCGGCTGTGGGGGGGTCTTCCATGCTGGGGGAGCCCTTTTGGTGGTGTAGCTGCTTTGGGTGGGGGTGGGGGTGAGGGTGGAGGGGGAGTGCCACCCACGCTCCTGGAAGTAACCCGTTACCCGTGCTTCGTAAGCAAGTCCAGTAAACTCACTGGTTCCCAAGATGGACTTCGGTGGAATCAGACCTTGGTTTGTAGCCAGGGCCTTACAGGAAGAGGGCAGGCAAGCCCAGAACTTCTGAATAGGGGGGTTGAGGGACAGTTGTTTTAGAGAGGATCGTGGGCTTAAACTGCAAATCCGTTTTGACTGGCCGCTTGATTGGGTGCTCCCAGCTGAGGGGTGCTGAAGGCTGGCACCAACTCCGGTTGTCATTTACACCTGCTGCAGCATTCCCTGGTTGACCTTCAGCGGGCGGAGTGCCCGGGTCCACTGCAGAGACTCAGAGGTTAAATTCCCTCATTTTCTTTCAAGTTTCCCTAGGTGCTCATGAAACCGTACTGTCTATACAAGCTCAAGGAAAGGCGGAAGTGGCTGATAAGTGACACGTTTATGGATCCAGGAAGTAAGTACCTTGGGTCCGCCTCGCCTCTGAGTGGCAGTGTAAAGCTTTGGGAGCTGCTGGGTGAACTGAGACCTTGTGGCGCTGCCAAGTTCAAAGAGAACCAGCCCCTCTGTGGGGGAAGCTACCACAGCTCCTCAGGTGCAGAATCTGTAGAGCACTGGTAAAGTTCACTCACCCCCAGAGGTCAGGAAGACCTGTTCTCCTTGAGCCTGCTATGGGCTGTGTCCAGGGATCAGCCTGCAGACCTTGAGCTCCAGAAGGGCTCACGGCTCCTTTCTCTGACCTTGGCAGTAGTCTGCAACTGGAGGGAGGAGGGGAGCCCCAGTCTCTAGTGGACAAAAGTGACCAAGCCCTGATTGCCTGGGTTCCTGTCTCCCCACCCTCTGCGTTGATTGGCGTCTGCAGCGGGCATTTTCCTCTGGGCTCCAGCCATTGCACATTTTTGTGTTTATTTGTTTTAACACCCTCCCCTAACACACCCAGCAAGCTGGGATTGCCTTTCTCTCCTCTGTCCTAAAACAACGCTGAGCTCCTCTTCTGTTCTGCGGCCAGAGCTGCTTGGGAAGTGTTATTCCCGGACACTGGGCTTTGGCACAGTTTTTGTTCTAAACACCATGTCATTACAGCTGCTCTCCCAGGAGCCACGGATGTGTGCGGCTCTGGTCAAGCGTGGCTAAGATGTGCCATGTTTCTGTCCATCCCTGGGACCAGGACAGGGGTGCCTGGTGCCAGAGCTCCCGTTCTGACCTGCCACCGTGCTTCCAGAACATTCCGTCCCGAGCCGTCTGAGTACATGGCAAGTGCTCCCAGAGGCTGAGTGACCAGCTCAGACTCCAGTCAGCAGAGGCACGAGGAGCGATGGGGTCAGGACTCCACACGGTCAGCTGTCCTCGTGGCCGAGCAAGGATGTGGGATGTGATTCTGCTCATCCTGCAGAAATTGTTCTCATCCCTTTTGGCATGTCGCTTCACGTATTTATTATGGGAGAGCAGAATTAATGAGCACCACACAAGCAACAGTGAACGTCTCTCTGTTCGAAAGGAGGCCTGGGCAGACATCCTGGGCCACGTGTGCACACTTACCTAGTGGATGGCACGTGGCTTCAGATAGCCTCCATGCCGTTAGCAGTTTTCGAGTCAGTAAGTGTCGGTCTCCTGAGGCTTCTGCCTAGCTGCACAGAAAGCCCTGGTCTGAACACGTGGCTGCTCTTAAGTAATAAATACTTTGGTGCTGACTGCTTAGGTCTTCAGACTTTGGCTCTTACAAAGTGCTGTGAAAACAGTACTGCAAATGTACTTTTTTTTGAGGGGGGGCTGGAGGGGGAGTGTGCATCTCGGGTTACCGTCTTAGGGTAAATTTGCAGTTTCAGGAACAAACAAGCGACAAGGCCTCTGCTAGTGTCCTCAGTTCTCCACCGGGAATGGATAGTCTTTTTAGTATTTGTTCTCCTGTCTTTTTTTTTTTTTTTTTTTAATACTCTCATTTGCAGTATTGGTCACTTGATTGCTCTCAGAATTAGTCAAGACATTAACCCTGTGTTTCCCACACCTGTTGCAAATATTTGCACTCCCACATGCACGCGCGCGCGCGCGCGCGCACACACACACGCACCCCACTTGGTACTCCATCTTGTTCATTTGTCAGGTTCCTCCCCTTTGGGAGTTGTGTCTTTGTCCACAGAGCTTATGGTCAGGGCGCAGCGCCCCCCCATGCTCACACCTCTGTGTTTGCTTTCTCACGTTGTTCTGGAAAAGGCAGAGCACCCATTTCTGTGCACGGTGGGAGGGAAACCCCACAGCAGGTGGGGGAGGGCGTGCGAATGACTTTCTGAAGTCAGGCTTCAGGGAGATCAGCCTTGCTCTGCTGTGTAAAGAATCGCCTGGCCATGTGTGTATCTGCGGGTACCACGGGTGTGAGGCTGGCCCTGGCCCAACTGTTCAAGGCTACACGACCCCTCTTTGTCCGCCTTGTCACTTGTAAGAGCATATTGCTGACTTCTGGGGCAATGTTGAGGGTTGAATGAGTGAAGCCACATGAGGTTCTTACTGTGGCCTCTGGCGGAGTGAGTGGGATTCAGGTGTCATTATGTGGGATTCAACCCGAGCTCTAAGAAGCTATGTGGTTGATTAATTGTGTATGACCAAGAGTTAGTATTTTATAAGTTCTCCAAGTCATTAGGTCCAATTAGGCTATTAGACACCACTCAAAGACAATAGCACGCGTCATTTACCCTTTGATAACCACTGTCCCTCTGAGGCCTAGCCTTTGAGTAGTAGCCTGAGCTGTGGGTGAGCAAGGCCTTGGGCTGGCTACTGCCTGGTCCTCCTGGTGGGAAAATGAGTGATAACGTACTGTTCTGAGAAAGGGGAAGCCTAAAAGGAAACCAAAGGCCCCCAGAGACCACTAAGCGCACAGATGTCCTCTTGATGCCAACTTGGCTCTGCAGCCTGGGCTGGTAATGGACCAAGGCTTTAAGCAACTGCAACATTACACAGACAGGGCTTGCTCAGGAGCTTCCAGACACAGCTATGTGCAGGGGCTTTGAAGCAGGCACATTGCCTTGGCTGAGGCAGCCATGCCTTGAAAACCTTTCAGGATGGAAAGATGGTGCAGTGGGTAAGAACACCTTCTGTTCTTCTAGAGGACCCAAGATCAGTTCCTAGCCCCCCACATCAGGAGGCACACAATTGTTTGTAACTCCAGCTCCAGAGGATCTGATGCCGTCTTCTGGTCTCTTCAGGCACCTGCTCAGATGTGCATGTACCAACCCCCTCCCCCTCCTGCTCCCACAACACATACAAATATGGATGTTGCAGGATATTTGATCCCCTTATGAACCCAGAGATTGTGAACTCTAAAAACCTGTTTCTAGTTGTGGAGTGGCTCAGCCCTAACACAAACCTTTATCCCAATTGCTAAGTAAATTCAACCCTGGGTCAAGAGATGGAGCAAGAAACCAGTTGAGAGGGGTTAGACAGAAAGGAGGGACAGTGAGAGAAGGGTATTTCAGAACATGGAGAAGACAGAATGTGAAGAAGAAGAAAGGGCTTTTGGCTTTTTCTTTCTGGGATGTGAGCTGAGTAGAAAGGCTTTTTCCTTCTGAGACATCAGCTGAGTAAGAAGATCACCTGGGTGCTTTCTCTGACTCTCTGAGCTAGTAGATTTTCACCCCAGCATCTAGCTCCTTAGTCTTTATTGGTAAAATCAAATGATTGGGATATTTTTGTTTCTAATAACAACATAGAGAAGCTGAAGCAAGAGGATTTCTGCCTTAAGACCAGCTTGGGCTATGTATCAAACTCCCTCCTAACCCCATCTCAAGCAAACCAAGCTGCCAGGTAGTCAACTTTTACTGGATTTGTCATCCTTGAAGGAGAGAGGGTATATAGTCCCATTCAGGGAGGGCCTACAGAACTCAGGCCTCAGCTGGCTAGGCAGGCCCCACGCCCTTGAAGGATAGCTGCTTCACTCAGTCTGCCAACTACTGAAACACCCCAGATAATGTCTAACCAGCTACCTGGACGGCAGGATTGACAATGGAAGTCAACCACTAGGACAGCTGGCTACCCACAGCCTCCCCATCTGGCTGGCTTCTGGACCCTCCAAAGCTACAAGTGCAAGGTGAATGGCTGCTTCCCCGCCCGTCCCTAGGCTCCTCTCCCTGCCCTGTTCCTTGATATCCCACTGAATGTCTTGTCTGCGCTCCCTGAGATGTATACTCAGAGTCTGGCCTCTTATTACCCCTGCCCCACAGTACTGTGGCCCCCATGAGACTTTCTTGCCCAAAGTGCTAGTCGAGGCTGTAGCAACTCAACTCCCCAGCTAGAGACCATACTTTGAAGGGTCAGGGAAGAGTTCTCGCTGATAGGGTGTGAAGATGGTACTTCTGCTTATCAGAGGAGTGGTCCACCTCCATCTTGGGTTCCTGCCTTATGCTTTCACACAGTCTACAAGGGCAAGAGTGTACTTCATTCCCATTAGCTATCCTGCGGGCAGGGCCACCGTCTTTTGCCAGCCGTGGGTGCTCATTTGTTGAATGAATGCATTATAAGTTGGGAAAGAATGCAGGGCGCAGAGTAGTCTGTGTAATTATCTTTGCTTTTGGAGAGCGAGGTAACTCTCTTGCAGCTTGGCACTGTGCTTCTGAACCCTGCAGGGGGTTAGAATGGAGGGAGTCTTGGGGGAGGGGATGCTTGTCACTGTTTCTTCTATGCTGATCGACTTTGATCCAACAATAATATATTCAGAAAATTAGAAATCTTTGCAACGAAACAAACAGCAAAAAAGATGGGCCCTCACCAAAATGTATGGAGTCCTGACTGGCAGTCCTAGAGCTTGAAAGATGGGAGGGGAGCTGAGGTGAACTGGTGAAATCCTGCCCGGTGACTGACTAGCTGCTGCTCACACAGCTTCTTGGGGAATGCAGAGGACGGCCTGGGTAGACACTTGTTGCTGGGACCTTTCTCTTTTGGTCTTCTGGGGCCAGAGGCAGACCATGTGGTCCCCTGAGTTCATTTCTAGGCAGATACTAAAGGGGATCAGCCACCAGCTGCAGGGATGAGGTAATCTCGGGGCAGCCTGTCTCAGGTGATGACATTCTACCTGCCTCTCACTGAAAATAGCCAAGGCAGCAGCTCTGCAGTGTAGGTTAGTCAGCGGGGAGGGCATACAAGGTGTGCCTGAACTGGTCTCTGACAGGGACAGGGAGCCAAGCCGGGATGCTGGGTAAGCAAGCATGCTAGGCAGGTGTGAGGAATGGGCACTGGGTCAGAGCCCTGCAAGACTTTGTTGTGTCTAGGGTCACAGCACTGAATTCTGAAGGAAAGAGATTGAAATAATGTAGGAACAGGCCCAGCCTGGGGACTGATCAGTCAATTCATTCATTCACTCCACAAATGAACAAACATTCAGGTTTCCGTGCCTTGGAAAGAGCGTCCATCTCTTTCTCCTGTCTTTAGGGTGCTTTGCTGCAACATTGGGCTGGGCTGCACCTTAGCTGGAAGCTAAGACATCAGGGTATGAAGCTTCTTCCTGAGGGTCAGTGCAGAGCCAGGAAGCCACAGTCCAGGAATCTGGTGAACCTGTGTTGAGTGCATCAAGGCCATGCCCTGCATTAGTGAAGTCAGAGAATGGTTTCTCACTCCCAGAGGAAACTAGGAAACCTGTGTCCTCTGTCTTCAGAGACTTGGGGGCCCGAGGAGATCACATCACTCTGTGATAGAGAACTTGGAAATGAGATGACCCGAGCAAGAGGCTTCACTGACAAGCCTGATGGAGTAGCGAGGCTCATTCTCATGCCTTTTGAAATGACGAAAACCAACCAAAAGAGGTAAAATACATAATGACTGCTTTTGAGACCTGGCATCAGACAATGAAGACAGCCATTGCTGAGAGATGGGGACAGGCAAGCGACTCCCAGCTGGTTTGCAGGCTGCAGTGCAGGGAGGGAGTGCAAGGATAGGCCAGCCTTAGGTTCTTCCTGGGACACAGGGGCTCTGTACCACTGTGAGGGACGCAGGTGTGACCTAAGGATGCTGTGCCCAGCTACATGGCCTCCGATACTGGGGCCTTGGAGTGTCAGCGGCTGAGAACTGGGAGGAGTCTGAAAACTGAGGTGAAGTGACTGGCTGCAGTCATTTATCTGGGTTGGGCTCTCTTCCTGGAGGCAAAGGCTGCGCTAGCAAGGAGGCCACAGGCCACAAGGCTCTCTAGACCCTGAACATTATGTCCAGTGACTTCTCCTGTGCACTAGTACAGGCCTTGAATCAGAAAGAAGGGTTACTTGGACATTTTGTCCTGGAGTCCATCTGTCCATCTGTGTGTAACTGGCCAGCCTGTAACCGGCCAGCCTAAGGGGGAGCATCGTGTGTGTGTGTGGGGGGCAGATCTATAATGACATCAGCCTAGTGACAGTGAAGGTTGCGCAGGGGGATTTCCTCTCTGATCCTGGCATCCACAGGCCCCACTCTCAGGCCTGCCCTTAAGAATGTCTTCCCCGGATGCAGAAGGTGATCACCCAGCAGTGTCCAGAGTCTTTGTCCAGACCAGGGACATAAAGCAGAGGCTAGAAAGCTCAATCTGTCTGCAGGGTACACAGGTCCCAAAGGACTAAAGAACCTATCTGACAACTATGCCAGAAACATAAGACAGTGGGTCGTCTGGCTGCAGGTGACAAGCTGCAGGGACAGATCTGGACAGCGTCATGAGCAGCGGCGTGTGTCCAGAGGCTGTGCAGCCAGGTGTAGTGGCCACTGCACCCAGATGCTCAGAGAGCCCTGGGCTCCCTCCAGCCGACGAAGGCAAGCTGTGGCTTCTGTCCGTTCTGGTGAACAGAAGCCGCTCTGATGGGCAAGCGCAGTATTTTTAGACCCGAGCTCTTTACCACGTGGTCTGGTGTCTGAGCAGCAGCTCCGGGCGTGAGGAGCAAGTTGTGAACAGTCATGCTGGTCCAACGCTCCCACAAACTGAGAGGTCTTTTAAGGAAATCCCTCCCCATTGCGGGGCTGAGTCATCTGGCTTCCATCTCTGGCTCCTTAAATAACCGGAATCTCAAATAAGCCATGAGGTGGTGGTTGGGGGGGGGGTGAGGAGGGCAGAAAAAAAAAAAAAAACAATCATGAAACCCTTTCTTTATTATAAAAAGGAAGACAAGAACCAAGAGCTGACATGTAGGGCAGGGAATGCTCCATTTGTCAGCGTTAATCTTGCTTCCTGCAACTTCCGGTTTCCTCTCTTCCTGGAAGGTGGCTTGGAGTTGGAGCAGAATGAGAGGAAACTCGGGAAGGAGCCCTCAGCGATGGTGCGGTGCCCATTGCTGCCCCAGGAATCCTCAAGTTAAAAAAAAAAAAGTCTCTTAAACAGTGGCTGGCAGGAGATGCAAATGGGAGGTATTTTTAGGGCATATTAAGGCACCAAGCTGTAATTTGCAGACTGAAGCCTGCCCCTCCCCGCCTCCCTGAAAGCCACGGGAGAGGTGGCTCCTGCTTTTAAAAAACCCTGCTTTGGAAGTGACTTGGCTGTTCCACACAGGAGGAAAGTATGCTCATTGTGCTTGCAAACAATACCACAGGCTACAAGACAAAGCAGCGACAAGGTAAAACATCACTCCTGGTCTTGCCTAGGAATTTTACCCATTCACAAGGGTGAGCTGGGTGTGGCCCAGTACCAAGCTACCAGAGGAAGACAGAGGGACAGGGCTAAAGGTCTCTTTCAGTTCCATGGAAGAAAAGCAACTGGGAGAAGCTAAAAGGCCACTGAGCATCACACACGTGAATCTTTGCCAAGACTCGTGGAGATTACTCTCAGAGACAGCCAGGAAACCATGACAAAGGCTTCCGTGGGAGGGAGGGGATAAGGGGCGGGGGAGGGTAAAGGATGGGGGGGCAGCAGCCCCAGCAGTTCTTCCAGAGATGACCTTGGCCCTGGGCCAGAACAGGAGGGGACACTGGGACCTCAAGGGGACATTGCACAGTTATGGGGGAACTCTGGTCTTTGAGTGCTTCGGGGTGTACTCTGGACATCTGTGAAGGGGAGATGGGAATGATCTCCTCCCCTCAGACCTGGAATCTAAAATGAGACAGGGACTCACATCAGCACTGGGAGAAAGTGGCTACCTTACCTGGAAACAGGGAACAGCGCTCTCACTGTGGCTCAAAGAAAAGAAAGGTCCATAAGCATGAGGGCAAAACCTTTCCAACAGCTAAGAAAACCATACATAAGTAGCCAGGGGGCCGGGGGGAGGCAGAGGCAGGCTGAGCTCTGTGAGAGTTTGAGGCTAGCCTGGTCTACATAGTGAGTTTCAAGAGAACCAGGGCTATGTAGAAAGACTCTGTCTTAAAAGAAAAAAGGAGAAAGAAAACCACGGTAACATCAAAAACAACTAGAATACCAGGAGAAGAAAACATTTATAACATGTTCGACAAGTGAGAAACTCATAGAAATCTAGGACAAAGAGCAAAGGGGAAATGTAAAGAAAAGGCAAAAACAAAAAGAGACAAATGAGCCAGGAGCAGTGGCACATGCCTGTAATCCCTGCCTAGGGGAGAGGCAGGTAGATCTCTGAGTTTGAGGTCAGCCTGGCCTTACAAAGCCAGTCCAGGACAGCCAAGGCTACACAGAGAAACTCGCTCTCGAAAAATCAAAACCAAACCAAATAAACAAAAAAGCCAGAGAGAGAGACAAAAGAGATGTTGAAAATAGAACGAGATTTAACATCGTGAAAAAGGCATTCTTCAATTAGCTGCTGTGCAAAGTTTTGGAACAGAAAACATTTTGCTAGTGCACTGTGAGAAGCAGGCCCCTTCTACAGCTCTGGGGCCCAAGTCTTGAACCGCCATGGCTTGTGTGACTCTCTAGAATGTCTGAGCCTATCTTCTTCTGCCACACCCCCATTCACTCTCATTGGCTCTGTGACCTTGTAGCATAGGTCATAGCCAGGGCAACAAGACAAGAGAATAAACAAGCAATCGCACTGATGCTTAAGAAAAAGGGAGTCTATTTTAACTCACAGACAATATGACTGTGAATGCTAACACAGAAAAATCCTAAATGATTATGAAAAAGCGTGCTATGCTTTCTCCAGGACCAGAAAAGTGAGGAAACATAACAAAGCTGAAATAGAGAAGGTCAAGTTGGGTATGGTGGCAAAGGCTTGCCATCCCAGCATTTGGATGGAGATGGAGGCTGGAAGGTCAGAGGTTCAAGATCATCGTCAGCCACAGAGAGAATTTGAGAGCAGCATGGGTTTTATGAGACTCAAAAACAGCAACAGAAGGTAAAACAGAGAGAGAGAGAGAGAGAGAGAGAGAGAGAGAGAGAGAGAGAAGGATAAGCTCAATATACAAAATTTGTTGCTTTTCTGTCTGCTAGCAAGACACAACTAGAAATGAATTTTAAAGGTATCATTTACAATACCAACAAATGCATAAGATACCCACTCTAAATTTAACTAGAAGATGTGCAGCGCATCAAAGGTTTGTACCCTCGGCAGCCTTTGTCATGGCTCCCTGGCTGTCTCTCAGGCTCTCACAGAGTCATGGCCAATACTCATGTGTGCGAGGCCCAGTGAGTGGCCTTTAGCTTCTCAACACTGACTGCTTTTCTTCTGTGAAGCTGAAGGAAACCATCAAACTGCCCTTCTGTGTCACACTGAGTTGGTACTGGACCGCATCCTGAAAATGGCAAAACGTAGCCAATAGATAAATAAATAAAAGTAAATAAAAATAAAGGCAAGCTAAGTAATTGGTGACCGTAGGGGTATTTATTCCATGTTCCTCCAACGTTCATATACTCCAATCTTGATCCCCAACGTGGTAGAATTAGGAGAATGGTGTCTGGGAAGGGGATTTGAACTTGAGGATGGAGCCGTCATGACTGGGGTTAGTGTCTCTGTAAAAGGGACCACAGAGAGAGCTCCCTTCTGTTACAGTAAGTGCACAGCAGGAGATCTGTGTGTGAACCAGAAAACGGGCTGTTACTAGACACCATGCGACCTTAGAGCTCCAGGCTCTGGGAGCTGAGAGAGCTCAATTCTATCTATAAGTCATTTGTCCACTTATTTCCCCCACTTGTGCTTCTCCACAGTAGCCCAGGAAGTGAGGCTCTGGGTGGGCAGCCAAGCGGAGAAGGACCCTGACTGGAATCCTGGCCTGTCTCCGGGGCTTCTTCCAAGTGGGCTTATTCCTGAAATGCAAGGTTGCTTTAACAGCTGAACGTCAGTGAACTTGATTCAGTATTTCTAACAGAACAAAGCAGACATCGTTCTGAAGGCAGAAGAAAACAAGCTATAAATTTCAGTCTGTATTTGTAAGGAAAAAAAAATCTCTTAGGAGAGTAAGGGTGGGGTGAGAATAGAGGACATCTTCATTAACACCCCCCCCCCACACACACACGTATACACATTATAACCATGAACAGACTGAATCAAAAATACACCAAGATCATGGAGTGGAAGACTTAGTAATGTCAAGTCCAGTCTTCCTGAAAAGGCTACAGGTCCAGTTGTGCTAGTCAAAATCCTAGCAGGACATTGTCCAGCGGAATAAGAGCTAATGGAATGGAATGTCTTGGGACAACCTTGACAGGCCCAGAAGATTTAACAGTTTCATTTGTGTGAGGATATAGGGCTCAAGGCAGTGTGGTGTTACCATGAAGAGAAACAGATCAATGGGACGGAATGGGGAGTCCAGGAATAGACGGATGGCCGTGAGAAATCTGAAGGATGGCTTCCCTTGGCTGGAGGCCTGACTTGAATGGAGTTTTCTAGGGTAACAGCTGCTCAGCTCTAGGCTGGGGTTCCGATTTCAGTTCGTATTTGTGAGAAGCTACCCAACTGACTTTAGACCCCTGTGTTTAGCTGTATGTAAACTGCAGGTTAATATGAATTAGTGATTTGTGAGAACAGGGTGTGGCAGGGGCTGGACAGGGCTGGCTATTGCTGGGAAACAAGACTGGATGGAGAAGCCGGCTGAGGCAAGAGAATGGCTACAACTCTGAGCTCTGGTGCTCTCTAGGAACAGGTCTCCTCATTGAGCTCACAGCCTCTTGTCTCATAGGACATGAGATAGCCATGCCGCTGGGGACTTTCTCACTTAGCAGCATGGCAGGGATTTAAGCCACATATTCCTGGCTCCCCCTCATTTCCAGCCCTAAGGGGGATGGTGTCTGAACTGGGGCGCCCCTGCCTTCCACACAGGTGAATCTTGCTGAAGTTCTGATTATTAACTTCATTACAAGAACTCTTCTCCCGGCTAGTCCAAATACCCTCACATCCTGCAGTCCGTACAAGGAAGGTGGTACATCTTCCTCCCTTATCCCTTTCTCCCTTCTCTTCCTCCTCTTCCTCCTTCTCTTTCGACACATACATACCCACCCAGCACTTGGTAGGTGCTGGGACTGGAGGCCTGGACACTCACGGAGGGGCAGCCTTGGAGAGCTTAGAGGAGCGAGTAGGCACACCTGATACTCTTATTGGAATCCACCTATAGGGTACTGGCAAGTAGGGCTTGAGAAAGCCATCTGTGTGGTGTACCCAGGCAGCTGCCACTTGGGAGCTAGGGAGGGGTTTCCAGAGCTCCCTGTCAGCACAGACCAAATGCAATGAAGATATTACCAGACAGTCAAGGAAGGAAATCTGTTTTTCCATTTTGGGAAATAGTCAAAGATTTTATATTCCACCAAAAATAGAAGTGGAATTCTTGAAAGCAAAAAATAGGTGGGCTGATGTATGTATGTACAGGACTCAAACAGATATGCACAGACTGTAAATGCTCTCATCTCTCTGGAATGTGGCCCTGGAATCAGCGAGCCGGAGACAAGCTGGCCCTGATCCTGGGCCTGCACACGCTGTGGCTCTCCAAATGCTCTCCCAGGCAGGCCAGGCTGTCCTCTTCTTTGCCATGGGGATATCTGGGGCCTCTCCCTCACTCCCACCTGGGATGTGACGGCAGCTCAAGTGGGACCCTCCCCTGCATAGTCTTGTTGAAGTTCTGGTTAGTAACTATTGCATGCCCACATGGTGCTCAGCTTGGGACAGGTGGGGACATTTCCCCCCTTAGATCCAAGTCTTTGAAATACTGACTGCCACATCCCACTGCAGGTAAGAAGGGTCTCTGGGACCCAGTTTAGATAGAAAGAAGGACTTTCATTTAGAGGTCTGGTTTATATGTTGAGGTTTTATTTTTATGTGCTGTTTAAAATAGATCATTTTTCTTTGACAACATTGCAACTTCTCTGATGAGAAATCTGAAACCCGAGGAAGGACTCATGTCCAGTGAGTGACCTGTTTTCATTACAGGCAGAGCCACCTGCAATGACTTCATAGAAAACAGGGCTTCACAGCCTTGTCTCCGAGGCCCAGCCATAGCAGCATCAGGATAGAGCGGATGGGCAGGCAGTGTGCTTGGCAGCCAGACCACGGTGGGTCCAGTTATGGCTCCAAGGCTTCTTCATCACTTTTGTGCCTCCATAGTAGCCCATGAAGCCAGACTTTGGGGTGTGAGGAATGGGGTAGTTAAGCAGAGAGGTTTCTGACTGGACTTCTGGGTTATTTCCAAGGGTAGTTCCAAGTTGGCTTATTCCTGAAATGAAAGGTTGCTTTAACATTTGAACTTTATTAGTTGGACTTAAGCAGACTCAAGAAACTTTTGAAAATGGATCATTGCCGTTTCTTCCTTTTTTTTTTTTTTTTTTTTTTTTTTTTTTTTTGGAGATAGGGTTTCTCTGTGTAACTGCCCTGGCTGGCTGTTCTCCCTTTGTAGACCAGGCTGGCCTCACAGAGATCCTCCTGTCTCTGCCTTCTGAGTGCTCCTGGCTTATCTTTTATTTCCTACATATGTATAATATCTCCACAGAAATTTACGAAAGCAACTGAAGAATATTTAAATGAATTTAGAGATAAATGAGCCTTTAATCCCAGTACTCAGGAGGCAGAGGCAGGAAGATCTCTGGGAGTTCAAGATCAGTCTGGTCTACAGAGTGAGTTCCAGGACAGCCAGAGCTACATAGAGAAACCCTGTCTCAGAAAAAAAAAAAAAAGATAAACATGAAATGGTGCCTTTAACAGTGTGAGAATATTTATTCTTAAAAAACTGACATATAACTTAGTGAATTTTTTTTTTTTTTTGGCAGCATGAGTGGTTGACCGTAGAGCCTCAAGCATGCCCTGAGTTTGATAAAGGCATGTCAGAGCTTCTGAGACAGTAGAGGGTTGTGAGCCGCCATGTAGATGCTGGAGCTGGAACCTGGGTCCTCTGCAAGAGCAGCTAGTGCTCTTCAAGGCTGAGCCATCATTCCAACCCCCGCAATGTTTACGTGTATGAGTGTTTTACCTGCATGTATATGCGTACTACGTATGCATGCTTGGTACGTGTCTGTAAGAAGAGGGTATCAGAAACCTTGAAAATGGAGTTACAGGTAGGTGCGCGCCTCCATGTTGATTCTGGGAATGGAACCCGACTCCTCTGCAAGAGCAGCCGGTGCTCTTAACCGTGGAGTCATCTCCTCTGGCCTCTGATTTTAAAATTTTGATACAGGTCTAAGTTGTCCATGCTGGCTTTAAACTGTCTTAGGCAGGCCTTGAATGCAGTCCTCCTGCCTCAGACTCCTAAGCATCTGGAATTACAGGCTTGTCCATCAGGCCTGGTGATGTCAGTGTAATTCTAACAAAAATTCTAGCAAGCCTTTTGAAGAACCCGATGAGATCATTAGAAACAAAACAAAACAAAAAAAACCGTGGGGCTGGGCACAGTGGTAGAAATGTGATCCCGGCACTGGGGCTAGCCCGGTCTAGAGCAGCTTCCAGGTCAACCAGGAATACATAGTTAGGCTCCATCTCAAAACAGGAAAAGTCCTAGGGAAATATAAAATACCAACAATAGCCAAACAGCCAAGAAAATGTTAAAAAAAAAAAAAATAGAAGAACATAAAAACCCTGTAGTGCAAGGACAGACAGGTGACCCTGAGAAAGTAGTCTTGGTGGTGGGGGGAATGCAAATCACCACATGTGGGTGCTTGGTTACTATGAAGGTACCAATGTGATAAGTGATGGGTGAACTAGACACCAAATAGAAACAGGCTGTATCCTTCCGCTTCACATAGTGCAGAGAAAAAGCTGCAGGTGGATTATCGCTGGAAGGCTGAATATGGGCAGGACACATCTAGAAGCTAGGAGTAGCACAACTTCGTGACCACACAATAGCTAA
The DNA here is from genome assembly GCF_030254825.1 of Meriones unguiculatus. Lineage (NCBI taxonomy): Eukaryota > Metazoa > Chordata > Mammalia > Rodentia > Muridae > Meriones > Meriones unguiculatus. The sequence goes on from NC_083363.1 coordinate 8,819,760, forward strand.
ATTCAAGACAAGACACAAAAGACACTAACCACAAGGAATAACACAGGTAAAGTGAATCACATTGGAATTGAGAACGCCTGTTTATCAGAGGCCATTAAGATTATGAAAAAGGAATCCAGAGAAAGAGAGAGGCAGAGAGACAGAGAGAGGCAGAGAGACAGAGAGAGGATATTTATAACATAGGCAACTGGCAAGAGTCTGTGTCCAGATAGGCAAAGAATGGAGAAAGAAAAGAAAAGAAAGAAACAGTAACAACAGTCTCATAGCTCTTCACCAAACAGTGGGCACACATGGGTAGTCTGGGCATCAGCATGCTCAGCCCTATGGTTGTCTGAGAAGTAAGTGTGAGACAGGGTTTCTCTGTGTTGTTTTGGCTGTCCTGGACACCCCTTGAAGACCAGGCTGGGTTTGAACTCACAGCGATCTTGCCTGCCTCTACCTCCCCAGGTGCTGGGATTACAGACGTGCACCACTGTGCCCAGCTGCCTTTCCTTGCTTTAAACCACTGCTTTGCTCAATTTACCCCACAAAGAATCTGTGGTAGCTATTGGGTCAGTTTTACTGTTTGGCAATGCGGGTCCCTCGTAGTGGCAGTCCTGTGTTTCGCAGAGCAGTGTTTTACTCAGGCAGGAATGTAAAAAAAACAAAAACAAACAAACAAAAAAACCCACCTACAAATATAAAGCAGTTTAACAAAAATGGATAAAAGATAAACAAAGACACTTTACAAAAGGAAAACATGTAAAGACGTCCAACCTTACCAGAAATAGAGAAATGGAAAATTAGACCTCACCCGGAACTGACTCTTACGACTAGTGTAAAGTTTGTTTCTAACCCCACTTCCCCACAAGGTGACAAATGTCCTAGCATCACCTACTGGTCATCCCCTTCACCACTGGCCTCTAACACCTTGTCATTTATGTGTGTATGTGCGTGCCTATTTTTTTTTTTGGTCACTATGCCCATTTCCAAAGGCTTTTGCAGTAACTGAGTTGTATGCTTTGTTAGTGGAAGTACAAATCCTTGGCCTTATTTTCTTCTCTAGAAGTGCCTTGGACATTCTAAAGCCTCAGCCTCCCATTACACATCTTAGAACCAGGCAAACTGCACGGAACCCATGGTAGAATATTTAGAAGGATGCTAGTGCTACTGACATCTTCTTAGCTATTAACACAATGTGTGCTAACACAATTTAGTTGCTCTTTCACTGATTTTTAAAAATGCTTTCTTTTCAAAGAAATGTATTCTTAATTCGTACTTTTGTAGTTACTATAAAGTGATGTTTTTCTAGATTTTCTATGTATGTTGGAATATACATCTGGTGGGCTGGAAAGATGGCTCAGTGGATAAAAGCAATTGCTTTTCTTGCAGAGGACTGGAGTTTAGTTCTCAGCATCCACCTGGGTGACTCACAACTTCCTGCTACAGGTGCTGCATTTTTATGTGCATATACACACAGAGACAGACACATAAGTAAATTAAACTTTAAAAATTAGATTTACTAATTTTATGCATATTCTGCCTGGATATGTGTTATGTTCATCACGTGCTTGCTTGGTGCCTGTGAAGGTCCGAAGAGGGCATGAGATTCCCTGGAAGTGGAGTTCCAGATGCTTGTGATCCACCACGTGGGTTCAAACCTGGGTCCTCTGCAAGAGCAACAGGTGCTCTTCACCACCGAGCCATCTCTCCAGCCCCCCTAAAGTTAAATCCTTAAATTACATATTTGCTGCTGATTCATAGAAAATAATTTTTTGGGTGGTGCTTGCCAACTTTAAACTCTGCAGTCTTGTCTTACTAATTCACTTGCGGATGAAAACCTTTACCTACTTCAATCCATGTCTATCTTGCTGGGTTGACCAGACTCTGGTGGTTGCAGACAGTGGTGGGAAAAAAACCATTCCTGTCTTGCGTCTAATTAAGAGAATATTCTTGGCACTCTGAGTTTGTTTCAGGTGTTTTCATTAACAGCTCTTGCGTTGGTTCATTTTGATTGTCAGCTTGGACTGGAATCAACAGACATAAGCCTCTGAGTGGGTTTGTAAGGGCATTTCTGGGAAGGATTTGAGGGGGGAAGATTTTTCTCAAGTGTGGACACCTTCTTGAGGCAGCCCAGATAGGTCAGAGGGAAAAGCTACTGCTTTTGCCTGACCACCTTTGCTCCTTGAGGTGTTGGTGTTACTACCCTTTGCTTTTAGCGGAACCCGGCTTCTACTCCCTTCCAATGTGGGCCTCAGACCAGTGGCTCTCTTTCAGGCCTTCAGTGCCAACCTGAAGCCTCTGCCACATGGAATAAGCATCTAGCAGGTTCTCAGCCTTGCTAGTGTGCAACCAGTCACTGTTGAACTACCTTTAATGAATTTGCCTTTGTAATCATATTGGTTTTTTTTTGTTGTTGTTGTTTTTGCCCTACTTAACATAAACTAGAATTAGTTGGAGAGAGGGACTCTCAGTAGAAAATTTGTCACAATCCCATTGACCTGTGAGCATGTCTGTGGGGCATTATCATGATTTCTAATTGGTGATATAGGAGGTCCCAGTCCACTGTCAGAGGTACCATCCCTAGGCAGGGGGTCCTGGCTGTATAAAAATGGAAGCTGTACAGACACAGGGAGCACGCCAGTAAGCAGCATTCCACCATGGTTTCCGCCTCAGCTCCTGCTCTGAGTTCCCTTAGTGACAGTCTGTGTACCTGGAAGTATAAGCTGAAATAAACCCTTTCTTCTAAGTTGCTTAGTCATGCCGTTTATCAAAGCAACAAAAAGCAGACTCAGACAGTAACGTACACTCTTCTATTAGTTTAGGCACTAATATATACTCTATTGGTTTGTTCTATTACAGCAGTGGTTCTCAACCTTCTTAATGCTGTGACCCTTTCATACAGGTCATGTTGTAGTGACCCCTAACTGTAAATTGATTTTCGTTGCTACTTTGTAACTATAATTTGCTACTGTTATGAATAACTACATAATGGATTATGTAATGTAAAATCTGTGTTTTCTGATGGACTTAGGTAATCCCTTTGAAAGGGTTGTTTGAGGTTGCAACCCATAGGTTGAGAACTATTGCTTTAGTGGAATCTTAATATAGACTTCCTTAGACTAAGGAAGCTCTATCCCTATCTTTCTAAGAGCAGTTCTCCAAGCCCGTAAGTAGCACACACCCATAGTTCCAGTGCTCTGGAGGCAGAGGCAAGCAGATCGCTGAGTTTGGGACCAGCCTGGTCTACAAAGCAAGTCCAGGACAGCCAAGGGTACACAGAGAAACCCTGTCTCAAAAACCAAAACCAAGCAGAAATGATCTTGGATTTTATTGGAAATCTTTTACCCCACCACCCTTTTTTCTTGAGATAGGGTTTCATTTTGTAGCCCAAGCTGTCCTCAGCTTTGCAGTGATCCTCCTGCCTCAGACAACTTTATGCTAGGATTACAGGCCTAAGTAATCCACCAAAGTCAGCTTCTCAGAATCTTTTTCTGCAGCTCCTGAGGTGATACAATCCTGCCCCATGTTTTGATGTGATTAGTAAATGTAAAAATGCTAACACAAAATCAATGTGTTTTAGAAAAAAATGTAATTTGAACATGATGTTACTTTCTCTGGGACTGGAGTTTGGCTTGCTGAGGGCTTTGCTCTGGTTCTGTAATAATTTTGGATTTTATTAGGGAGGTTAAGTCTATACTTTGTCATTCTTCTTAGGTTTTGAAGCCAGAGTCTGATTCAGTGATAGAAAGTTCTATGGGTTTGATCTCCAGCGCCACAAAAATAAAACTTCAGAAAATGGGGCATGGAATTTGAAGTTTTTCTCTTTGTAGTTAACAGTGTTCCCAATACACTGCTGAATCTTCAAGGTCACTAAAACCTCCTGTTTTTAAATCCAATGGGTTTTCATCTTTTCTTCTACTGGCTCCCATCTCTGGGGTCCTTCTTTGTTCTAGCTTCTTTTTTCTCCTCTCTTCACTCTCCTTAGGTGCTTGGTGACCTCTTCTACCTTCTTGGGTCTTAAATGGATGTCCTCATTCTGATTCTGTTCCCTTGTATTGCTACTTGCCTTCCTGATACTCTTATTTGAGCATCTGACAGACTTGCATACCCAACAGAGCCAAAAGGACCTCTATCTTCCCCCGGCTGAGACACACAGAGCCATCTCCCCCAGTACCAGCTGGCAGTCCTTTTAAGTTCTGATCCTTCTCCCCCTCAGGCTGCGGCAATCAATCCATCCCTCTTAGGCTTCCTGACATCTATTTCCCAAAATGACTCTTTGTAGTTCCATCTGACCTAAGCTCTCTGCATCTAACCTGGGACCCTGTTTTAGTACTTGGTACCCATCGCCATTATTCCTGGTGCTGCCTTTTACTTGTTTTCTCTCCTAGAAGCCCACACACTTTGACGGTGGCTGATCTAACTCCCAAGCTCCAAAAGGTAGATCCTACTTGGCTCATTTTTAATCTAACGAGCCAGATGGTGACTATTTTAAGCCTTGTAGACCACATAAGCCTGGTGCATATTTTCACCTCCCATTACAATGCTAATTGTAAAATCATTTCTTAGGTTGTGGACAAAAGCAGGCCTCAGATCTGTGTCTATCCCCTGTAGCTTAATCACTCAATACATTCCACCTGGTAGTTGAAGACGGGTGTAAGATCCAAGGGGGCCAATCAGGCTAACTTCACAGGAACATTGCCACCAGTACACCTAATTCCTGGGATGAAAAGCATCTTTCCTCCATTTTGGGCACCCTCATCACCATCTTCACTCATGCTTAAAGGAGCAGCTCAAACCCCACAGGCCTCCTATTTCTTTCAATAGACTATATTTCTCAGGTCCCATAACTCAGCTTTGTAGTCATTATTCTTAAGACTTCCCCATCATGCCTTTCTGGTCATCAGTGACAGACCAGATTATCAGGTAGTTACACATCTCTCCCATAGACCAGATGGTGAATGATGTGTCCAATCCCACAGCTATCTGGCATAGTGGGTTTGCACAGTTCAGGCCCAACATACATGCTCTTTACACTGGACTGTCTCCCAGTTATGCTTTTGTTTGGCATCCTGACCTGTTTTACATCTAGACTATGAAAGTGAAGATGGCTTCCTAATCCAAATCCATCAACCCACCCATGCACATGATACCACCAGACACCTGAGAGGCCACCAGAATGTCATTTTCTTGCCTCTGTTTATGTGCCATGTTTTCCTCACTTCAAGCTAGTTTTCTGGCAGATGTACACAGCAGACAAGGGAGCCCACCCTAGCTAGTCCTGAACGAGACTGGCATAGTTCTGTTTACACTCTAACAGTCCACAGTGAACTGAAGGTCTATCAAAGTGATGGCCTCTGAGGAACATACTTCCTTTGCCCACATCTCTACCTCTTAAAAATTTACTTGTGTCAGGCTAGCATTTTCAATTTGGTCAGTGAGTCACTGGAAAACAGGTGGTGTGTGCAGTACACTGACTGGAACTTGCTCTCTTGTGGGCAGACCACAGCCATTATGAGAAGCTTACTAGCAGAGGGTAACACATGGCCCCATGGCCTCCTCACATAGGGGAGTGAGATCACCCATGAAGCAGAGTTAAGGTTGAAGTCCCAGTAGGCTTTCCAAGAGTGATGATTTCAGCTTACTCGCCAACAAGCACACCTGCCGACCCTGCCTAGTGCCCAGATTTTAGAAAGACTGAAGAAGTCACTGGAGGGCTGGTCCAAGGGACAGGTTTTTCCGTTATGCCAGGTGATGGGAGCAGACGTTGACCCGCTGCGACGCTACACCCCAGGTCAGTTTATGCTTCAGATTGTGGACCTCTTCGGGCCCCCTTCTGGCATAGCACCCCAGGGTGAGATCGTCAGCTGGGAGGCCATACAAAGTGCTGACCACACCCTGGGCGCTCGACACAGTACTTACGTGCGTCCATCTTTTACTAGGCCTTTTTAAACAAATGAGGAAACACAAGTAAACGAGATGCCCGGTACGCCTAACAGGTGGGGGAGCCTTAACTTGAACCTGGCGTCTAGGTTAAGAAAACAGACAACCATTTCTAGTGACCAACCCTGGTCACACTGCTTCACAAAAAGTCACGTCCCTGCTTCTCTCCCTACTTATTTTCAACGTCTACTGAGGCGGGTGTGACCAGGGACATCTCTGAAAACTAGAGGAAGGGCCAGGGATGACTCCTGTGGTACCACGCACAGAGTCCGGTGGGTCCTCAGGCAGGCAGTCACAGTCGCACTTCAGTGGCTCCTCTCCGAGGCTCCTGCCCACTTCCCAGCTTCCACAGGATCTCCAGGGTCCTTGGCCCCCACCGGTCCCCTTGGTTCCCATCCGAGGCTCCCGCCCGCTCGGGTCTCCTCAGTGCGAGTTCGAGAATCCCGCCTCCGCCGATCTTGTCAGTGCTTGTGCGAGGCTCGCTTCCCCTTCGAGTCTCCTTAGCGACACAGGACCCATCTCGGTTCTAACCGCTAGTCATCGCGGTTCCCGCCGCGGGCGAGCTGGGACACCGGCTCCGGCCAGGGGGCGCGGGGGCGCGCGCGTCGGCGTCGGGCTCTGGCTCCGCCCCTGCATGCGCGCGCGCGGCTGCGGCGGCCGGGGCGGGGCGAGCAGAGGGGGCGGAGCCGCCGGCGCCGAGGCTGAGGCAGAGGCTGAGGCAGCAGCTGAGGCTGAGGTAGCCGAGGCTGAGGCGGCGGCGGCGAGGGGCTCCTGGCCGGGGCCGCGGGGGGCCAGCCGAGCCCGCCGCAGCGCCCACCGCCAGACGCCGGCGGCCCGCGGGCGCAGCGTGACCCGAGGTAAGGCGGCGGGGACGCGGGCGGCCGCGTTTATGTAAGCGCGGGGCAGGTGGCTGAGGCCGCGCAGCGCCGGCCGCCGCGGAGCCGACCACCGACCCCAGACCCCGTAGACCCCGGCCCGGGCCCGCGGCGGGCTGCGGGGTTGCTGGCGCATCCCGGGCGGCGCGCTGAGGGCGGGCCGCGGTCCTCCTGGATGCGCTGCGCTGCGGGAGGAGGCTGCGCCCAGGACGGCTTGTCCGCGTGGGATGGGTTGCGCCGCGGCGAGCCGAGAGTGCGCCTCTCGGACAGGAGGCTGTGCCCGCCGAGGGGACCCTGTACTTCGGCGTGGGGACCTGTGCCCGTCCGAGAGGAGACTGCGCCCGGGGAGGACAGCCGTGTGCCGGGGCGCAGGGGACCTGTGCCCCGGGTGAGGATCCTGTACCCCGGGAGGGGACCTTTGCCCAGCAGAGGGGAGGCTGCGCCCCGGAAGGGGAGCCCTGTACCCTGCAGAGGGCAAGCTGCGCCCGGGCCATGGGAACCTTGCATTCTAGGGAAGGGACCTGTGCCTAGTAGGGAGGAGGCTGCGCTCGGAGAGGAGACACCCTGTGTCACTCCGAAGCTGCGTCCGGGGATGGGGACCCTGTGCCCTGCAGAAGGGACCATGTGCTTGGCAGAGGGGAGGCTGTGTCCTGAAGAGGGGACCCGTGCCCAGCAGAAGGGGAAGGGGCTAAGGCCCTGTGCTGGGAGTAGGGGAGGCTGCACCAGGGGATGGGGACTTTGTGCCCTGCAGAAGGGACCATGTGCTCCGCCCGGAGGAGGGGGACCAAGTGCCCCGCAGAGGTGAGAATGCGTCACCGGGAGGGAATCCTGTGCCCTGCGGAGAGTACTCTGTGCTCCGAGGAGGGGAGACCCTCACCCTACACCCCACAGAAGGGAGGCTGCGCCCTGTGGAGAGCACTTCGTGTCCTGCAGAGGAGACACTGCGCTCCCACGGAGTGGACACCGTGACCCCGGTAAGGGAGGCTTCTTTCTGGTGGTCCGCGTCCCTGCCGAGGGCTCAGAGTCTACGTGGGGCGCCGTGCGCCCGGGTGACGAAGTTCCGAGTGCCCCGAGTGCCCGGCGCGTCTTCTGCTGTGGGAGCCATCTGGGACATTAGTGGCTGGAGGTGAATTTTGACGCGCTCGCATAAGGCAGCAGGAAAATTCACTATGTGGTGTCTGTAAGGAGGGAAGATGTCAGATGGGGCTCTGGACGCTAGACTGTAGTGGCGCCGGAGTCGCCTGTCGAGGACCAGAAATGTGTTCCGTTAGGGATTTATGAGGGGGGTTATCCGCTCCGGAGTGCCTGGTGGAGGTTAATGTTTTCAGCTAGCAGGTTTGGATTGTTACTTCTAATGAGGGCTTTTTCTTCTTTTGAAAACGCTTATTGCGTTCCATTTTGGAAGAATAAGGAAAAGTGGCCTGACAGCAAACTTGCTTGCTTGCTTATTTATTTATTTATTTATAGTTCAGTTGCTGTAATTAAGATGATCAAACAGTAAGTTTACTGAGAATAGAAATAACTGTGTTAATCCTCTTTGTTCCTTTGAAAGGAAGCTGCATTTCCCAAAACTGTTTGTAAAAGCCAACTCTTTCTTCCTTTCTCGGAGATGAAACCTCTTTACCCTTTTTGCTTGAGAGGGTTCCCTGGAGGGAAAAGAGAAGAAAACGGAGGCAGAAGGTTGATTGGTACAGCTCCTTTTGGAACGAGAGAATTAATGCTCCCTTGGGTTCCTTCAGGTTCCTCCAAGGGACAGATTCACAGCGTGGGCACCTCACAACAGGGGCTTGATAAATATTGGATGAGGCACACTGGGCTGGGTGTTTTGATCCCACAGTGGTGGAGAGGTGGAATTCACAGGCTTTGAAAGGAATGTGTTCTCCATGCCTGTTAGATGTCAAGGGGTTTCAGAAACTGGGCACATTCAGTTACTTCTACGTCAGCTGTGAAACTCCAGTAGGAAGTCGCAAAGGAGACCTTTCTGCAAGGACACTGTTGAAGAGAGAAATTAATGACGTGTATCTTCCATGATGTGTTCATTCAGTCATTGCTGGTAGGCCAACTCAGGGAGATTAGCTACCAAGAAATAACATCATGCCCAAAACACATCTTGGCTCATAGGCAAATGCATTTCTTTCTAAGTTTATGTGCTGTAAAGCATTTAAACTGTCTTAGAATAATAATAAAAAAAAATCCTTTAAACCCATCTTGTCCAGTGAATGAACAGTCTCCAACTGGTCATGTGCTAGACCTTCCCCTCTGGAGTTACAGTGCTGAACTCTACAAGCACAGTGCAAAAGCCCACGAGCAGTTTGTCTTCTTAATCACTTTAATAGTATTGACATTTTAAGATAAAATTAGAATACTTTCAAAAGTATAAAGCTTTTGCTTGTAGGTTTAAAAACTTAAGTATGCATATAATACATTCAGGAAGGCAAGCAGTGCCTGCATACATAAAACGCTAAAAAGGCACACAGAATAGGCTCATCTTCATTGGTCTCTGTACCCTACTGCTCATTTATCTCCAGATGTTACTATGTATGGGTTGTACATTGTCTCAGCAGTGGTCAGAATATGTTATGTAGCTGTAGATGTATTTTAATATAGTTTCTTTTTTTCTGGTACTGGGAGTGAACCAAGAATGAAGAGCACATGTTAGGCAAGTGCTAGCAGGAGGTATTATCTCAGCTTTGAGAAACAGTCTCACTAAGTTGCCTGAACTCACTCTGTATGTTGGTAGGCCTTGAATTTTTAATTCTCTTGTCTTAGGCTTCCAAGTATCTGGAATTATGGACCTGTACCACCAGGCTCAACTCTAAAAATGCAGTGTTTTAACGTTTCCCTTAGCAGTGTAATCCCTTAGCAGGATTCTTATTTATATAAGGGCACAAAGAAGACCTGCTCATAATTTTTAATCCAAATTTCCTTCATCAGTAAGTTGTGTTTAAGAACTGGATTTTATTGCCTTGAGTGCTGGGATTAGCTGTGTAAATACACAGGACCAGAGAATATTGTTTAAATAGCTAGAGGTTATCTACTTTTGGCTATTGTAGTCAATGAAATTATACAGTCATTAGGGAAATGGTCAAGCTTAGTATGAAAGCTTGGAGAGGGCCAATTATTATCATTTTTTAAGACAGGGTTTCTTTGTGTAGCTTTGGCTGTCCTGGATTCCCTTTGTAGACCAGGCTGGCCTCGAATTCACAGTGATCCTCTTGCTTCTGCCTCCCTGAGTGCTGGGATCATAGGAGTCCGCCCCCCCCCCCCCCGGCTTGGAAAGGGTCAGTTCTATTGGAAAACATGACAATTTTCTGTGTTAACTTTCTAACATGAATTTCCAAGCCCACAGTTTGGGGTGAGGGGAATAGTTGTGCCTAAAACCCTGTATTTAATATGTTCATAGTATATGAACTAGAACAAATCAGTAACAACAATTTCACTTAAAAATTATCCACTAAATCAGTGGTTCTCAACCTTCCTAATGCTTGAGACTCTTTAATACAATTCCTCATGTTGTGGTGACCCCCAACCATAAAATTATTTTTGTTGCTACTTCAAACTGTAATTTTGCTACTGTTATGAATCATAATGTAAATATATGATGTGCAGGATGTCTAATATTTGACCCCTGTGAAAGGGTTGACCCCCAGGTTGAGAATTGCTGCACTAGATTAATTAAGATGTTTTCCTTATTCATTAGTGACTGTCTTCCTCAAGGCATATGTTTTGTTTGGAGCATGGATGAAGAAGGTACAGTGGCCAGGCCAGCAGATATTTTTACCTTGCCTTCCACTGCAATTAGGACTGTTTATATCAAGTTAACGTTACTTGCTTTTAAACAATTTGGTAATACTGTCTGCTGTTCTTTCCGGTTTTTATACTAATGTGGTGCTGTAGGAATTTGTATGCCAATGACTTTGGTTTCAGGCATGACAGGTTGAGTTCAGATGAAGCAGGAAGGGAATGAAAGTAGCTGGAAGGTGCCTGGTGTTTATGTTGAAAAAATGGTGGAATGGAAGCTGTTGGCTCTAGATCAGTGATTTTCAAACCGATGCTGTTTCTTTCTCATTAGTAGTACTTGTGTTCCAGGTTCTGTTCTAATGAACCTGATGAGGCTAGTTTTCCCCACCTGGAGTGGGAAAACGGGAAGCATTCCTAATGTCTGTGCATCCTGAAGGGCAAAGGAAGAAAGGGTAGGTGGAAGGAGACAGAATAGGTGTTTAAGAAGTGTGGTGATGTGTTTGGTTACAGCCTGATGCAGCCTTCCAGGCAGAGGGGACTCTGGGGTAAAGGCCTTGACATGAGTTGTTAACATCAGAGAGCCATTGTGGCTAGGGAGGGAGAGAGAGTGGCAGGAAATGAGGTTGGAGAGGTTGGGGAGGGCTGCTTCTTGCTGGAGTGTAGAGGCTGTGGTAAGGGATTTAAAATTTAATCCCAGAGTGATGGGAGGTCTTAGGAGGGTTGGCCTGCCTGCTCTTCCCCCTCCCCCTTTTCCTTTTAGAGAGTTTTAGACATGATAGAGAAGGACATGATCTGGTTACCTTCTGGCTTGTGGGTTTTTAGGAGCTTGTCATGTGCCAGGCTGTTTCAGAATACTTCATGTTTGTCAGTTCAGCCAATTGACAGCCCAAAAGGTGAACATTATTACTGTTCAGTTTTTATTAATTTATTTTATTTTTATATGTATATGGAGTGTAGACAATGTAGAGGTCAGAGGATAACTTCTCAGATTGTCAGTCCTGTGTGCAAGTACCTCAACCTGCTGAACCATCTCTCCAGTCTGTTACTGTTATTCCTGTGTTACAGATGGGGGCTATCAAAGCAGAGAATTGTGAGGTGCTTGCTCAAGGTCACACAGTCAGTGGCACAGACAGATCCTCTCTGTAGCATGCTACATTCGTTTCCCTCACTCCATTGCTGCAGGCAGGAGCATTAGTGGAGACCAGTGAGAAAGCCCTGATAGAAGCCTGATCACCAGGCTGAGGCCCCAGCAAGAGGGAAAGGTGGATTGTCAGTGTGTAAGATGCTTTGTGAGGTGCACCATTTTTTTTTTTTATTCCTGACTGAGGAAGATGTACCAATTAGAGGATGGCAACACTTTCTTACCACTTAGCATTTATTTTCACTCAATGAAAGGACTGACTTTGAGCATAGACCATTACAGTGCTTTTGTGCTTTCATTAAAAAGAATACTGAAGTAATATTATCACAACAGGTTGTTTAGAATCGAGTCTTCTGACTTTTAACTTGGGGCAATTCCATATTGGTGGATGGTGTAGGAAGCCTGGGAAGGTTATATGTTTAGGGTAGGGATTAGGACTTGAGATTTGGAAAATGAATCCTGAGACCTTGCTCAGTGATCATACCACACACTAGCCTGGGGGTCAGCGTGCCACCACTTAGCTGTTTAATTTTTCTGTGCTTCAGTTTTTCATCTTTAGTTCAGGGAGACTAGAATTTGTGTCTTGTCCAGCTATGATGGTGCATGCCTTCAATCCCAGCATGAAGGAGCCAGTCTGGGTCAGACAGGAGTACATAGTGAGGTCCTGTCTCAAAAGCAACAGCAATAACAACAAAAATACATAAAAATAAAAAATAAAAGGGAAAGGAAAGAAAAAAAAAACCCATCTCAAATGGTTGTTGAGTCGATATGCTGAGCTAATGTAGAGGGCCTAGAATAGTACCTGACTAGCAGGATTTAAGAGAGTTTGCTTTGCTTACTGTTTTTATGATTAGTCATCTGAATGAGAGATTGGGATAGAAAGGAAAATTCAAGGACAGGCTCTGCAAAAGGTCGGGCCACAAATGCAAAGTTAGGTGTCTTTTTTAGTATAGCTGCTGTTTATATCATAGGCTGGACAGTGAGTGTGGATGCAGAGTAGCAGAGGTAGGTACTGGTAGGAACTCTTGACAAGAGTCCATAGGGGAGGGGATGTTGGACTATGCTACTAAAGATGGCAAGCAGGAAGGTCCAGTGGTCAGGAATCCAGGACATGAATGCTTAGGTAGGGGACTTGGAAAATGTTTTCTTGGATTTGGGAGAGGCAGGCCATCAGTGACTTTGGTGGGGTTTTAGAGCATTGAAGAGAATGGACATTAAATGTGGATGGCTTTCTAAGGAAGTTTTATTTAAAGAGAGCCGACTGATGGAACTCAACCTGGGGGTAATGGTCTAGGCTCCTGTGTATTTTGTTTTGGGTAGTGATGGCAGGAACATTACAGGAAGCAAGTCCTTAAGAAGGTTCCAGTGGCTGACAGAGAAAGGATGTTCAGCCCCATCAGGCAGGAAGCTCTGCATTCAGTTCATTCAAAAGTATTTGGAAGACTTGCTAGCCTGGATTAGGAAGAATGGTGTGGGACTTAGAATACTGTTTTCACACCAGGTGTGGTAGTGCATGTCTTTAGTCCCAGCACTCGGGAGGTGGAGGCAAGTAGATTACTGTGAGTGGTTCACTGCCCTCCTGGTTTACAAAGGGAGTCTAGGACAGCCAAGGTTACACAGAGAAACCCTGTCTAGAAAAACAAAAAACAAACAAACAAAAAACAAAACCAAGCCAAACAAAAAAACCTTTTTTACAAGTGGACATTCCTTGTGGCTTTTTTATGAGAGATTTGTATGAAATGGAACCTTTCTTTATTAAAACATTCCCTAGCACACACTGCTTTTCCAAAGGTCCTGAGTTCAATTCCCAGCAACCGCATAGCGGTTCACAAACATCTGTAATGAGATCTGGTGCCCTCTTCTGGCCTGCAGGCGTACATGCAGGCAGAATGCTGTATATGTAATAAATAAATAAATCTTTAAGACCAAAAACAAACAAACAAACAAACAAACAAACAAACAAAGTTCCCTTGTCTCTAAGGGTCCTCAGTGGAAGGAGGGCTGTCATCCTTATTTACCAGATGTAGCCCTGAGGAGAAGACCTGGCAACCTGAGGAAACACCAAGTTGCATTTTGGAATGTCCCACAGCACCCGAGGAAGGTGACATCAAGGGTTCTAACACTTAAATTGATGTTCATCTTATTTAACCAAGCTCCCATTAGGTTGCTGACATGTTTTGCCGTAGTGGAAGGAGCCATATCATTGTCTAGTTGGAGATTTGAAGGTGGGGCAGGATAGGCATGTAGGGACAGGTGGGGCAGGCACTGCAAGGTTTTAAGTAGGGTTACAGCTTTCACATAGTGCAGGCCAAAGTTGTAGAGGTGGGAAAAGACAGAAGACAGGAACTTTTTCTTGGTGTGGGTTCAGGAAGAAGAGATGAAGCAGAAAACACTAACTTCAGACTCAGTTTTTCCTACTATCCCCTTATCACATCATTCTCAGTGGGTGGCAAGATTTCACTGTGCAAGCATCGGTTCTAAACCAGACAATAGCAGGGTTCCCTGATCCAGTCCAGTTGGATGCTGTCTGTCTGTAGTATGGTAGGTCACTTAGGCTAAGGTCCCTCTCCTTAAGATGGCCTCTACTTCAGGCCCAGTTTTTTGTCTGGATTTCTGGAACTTCTAAAATTCCCAGCAATTGCATGGTGGCTCACAACCATCTATAATAAGATCTGGTGTCCTCTTCTGACATGCAGGCAGAACAGTATATACGTAATAAGTAAATAAAGAAATGTAAAAAAAAATATTTATTTATTTTTATTTTATGTACATTGGTGTTTGACTGAATGTATGTCTATCCCCTGGAACAGGAGTTACCGACAGTTGTGAGCTGCCATGTGGGTGCTGGGAATTGAACGTGGGTCCTTTGGAAGAGCAGTCAATGCTGAGCCATCTCTCCAGCTCTTATTAAGGGTATTTCTTATTAAGGGACTTAAAGCGTGTAAACATGTAAGCTATGAAGAAATCCCAGGTGAGTTCTGTAAGGCTCCTACACATAGAACCTGACCTTGTGGTGCCTTGTAGTGTGTGGGTGAGTTCTTTTTCAGCTTCCTGTGAGCTGTCACATGCTGACTTCTCTAGGAGCTCCAACTCTGTCTTTTAGCCACTGTCTCTCTGATGCCTGTTCATGGCATAAATGACTGTTGATAGCCTGTGTGGGAGTCCAGCTGTGTCTGTCTGTTTAGCCTTCCTGGTCCTCCACCCTTTAAAAAATATTTTTATTAATTGTTTGAAATTTTATGTCTTTTGTTTGTTTCTTTGCTTTTGAGACAGGGTCTCACTATGCAGTTCAGGCTAGCCTTGAACTCAGAGAGATACACCTGCCTCAGCCCCCTGAGTACTGGGATTAAAAGTGTGTACCACATCCTAGTTAGGATTACTATTGTTGTGATGAAACACCATGACCAAAAGTAACTTGGGAAGGAAAGGGTTTATTTGGCTTTCACTTCCACATCACTATTCTTCATCAAAGGAAGTCAGGGTGGGATCTCAAACAGGGCAGGAACCTGGAGGCAGGAGCTGATGCAGAGACCATCTGTTTACTGGCTTGTTCCCCTTGGCTTGCTCAGCCTCCTTTCTTATAGAACCCAGGACCACCAGCTCAGAGATGGCCCCACCCCCAGTGGGCTGGGCCCTCCCCATCAATCACTAATGAAGAAAGTGCCCTACAGGCTTGCCTACATCCAGATCTTCTGGAGGCATTTCTTAATTGAGTCTTCCTCCTCTCTGATGACTCTAGTTTGTGTCAAGTTTGTGCCACCATGCCTGTCTCATAGTCACCCCAACTCTGCCTTCTAACTTCTCCCAGATAATTCCCACCTATCTGTCCCCACCCCTTCTAACTTCTCGATCCTCTCCCACACTTAAATAATTCATTGAGTCCAATTTGTGCTGATCATATATTGATACGTTTGGGGCCATTCACTGAGTGTGATTTGACTTACTAGGGCCTCACCCTTTAAAAAAAAAAAAAACAAAACTTGTTTCTCCCTGCCCTAGAAACCATTAACTATTAATGGCCTCTCAGGAGACTCACTCCCTCTCTGTTTTAAAATTATTTTATTTTGTTTATTTTTATGACTAATGTTTGTGTGTGTGCATGCGCACACATCTGAATGCCACACATCCTTAGAGATGAGGATGACTTTTGGGAATTGGTTCTCTGATTTCTGAGTTCTGTGGAGTGAACTCAGGTTATCAAGGTGGTGTAGCAAGTACTTTCGCCCTCCGAACCCTCTCATCAGGCACTTCTTGGTTTCTTTATGTAGTATTCTCTCTTCTGTTCTGAAATGGCTCTTATTTGCTGTTTTGACGTGATAGATTAGAGAGTTGTTGGGGAAAGTGAAACTCCTATGGCCTCAGTTGGAGAGGGAGACAGGCACTGTAAGTAAAAATGAGTGTGAGTGTGTGTGTGTGAGAAAGAGAGAGAGAGAAAGAGAGAGGAGGAGGGGAAAAGGAGAGGGAGAGGGGGAGGGAGGGAGGAAGGAAGAGAGAAACGGAACAGGGATTAAGAAGCTTTTGCAACTCTGAATGGTGCTGCTAAGGACCAGAAGAGTCTGGTAATCTTCAGTGGTGGACATCAGATTACCCACTAGTATATTATATATAGCATTTGTTTCTACTTATGTAGTTTTTGAAATACATCACATGCCTGGTGGTGATGGCACACGCCTTTAGTCCTAGCACTCAGGAGACAGAGGCAGGCAGCTCTCTCTTGATTGGAGTCCAGCCTGGTCTACAGAGGGAATTCCAGGATGGACTACACAGAGAAAGCCTGATTCAAGGGAAAAAACAAACAAACAAACAAAAAACAAACTAAAAACAAATAAATGAAAGCAAAGAGAAATATCACATGTTGTCTGTAAGTCACAGACTTTGTAGATTTTGAATTGGTAGAACTGGTGCTGCTCAGGGAGATCAGATCATTGCACTTAGGTCATTACTCCTTATAGTGGTTCCTTGTTGGAGATCCCATGGATGATATTTTCAGATCAATCACAAAACTAATTCGGGAAGAGGCTCAGTGACTTCTTGAGGAGGCTGGATGTTATGTAGACAACAGTTCCTAAGCTCTTGTGTGTCATGCATGGTTAGTCTTGTCTGGCCCTCATGCCAGTCCTGGGAGGGCACTGTTCTGTGGGACTGCCTCCACCCCTTTTCATTGCTGAGAACTTGCTCTCAGGGCTTACCTGAGTGGCTGCCTGCCCACTCTCCCTTTTTCCACTATGTGTCCTCTCAGTTTGTTCTTGACTAGCAGCCAAATCTGAGCCCGTAATACGAGGCACATAACGTCATTCTTCTGCTTGAAATCCTGCACCTGTTCTATCTCAGGTGCTCCCAGCAGTCCCTTCTGTCTCTTACTGCAGTCTGCCCTTAGCTTCTTGCCAGCTCTCACATCTTTTTGCACACATTCATATAAACATGCTCTGTCACTCCTCTGGCTATTTACCTTCATCATCTACCCCTTCCTCCCTCCTTTGATTCACATAAAACTACCTGGCAGAAATGGGAGCCCTGGAAGGCAGGATTGTTGCTCTAACTGTCCTGAGGTCCTGAGGTCCAGAACAATAGCTGGCAGATGGCAGGTACTTTTAAATCCTTGCTGAATGAGGCAGTGATTTATTTTTTTCTTATTCTTTCTGTAGGTGGTAAGTGATAGAGCTTGAATTAAGGAAGTTTGTCTGCCTCTGCAAACGTATGCTTTTCTGCCTTACACACTGTCCCCCACACCCTACTGTACTTGCTGAATCAGTCATATATTTATGCCCATATGTCTATGTTATCTCCAGACTTCCTTGCTTTTCTTTGTAGAATAGAAACATTTACAAAACATTCAAAATTGTTATAAAATCACAAAGTACAATATAGTAAATTAATCTGTTGAAAACAGGGTGCTCACATCCTGAAAAAAAAAAAAAAAAAGTTGTGCCTCAACAACATCATCTTACACTCTTGGGCGGCATGTAGTTGAAATGCATTCCCTTCAGTGATAACAGCATTTCGGATGCTCTGGGAGCTTTTAGAAAAAAGCAGCCAGACAGAATGAAAAATCCATGTGATTCAACTGTGGAGGCTTACAGGAATTAAAACTGGAGAAAGTGTAGCTTATCAGCTACTTGGTGGAGAACCAAGCAGGAGACTGCTCCAGAATTCAGGGACTTGGCGGGAATAATCCCAGCTTGGTTCTGCATCTGCCCGCAGCTTTGTCGAATGTGAAATGAAGGTACTGAAGTGGTGGCTTCTAAGGTTCATTCCCCGCTAGGGACCTGTGTTAGTGGCAAATATGGTTAACAGCACATACCATGCCCCTCATGGCCTGGCTGCTAAGGTCCTTGCAGGGCTGGCACCTGGCATGCAGGTGTCAATGACTGTTGAAGGGGTGCAGCATTGGAAGAGGGGTCTGAGGAGTTGAACAGGTTTGGGGCAAGATTGAAGGAGGTGAAGTAAGGAACCCTGTTTGTGTGGAAATAGGAGACCTCAGCGAGTCAGAGTTGCTCAACGCCTTTGCACTTCATTTGGTACAAAGGGACTAGGTTGTCTGTTGTCTTGAACTTAGAAGTTCTGTGAGTTTGGAGTTCATCATGTCTGATAAAGATGATAATCAATTAAGATTTAATTGCCCTTTCTTCTAACATTATAAAGTTGTCAACACATCTACTAATTGGTTTAGAAAACAGATCAGAAAGTCTCGCAAGTTTCCGATGCCTTTGCTTATGGGCAGTGCACATAAATACAGGCTTTTTGTTATTGTTAAAAAGTATAACCCAAGCATACTAACCTCATGATGGCTGGCTTACTTTGGGCTAGTTAGTTATTTTGAGAAAAGGGATTTATTCAAGGATGTTAGGGAGCCTGACCTCAGAGCCCTTCCAATCTGATACAAGCTTCATGTATCTTTCTCTGTACCAGGCACCTGCTTCCTCAGATTTTTCTCTCCTGAGGTGGAATCTCAGATTGGCAGAGCCTACCACCTGTGTGTACCCCAGCTGCATGAGAGCAGATAGAATTCTGTCTGCTGCCCCAGAAAGAGGACACTCATTACCTGGGTGGCCTCTGACATGACCACTCCCTCCCAAAACACATCTCACACAAGAATGGGAGAAAGCCCTTACTATTAATCTACACATGTTCTAGGCCTGAGTACACATGGTCTGAAACCTATCTGTATGAAGATAAAGGCCCCGAGAGACTCCTGTAGTTGGTCACAGTTCAAGGTGCAGTGACCTGATTGTTCAGGTCCATACTATTTCTAGATAGGAGGAAAATTAGTTACATCGAATGCAAGTTTCTTAGTCTCCATGAATACAGATTGATTTCTTTCTGAGGAGATATCCACCCAAAATAACAATACCGCCAAATTGTTATTCTGAAACTGAATTTATCATTTTGTATTTGGGTTTATTAACTTTTTTTCTGTGTAACATAGTGTTCTTTTTTGGAATTATTTTTTCTTTCATAATACATTGAAAATTTATTTTCATTAAAATGCTATCTAAACTTTTACAGAGACTCATGCAATAAATTTTTGTTATTTAATTTCCCAGTTCCAAGAAAGTAGTGGCATAATCAGTGAATGGTAAGTAATTGGTGCAGTTAAAAGCTAGTTTGGGGAGTTGAAGCTGCATCTCTGTTCCATAAGATGTGGAATTGAGAGGAATGAATCATAAGAGTTTCAGAGCTACAGTTGGGATCACAGAGTTCAACCTAAATTTCACCATTGCTGAAACCCTGTGGAAAAAAATTGGCTTGAATAACATCTCCATTGGCTTTTGGAAGGGCTCCGAGGAAAACCTCTGTCTGGATTCTGCTAACCAGCTGTCCTTTGGCATTTATGCCATAGAGCTACCCGGAACTGAGACATTGGCCTATACTCTTGGGATTTTCCCCTTTGTATTTCTTGGTACCTCATAGTAGATGATTATTGCCCACATGCAGATGCCTGCATGACATATTTGATCATTTCACAAAAAAGCTTTCTGTTCTTTAATTTCATTCCTCTAGTGAAACTGTATAAGGACAATGCTTATATTTCCACAGAGAAAGCTGGTGCTGTGTAACCTGCAGGGCAGTACCAAATGTTTGCCTCTTGTGCGTGCCTCACATGTAGTACCCGCTCTGCTTGCCTGAAGTTTTTCCTGTGTTGATCAGCTGTGGGTACACATGGGATGGGCATGAAAGGCACACTCTTAGTGGGCTTAGGTTTGTTTATTCTTGAAGATTCTGGAGCACAGGGAGGTTTTCCTTTTTCTCAGCAGCAGTTTTTTTTTTAATAACTTTTATTTATTATGTATACAGTGCTCTGCCTGCATGTGTGCCTGCATTAGATCAGAAGAGGGCATTAGATCACAATATAGAAGGCTGTGAGCCACTATGTGGTTTCTGGGAATTGAACTCAGGACCTCTGGAAAAGCAGTCTTAACCGCTGAGTCATCTCTCCTTCCCTCAGCAGCAGTTTTAAGCATAGGGATCAACTGGACTGTGCTGGCTGTGTGTGAAGACAGGTCAGGGCCTCACTGCTCACACAAAAGGTCAGCCCTATACTTGTCACAGTCCATCCAAGAAATGATCCAGGAATTTTCTTGATCTTATTGACTGCTGCAAGAATCAATGCATAATGCAAACAGGATCAAATTATGTCTGAAGGTTAATTTTCAGAGTGCTCTAGGAAGATGAGGCAGAAAACAAAATTGCTTACTTTAGTTCAGAGATTTTCTTGCAGGTCTGGGTTGTGATAATATCACCATGGTCTGCTTTTGGAGCTTTCCTCTTGCCCTGAGTGTCCCCCATTTCTGTTTTCAGTTATTGCTACTGCAGCCCCTTGCCATAGGCTGTCTGTATGCAGTCTCTGGTGTCCTTTTTCCCTGACCCTTCATTTGAACAGGTCCTAGGTAGACTTCTGTGCAGAGGGTAAGGTCTCTTACATGTATCTAAGGCTCATCTACCTTGCAGGCTTGCAGTGGTCTGCTCTTTTGTGGTGTGGATATAACATATCCTTGTTATCCCTTACCAGAGATGAGCTTTAGGCTGTTTTTTTGCTTTGTGACTATTATAAATGATGCTACTTCAAACATTAGTAAAATGTCTTTGTGTGGACCTGTTTTTCTATTTCTGTCAGACGGATGTTTTTTTCATTGCTGTCTACTGAGGATTTCTGTACACTATGTACTTTGGTTGTTTCCTGGATGAATTATCTTGACCATAATGTTGAACAAAAGCTATGTAGGTTTCTTAAAATGGCAGTCTTATGTCAGATTCTTAGCAGTATTTGTATATACGTGTTTTCCTTATCAGAAGAGAAAATTACCAGTACTTGTTGAGCTGTGGAATCCACTCAGTAAAACCTACATTCAGCCTATAAAACCACATAGGTGCTTACCTTTGACCTAGCATCACTTCTAGGAATCTCCCTTAAGACACATCTCCAATAATGTGAAAATATGTGCAGTGTGACCTAGGTAGTCATGCATGAGAGGCTTGAAGAGCGGGACCATCTCTGTGGACCATCTTGCAGCAGTTTCCACGATGTGCTGAATATGAATGCTTGGTGAGCTTCCTTCATAGGGGAAACACATGCCAGCAAGATGTTTGTACAAGAAGTGGGAATGGAGGGGTATGGTCACATCAGGATGTAGAAGTGATAGAACAAAGGGGGTGGGGTCAGTGCACTGCTACAGTATACCTTTGGTACAGCCTGGCACTTGGAGACAGACACTTCATGTACTCAGAATGAAGTAGATAATTAGGATACATGGTGACCCTGTATGGGTAGACACCCAGGTAGAGCAAGCTGAGGGGGGAAAAAAGTATATTGCCCGGACCCTTTAAGGGTAAAGCTAGAAGAACCAAATGAAATGCTGTCCTGTCCTGGTAGATTTGTTTCTCAAGGGCCAAGAGCTAACTGTGAGGCTGTACTATGTGCATATGATGTTGAACATGGGTAGATCATAGTGGATAACAGAAGCTCAAGGAGGTTTTAGATAAGAACAGGAAGGGCTGAAATTGGGTGCTTTATTGGAGTTGGGTGTCCTCTGGGAAGGCCCAGAAGCAATGTCTCCCAGTATCAGTGAGTACACCCACATACCCTGTGATATTGCCATCAGAAGATGTCTGTTGGTGCTAGGAAGATAGGAAAGGCTCAGGTGCCAACCTGAAGGAGCCCCTGTGAACAAAGGAAGGGAATAATGATTAATTAGCTCATAGCATGAAGTGCAGGTCACTCTCCACTGCTATATCAGCTGACCAGATAAGCATGCAAACATGGGAGAACAGACAACTCTTCCTCATGGAAGAATGCCAGTCAGTGTAGAAGGAACAAGGGCCCCAAGGCCAACATAGGCAAATACCATGGTCACGGTGCTGTGGCAGGGGTGTCTCAGGATTGGGGCTCCAGAGTTTGGTGGGTAGGGTTGAGGAGAAAAGGGATATTTGCCTTTTAACAGAGCGACTTTACTCCAAGTTGTTTATTTATTAAAAAGGGAAAAGTAGTAACTTTAGAGTGGAGAAAGGCAACAGATAGCGCCCTACCAGGGTTGACTTGCAGTGAGCCTGCCTACTTGGTACACTCTTCTAGTGTCCCTGCACAAACAGGTTCACCCTCTAATAAGAGGGAGCTTGGACTGCTCCATCTGGGTCACCTGTCAGTGCTCTGGTTCTGCTCTTACAAAGTATCCAGTTTAGAAGAGGAAGGCTGGGGACCCTGGCTTTGTGCTTAGAGGGCATAGAGGAGCCATAGCAGTGAGACACAAGGTAGAGTGCTGGGAGGGAGGCTGGAGAGCCAGGGTTAGTGGGAACCTGTTGCCTGTGGTAAAGTCCATGGTGTGGCTAATGGTACCACACCAGAGTTCATTTCCCAGTCACACAGTTTCCTACCCAGTCTCTCCAGTGTTCACAGCCCACAAACCTGTGCTTAGGCTTTAGGAGGAAGCGAGGTGAAGGGCTTATGCACCCTCTGTATGTTTTTTTCAATCTTCCTATAAATCTAAAATTCAAAATTAAAAGTTTAGAAAGAAAGCACAGGAGAGAACACATCTGAAACAATGCTGATGTAAAGGTGGTCAGTGTGTAGGAGAAGTCAGCCCCTGCCTCATGTTGATAGTTTGGGCTCCTCTGGTGCTGAGAGGGGCTCAGGTCACTTTCAGTAAGACATCTTCATTCCTCCTGGAAACCCTGGTCATCTCTCTAGCTGCAGTGTGCAGCACGCTTTGCAGATGTCCCTCCACATATGGGTGGGTGCTGGTTCTCAGGGGCAGAGCTGCTTCTCTTCGGCCACCAGAAAAAGTGAGCACTCAGCTCTGACCTATACTAGAGGTGTTATTGAGTATTTGCTTCCCAATGTGGAATGAGTGTTTTCTACGTTAGCTACTTGCCTTCCTTGTTCTTTGGTTTTGATTTCCTTCCCTTCCTTCCTTCCTTCCTTCCTTCCTTATCAAAAAAGATTTTTTAACATAGTTAAATGTGTCTGTCTTTTCCTTTATATATTTTGGGCATTATATTTTTTCTCTACTATTATTCATTTTCTTCTAGTAGTTATTTTGCCTTTCACATTTAGCTGATGCATATGAAATTAATTTTTTTGTTGCTTGAGATCTGCCTAATATGTTGGCCTCCATTTAAAAAGAAAAACTGTTTATTGAGTTTCACATCATGCACCCCAGTTCCACTCATCTTCCTGTCCTCATGTATCTGCCCTCCACCCTTGCAACCTCCCGCACAAAATAAAACACACACACACACACACACACACAAATAAAACCAAACAGAAAACATCTCATTGTGGAAGCTGTAGTGTGTCACAATGTCACAGTATACCCTTCTGTCCATACACCTTCACTTGCAAATGTTCATTGCAATGAATCATTGGTTTGGTCTGAATTCTTCGGCTTCTGTGGCACTGTTAATGTTGGATTCTCACCAGGACTCCTCCCTATTATCTTGTTGTTGCCCTGTGTCATGGAGATCCTGCAGTTTTGAACTGGCAGGACTGACTTTTTCACATACCCCAACAGTTCACAGATGATGTAGACTTTGTGGTGGGCCAACTCAAGGCCCTGGATCTGGTCTGGGTGGCAGCTGAGCTGGTCAGCCTGCTGGCTCTCCCTTATCCACACCAGCAGGGCAAGTTCTCTAACACTGCTTCTGCTAGTCCACCCAATACTGCCATTAGTAGGAGGCAGGGTCAGTTCTTATACTCTCATGTCCTCGGGGCAGGCTCAACCACACCTATGCCTCCAGAGCCAGCTCTGCTGTGCTTCCCGGTCAAGGTATGAGGCCCACTTTCCTACGTGCTGGAGCCAGTGAGGGGCTGGGCCAGCTCTCCCGCTCTCACTCTGTGTTGCCCAGGTGAGATGTAGGGCCCATTCTCCCTAGTGCTATATCTGGTGAGAGTCAGGGCTAGCTCTCCCACTCTCAGCTCTCATGACTTCCAGGCCAGCTCTCCCTTACCACAGGTAGTGAGGGTTGAAGGGAGGGGAGGACATCACTCTCACACACCCTCCACCTCACGGCAGATGAATGGTGGATCCAGCTCTCCCACACCCACAGGGCCAGCTCCTCTCCACCAGGGGGAGGCCTGCATGCTCTCCACCAGTAGGCCATCTCTACTTTGCTGCCCAGTCAAGGTACAGGGTCTGCTCTCCCAAGTGCTGCAGTCTTTGAGGGGCAGGGCCAGCTCACCCGCTCCCATGACCTCAGGGTCAGCTCCCTCAGTTGCCTCAGGTGGTGAGAGGCAAGGGGGTGGAGAGCATCTCCCCTGCTCCCAGGATTGGCCTCCATTTTTGAGTGGTCTGCCCCATGCCCCCAGGCCAAGCATCATCAGAGCAGAAATCTCCAAGGCTTGTTATTGTGTGGATTTTGTATGTGATTATATACACAGCTTCTAGTTGTATTTCATGGTGTCTACATAGAGGATCATATTGTGAACACATGGCCTATTTATGCCATTATGATATCTAATGCCTAGTTATAGCATTATTAATCTTCTAGAGTCTTGGACACCTTGTGGCTTGTACCACGTGGATGGCAGTGGTGATGAGCAAGCTGCTTTTTTTGACCCTTATCCCTCACCCAAGTCCCCTCATGCTGCCATTAAATGGGGACCATTGTAGTTCTGTACATGTTATATGTAGTGAGTTACTGTCTTTTGCCAGCTTGCTGAGGACCTTTAAGAGTCATCTTTGTCACAAGCAGCTTTAGAACTTACTAACATCGTCTGTGAGATGATCATAGTTTCTCTCTGCAATCTCTATACAGAAAAGTTCAGGATAGGCTTCCTGACAGGCTGCATTCCGAGGAAAACCTGTTTCTAACACTGCAAACTCACATTTTCTATTTAATACCTTTTTCAAGAGGAAACTCTTCCCACTTCCAGCCCATGAGCATTTCCTGTTTCTTGAGATGTGGTTTACAGGCTGCACAGTTATACCTAGTGGTGTAAATATTTAGCAGCTGCCTTTCAAGGTAGGTGAAAAAGCCTGATTTGGATAGTTTGCCAGTTTTGTTAGTCTGTATTTTTATTTCAGCTGGTTGGCAGAATTGCTGAAAGTGTGGCATTGTTGGGAAGCGGGTGATAGCTTTCTTGCTAGTGTTCTTATGTGAACACCCCCAGTAATAGCCCTTTAATATCCAATCAGCACTTCTACCTCTTCAGGTGACTGATGCTGACCTTTGCCACCATGGTGTCCTCACTTTTGGCTCAAATGCCTCCCATGTTTATCTTTTTTGTTTGTTTTGTTTTTGAGACAGGGGGTCTCTGTGTAGCCTTGGATGTCCAGGCTGGCCTTGAACTCACAGAGATCCACCTGCCTCAGTCTCTCAGAGTGCTGGGATTACAGGTGTAATCCAGATCCATGTTTATCTTTAGGTAGTTGTGTCCTGAGCCTTAGGCTACTGTTGTGGAACTGGTTTTATTGGCTGCACAACATGGGTTTGTGATACCGGCTTTACGTAAATGTGAGGGGTACCATTGGCTTAAATTCACCCAACTTCTTATCTTTAGCACAAACTAGATCTTTCTCCATTCATTTATCTACCCAGTCATTGAACATGACTTTTTTAATTTCTATTCTGTGCCTGTTATTTTGGATGTTGGATGTATGGCAGTGCATACAAGGATCAGCCAGCCTTGTCCTCATGAAGCATCTGTTATTTGGCTGCCACATCTATTGACTGTCCCTGCCAATTTTCTTCTTACAAAGACTTCTGCTTATCCTTGCCCCTGGTATTATTTTAAGTCAACCTGATTTCTTCCACTGCTTGAGTTTTGAAATTTCCTGCTTTGATGTTTGGTGACATTCAGCCTAGCTACTTGTATGATTGTTTCTGCTTTTACTAAATTCTAATGATTAAAAGGTAAAGAAGTTAAATTGTGATTTTACATTAGAAAAAGTTAATGCCAAAGCCAAAGAAGTTGAATTATGATTTTACATTGGAAAAAGTTAATGCCTGAAGGGCTATAACAGTATAGCAATTGGAAATTTGGTACTATTATATCATGAACTGTCACCACTGAGTGAGCAGTGGTGGGCCTGGTGTATGTCAGTCACTCCTGGAGGGGACAGGAGGTGGTGTGAGCCTCTGGTTTGAGCTTCATCTGCTGAATGTGTCTTTGGCAGCTTGGTGGCTCTGAGGATTGGGAACCTGGTCATCTACACATTCACAGGATGGTTAGCATGCTGGTACGGTGATGAACTGTGGGTGAGAAGGTAGATACTCTGAGTGGTGAGCTTCATGAAGAGGAGGCACTGGTGAATCCAGATGGTGCCTGGATGGTGTTGGGTTGGGCATTTGGATGCAAGCCAAGGGACCCTGGAGGCCCATCTGCTCATCATTCTGCACACTGGGTTGGGTTTCTGCTGTTCTAATCCTTTGCAAATTATTTTGTCTTTAGTTTAAACATCTTTATTTTATTTTAATAAGAAAAGGGCTCTACTTTATTTGGAACAATTCACTGAGCTTTCTCAGGTTTCTTGAAGGAGGGTTTCAGAGGAGCAGAGAGCATGATACTGAAAGCCTGTAGTTAGCTGGACTAATGGAGAGAGGCCTGGTATGTGGCAGGCTTGTGCTCTCTTCCCTTGATCCTTAAAACGCTATCTTCCCTGGTGCTCTGTTGGAGTGGACAGTTCTCATGTTCTTTGATTTGTGTGGTGACTAATCTTTCTCATTCTTTCTACAATGTCATAACTGGTTGGTTTGATGGATTCAAAACATGAGCATAAAAAGAAAATGTTTTGGGAGTATACATGGTTTCTATTTTTAGTAGAGTTACAACCTGGAGTTTAGTCCTTAAAGGTAACAATTTTGAGAACAAGTCTTAGTCTGGAAGTTGATCACTTATTTCATCTAGTTTTTCCTCTCTTCCCTTTCCTTCTCTTTCTCCCTCTCCCCTCCCCTACCTTCCCTCTTCTGTCTCTTCTCCACGCTTTCCTCCACCTAGTTCCCCTTCCTCTTCTCTTCTTTGTTTTGAGATAGTGCTTTGCTTCATAGCTGGGTCTTGAACTTTCTGCTTTAGCCTTGTAAAATGCTGGCATTACTGCATATACTACTATGCCTGGCCTGAATATTTCCTTTTTTTTTTTTTTAATATTACCTTTAAACATCAGAATTTAAGAGGCCTTGTCTAAAGCCAAATTTCCTCTATTGCTGTGTTCTGTTAGATTACTGTAGAGGGACTTGTATTTGCTCCTGTTTGTCATCTGGACATGACTGATACTAACAGCACATGACACAGGAAAAACACAGCTTCCTCTAAACATTAAAGCAGCGCCTAAAACTAGGGACTGTTCCAAAGCCCATTTGACGTGAGGGACATGGTCACTTAAGTTGTGTGTAACACCATGCTTGAATCTAACTCTTCACTTGAATAATTATTTAAGAAATTATTTTAATAAAAGGTGTCATTCCTTTACAACAAGAGTTGTACATCCTATACTTTTTAAAATTTTTTCTTTGGGTGTGTTCTGTATGTGTGTGTGTACATATGTGTGAGCATGTGAATATCAGAGTTTATTGTTGGGTGTCGTCTATCACTTTCCATCTATTTTTAACTTTATTACATTTCTCTCTTTGTCACTGTGTGTGTGTGTGTGTTTGTGTGTTTGTGCATGTGTGTACATGGGCACCTGTGCCATGGCAGGGAGTTCTGGGGATCAGACTCTACAGGGCAAGTGCTTCCATCTGCTGAGCCATCTCACTGCCTTCTGTCTTATTTTCAGAAAAGGTTATCTCAGTGAATTTGGAGCTTGCTGATTCTGCTAGGCTTGTTGGAGACAGATTTCAGCACTCACCCTGCACTGGGATTACAGACACCCTTCCACCCCCACCCCCACCCCCCCATGGTTGATGGGTATTGGTTCAGGTTCTCCTACTAGGCAAGCGCTTGACTGACTGAGCCATCTCCCTTGGGTCCTCTTCACTTATTTTCTTGAACATACAGCCTAGATTCTAAAGATGTCCAAATTGCTATCACTCCTGGTATTCTGAAGTCAAAGAAAGCTTAATCTCACACCCCACAGCTGACACAATTGGAACAATGAAAAACCAGGAAACCAAGGCTCTAAAATCAGCTCCCAGGCAGGCAGTCTCTGAGGAAGGAAGCAGCCCCACCACTGCCCATTCTGCCTGGGGCTTCACTTAGTCACTTGTCCTTGGCTCAGAACCAGATCCTGGCTGGTGTGTACCAAGGTGTTCTGGGATTTCCTCTGTATTTCCAGTCAACTCCCAAGGCTAGAAGAATCCTTGATGTTGAAGGTGAGGTATCAGGCCTCCTCTACTGGTATAAGATGTGGCTACCTAAGTCTGCTTATGTCTCCCCTTGCAGGCTTCCTGAAACATCTCATCCTGGAGATAGCACAAGATACAGGCATAGATGGTGTTGAGTCCTCTCTCTTGATAGTGCAAACATATTTCAATATTGCCTCCATATTTCTAGAAGTAGCCTTGTCCTGTTTTGGTAAAGATTCAGGTGTTACAAAATTTTGAAACTTCTGAAATCTGTTGTTGCACATGCGCAGCCATTCTTGTCATCTTTTGTCTACCTTTTGGTCAGGTCTCATATTTTATCCCATCTGTGTGCCTCCCTGCGGAAGAGGCCCTTCCACTGCTGGCCTGAAGGAGCTGCAATAGCTGGTCTCAGGGTTTCTCACCAGAGGAATGGGGGCTTGGTGTGGTATAGCCTGAAAGTCTAGAAGCCACGCTGCCTAGGATCCTTATACATACCAGATCCCAGGTCCCCTACACAGTGAAGGCTCTGGTAGGCTTTGAGTTCACCTGGTTCTCCTGTTAGCCTTCTTGTACACCCAGCTTCTCCTGCATGTCTCTGACAAATGGGGCAGTGAGCAAATGTAACATGGTCCTTGCTGGTGTGGAAATATCTAGTGATGCAGATGTATCCCACAAATAATAAAAGATAGCCACTGGAAAGAAAGAGGAAAGGTGAAACCCTTGAAACAGGGAGAGAGTTATCCAAGAGAGGAGGCCTCCTATCCTGCTGATTCTGCTGGGTACCATCATGCAGATGAGAGTGGCCAGACTCCCATAAAGACTGCACCTTCCCAGCCTGAGGTCTAGTCAGGCGTACCCAGGACCCCGGTGACATGATATGAAGTGACTTGGGTCTGTTTGGAGAGAGAAACCTGTTTCTTCTGGGGCAGGAAAAATTCAAAGCTGTAGTTTGGAAAGGTCACTGTGACACCACCTGTGGAGTTTCTGTGACAGGAGGGTTAGTTCTAGTGGGGGCTTGAGATATGCCCGTAAGGTTGTATGGTTATCTGGAAACTTGCCTGATTAGAAACAGCTCAGAAGGCCATGACTAATGATTTAGCAGCTGGGAGGTACTATCCCTGGATGCAGGGCCATGCTGGTCACTAGTCCTCTCCCTCCTCAAGCTCCATGTTGGCTCCTGGTAGTGTGCTGGGAGCTCTTCTCACCTGCTTTTCCAGGCGCATAGCATCTGCAACCTGTGCTTCATTTTCTGGTTTTCCTGTTCACAGCACTTGGTGGCTAGAGATCTGGCCCATGCCCCAGAATCCCTTTATCATTCAAGTGCCTTGCATCTGTGTGCTCACTGTCCCTGCAGCTTCCTTACCCAAATGTCCACTTTTCCAGGACTCTTTACTGCTTAGTGGTTGGCAGGCTACCACATTTTTCTTTTACCTCCACAGAAACCTCCTGACAGATCCACAGTTCTTCCATGCTCTTGGTACCCTGCTCACTGTGGTCAAAGGTCACTGTCCTAGCCCTGTGTTTATAGTCCTCAGAGACATTCTGGTACCTGTGGAATAAAAACTCATTAAATCCAAGGTGTGTTGGACCTGGCTTCCATCTGCCAGCAGTCCCTCAGACTACCCTCCCCATGCCCATTGCAGCCTGTGCCTCCTCTTACAGCTCTCCCCATCTGCTTAGATACTGCTCTCAGCTGCAGGAAGTAGGTCATCACCAGGGTCCTGGAACCTGACTGCCTGGTAGAGTCCTCACTTTATTGTGTGATTGTTAACATGCTGGGCCTCAGTTACTCAATGTACAAAAGCAAGATATTGATCCCTCATTACTATGGTGCTTAAATTATTGGGCAGTGTGTTTGTGAGGGTCTGGTGAACAGGATGTTCAGACATCAGAAGCAGCTGTTAAGGGGTATTTGTTGAATGTCCCATCTGTCAGCTTCTTTCAGTGCCTACCCAGTCTTCTGTCCCAGTTAAAATCTTTCCCGAGGATAGAGGGAGGCTTTACCAGTTAGGCTGGGCCATCTGACCTCTGACTCTCACTGCCTCTGTCTTAGAATTAGCACTTGAGGTTTTTAGGCCAACTACACGTTCCCTGTAGTGCAGAAATATCCCTGGTATAGGTGCATATTTCCCCCAAGAAGATATCTCAGTAGTTGTTCTGCCAGCTTATGGTGGTGTGGTGTGGTGTCTGGTGGGGAGGTATGGGGTAGGGTGAGGGGAGGTGGAGCACTTACTGATACATGATGGGTCCTTGGGATTGTGGGTGGTGACCTGACAGACATGTTCACTCCTGCCTTCCCATTGAAGAATGATTGTAGGTTCAGCATTGCTCCTTCCAGCAGCACAGGGCTGGCAACTGAAAAATGTGATTTCCAGTGGGACCGCAGTGTCGTATTTAAATGTATCTAATAAGTTATAATTGGTTGTATTTTTATGCTTAGTGTGAACCTGTTAAAGTCACTTTAAAACATTCTTTTTATTTGTGTTTGCGTGTGGTGGGGGCATGGGCACGTTTGTTCAGAAATCAGAGGATAGTTTGAGGGAGTTGATTGATTAAATCAAATGGGATTAGCTAATGGTGAGACGAAGCTATATTGTATAAATGCAGGTTTATTGGGAGCAGCAAGGGGGGAGGGGAAAGCACATGCTAGGGGGCGGGGTTGAGGAGGAGGTGGGGAAAGGGGACAGCAGACCCAAGATGTCTAGATTATCTAGTGAAGGGCCTCTGGGAGAGAAGCCCCACCCCTAGGGAGAGGGCAGGGTATGACAACCACGCCCTACAGCAGGTAGGACTTTAACACAGTAAGCGGCTAGTCTTTTTTTTTTTTTTTTAAGAATAAAATATTGTGTGCATGTGTGCATATGTGTTTTGTCCGTGGTATGTCTGCACGAGAGTGCAGATGCCCACAGATGCTGAAGTTACGGGTTGTTGTTAGTTGTCTTATATGGATGCTGGGAACTGAACTTAGGTCCTCTGTAAGAGCAGTTAAGTGCTTTTATCCACTGAGCTGTTTCACTAGCCTATTGGAACCTTAGTGTTCCAATAGCAACGTATCTTTTTGTGACTTTGTAAGTTTAAAGAGTGAAAGGTAAAAGGAAAGGGCAGATCTTGAGTCCCAAGGTAGAGTTGCAATCATTTAAGTTCCTAAACAGTACTCTAGCTCAGCAGGAGACTCCAACCCTTGTAGTGAGATCTTCGTTTCCGATCATTTCTGTAGATTTTGTATTGTCAGCTGCTTGCATGCCATACTTAAGCTGGGCATGTCCAGGCTGCAAGCCCTAGTTTAAGCATGAGCCCCAGAGTCAGCACAGCAAACTGTGAGAGAGAGAGCTGGGTGCAGGGAGGAAGCGGCTCAGGTATGGAGGCCAATGCTGGGTGTTGATTTCACAGCTCATCAGGGTCTGCTGGGGGTCAGGATGGGAGCAGGCATGGTGGTCCCAGGCTCACAGCAGGTCTGCTCAAGCAGCATCGGTCAGCAGCAGCAATGCCAAGTCAGGCAGGGCCACCATGGACACATTCCACACTGTTTGGTGGTGCTGGTGTGCACAGGCGCTGCTTGGAGTCTTCTCTGGCTCCTGCCCAGTGAGGACTTGACACTGTACAGTTTATGATCAGGCCCAAGACCTATCTATGCAAAGGGGGAGAGCATGTCCTTACCACTCCCCCCTCTACTGGTCCTCCTAAGCTGTCTTGCCCTTTCTGCATACTGGCTTCATTGCTGCTCTATGGCCTTGTAGTTGCCTAGTTGTACTAGTGCTGGGTTTTTTTGTTTGTTTGTTTGTTTGTTTTTTTTGGTTTTTTTTTTTTTTTTTGTTTTTTTATAGCCCCATGATCTTCAAGGGAATGCTCAGGACCTAGTCTTTGTAGACCAGGGCACACTGTTGATATCTTTTCCTTGGAGTATATGAAGAACTTTTGTATTAAAAGCTCTAACGTGGTGCTGACTTTCGTAGCATCCCCATTGACACAACTAAAACACTTTCCTAATGCTTTTGAAATGATATGATACTTATTTCCTGTGTTAGAGTTTGGAAAATACCTGTTTCCTGCCATCAGCCATCATTTTGCTTTTGGAAACTGGTTCATATTTTCATTTTCTCTTCAAGCAGAGCATGTGACTTTCCAGGTAGCATTCTGTATCATCAAAACCCGCAGGCATTCAGGTGGCGTACTGGGTATTTCAGCAGGTCCTTTATTTTTTTTTTCCCTCACTGATCACTGGGAATAGATGCAAGTACTGTGGTGAGCATGTTTTTCTTTCCCCCAGATATGAGCAAATGCTACAGTGAGGTATTTTTTTAAATTGCCAATCAGAATTGTATGTATTATCTTCCTTACTTTGATTAGTATCCACTTGCTACCAATTCAGAATTTAATAATTAAAAAAATACTGGGAATATTTCTGCATGGTTTAAGCTTCTTCTTCCCACTCTGTGCATCCAGTTCTTCTTATAGGTGTACATAATCATATCCAGTGGAAATGCTCTTTTCTCAGCATACTTGAGGGCTGTTATCAGAAAAGGTAATGTACCTAAGGTGGGAGAACCAGCTGTCTACCATAAGTACGTATTTTCATCTGTGTAGCCACATGTTCCATAAAAAATGCAAATAAGAAATAAGGAATAAGAGCTTCTTGGGGAAATTGCAGGACTAGATAGGAGATGCTCAAGGTGAGCCTTCTGCACCTGCTGTTGGCAGAAATCGAGGAAGCACTCAGATACAGCAGTCCCACATTAATGGGAAGATTAGAGCAACCTGGGAGCAACTTGAGGAGATGCCAGTGACCACTGCTGGAACAGTTCCAGCAACAAAAGTAGTATTGGGTGACAGCCCAAAGTATAGAGTAGACATCTATGAGTCTACACAAACATAAATCAGTGACTGGTAAATAAAAGAAGAGACAAAGGTCCCTTTCCAGCAGAACGTACAGATTCTGCTGTGATGGTGTCCTGAAAAGGGAAGAGGAACACAGAAGAGCACGGCTTTTCATTCTGGGCATGGTGGGGCAGGGCTGCTTCCTTCTTAAGGGCACAGGGTTGAAGAGGATGGTGATGTACCGCAAAGAGAGAACCTTGGAAAATATACATCCACCATGTAGTCCAGGACCGTACCACAGTGATGAGTTGGGTTGACAGTGTATAGTTGGATGATGTCATTAAGATGACCCTTAGTTTGTCTGGGCTTCCTCCTGATAACCCAGGCCCCTTCCACTCCTGAGAAAACATAGGGTACTACAGCTTAGGGTCAAAAAACAAAAATGCTTGGTTCCTTAGTCTAAGAAACTCAGAGTCAGGAGGAGCCTGAAGAGAAAGGAGGATAAATGTCAGGTCTTTGGATAGGATACCTGAGGCAATGTCCGAAGAAATCTGACTAAAGTATGATTTCAGCTAATATTAACTAATAATTGATTTATTAGTTGTGAGAAGTATACCAATTTTAGATAAATGATAGAAGAACCTGGGTGTGAGCTATGTGAATACTTCATGTTTTGCTCAATTTAAAATGATTCTAGATATGAAATCTTTCAAACAGAAAACATGCTTATTAAGAAAACACTAAAAAAAAAAACCAACACCAATAATTTCTTAAATATTCCTCTTGTGTTATACCTTCTGTCTCAAATGAAGTTCATCTCATCTGGACTTCTATATTTTTGAGTGTTTTTTGTGGTTTGTTGTCCCTGACAGTGTATCTTTAGATTCTGAAATTTGAAAGCACACTCTCAAGTATCACTTGAACACACATAATGAACTAGAAAATACAACCTAACACACAAAGTCCCAGAGGCTTTGCTTGCAGGGGTCTCCTGAAAGTACAATTCTATACATTATCCAAAAGCAAGAACAGTTCCGCTAGGTAGGACCATTGTTGTTGTCCTCCATGTGAGCTTCCCTTATCTTGTGCTTGTGTGTGTGTGTGCAGGTACCTGCTGGCTTTGGAGAACTCTCGGTAACTTGGCTGGTATTGAGTGGCCTTGGTGTTTTCATTGGCTCTGGGTACACATGGATTATGTATGTGTTGATTGTGATGTCATAGGTGTCATAAGTAGCTTTGTAAAGTCTTGTATCTATATATATGGTCTTGGGCAGTCTTGGTTATCCTTGGATGGCCTTGGGTATCCTTGGAAAGCTATGACTATCTACAGATGTCTTTGAGAAGTTGTAGTTTGAAATGTCCCCTGCAGACTTACGTTTTAAACCCTTGGTCTGCTGCTGGTGGTGTTATTTTGGGAAATTCTGGAGGCTTTGAGAAGTGGGGCCTAACTGGTAGAAGTTGGTCACTGATGATGGTGGACCTTTGAAGGGTACATTTAACCCCTGTCCTAGTTTGCTGTGATATGAACAACCTCTGCCTCATGTTTTCACCACAAGAACCAAGCAGCTTTGCCATGTCTTCCTGAAATCTGAAACTGAACCAAATCAAATCTTTCTTCCCTTGTTTATGTCCAGTGTTTTGGTCACAGTGACACAAAAGTAAATAATGTAGAAAATTGGTACCAGCGAATGGATGTCATTTATGTGACTAAACCTGAGGAAAAGGCCTTTGATCTTTAGAATTGGTTTGCAGTAATCCTATATAGGAGTAGGACCAGTGGAGGAGATGGTTGCCCAAGTACAGTTAACCTACTTCCCACTCTAGGATAGACTTCTATTCTAAGAAAGACACAAGAAGTCAGCTTAGTGAAGATGTTGTGAATCAGGGTAGAGATAGGCCCTTTGTAGCTTGGAGCTCAGTAGTGAAGAATGGGCCCAGGCGAACCAAGAAGATCCACAAGAAGAGGATTCTCAGAGATTTTAGAGCTGTTGCCATCACTATTGGTAGTGACTTCTAAAAAGGTTGATGGGTCTGTTGTGGCAGAATGGGACAGTGTCCTAGGTTCATCTTCTGTTATTGTGGTAGAATACAGACAACACTAATGTAGAAGAGCTCGCAGTTCTAGGTTACAGTCTTTCATAGCAGGGAAGTCAGGATGGCAGGAACCTGAAGCAGAGGGCCACACCAAAGTCAAGAGCAGAAAGAGAATGGATGCTTGGATGTGTACTACCCAACTCACTTCCTCCTGTCTTTTACAGACCAGAATCTAAACCCAGGGAATGGTGTTGCCCACTCTTAGGCTGTGTCTTCCCTCACCAATAACATAATCAAAAATAGTGAAGACAGTTCCCTAAAAATACATTCCCCCAGACCAGCATGATCTAACCCTCATTGAGACTCTCTTCCTAGGTGACCCTAGATTATGCTGACGTTTAAACTAGCCATCACACAAGGTATTGAAGGGCCACTGTGAAGGACTCTAAGCAGGGACATTTTTCCCAAATGAAGTTCTCACATTCTGAGTAAAGCACTGGAAATTGAGTAGAGGAAGCTTCTTGTAGCAAGTGTGGAGGCCAGCAAAGCTTACAGTATTTTTGGCTTTCCTTCCTAAGTGTCCTTCCTGTTAGTCTTCGATGCATCATTGATCCTTTGCATTTTAATGTTTGGCTATTTGGCTTATATCTTAGAGGAACTTGAGTTTCATTTTGGCCTTTTGAGAATGAGAGAGATAAAAGGCCTGGTTTCTGTTTTCCTCAGCTGCTCCTGATTGGTTTCATCTCTTCTGCTCAGTCTTGGAGGTTCTCAGATCACAATTAATTAATTGCATTTAAATGAGGCAACCCATAAGAGCCAGTCCCAAGGAAATACTGAGTTATTTTGATCACTGCAAAGATAAAAGCATTCTAAAATTGTATCTTTACACCCTCATTAAATTTATTTCATGTAAGTATATAGACTGTGTCCCCCTCACTCATTGGGGATGTGTTCTGAGATCCCATGGGTGCCTGAAACTGTAAATACTACCAAGCCTTTTGGGTACTATGTTTCTCCTAACCATATATATCTGATAAGTTTTAATTAATAAATCAGGCCCAGTACAAAATTAATAACAATAAGTTGAACAATTATATTGTAATCAAAGCTGCCATGCTGTCTCTTAGAACATCTTATTGTGTAGCACTCTCTCTCATGGTGGTGTGAGATGACACAGAGCCTGTTTGGTGAGATGAAGTGATGTGAGTGATGTGGGCAGTGATATAACATTGGGGTAATCGGTAAGCATCACTTGAACTGTGGCACTATAACAGTCTGTCTGGTAACCAAGGTGGCTACTGAGTGATTAACAGACAGTTGGCATCTACAGTGTATATGTATTAGACATGGGAATGATTCATCTCCTAGGTGGGTTAAAGCCAGACAATGAGCGATTTCTTCGTGTTACCCAGAAATGCTCAAAATTAACTGGACTTTTAAAATATGGTGGTACTGTGGTTGGCCTCGGGTAACTGTTACCATGCAAAATGAAACTGCAGATAAGGAAGGAGTGAGGTACTAAGTGAGTATATTTCTCTGTATGTAGCTCTTGTCATGAGCTGGCTTCCTTTATGCAAATGGACTGGGGGTTGTGGGCAGACAGCAGACTGGAAATGTGATTCACCTATCTGCAGAAGTGCCAGGAAACCTTTTGAGTCTGAACTTACTGTGTGAGTTTCTTTTTACAGTATGCCCATGCCTAGGAATTTTGGCTGAAATCAGCTTCTTGCTCTTTCTGTCTGTTTTGCTAGTGATATTGTTGTCTTGTTCTGTGATGTGACTGTAGAGGCCAGCCAGCAATCTGGTGGAGAAATTCTTCTGCGAAGTGTCATTTCATGGGTCAAGACTGTTTGTTTCTCATTCAGTGGTATTATCGATAGAATTTAAACCTTTCAAAGCCCCCCCCCATAGCAGTATTAATTTCTTTCTTTCTCTTTATTGCAATTGTATCCTGGAACAGGCTTATTAAATTCCATGGGGGGTTTTATAGGTTCCTTTCTCTGCTTGCCTGTGTTGCCTGCTGAGTTTAAAACCTTTTTATGTTCCCTAACAAAGCTCTCTGTGTTTCATGTGGATTGAGGTTGTATTTGACACTGTAACGTAGACTAGTGTGTGAGTGTGAGTGCAGTCTGTCACTGACTCCAGGTCTAAGTGTGTCTATCATGGTTTCTCCATGTCCAACACGGATTATTGATCCAGAGGCAGGTGGGAGGAATTACACAGACCCAATGCTGCCATACTTGAAAGATGGCTTGTAACTTACAAACCCAAAAGGCACTGGGACTTGTAGGCTCATGTGTGCTTGCTGCCCTCTCTAACAGTCCTAATGATTAATAACTTAAAGACTAATCAACAAATTATTAAAAGCAATTTCCCAGCCACTCAGAACAAGTTTGGCTTACTTCACATTCACAAAGCTTTGTGCCATTTTATCAGTCCTTCTAGGGGCATACACAACTGAAAGGAATTGTGTGTTAATGAAGGTGATAGATAGATAGATTCATTGTGAGCATCAGAGTGCTGAAGTAATGATCTTTCTTTTAAATTCTAATAAAGATATATAGAAGTTTAAATATTGTCTTTTTTCAGGACTCAAAAATACCATCAACGTAACATGTATCAGTTTAAAGGTTTTTTGCTTGTTTATTTTTGTTGGTGGTGGTTTGTTTTGTTTTGGGGACAGTTTCTCTGTGGATGTAGTTCTGGCTGTCCTGTTACTCACCCTGTAGACCAGGCTGGGCTCAAATTCAGAGAGTCCCCTGCCTCTGCCTCCCTAGTGTAGGGATTAAAGGTGTGTGCACCACCATCCAGCCCAGATGGAAGTTTTGCTTTTTTCTGGGAAGCACTAGAGGTGCTTGAATATACTTCAGAAGCAGAAAGGTAAAGAAGGATTATGAGATGGAAGGCAAAATAAGGTGGGGGCTGATGATTTTTTCACTTTTACTTATGTTTCTGCATCCCCAGCCCCCAAAAGTAGAGAAGTGGGCAGCATGGAAGAACTTGAGCCAGGAAGAAGCAGCACCAAGCGCACAGGTAGAGATTCATTAGTGTTGACAAAGAGGTTCTTATGTGTTGGCTGGCCAGGCAAGATGAGCCAAGGTCAAGAGAAAAGAAAGACATAAATGATGAAGAGAGGAAGGCAGTGTGTCTTTGCCAGCAGACTACCCGAAAACCCTACAGCAGACCTGCTCCCTGGAGCCCGCCCTGTTTCTCCCCGCCCCCCAAGCCTGGCTAGTGGCTGAGAGTCAGATGGCTTTAGGGAACCACGATAAAAATAACTCAGATAATAAAAGGATTTCCCAAGGCAGGAGTATAAAATTAATATTCAAACACCAATAATATTTTCATACATGCCAAAAAGAGCCAGCTGTTAGATGTTGTGTAAGAGGTAACTGCATCAACAAAGCCAGTAATAAAAGCAAAGCTCTTAGAACAAAAATTGTTCAAAACCTAAGTTGCAAGGGATGATCTAGAGGTTGTCCTGTTCTTGGTTAGAGTGTTTCAGCATCATCAGGATGTCAGTTCTAAGTCAATATTACCCAATTAATTAATTTGGTGTTTTAAAAATAAATTACTTTTGCCAGGCAATGGTAGCAACATGCCTTTAATCCCAGAACTCAGGAGGCAGAGGAAGGTGGATCTCTTAAGTTGGAGGGCAACCAGGTCTACAGAGCAAGTTCCAGGATTGACAGGGCTACATAGAGAAACCCTGTCTCAACACTCCCCCCAAATACTTTTTTTTAATATTAAGAACTTACAAATAAAAAAACATTACATAGTGAAATTAACCAGGCCCAAAGTATGTCCATCTCAGTGAAAGTGCTTGGTTGGTTTGTTTGTGAGGGGGAGAGAGAGAGACAGAGAGAGACAGAGAGAGACACAGGGAAAGAAGGTCTCACACTGTGTAGCTAAGGATGACTTTGAACTCCGGATCTTGCTTCTACCTCCAGAGTTCTGGGATTATAGTCATTCACTGCTATGCCAGGTCTCTGTAATGCTGCAGCTTCAGTCATGCTAGGTAATCACTTAGCCAACTTAGTTACCTCCCTAGGCTCTAAATCAATTTTTAAACTTAATATAGTGCCAGTACAAATATGAAAAGACCAAGAGTCGTGTTTTGTTTGGTTGTTTGTTTTGTGGAAAGGGGAGAGGTGGTACATGCAGTTGATTTTAAAATTGAATAGAAAGCTAAGTAGACATAAGTACCTGAAAAAGTATCTTAGAATAGATGACAGGCCTACCAGTATCACCACACACCACTAGCTTCTGTAGAGCAGATACCTACATATTACATCCCCAAATTAGCTCAACATTAGGTAGCATATCCAACAGTGGCTCTCTAGAATAAATGGCCTAGTGATTCCATAGCCATCCTATATTGTATTAGTAAACCCTTGATGCATGTACTGGGGTAAAACTCCATAATGATGCATTTATCAAGCTGTATTTTTGTTAAGAGAAGCCTGCCTGAAGTGTGGTGATGGTACAGTCATAGACACATGAATTAAACAAGTTCATTGTAAGCCCAAATGTAGGTGGAAATATAGTGGCTAATAAAGGAATACCTCAACTTTTTGGGCCAAGGATGGACTTTTTAATTAGTGCTCTTGACACAACCAGCTACCATAGATTTTTTTTTTTTTTTCAAATACTGCATACCAGAAAGAAGTTTAGAATGGTTCAGAGTGTAAAGTAAGCAGTGTTAAATGAAAACATGGGCAAATAGGAAAAAAAAAAAAAAAAAAAGCCTTTCAAAAGTATAACTCAGTTTAGGTTCAACACAATGAAAAGACAGATGAATCTGAGTACATTAAAGATGCTGCATCAGAAACCTTTGTCTGTTTTTTAAATTGAATGCAAGAAGATAAAAATTCTATGAGAATAGACAGAAGACAGGATAGGACAGCACACACACGCAAGCATGCTGTTATGGCAGTCTTCATTGCCATCTTGGCTGGATTTGAGTCACCTAAGTGTTACACCTTTGGGAGTGTCTGGGAGTGTGTTCCCAGAGAAGTTTAACTGAGGAGGGAAGACCCACACTGAATGAGATCTCCTGAGCTGGGAATCTCATATTAAGATGGGGCAGGGAGAGCCAGCTGAGAGCCAGCATTACTGTCTGTGTACCTCTGACTATGGTTAGTGAGACCAGCCACCACACACTCCTGCTGCCACAGCTAGAGCTGTTCTTTCCACTAGCCTTCTTTGCCTTCAAGAATTATGAGCCAAACCAATGCTTCCTTTCTTAAGCTTCTTTTATCAGAGCAAGGAGAAAAGTAATTAATATGCACATGCATAAAAATGATGCAGGAACTTCCCTAGGATACCATTCCTTACATGACAGTGTTCTGAAGCATATACTTTGCTAATTCACCAATAAGGGCATCATTCAAATGATATGGGTACTTTACTGAAGTGATTAGTGAGTAAAGAGAAAGGGGCAGGTACTTTTCAGGTTGGAAAAAAGTGTGGATGTTCATGAGTTTTCTGTTAGTATGCTTTGAAATGAACTCTGTAACCAAAGCAACAGCATCTATGTCCCTGAATGACTTCGCATGTGGGTACCAAT
The DNA here is from genome assembly GCF_030254825.1 of Meriones unguiculatus. Classification (NCBI taxonomy): domain Eukaryota; kingdom Metazoa; phylum Chordata; class Mammalia; order Rodentia; family Muridae; genus Meriones; species Meriones unguiculatus. Next base: position 8,860,573 of record NC_083363.1, read on the forward strand.
TGTGTGAATAGTGGGCATTTTGAAACCAAAGTCTCACCTAGCAGCACAACTCACAAGCTGCTAGATGCTCCTTTACCATTCTTGCTTACTGTTCACTCTTCCCTGGATGCTACTCCAGGATGTTTCTTCTTTGCTCCGACTCCTATGCTTCATTCCTAAACGTGGAGAGTTAAGAATCAAAGTGTCTACCTTGCTACTTTTTCCTTAAGGTGGCACTGTCCTTATAAGCTTTGTATTGCTTGTAGCTTAGGTGTAGAATCAGTTTGAAGGGTACTACTGTTGCATCTGGGAAGACTGGTTAGGTTGTGGTCCTTGTCACGCCACCAGAAGTTGGATGACCTGTGCACGTCCTGTAAACATGTCAGGGAAGTGAGCATTGCTCAGGTTGAACAAGAAGCAAAAAGGCCTGGTTGCTTGCCTAAGACTACACAGCTCCTGCTGTAGAGAGCTGGAGCTAGACTGTGTGCCTGAGTGCTGGAATACCTGCATGGACCTCTTGTCTGACTGCTGTGTCTTAGGATGACTATGTACATGTATACTCATATCTTCTAACCACTGCTAATTTGTCATTAATTCTTTCATTACCGTGTCATAAACAGTTTCCTGCTTTGCAGAACACTTTTTGTTCTGTTCCATCCCCCCCCACCGTTCTTTCCTGTTTTAGCTTTCCACCTCTACTAGTCCCCCTTTCACTTTTATGGCGTGTGTATTCTGTTTCCCTTGCTCCACTTCCTTAAAACCTTATACTGTTTTGTAGTCCCCTTTCTAGTTTTATGACCTATACCTATGCTCACATCTTTGTATATACAAAAGCTAAGATCTCCATAAGAGAGAACACATGTGGTGTTTTGTTATATGTATGAGTGTTTTGCCTGCATGTTTGTATGTGCACCACATCTGTGCCTGGTGACCATAAAGGTAGGAAGAGTATATTGGATTCCTGGAACTGGAGTTATGGATGGTTGTGAGCCACTATGTCAGTCCTAGGAACTGAACTTGGCTTCTCTGCAAGGACAGTAAGTAAATACACTTAATGTCTGAGCCATTGCTTTAGCCCCAACACATGTGGTATTTACCTTTTTAAGTTTGGGTTACTTCACTTAATAATACCAAGTCCATTCATTTTTCTGAAAATTTTATTTTACTTTACAGCTAAAATTTCATTGTATTTATACCATTTTAAAAAAACTTCTCTGTTGATAGACATCTAGATTATTTCATGATTATCTGTTGTGAATAGTGCTTCAGCAAAAATTGAAGTACAAGTATCTCTTGAATATGTTGATTAGAGCCCTTTGGGTAAATACCCAGAAGTGGTATATCTGGGTCATATGATAATTCTATTTTTAGTTTTTTTTTTCTTTTCTGAGAAATCTTCATACTGATTTCCATATTGGATGTATTAGTTTATATTCCAAACAGCAGTAGATAAAGATTTCTCTTTCCTCACATACATTATCAATATTTCTTTCATGTTGTGCAAACCGCCTTTTTTGTTCCTGGATTTTAGCACCATTGTAGTATTGTAATATTCACCTTTTTTCCCTTCTTTGTTGAGGCAGGGTTTCACTCTGTAGCTCAGGATGACCAAGAACTCACTGTCGTTCAGGCTTGCCTCAAACTTAGAGTGATCCTCCCTCTTTTGCCTTCCAAGTGCTGAGGCTACAGACATGTATCATCACACCTGTCTATAGTATTCATCGTTACGTGTCCCCCAGAAGTTGGTCTGTGGCTTGCATACCTATTCATCCTGGCTCACCTAGTTAGAGGCTTACTTGGGTGTGACCCACTCTCCTGGCAAGAAGGCAAGTACAGCTTTTAAGCTGTTAGTACATTTTGGTTTTCACAGGTTTGAGATTAAGCCCAGTGTTTGACATGCTTCTTAGTTGATTAGGTTTGTAAGTTAGCAGAAAAGCCACCATGAACTGGATTTAAGCAACAATTTGCTCCTGAAATTTTCCTACGTAATTCTACAGTTCCATTGATGTGTTCAGTTCACTGTGAGGAGGTTTCCTCCCCCTTCCCTGTCCTTATAGCCATTCCACAGAAAGCTTCACTTCAGTCAGAAGTCCCTGTGAGCATGCGTCTCCATCCCTACTTTCTCCCAGAAAGCTTAGACTTTCTTTATTAGCCTAACCTTCTGCTTTGTGAGCTGATGTGGACAGAAAAACTCAAATTAGTTTGTTTTATGTGTATTTTTACTTCCAAACTTTGAAAAGAAACTCTAAGATTCCTTCCTGTGCACTGTTGGCTTCCTGGTTGTGCAGTTTGGACAGAGAAGCTGGCGTCAGCTAACCGGCAGCTTGACTGGCTAGTGGCCCCAGGAAACAAGCCTGAAGACGTTACTGCTTATCCTGTGATGGAATTCTGGTTTCCTTGTTTCCAGCTAGTTTGGAAGGCAGCACACACAAAGGCAAAGAAACTTGGTGTTTTCCAGGCCTCAGGCAGGTTCCAGAGAGGGCTGGGTGCGGTGCCTGTAAGGACCTGCTGGTGGCAACCGTGGCAGGATTTGCTCACTTTCTCTCTTGTTTGTTTACTTACTCCTTCTGGGAGTTGAACCAAATAACTGCTACTGGCAGAAAATTTTAATTCCTGGGGGATTATACTCTTTGTGATGGCAGTTTGAGGAAGAATTCTAACTTATTTAAGCACATACAATCCTTTGGAGGCTCCAGTATTTAAAGAGCTGTTAGTATTTAGTGTTTTTAGTCACTGTTGCTGTCAAGATTAAATTTGTCTTGACTAGGTTGTTTTTATTCCTTATTTAAGAGAGTAATAATAAATCAAATCTCATGGACAGTGTTGGGAAAAGAAAGATTCCCATGCTGCTTCCCCAAATCACTCAGACTGCCTCTCCCAGGCCCTATTCTTACAGGTCCATGAGTGTCTGCCTCCTCCCTCCCATATGCACCCCTCTGTCTGTATGTCCCCTGAGTGAAGGTGCTCTGGGAATCTGTGTGTTTCATGAATGTGTGCCAAGGTCATCAGGACGCCTAGTTCTGTCTCGTATTCTTCCCAAGAGACAATGACCCTGTGTCTGGGGCCCCTTCCTGTTCTTGCATTCCCATCTTTAAGTTTCCCCATTAACAGTGAAACAATTGCTGGCTTACCTTCATTTACTGGGAAGTATCATACACACACAGGAAAGTGCATGGGCCTTAGCTTGCAATTTAGTGACATGCTGGAGAGCAAACTTGTGTATTTACCACCACCCAGGCCAATTCCTGACCCCCAAACCTCCATCAGACTGTTGCTGGCTTTGTCAGGGCTATAGATCTTGGTCTAGAGTTTTGTGTCTGTGTGCTTGTGCAGAGATAGACATCAGCTATCTTCCTTAGTCACTTCCACCTTATTTCTTCAGGTAGGATCTCTCCATAAACCTGAAGCTTGCTTAGTCAGCTAGAGTGACCCAGGGATCTTCCTGACTCCTTTCCAGTGTTGGGAATGCAGGTAACACTGTGCCTGACTCTTTCTGCGTATTCTTGGGGACCAAACTCAAGTCTTCATGCTTGCACAGCAAGCACTTTGGCATCTGAACCATCTTTATAGCCTTGTCCCAGAATGTTTTTAACATTTCTATAGTTTTTTTTTTTTGTTTTTTTTTTTGTTTTGTTTTGTTGTTTTTTTTTTTAAGAGTAGTTTTAGTTTCACAGAATGTACAGAGAATCTCTGTCTTAGGATTTTTTTTTTCCTGTTGTTGTGTCCAAATACCTGACAAGAACCAACTTAAAGCAGGAAAAGTTTTATTTTGGTTTGTAATTCAAGAGGATACAGTCCGTCGTGGCGGGTGGGGAGGTGACTGGTTACGCTGCGTCCCCAACAGGAAGAAGAGAAGTAACAGAGTAGGGCTGGTCTATAAAACCTGCTCCCAGTGACTCACTTCCTCTACTTCCTAAAAGTACCACAGTCTTCCAAACAGTGCTCCCAGCTGTGGACAAAGGAGCCCATAGAAGACATTTCACATTCAAAACACAGCAGTCTCTCTGTACGTCTGTGTACTTGTGTACCCAACACATATAGTCTCCTCCATTGCCTACACACCACCAGAAGGTTCATAGATGTCATATTATGATATATATTGTAATATATAATGATAATAAGCATATATGTATCATGTTATTATAGTCTATATCTCTATATCTATAGTTTTCTTCTTTTGCTCCATACTTCCCGATTCATTACTCCCTCATCATTGCAGGTGATAGAAACTAGTTTCTCTTTCTTAGGATGGATCATCAGACTCATCTTCTCTGGCTTTTAGAGGCCATAGATAAATTTTCTGATGTATTTTCATCCTCTGTAGGTCATGAGGCAGGGGAATCCTAACTTATTCCCTGAAGTAAAGAAGACTGAACCACTGGAGCAGAGGGCTTTGCTGGGTTCTTACAAGGCTACTAGAATCACACCTATGTTAGAAAGGCTCTAGCAAACCTGAAGTATAGATCTGGGAGTATATGAAGGTTTCTGGAGAGGGTGGGGGAGCACCAGAGCATCCCTTATCACACGCATCGCTTCATGTAGACCCTCATAAGCCAGTGATGTAATTAAGTCATCCTGTGTCCTGTGGGCCTCTCAAGCACACAGTCACACCTGAGAATGAAGTACTGGGAAATTGGGCAAACCAACTTGGAACCTAAATCTGGCATCTAAGGAGACATCCTGTGAACTGAACCAGTGATCTATGGTATCCAGTGGTTTGCACTATAGATTGTGTTTAAATTGAGCCAGTAGGCATGACTGAGGTAGTTGATTGCTTGCTGTTGGGAACCTCTCTACATCGTGGTGTCAGAAGAGTGCTATGAGAGTAACGGGGGAAACTGAATGAAAGCTTCTTTCCTACAGCTTATTGCGGTTGAACTGCACTGAAATGTCATGGTGATTGACAGCATTGACAGCAGAACCCTCTCTTGGTATTGGACATCCTACAGGCTGGGCAGTGCATGGTGACAGGTGTCCATCTTTATTGTGTTGTGGGGAGTTGTTGCACTACCCTAAAAATCTCTGTGCTCAGTACTGAGGGGTGAGGCACATCCATGTTCCTGCTTTTGCAGAAGCTCATTCATACTGCTGTATGAATCTTTCTGTTTGACTATAGAGAGCTTTCATTCACTTGTCCTGTTGAATATGGATATTTAGTTTCTAGTTTAGGCCTCATAAAGTAAATGACCGTGAGATATGTTGCTTAAACCTGTTTGATAGCGAAAGAACCTGCAATTAATAATTAGCCAACTATGACATGTGTGACCCAGGAGTCTACTTAGGAGTCCTGGTCAAGGTAGATCATGATCCCAAGTAAAAGTCCCAAAGGCCAGAGTGTCCTCAGGGGGACAAAGAATGCGCTGTGAGTTGTGTGCCACATGTATCTGGGTAGTGCAATTAGGAGTTACATATGTAGCCCTGTGGCTGTGGGAGGAAGGCCACAGGTGGAGGAGGGTGCTTATATGTTTCACTCTGCTTTGAAATCTACCTTTTTTGCTTGAATGTCTTCTCTAGGGTTGAGGATGAAATATATTAGTAAATATTAAAATACTTTATAAAATGGTAATTTTTACATTTATCTATAACTTTGTCTTGAAAAGGTGCTGAACAAGTGTCTGGGAGCTTCTCTATGGGAATGACTGGCAAGTTGTCTAGCATCTGTGCCTAACAGAGGCTCTGGGCTTGAGTGGCCATGCTGCTACTGTGTCCTTGGGGTTCCCTAGTATGTGTCCCTGTTTGAGGAGCTCTCATGCTGAGTTATAGCCTCTTGAGCCTTTCCCCAGCAAGTGGGAAGGTCAGTTACAGCTTGACTCTTGCCTACATCTCTCAGATTTCAGCTTGGAAGTCCCAGTTGGCTTTTACTATGTAAGTAATCTCCTGTCATGAATGCCACATAGATTTAAAGCATTCTTAGTACCTGCTAAAGCAATTCCTTCCTAAATCAAGGAATGCTGTATGATCAAACATGTCTGCAGCCCAAAGTCTGTATAACACCACGGGGGCACTGGAGCAGTAGGACAGCAGTGTGTCTTCCAGGCAGGTTTGATGTATGCAATATGCACAGGAAGTGAGGCTTGAGCTCAGTGTGGTTTGGTTTTGTTATTATCTTATGTGTGTGGGTGTTTTGTCTGTATGCAAGTCTGTGTACCACTTGTGTGCCCAGGGAGCCCAGAAGAGGGCATTGGATTCCTTAGAACTGAAGTTATAGATGGTCATGAGCCACCATATGGATGTTGGGAACAGAACCTGGGACACATACTGGGGTCCTCTGGAAGAACAGCTAGAGCTCTTAACCACTGAGACAGCTCTCCAGCCCTAGTATGGTTTTTAAGGCTTGGTTGTACTAAAACAAATAGTAAAACCATTCAACTTCACAGGTTGATCAGGAATATTACTAGGCTTTGTACTTGAGAGTCTGTTGTGAGCAGTGTTGAAGTTGTTCTCTCCCCAGGGATAGCTGGCCCTTATTAAGCATTTGCTCTGAGTAAGGGTTGTACACAGCTCCACATGGGTCATCTACCCACATGTGTAGCTGTCATGGTAGGCACTAGTGCTAATCATTCCTGCAGGAGGAAAGCTCTAGAAGCTGTGGGTTAAAATATGGGCCCATGGCCAACAAGCTGGGGAGCTGGGTTCTCAAATAGGCCAGCTTCCAGTTCTGGGCATGAGGGTCATTCTGTCCTGTGCTGAGACTAGTGTGCTAGCTGTTGGGAAGAGTGAGTCAGTGTGCTTTAATTCACATTTAACAGAGACAAAAAACAGTGTGCTTTTCTGGGGGCACATTTCCCAAGCTCACTTATCTCCTCACAAGCTAGCTTTGTGGGCCCCTTGCCTATTAAAGGCCCAAGAAATCTTACGATGACCAGATATCTAATGGAAAGCTGTGCTGTGTGACTTTTCCTGGGGAGACATGAATAAATGTCTACTCACTGCAGATAAGGCAGTGATGACACACCAGAAACAAGATTTCAGAAACAAGAGTTGAGCCTGGTGAACTGGTGCGTTTATTGAGGTTACTCACAGGAGCGTGGGGGAGGGGTTACTTGCAGGAGTATGGGTAACTCAAAGGCAGCTTTATCACCAAAAAGCCCACCCAAGACCCAGTATTTCTAGAGCTTTGTGAGCAACTTGTAGACAACTCCAATGGAAGCCTTCTTTTCCCAGCAATAGTTCAGTTTGCATAGCCTTGAGCAAAAACCTTACGATCTTATAACTCTGAGCCTCCTAAATTTCCTTAGGTTCCTGATCGAATAAGCCCCTCCTCCATCCAGGCAATATTTTGATTAGAAATAGCCACATACACAGTAATTGAATTAGTCTGTTCCTCCATCTCATGGTGTACAAACAGGGAGATTGGGGAATTTGGTCTCATCTCTTGGTGATCAAAGGGAGATGACCCACTTCAGCCCTAGTTGAAGATACAAGGGCCTGTCCTGTATATACGCTCCTCACTGCATGAAACTATCAGAGCATTGAACTTTAGATTCATCTTGACACTGGATGGTCACAGTAATTGGCAGTTATGTTGCCTCTGGTTGTCTGCATTCACCAAACTTATCCCCGCCAGAGAACCTGGAATAAGAAGCCCAGTTAGAAATCACCATCTGGTTATAGAAGGTCTGGTGCCCTGTGTTGTCATCAAACCATCAGTTAGACTACTGACTTCCTTTGGTGTACATTTTTCCTCCTTTTGCACTTTGGCTTTTGAATTTTACATGTCTGCTATGTAAATTTTGTAAGCTGGATGTCTTTTTAAATATTTTATAAATCATATACCAATAATTTATTAAAGTTGTTTGCTTTTCCACTTTCATCTGTAACATTTGCAGAGCATTCATCTGCTCTAAAGTCCAGTAGTGTGGTCCTGAATCTCTGTTCCATACCATGTTGTTGGGGGTTGTGAGCCTAATACCCTCTGCCAAGTTAAGTATTAGGGATACCTACTGACCGCTCAAAGGCAGGTTGTTATTTTTTCTTGCAAGGCTAAAGGCTGAAGAGATATTCATTTGTTTATCAATGTATTTCATCTTTATCATCCTCTTTACCTAAGGAACCATTGAAGAGTGTTATCCTTGAGCAGACAGCTGTAATCTTTCATCAGATCAGTCTTGCCTGCCTTTCTTGGAAGAGGCCATCTCCATTGGGCCTGCTGACTGAGTGTTTTATCAGAGATGGAGGGGGTGGGGAGAGTCATTGGATCTTCACAGGAGAGTCCATATGCTCTTTGTAGCCATTTCTATGCAGTTCTGTCCTAATTGCACATTGCCGCAGGGTCTTAGAGGATGGTAGAATACTAATCTGGGGGAGATTAACAAGAAATTCCATGTCTGGTTCTAGGGAAACCTTCATCCATGCTGGATATGGACTTTTTAGTAAGGCAACTTTGGGATCAGCCATTCTCTGTGTAAGCAAGCTCAATAAAATCATTAATTCCCCAGGTTGAAATTCAGTGGAATTGGTCTTTGGTTGGTCATTGGGACCTTAGAAGAAGGGAGTAAACATTGTTAACATCTTCCCAGGGGAGGAATTCTTGTAGTAGAGCTAAATACTATATTTTTTTAATAGGTGGAAGCCAAGTTATTGTATGAGGTTGGGTCATGCAGGGCTAAGAATATAAGTACTTTGGGGGATGTCAAATAAAATGCATTCAGTGACTACTGGGGTGTGGTTTGGGAGGTACGACACTTGCCTAGCAGAATTGGGGTTTGTTTTATCCCTAGCACCTCATGAAGGAGGCAGTGGGGGAAGATATCAGGCACTGTATCTGTCACTTGTGCCCAGTAGCACAGTTGTCAGGTTCTATTTATTTGAGCTTGGAACCTATTGGAACTTCTCTTGGCTCAGTTGTGCTTGACCTAGGTCTGAAGGTGTGAGACACTAAATGGTCATCAAAGATCAACCTGAAACAGTGGGTCCAAGTTCATTGTTTCACATTAATGAAAATTAAAGACAGCTCTCCTGTGCATGTGTAAAATAGAAGCAAACTTTATTAACCTTTATAGAAAAGTGAGAAACTGAGAAAAAGTAATTCAAAGAAAACTAGAAAAAGCTGAGAGTGGGATGGACTTCTAAGAGAGGTAAAACCTTTTTAAGTTCCTTGTCTAGGGTGTTTATGGGGATATAGCAGGAACTGGACATAAGCTGAGGTGATCGCTGTGAGACAGTTTCTCTCTGGTCTGTCATGGACCAAATCAATGGCAGACCCACATGATTTGTGCATGTCCTCCTGGCCCAACCAGGGAGATGGTTATGCACAGTTGAAAACCCCTGTCTATTTCTGACTTGTATTTTTGTTAGTTAGTTGCTGTCTTGACTGCTAGCTGATAGTCAGAGTGTCAGTGTTAACTACCCTCTTACCCTGCAGACGTCTCAAGAGCTCTTAATTTCAACCAGGCTCTCTTAGTTCTCACATTTACTCGAACAGCTTGCAGCTCTGCCATGGCAAATTCATTCTGTCGCAACCACCAAGCTCTAGATGCAGTCTTTCTTGATTCATATTTAGTGCTTTATCTGTGAGGTGGTCTGAGGTAGTCTTCCTAAGTAGAAGCTTCATGTTAGAAGACATACTTCCAGTTCAGTGTACTGCAGTTAGCCACATTAGAATCAAGGCTGTGAGAAGGGACGGTAATGCCTTACATCTGTTCTTTTGACATCATCAGCACTGAGCCCCACCCTTTGTCTAATCTCTCTAGTTTGGTTATCTTATACACAGCTACAAGAGAGGGCTTATTCTAAATCTTCCTTAGTGTTTCATGCTTTGCTATTTTAACTCTTAATCTTCCTTTAAAGCCCAGCCCCCATGCTAGCCCCCAGCTAGCATCTGTGAGCAACTTGTAGTTGTCACCATAAGCCAGTTCCCCTGACATCCCACAGAGCGTTGCCCCAGGCCTTTGATCTCTGTCTGGCCAGCCTGGGAAAGGCCTGCAGCCTGTGCTCAGAGTAGCTCTGCCCCCAGGTGTCCCCTTTGCCTCCACTGCTGAGTCTTTTAGGGAAAATGTCCTGCATTTCTGAGTTTCTTTTAAGATAGTTTCCTCATCACACCCGTTTGCTCTTGACCTTCATATGGTCTGTAGAAATTTTCCCCTTCTTCATAGAACTGTTACATTTTACCTTTTTCTTTCACAGTGAAAAATCTCTTCTTTGAAGTTCTGATTTCAAAAGTAGCCATGCATAACAACTTCTTGGTCAGTGGCTGACTATGTACATATAATTGCAGAACATAAGATTGTATGAGAGCTGAAAAATCTCTACTGCCTGGTTGCATGTAAGTTGTAGTGATGCTGTAATGTACTTATTACTCAAGTGTGTGGTAGTATATATTGTGCTGCCATTGCCTAAAAAAAACAGCACATACAGTTGGTCATCATTGACTATGGTTTTAGTTTATGTATTTGTTTAACTGTACTTTCATTGCTATTTCAGAGTGTATCCCATCATTCAAACAGAAAGTTTACTAGAAAACAGTGTGCTGTTTGTACCAGAAGCAGCCTCATTCCTCTGCAACTCCTGATTACATCATTTCCTCTTGTGCTTGATATCGGCTCACTTTATTCATCGCAGCTCTCGGAGCTACTGCCACACATATACACCAGGTAACCTCAATGCATGGTGGGCTGTGCCACGTAAACTTGTGTAGGTGCAGAGTTTGCTCCATGATGATAACACCCAACCATTTATTGCTCACAGTATGTTCCATCCTTTAGGGACGAGAGGACAGTATTCTGTGCTGTCTTGTACAGAGTGTGCTAAGTGTCAAGTCCAAAGGAAACTCCACTTCCTCAAATTCTGGTGCCCCTTCCCCTCTAACAAAGGAGCCAGTTCCCTTATCACTGGCAAAAGGGACAAATGGCTATTTGTGGTGCTTAGTAGCATACCAAAGTTTATGCTGGACCCCAGGTACCCTCAGTATCTAGGTACTTAGCTCCTGAAACCTCCTCCCCTTCCGTAAACTTCTGTAGCTCATGGGCTTTCCTCCCCACAGCCTCTCATTGTCTTTACAACCCTACTATTCCAGCTATGCTCTCTGGTTAGCCCCTCTTCTCTCTCTGTCTCCCCCCAACACACACCAGGCCCAATCTGCTAGCCGTGTTTAATCTACTACATCCTTTCTCTGCTCTGGACTCTTCCAGATGCCTCTAGCTGTTCTTTCTCCCATATCTACAATAAAAACCTTTCGCTTACCAACACCTTGCATTAGTCATGTCCTTGATTTATACACTAAACTATTTAACAAGTCTGCCAGTGTGTCTCTATTTAATTATTTAAAAACACAAAATGATACCAGCAAGTGGTAAAAACCACAATTGTTATGTGACGTTTGAGGGGAGAACCTGTTTTTATTCACCCCAGACAAGTCAATGACAGACCAAAGAAATCACTCAAGTCTCGCTTGGTGTGTAAGTTAGCTTATTGGGGTTATAGGAACATGCATGACTGGGGCAGCAGCATCACCAAAAAGTCCACCCAGCATGGATGACTCATGAAGGGTGCCCCACTGGAATTCCCAGGCAACTGCAACACTGGAGTCTGCTCCCTGCAAGCAAGTAACGTATTCATATAACCCTGGAGAGGGACATAGGGATCTTATGAATTTCATGAACCTCCTGAGCCTCTCTTCCTTCCAGGAAAGAATGTGTCCATCCTGAGGCATAGCGACACAACAGCATTACGGTATCAGATAGTTATAAATTAAGTTAAGAAGATTTGACAGGGCTGGAGAGAGTGGTTTAGATTACTTGTCTTTGCAGAGGATCTAGTTTCCTTTCCCAGCACCCACATGGCAGCTGTCTGACCTCTGCAGGTATACTCATGCATGCAGAACACTCATACACGTAAAATAAATAGACCTAAAATGTTTTTTGTTGTTGTTTGTTTGTTGTTGCTTTATTTCCTAAAGGTTTGATCCCCTAAAACCACATTTTAAAAAGTGGTCTGCATCACAGGCAGACACCTGGGGCTCTCTGGCCAGCCAGTGTAGCCTAATTAGTAAGTTCCAAGTCAGTGAGAGGTCCTGTCTCAAAAGAGTAACACCCACGGTTGACCTATGATGCCCCACCACCACCACATTCACACACACAGAAAATTTCCTTCTTCCATCCTCTCCATGCCCAATGGTATACAGTGTGGTTTGTGTTTTTTCGCTTTTAAGTTCTGCTCACAGTCACTGTGGTTAGTATTTCTGTGGTTGGATCCTGTGGGTAGCTGTCAATCTCCCAGCTCACTATTGTTATGCATTAGGGTGTTAGATTTGAAACACTCGTAGTCTGTTTCTCATCTATATTTAGACTCTCTGTGCTTTTTCCACATATTTTTCAATCTAAATTTTTTACTATAAGAGAAGCAACATTTACAGCATTATTATAATGTAAATATATTTTGCTATAGAACGAAGTGTAATTTTGAAGCACAAAACCCTTGCCAGTCAGAGAAGGTTCACATGGAAACTCTGTCTTGTAGGTTTCCGTGCTGCTTCTGGCAGCTTCCGTTGCCATGGCTTCTCTATCTTATGATGTCTGTTTCTTGGGTTCTATTTTTTATTTTGCTGGAGCCCCTCCTTAATCAGCTGCTTTGTGGAATCACGACTGACAGGCTTCTTGAGTTCTTACTTAGTGTTCAAACATGTAATTATTGTGTTCTAACAGTTGATTGATCCTCTGACTGGGTCTGGTATTCATGGGTTTGTATCACTTTCCCTCTGAACTTAAAGTACTCTCTGTCATTTCCAGCGTCTGATTTTGTGGATGAGAAATTGAATATCAGGCTTGTTCTTTTGCAGGGGATTGTCTTCCCATCCTGTACACTGACATTTTGATTTCTTCTCACACCCATTACCCAGCTGACTTCTTTTTTAGACCCTGCTATCAATGGTTAGACCTACCTTGGGAATCTTCAGACTTTCTAATTCTTAGGTTTTTCTGTAGGCATGGAAACGCTACCTCGTGGCTGACTGCTTGCAAAGACCCCTTTCCCTCAGTGGTCTTACTCCACCCTGCTTCTATCCACTCGTGCTTTCAGTGCCCTGGCAAGTCTTCTTATTTATCACTGAGCTTCTTGTGTCATTGTGAGTCCTACTGTGGTTCACTTAATGCCATAAAGGACCCTTTTTGACACTGTGACCCACAGGTGGACTGAATGGAAGGAAATGGAAACCTCATCACCATTTGAATCAAAAACCTTTTAGGTCAATCACTCCTGGAGAAGGCACAGCTCTGTAGCTCAGCGCCTTCCCACAGGGGTTGATCTTGTTCTCCAGTGGAAACATCTCAGTGTTTTTGAAGGGTTGGGAGGAAACTAGATGAAGCCAGTTCCAGTGAACTTAGCAGCAGCTTATATGTAAGACACACATGCCTTTTTTACACATCGTTTTTCGTTGTGTAAGTGAATGCCATGAACTGGAAAATGGCTGGGTGGTTTTGTTATGCTTATCTCGATAGTCACAAGTAGAATTCCCTGTTGTGTTAGTCAGCACAATTCCCAGCAGATAAGATGTCACAACCTTAGCAAATTGGGGAAATTATAAACATCTGTTTTATAGGGAAAAAAATGGAAGTCTTTCCGATGGAGAAGTTGAATAGTTATGGTTCAGAAGCGCTGTAAAACAACTTGTGCAAACCTAATATGGAATTGATTATACAAAAGCAAGTCTATGATTATAAAAGCAAGGTATAGTCGTGGATGTCTGAGAAAAATTAAACCAATAAGCACACATTCTTTGCATGAGCCTCACAGCCTTGCATGAGAGCCATGCTTCTTGTAATGAATTAAACTTGTGTAAAGTCACTTCCTAGCTTACCCTTGACTAACTTTGGTTGTGTTAAGACAGAGGCTTTTAAGTTTCATTGTTTGCATCACAGGGAGTTTGGGTTTGGGTTATGTTGGATGCACTTGGGTTCACTTTGTACTATATTGTATGTCAGTGCAAGTCATGAACTTTGGTGGTACGGAACTTTTGAGTTTCATTTTCTTTCTTTTTTGTAGAGACTGGAGATGATGCTCGAATCTTGTGACATCTAAGGCAGTGCTCTGTCACTGAACTGTGTTCCTACCCTTTAAGCCAAGTTCATTTTTACTATAAAAGCACACCTGGGCACAAGGTGTGCCCCTTTGTGACTAGTTTTCACTTCCACAAGCTCATTAAAAGGTGAACTGCCTTTTAATCAAGAATACCTGTTCTTGCTAGAGTAAAATAACAGTAGTCTTGAGGTCTCCCCGGAACCAAAGTCAGCTGTCTCTCTCCTGCCTCCCTTCAGCTCTGTTGGTAATGACTTAATGTCTCCTAGGACAGTCCCTAGGTGCTCTGCTGTGCCATTCAACTTTGCTGTCCCCAGGGGAGGAATGTGGGGAGTCTTGTGTATACTTAACCTTCATTTGTGTTGTTAACAAAAGCATTGTCTTCATTATACCAGCTTTTTATTTCTGTTCTGTGCTTTTCTCCTTTCTTCTTCTTCCTTAATTTATTTCTGAATATTAAAGCCAACCATGTGTTCAGCTTGCTGTGATATTCTGTCTTTTACATATTGCTGGATTTAAACTTTCTGGTGACTTCTGTTTATGTTCATAAGAGACATTGGCTACTGATTTGTGGTGTCTGGAGCTGGGTTACACTGGCCTCATGAAGCCTGGATGTGGTCCCTCTTACTTGCTGGAAGGACTTATGTAAGACTTGTTTTACTATTATTTTTTCCATTTGTTTTTGTCTCCACATGACTTCTTTCTTTTTCAGTCTTCTGTGGTCTCTGTCCTTCTGAAATGTCTCCCCTAAGACTTCCTGTGGTAGTCAGTTGTCCTAGAGGCAATCTGTCTGAAATACCTTTATTTGTCCTCATTGTGAAAAGATTGTGTTGGCTACATATATTTAGAACCGTTTTTGTTTGTTTGTTTGTTTGTTCAGGTCTGATATGCTGTTAAAATTTGTCCATCAAGTTTTTAATTATAGTAATTGTATTTTTTATTTCTGGAAAGTTTTTCCCAGCAATTGGCCAAGTTTTTCAAGTCCAGTTGGTTGTTCTGCTTTCCTATCTTCATCTGTTTCTATGAACTGTTATTTTTGTCTGTGCTGAGGCTCGGTTCCTTGGCTATCTTGTTGATGCTCTTCTCCCTCAGACCTTGCTTTCCTAGTACAATATGTTTGTTCTCTTTTAACAGTGTCTTGTGTGAATCTTGGTGGCTTCAGGTGATAAGTTTTTCTAGAGAGGATGTGCCTTTGCTTCTGCCAAGTGTCAGTGTACCCTCGAAGTTTGGCCCTGCAGGTGCAGTGGAATGTTTCTTGGATACCTGGTCACATGGTCTGTCGCCTCTGATCTGTGGGGTTAGAGTGATTTTTGTTTACCAGGGGCACCTGCTTTGCTTTCATCAGGGACGCTGTGGAAGGCCCCAGCCTGGCTCACTTTAACCCTGGACCTTACCTCTGTCTCTGGCATACTCAGACAGGTTTTGACAGGTGGTGTAAGTAGACACAGCTGCAGTATCTCATTTGCCTTTCCATATCACTGGGTGTTCTTCACATGAGCATATTCCCTTACAGCCGGACTAGAGGAGTGTTCCTGCTACTGTTTTATAGAGAAGGAAATCAAGGGGTCTTTCAGGGCTTGGCTGGGGTTGAACTCTGTAGCTTGCTTCCTCCAGCTTTGCTCCATTTCTTCTTCACCTTCTGGGTTAGTGGGAGGGCAGCTTCAATGCCTGCTTGGTCTCATGGAAGCCAAGTTCTCACCATGCCTCCTTCTATGAGCTTTTTTCTGCCAATCTCTGCCATGTCTGGTCTATGGTTAAAAACTTTGATGTAGTCAATCTTGTAGGAACAGGATGCAAACCTGAGAATTCCTTCAGAGGTAGTGATAGGGCTTTTCTCGGGAGGCAGCTGACTTCCGTATACAGCTGTCCGATATAGTGTTGCACATGTAATATGATATTTGTTATATTGCTTTACCAAATACTTCAAAAGTGTAACATTACTTATATAAACACTCTTAGGATCTTAATAAAAAGAATTGGTTGGTAGGCATGAATCTTGTTAGAGAAGTTGGTGGAACCTGAGGGTTGGGAACCTCCCGGTATTGGGAGGTCAGGTTGGAAGTTTGTAGGCAGGAAGTTGTGGTTTGTGGGGTGAAGTCACGGTTTGTGGGGGTGAAGTCCTGGCTTGTGGGAGGGAGCTTGTGGCTTGTGGGGGTGGAATTGTGGTTTGTGGGAGTAAAGTTGCAGTTTGTGGGAATGAGCTTGTGGTTTGTGAGGGGCAAAGTTGTGTGTGGAGGTGAAGTTGGTGAGGGAACAAGGAGATGAAGTTGTGAGTATGTGGAGTAAAAGTTAGTGGACATGTGGAGGTGAAGCTGATGTGCAGCTACGAAGTGTTGTTTTGGGTTTGTGAGGGTGAAGTTGGTAGGTGCATAGAGGTGGAGTTGGTGGGAAGGTGAAGTAAAGTCAGTGAGTATGTGGAGATGATCATATGCCGGTGAATTTAGAGCTATGTAGAAGGAAAGCTGGTGGCTGTTTTCATTATAGTCCTTACGTTCAGAGATTAATCCATCTTTTGGACCTTAAATTTATTGCTTGTTTTGGTACCCACCTTCCCAAGACTGGTTTATCAGCCCTCCTGTCTGCCATCGGGATTTCTGACCGCTTTCTTTCTGCTTTAGTTGACTTAAAATGGGTCTTATATTTTATTTTATTCTTCCTGTTATAGAAAACTCTGTAAATTCACTGTTGTATTTGTTTAATTCTTCTTTTTCACTCCCCTTCTTTTTATGTCTGTTGAGTTTATTCATAGAAGTTCTTAGTCATCATATCATCGTCATCATCATCATGTGTATGATGGGTGGTGTGTGTGCTGTGGCATGTATGTAGAGGGCAAAAGACAACTCTGTAGAGTCTGTTCTCTTCATCTATCTTTATGTGGGTTCCAGGGATCACCACTCAGGTCTGCCATCTTGCTGGACCCTATGGCTCTTTTAAACAATCCATTCCAAGTTTCCTTGGTGAAAGAGTGAGTTGACAGAGCCATTCAACAGAGTTGTGTTTGCTGGGGTATCAGTCAGTGTTGTCTGGAGAAATAGAGCCAGTGGGGTGTATCTTTGCTTCTGTTTTTAATTCACTGAATCTGTGTCTCTTCATCTTTCTGTGTTGTTCAGGAGAAAGTGAACAAGCTAAAGAGAGAGATTAATAGGTATCATGAGAGAGGCTGGGATCTCCCTACTCTGTTTCTGTGAGCTGAATCTCTGAGAAAGCCAGGGTGTAATTCAGTCTCAGTTGGAAAGACTGAGAATGGGAACAATGGTGTGAATCCTAACTCTAGACCCAGAGAAGATGTTCCAGGTCAATGAGGCAGGGAGGTAAGATGGGACAGATTCCTCTAGCCTCTATTTTTGTTCTGCCTAGACCCTCAGTGAGTCAGGTAATGCTCAGCACATAGAGGAAGGTCTACTGAGGTCCAAATGCCAACATTTCTCTGAAAACCCTCACAGGCACATCCAGCATCGCTGTCTTATCTGGAGACCTGGGGTCACTTATGCTAACAAGAAAAGTTCGTTTGATTGGGCACTGCATCAGGAGGGCATGTGAGATACTGTTGGTGCTGCTGGAGTCCCTGTTACTCTTTGTATGTGTTCCACCCTGATTTCAGTTCTTAAAGGCTCTTCTTGCCTTCATTGGTTTGTCAGCTCTAACAGGATGAAAGTACCTTCACTTATACATCATAAAAATTATTCCCTAAAAGCAAGAAAAAGGAAAAAAAAAAAAAAAAAACAAAGATGTGGCTGATCATCCTTTTCACTGACAAAGAAAACGTCAGCCCCAATAGACCTTGATTAATTATGTAGAAAATCCTCAAAGCATACCAAGTAAGATATTAGGCCCTCCCTGTGGAGCCTGAGCCCCCACGCCTTTTCAGTGTGCTTGGGTCTATCTGGCCCAGGGGTGGACAGTTCTTCTAAGAGGGTGGACCTGAAGAGAGAGGTGCCAGCCAACCTCTTCGTCACATACCACCTCCACTCTGTTCCTCAGCGTGAGGCCAGCGCCCACGCTGGCTTGCTGGCTTGCTGGCTTGCTTCTGGTTTCCTGGGCTGTGTTTCTGTGTTTCTCTGTGTATCTCTCTCCATGTCTGCCTTTCCTCTGGCTCTGACTCTGGAAATGCAGAACTCATTTATAGGATTAGGGTCATTAGATTCCTCTCAAATTGATCATAAAACAGTCAGATTCGGGGGCAGGGGGACCCTGTTGGTTTAATGAGCCCTTTTGATGTTTGCAACAGGCTTTAATTTCACGTGGATCTTTAGACTGCTGAAAGCTTGAAATAGTATTTTCTCTCAGGTCATAAAAAGATTTTCCCAAAACATTTACTAATTCACTTAAAAATACGAGATGAGGACTGGGCCTGTAACTCAATAAAAACAAAGGACTAGAGATGGATTTCAACTGGTAGAGTGTTTCTCCAACATACAGAAAACGCTGTGACTGACTCCCAGTAACACATAAACAAAGTTCAGTGCACACATCTGTAATCTCAGTTTTCAGAATATGGAGGCAAAAGGATCAGAAGTTTGAGGTCATTTGTGGCTATGTACTGAGTTTGAGGCCAGTGTGGCCTGTATAAGATCCTATCTCCAGAAAAAAAAAATTTTTTTTTGAAAAGATTTTTGTGGAAACAGAATTGACAAAACAAAAAATTCTGCACACATTTTAAAGTGAACAGTATTATCACTGTTGAGATCCTGAGACCCACTGCAGGGAAGATGGTGGTATTTCCGGATCTGTCCCAGCCTTTGCTTGTCCCTGCCAGGGAGCCATGCTTTGTGGGCCATGTGGTCCCCTTGCATTTCCCAGGAGCCTCGTGTGGGTGGAGCTTTTATATATGCTGTGAGTTCTCATATTTCCATAGTTCGTTCTTAGGACGTTATAAGGAAAATAGGCCATTACCTGCTAAGAACACAAAATGTGTTTAATGTAGTCAGTAAAGCAAATGACAAAATACTCTTCCTTTGGACTATTCAGTAAAATGCAGAGAATCAAGGACAGGCCAGCTGATGCTTGGAGTCTGAGTGGCCATGCCAATGCTATTAGAAGGATCCTGGCTTAGTTGGAGCTTCAGAACTGAGATAAATCATATTTCTTGACTATGACACAGACTTATCACTCTAACTAAAACTTAGCCTGTGTCAGAGGAAGGGGGAGGCATAAATTAACCAAAAGTGGCATGAATTCTTAGAACAGAATACACATTTGTCATGATTTTTCTCACATCAGTTATCGAAAACTCCACCTGTTCCTTTTGGAACTACAGTTCCAGGAGTGGTTGCCAGCTCTTTTGGGCTCCCTTTTTGGCTGGGTGCTGGTCATTGAGTCCTCTGACAGTCTTCTGCTGCCTGCTAATACTCCCAGCTTCCACCCCACCACCCTCCAGGCACAGTTCTTGCTGATGACTGGGCTAAGGATCTTTCTGAAAACACAAACAGGATTTCTCTGTTTGGGGACCTTCTACCTACCCTTTCTCTCATAGCACTTGGACAGTCCCATGCCTCTGTCTCAGCTGAGGTAGCATCTGTGTGTCCCTTCTCTGTCTCCCTAGGTTACATTCCCCCTTCTCAGTTCTCCTCTGATGGGTGCCCATTCTCTAGACCATGTCAGCATTCCACATGAGGCTGTTCTCATGTGGTAGAGAGGTTGCTTCTTGGTCCTGGTGTCCTTGCAGGCCCTGGTGATTTTATCTTTGTGCTTATCAGCTGAGCTCATTATGCCTATATAGTCTTAGGATAGCAGCCGTCTGGGAAACACAGCGTCTCTGCCAGTGAGCTTACTGTTTAACCCCACGCTCGTGTAATGTGTCAGTTTTGTGGCTTTGCAAGGTAGAAAATTGAGAGTATTTACTGTTTGGCAGAGTAAAGTCCTTACTAGCATAGTCTGATTAAATTATAATGATAAATATCACTTTAAAAGAAAAGGTAATTGTTTCATTTAATCAATATGATTATTACTGGCACAGCAAATCTATCAAGTGCTAGAGTGATAAATTTGTGCTAATACAATTTGTACTGTACTGCTGTTGGTATCAGCCTTCCCTGGCATCAGTGTGCAAGCTGTTGAAGCTGCCTCCCAGCTTGGTGAGCTTAGAGACATTCGAGAAGGGCCTTCTGAGACTCAGAACAGTCACCAAGAGGAGCTCCAGAAGTAGAAGGGGTACTGGCTCCTGGGGGTGTCAGTGCAGTAGTCTCTTCCTTTGCCCTGTGCGTTGCCTGTTTTCCCAATCACGCATATACCTGCACAGGCACAAGAGTCTCAACTCAGCCTCTGTATGTACTTGTCTGCCTGCTCCCTACCCCCATAGTTCCTGTCTCCCTCCTCCTTGTCTGTTCTTCTTTCTGAGAAATATAGAATCTCCAGCTGCCTTCATGCCTTGTCCCTCATCCCTGACGTTGGTTCCGCTGTTCTGTGCTACAGGTGGTCATCTGGTGGCAGGGTTCAACAAGTGGCCATTAGCTAGCCCCATAGAAGCCGCAGATAATGCCCTGTAAACCAGTTGTCGTTGGAGACATTTTCCAAGGTTCCAGTACTGATTTTTTTCTAATACATGTTTATTATATGTTTTCTGTGTAGAAGAAACTAGTATAAAATAATAATTTTAACTGCATGACTATGTATCCATCACCAGTTTAAACTAGATGGACATTGGCACTCAGTCTGCTCTGTGTTGCTCTTTGATGGCACCTTCTTGCACAGTGGCACATAAGATACCCCAGCCCTATACTTTGAAATTCTGTCTTGCCTTTATCCTCAATTCTGTGTAAGCATGTACCATGTGTTTATAGTTTGACTTGCGTGGGAGTAAACTTTAGGCAATGGTGTCATCACGTATCTCTCACGTTTCTCCCGTGTGGCTAACTTGGTAGATCGGACTTTTGCACACACACATCTATGTGCCCATAGCTTAACCTATTGTTGGGTTGAATTTGCTCACCTGGTATTTAGTGCTTGGACATCTGTTTGCATGAGACTGACTAGTCCTATGCTTTTTCATTATCTTGACAGATATGTTCAACTTTTTGGAGCAGCCGTCTAGGTATGGAGAATTTGTTGTAGGGTAAATTTTGTTTTCTGGTGCTTTAACATATGTAGTTTAGTCAGATATTCTGTTTCTTCTGAAGTCTTTCTAAGCCTACAATTTTGGGGGGGGGGTTGTTAATTTTACTTAAGTTTTAAAGAGTTCTGGAGATGAAATTTATATGTTTAGTGTTGCCATACTTTGAAGCAATAATTTTGTTTTGGCTAGCACTTGGTACCTGACAGTGTATCTTAAAACTTATGGCACATAAACCAGCACTCTGATTATGATCATCATGCCTGGGATCTTGTGTCAGTGTAACTGGTACCTCAGGAGGACCACTTCTGTTTGGAGATGGCATGTGGGTGGAGGTTTAGTTTCAGTTGTTCACCACATTCCTTGGTTCAGTGTCTTGCCCTAGGAGATTTCTGTAGTGATGTGGCTGTCCATCTTTCCACATGATCTCAACACATGGCCAGCATAGACCTCTTCATAGTGACTGATACAGGCTTGTGTGCTAGGCAGTACCATGCTCACTGAGTTTGATGGACAAAGTAGTCACTTGGCCTGTGGGACTCACAGTGGGGCAAAGGTCTGTTCACTCAGAGAATGGTATTTTATTTCCTTGTGGCTCTGTGATGTATCTGGGTGTCACTGGGGAAGCACATCAAGGCTTACCGTCATGGTCTGCTCTCCCACTGTTTTCTTTGGATCTGCTCCCCCACTGTTTTCTTTGGATCTTGGTGGAGCTGGGTTGTGACAAAGTGAGGCAGCTCTGGGAGTCAAAGGCCCATGCCAGGATATTTGCATGCCCTTTTCCCAGGCATGGTGAGGTGATGAAGTAGCAGTTCTGGGCATTTGGCCTAGATGCCTTTGTGCTGGGCTGGATGGCTCTGTGACCCATAGTCCTGGATCCATGAAGCATCTCTAAGGAAGCTATTGACTTCAGTGGTATGAGTGTAGGGCTGTGGGAAACACAGCAAGGAGACGCAGTCAGACTTTTCCTTGTCCTGTCCCTTAGAGGACTTACAGAAGTGCCCTAATTGATACCAGGGAGCTCTTGTGAGACTTAGGAACTGAGCTGCACAACACACACTTCATTTTGCTCCTAGCGAGGATCTACTCAGAAACCTAGTCCCTCTAAACATAGCTCCCCAGATATCTAGTAGGAGCTCTGTAGGGGAAGGGTCCTGAGTCTGCCGTGTGCTGAAGAAGTACCCTTAGCAGTTAGAAATTAGTTCACTAGTTAGAAATGAGGAGAAATTGGCTGTAGCTGTTGTTTCACACTCCTCAGCCTCCTGAAGCAAGGTACTCACCAGGGCAGAGTGAAGGGCTGGGCACGTGTGTTTCTGTGTCTGTACTCACACACATGTATTTGCATGCATAATGGATGTTCATATTTTATTTTAAAGACAACAAATTTTACCTGAGGCCTGGTTCTTTTCTAACCATGACGTTTTGTTACAGTATTCTTTTGGGCCAGCAAGATTTAAGTGTGGGCATAACATGTGCACTGACCAGTGGTGGGCAAGCAAACCAAGGCCTGGCTGGTTACTGTGTGTCTCCTTTAAAAATTCATAAGAACATGCTTAAAATGATATAAGCTTATATGTAGGAAGAAGCCTTTAAAATTCAGAGTGTTGACCTGTAATCTCAGCTCTGGGGAGGCAGCCATCAATCAGGAATATTGTTAGCGTTCATTCCTAGGGTGGTGGAAAGTCTTTAACAGTGAGTTAACTAAGTGTCAAGTAATTGAATCTTTTATTACAGAGTGCAGTGTGTCAAGCCTGGCATGGAGAAGTCAAGGTGTGGCTAAGGAAACACATCAGCCTGGTACATCACACTGCTGATTCGGTACTGCTGAGCTATGATCTCACTTTGCTTGCCCTGAAGGAGTTTTGCCTCAGGATTTGAGCTAAAATAAAAACTAAACAAATTTCAAGGTATGTAAGACCTTTTTAAAATCTCAGAAAATCTGACCAAAGATGACTTTTGTGCCAGGTGGGGTGGCAGAGGCCTGAATTCCAAGCCCTCAGGAGGCTGCGATAGGAAGATTAAAAGTTCAGGGTCAGCCTGGGATATGTAGCAAAGCCCTGTCTTTAAAAAAAGAAAAAAAGTTTAATTAAGTCCTTTGGCTTGCCTTTGAAATGCATTTTTCTGAGTAATTCCCAGCACAGATTGTTACCCAGAGTTTACTCATGGTCTTTCTGTGGAACATGGGCAGGCAGGAGGTGGGAAGAACAAAATCACAGATCTTCTTTAGACCTCGCATCCCTCCAACCGTCCTTGAGGCTGACTGACTTCATCACTGTTGGTAAAGCCAGTGCTTTGTAGCCGGTACTAGGCAAAGTCTCATGAAAGCCTCTTACCCCATTTATCACTTTTATTTTTACCCTTGAATTTCTTTGGTGTTTAGTTTTTATGATTGTCAGTTAAGTTAGCATCTTCTCCTTCCCATTGGGGTGCTGAAGCCCCCAAAATGCTACTATAAAGGGTAACTCAGTTATGGCCGTATTCTAGAACATGAAGGTTAAATGTTTCTTAACCACGTGTGGTAGTAAGGAAAGATGGGAGGGCTGAGGCCCTGGAAGACGCTCTGTGCATGTAGTCCTAGCATGTTCCTGGCTTCACTGCTTTCTCACAGGCTGATGTCAAAGGGCACCAACAGGACCCTGCACCTGTGTGGCAGCTCCAGTGTGAGCCATCCACTGAGCTGGAGAGCAGTTAGGGTCAAGGGAGTAGGCGAAGTTACTGAGGTTGTACACGTGGGCAAAGCAGAACAGCTCACACCCCCTGGAGATCACCATATTCAGGCAACAGCAGTGGGCTCGCTTCTGACCACTGGACTTTGAATTTGTGCCTGGAAAGGTCCTATCTGTTATTTCTGTGCCCACAAAGGTCCCAGGAAGAAACGGAGAGCTTTGAAACAGATTCTGTGTAATCTACACTGATGCTGATCTTTTCCTTTTGTGGAATATGGGCAAGCAGAGGTGGAGAACAAAATTACAATTACCTTCACAGTTGATGTGCCAATAGGAGGTAGAGTTTTATTTTCGCTGATAACTCCTCTTTAAGCTCCATTCGTATGTGAAGACAGCTTCTCTGTAACCAACATTTTCTGAGAGACACTGAGGATCCCAGAGCTGAACTGAGTCTGAGACTAAGGGTTCTTGCTGCTACTTTGAGCTCAACTAATTATCACCTATTTTTAACATGCACAGAAATAAGGCATTGCATTGATTCTGTCATGTATGTGAAACAGCAAGATGAGTTATTTATATCCTTTGCACAAATAAATTGTTCTTAAAGAAATACAAGAAAACCAGGCCACAAGGGGGTAGGTGAAGAATGTGCTGAGAAAGCAAAGCTAAAAGCTGGAATCAGCATTGTGGAACGTGTCTCCTCCTACTGGCTCTTTGTGAATAAGTGCCAGGAGCAGTATAGAAATTGTGAATTGTTTTTTATTTCAGATGATGTAAACTAATCTTGTCAACAGTTTGGTGTTTTGATTTTGTTTTCCCCATCTGGTTTGAGAAAATAAACATGTACGCTTTTGACTAAAATAGTTCCTGCTCACCAAGTCTACTACTTTATCACAGGTACCCTCCTCAGACAAGCATGGCCCTGTCCTGAGAGCTTTGCATTTAGTGCTGGAAGGGTGGCTGTGCTGCCTTGGCTCGGTCCTTAAGAAGTGGTGTATAGCTCAGAGATTACTGGTGGCAGAGGTATCAAATACTGCGGTTCTTGTTGGGGTGGTGCAGTCTTGTGTGCATTGCTGAAACACGTGGTAAAGATCTAATATAAACATCTAACTATCTATAACTCCAGTTCCAGGGCAGCCAATGTCTTCTGGCCTCAGTAGGCACCAGGCTCATACATGGTACATAGACATAAATGCAGGCAAAACACTCATACATATAAAATAAAAATAAAAAAGCAACTGTTAAGTATGAGTAAAGTATTTCTCTGAGTTCTGGGAGCCTCTCTGAGGAGTAATTGTGATAACTCTGACTTGGAATCAGCCAGTCAGAAGTTCCAGAGGCCTGGGTTTGAGACTCTGCCTAAAATGGCACTGTCCTGGGGACAGCACCCTCAGCCACTGGAACTGATACTTTGTGCAGACAGTTTCAGGACTGCACTGGATCAGAGGCACTGCCAGCTTAGGAGCTGGTTACTTGCTTACCAAGTAGAAGAAATCACCATTTGGGGCACAAAAACAAACTGTTGTGAGAGTCCCTCAAGAGAATAGTGCATTCCCTCCCAGCCTTTTTAAGTCACCCTTGTTTACAGAAGGTCTTCATCTACCCTAGCAGATTGGAAGAGCTGCATAGGACAGAGAATTCATTGCTGCCTGTATTGCTGCTTTACAGGGAGCTCGGATAACTTTTCCAGCGGTTTCTGTCATCTCCATTTTAAAATCATCTATTTGCCATTCTATCTGTAACTAGGAGCTAAACCCATTAAGTATATCCTTACCAGGCTTTCCGTGATGGAACCATACTATCTCCTTATGCTTTCTGTGCCCATCAGCCACCCAAGCAAAAGCCTTGACCTGTGCCTGTTGCTCCTTGGACCCACTGTGGGACTATGAGTAATGTGGGAACACCGCCCATCGCAGGCAGAGACAAGAGCCAGTCATCTCACAAGACTCAGTAACTGAATAAAAACAGCCATTGAAGGCAGAAAAAAAAAAAGAGTCATTTTGGGAACCCAGGGACATCAGAGGAAAGATCAGACTTACTAACTTGGTGCAGGTAGCTGCTAATGAGTAAGCTGGAAGAGGCAGGCTCACTGCAGCCACCAGATGGTGGGAGGGAAGCTCCAAGAGAGGAAGGCAGGGGACTAGAAAGGCCTCTGGAGCTAAGGAATTGCTGGCCACACCTTCGAGTTTACTAAGTTGGAAAAAGTAATAGTCATGCTAGTCTGATGGAAGCCAGTGGCAAGCGTGGCGTGGCCCCAGGGGGCCTGGGAGCTCTGTAGACCCTCATGGAGGCCATGTGGAAACTGCTGCCCTATGTTCTCAGGTGGTTCTTGTTGATAGAGTTGGAATGAAGCTGAACACCATCCTAAAGAGCTAAGCACCCACAACTCCTCTCCAAACCTCCCAGCATGAAACCAGGGCAGTTGCTGTCCCATGGCAAGTCTCACGGAGGCCCCTATGTGTAGGGCTGGAGCCAGGAGGGGTACAATCCACCCACTCCATGTTGAAAAGGAGCCAAGGCTACCCTCCTTCTCCTGCTCATAGATGGACTGGTGAACAGCCTTGCCAGCATATTCTATGAAAGTACTGCCCTGGTCTCAGTGGCCTGGCTCTGCTTCCTAGCATGCTGTAGCCTCTGGTGATGCATAGATAAGCTCTGTAGTTTCTGACTGTGATCTAAAAGGGGGGGGGCAGGGGTCCTTTCTTCGAAATGTGTTTGTCCTAAATAGTCTCTCCTTATAGGGCCTGAGCTGAGAAAACGGAACATACCCTGGATTCAGGGAAGAAATACAGAGTTGCTACTTTCAAGTACACTGTTGGCTTTTGGTGGCTGTCACCCTAGGAGTCCCAGTTCTAAAAAGTTTCTTTTTACACTGTGTATTCATTCGTTTGTTTATCCAACAAATGTGCCTGCCCTATGCATGGGCCGAACTGCAGGGAGAGTTGGGTAGGACTATGGGGCCTACATGGGAGTGGGAAACAACAAACTGCCTGCTGTGCAAGGAGGGCCGAGACTGTGGTGTGGCCCCTGATAAGGAGCCAGTGCTACCCAGAAGGCACAGGTCACCCTGGATTCAGTCCTTGGGATCCTTTGGCAAAGCTAGTCTGTGCTGAAGCAGAAGAGGATGCATCCTTGGCTTTATCTGTGGCTGGGCAAGGTGGTTGTAGTTGTGAAATGATTAGGTCAGTGGTCTGAAATTGCTTTCATTTTAAAAGTTTTTAAGTTGTCTAAGTAAAACTTGTTTTAAAGAACTGCAAGTTTGAAGTTTCTAAGTGGTTGTACTCCCAGTTTGTCCGTCAGTGCTCTTGAGTTTTCAAGATTGTCCTTGGATGATGTGTGGGGAATGCCAAGATGTAGCTGGATAGTAGCTGGCTTGTAGAAGCTGGCTGTCATTTCCTCTTCACTAAATAACTGCAGGATTCCTTGGGACTGGTATGTAGAGGGGCCTGCATATACTTATGGGCTCCAGCAGGGTCCCATGGGCAGGGGCCTGTGGAGATCCATCAATGTACCTTTACCACATCACTGTATGACACTGAAAACCTTTCTTCTGAGAGATAGCTGGCAGAACTTAGAATACTGCAGGCCCTGGATATCACCTTCACCCACAACAGCTATGGCCAGGGAGCTGTCCACCATGGCCATTGACCTTCTTTCTTTCTTAGGCTCTGACATGAAGTGAACTGTATGTGGTCTTTCTGTGGCTTCCTAGAATTGTCAGGCTTTTGTGGCCAGTGACAGTCAAGGCCCATTGACCACACAGAGAGAGGGTGACTGTACAAAGGATAAGGTCAAGCCAGATTCCTCCCTGCTCTCAAGTATGGCGGCCTTAGGCAGAGATGTGAGCCACAGGACAAAGTTGGCAAGGCTTTGCCAGCAGCAGGAAGTGGAATCCGGAGCAGGAATCTGAATAGGTGATTTGACAGGTTGCAAGGGGTGGACATCTAAACAGGCGTAGGGTGAGACAGCAGGTCATCAGCAACCTAGAAGTCAGAGAGAGAGAGAGAGTGGAACTGTGAAGGCCTGTGCAAGTGCCTAGGGTAGGGCACAAGTCCGAGGAAAGATTTAGAAAGATTTGTTTTTACCTATTCCACAAAATGCACACTGCCACCAAGGGAGAGACAACATTCTCTTGCTCTCTGCAGTCAGTGTTCATGTCCCAACACTGGTATTGGTTCATCCTGGTTCATCCTGACCTCAGCATACCCTGTCTGAAGGAAATATCTGACAGGTGTAGCTTCCAGATTGGGTATGATCTGCCCTAACCTCAGAGCAGTTCTCATGAGTGGCCTCTTTTGGACAGCAGGTGGTGCTGTAGGATCACTACAGAGAGAGCAGGCCTTCCACAAGAAGAGCAAAGCTCTTTGTTGAGTCAATGCAGGGGCATAGCAAGTAGACTCAGTTACACTCCCTCCTTTTTATCATGGAAAGTATGGACTTGCTGTCCCAAAGAAGGGTGTGTGTGTGTGTGTGTGTGTGTGTGTGTGTGTGTGTGTGGTGTTATTTTTATAAGAATTGTGGTGTATTAAAAAGTAAACTCAGAGCTGTTGTACTTCTGCTATCGTTGGACAGTGTTGTTAAATGCAGAGCCTGAGTCTCAAGGTTGGCATGCTGGTGTGACTCTGCACCTCAGCCAGTGCAGGGCCTCAGCGGCTGCTGGGCCAGCATCAGCAGGCTCCTCAGTGCAGCATTGTCCCTGACAGCCCGAGAGCTGCTGAACTGGGACATGCCTGCTGAGCAGGTTTGCACTCACAGGTTAAACCAGGATTTGTCCCATGGCCACCGTCTATGATTGACAGGTGAAGACTTGGGGAAGCAGGAAAGTGAGCACTTGTGCACAAGCCTGTCCCACTGATGGTGGATGAGCCTTTGACTGGGTACTGTACCACAGTGATGCATGCACCTAGGCAGATTGTGGACTGCACAGCTCCATTTAAACAATCATGGCATGAATGGCTGTAAAGCAGTTGATGGGTGTCTGGTTCCCCTCACACAGGCATTCCAAAGCCTCCTTATTGAGATTTGGTGAGATTTAACTGAGCTGATCCAAAAAGGGACTGGTAGTGAGAGTGAGGATCACTGGGGTACTCCCTGCCCTACCCCTACCTCACTTCACCCTCTCACCTCCATCTAGCCTCCAGTACTTTTTCAGGCTCTGCCTGGCCCTCGTTAATCTAGACCAGTCTGTGCTCATAATCTGTGCTCACCTCTGCAGATGAGTTCCAACCACGTGTCTCCAGTGTAGGCTTTCCTCTTGATTCCAGACTCAGACACTGCCTAACTGGGTCCTCCTGTGGATCTGCAGACACCCAGATCCTGATCCTTTGCCCTGTGGTCTTTCTGAGTTTTACACTCCTTTTGGATCCCACGCTCCTGTCCAGGAAGCCCATGGCCATACTTCTGAGCACCATGGGATGCTTCTTTCCTCCTCCTTTCATTGCTGTCCCTGAGTCCTGACTTGAATTCCTGTGTGGAGCCTTACCCCCAACTGCTCCCTGCCAGCCTCCAGCATTCTTAAAAGTAGGTCAGAACCAGATGAAAACTCATGGTAACAGTTCCACTTCAGGCCCCTCTGTTGAGTGCCTGCCACTTTCCCTAGGAAGTCCCACATGCTGAGCCTTCTTTTATCTCTGGCTAGCTGTTTGACTGTTAGGCCAGTGCCTACCTGCCCCTGGGCACTGCCTGCAGAATATGCATGCTTGATGCTCATGGCCAGCTCTCCCCACCAGCCTGAGGTCCACTTCCCTATGATCTTATCAGAGTGGATAAACCTTATCCCATGCTGACCACCCAGGAATCTTTCTATCATACACAGGGAATGCTATGTCACTAGTTGTCTCATATTCCTGTACATCCTTGTCCTTATTTATTTTTTTTTTTTTGACTGTAGGTTTCACAAAAGCAGCCATGCGTTCTCCTGATTTCTCTCAAGTGTCTCATCCTAGGCTTGGTAGGCATCCAATAAATATGAGTTAGATAAAGGATAATTAGCTGGTTTTCTTATTAACACACACTTTTGAGGTATTTTAATATTATATGGGAGAAGAGCTAGATAGATGGCTTAGTGATTGCAGAGGACCCAGTTTTGTTCCCATCACACACTGGGTGACTCACAATCATACAGATCCAGGGTATTTGATTACCTTTGCCCTCTAAGGGCACCAGGCGCACACACGCGTACACACATACACACATAGAAATCTAAACTTTTTTTTCAAATATTATATTGAAGAATGTTACATTTTCTCACATACTGACTTTATTTAAACAGTTAATGAATAACTCACTCAGAGTTTGTAACTTAAACTCTTAAAAGCGTAGAATTTTAGGGGGGGTTCACTTAAATTTCCATATCATAATTCATTATCAAAGGCAGTCAGGGCAAGAACTCAAATAGGCAAGAATCTGGAGGCAGGATGGAAAAGCGCTGCTCACTGGCTTCCTCTCCATGCCTCCTTGCTCAGCCTACTTTCTTACAGAATCCAAGAATATCAGCTGAGGTTTGACACTATCCACAATGGGCTGAGCCAATCCCCATCAATTACCAACTGAGAAAATGCCCTTCAGGTTTGCCTGCTTACATTTTCTCAGCTGAGGTTCCCTCCTTTCAGATGACTCTAGCTTGTGTCAAGTTGACATAAAACTAGCTAGCACAACTAGTGAAAATGTGTACCCAGTTAGTAATATATGATTATGCCATATTAGTGTTATAATAATAACTATAACCCCGTAAAAGAGGCTAGAGAGTTGGCAATTGTGGCAGAAGCAATAAAAAGCAGAAGGAGACTAGGTGTGTTAGTAGCTGCCTGCAGTCCCAGCACTTCGGAGGCAAAAGCAGGAGAATCAGGAGTTCACTGCCAGCTTTGGCTACATAGCAAGTCTGAAGCCAGCTTGAACTACATACAGTTTCAGACCAACCATGCTCAAGTATTCATAGTATAATAGTGGAAACTCAACTATCATCTGCTCGTGTAGCTACGGGGGGTGGGGGATCCAAATTTTGAAATTTCTATGACAGGTCTTAGCCAGAAAATGTGGGGCAGGGCAGTAGTTGGTCTTATCAGCCTGGATCATTAGGAGCCAGTTAATGTGTGTATTGGAAAGACAAAATGTGACAAGGTGGCCACTGCCTTCCTGCCTGGGCTGAAGAGTATCAGCTCTGTGGTAACCTCTTGTTCTGGTCCCTAACAGTTCAGGGAGTAGGAACAGTGCTGGCTTCTGCCTGTGTCAGCTGCTTACTGCAGCTCCCTCTCAGGAGCTGAGCTCTGCCTCCTCTGGTTCTGGTCCTCTCCTAGGAAGCATGCTTCTCTCCCCTGCTGCCCACCTCAGGCCTGGCCTAAAAGCTTGCATCCTTTTTTCTCTGCTGCTCTTTCTTCATTCCTTTTCCCTGCTTTACAACAATGACTGCTACCAGCCTTGTCTCTTTACATCCCATCCTCTTGCCTTTCCACCGTAGGATAGAAATGTAGATTCTGCATGGTTCTCAGGATAAGTTCTAAAGCATTGCTTCAGCTAGAAGAGTCCTTTCAAAGCAGACCACAGAAGACACTAACTCACTTGTGCTAACACAGGCCACTACAGGTTCAGCCTCACCTTTGCAAAGGGCTTCTTGGTTCTTGGGTTTCTTAAAGGGTATTCTCCCCTCCCCCCCATCTTGGAAGTGTCTCCCAAAGCATTTCTGCCTGCTCTGCTGAGGACATGGATCATGCATAAGCTTAGACTTCACCATGCCTGTACATGAGCCAGCAACAGGGACATCTCCAGGACAGCTGCTGCCGCCCTGGCCACCCCAGGCCTGTAGTCTGCAGCATCTATCCCTGGCATGGACCTGCTGTAGCAGGGTGGAGGTTTGAAATAAGCGTGCAGTGAAGGCAACATACCCTGCTTAGATTTTTAAAGCACTTAGTCAGTGTTCTACTGATACGGCGATTCTGTTGAAAAATATGTCTTCACAATGGAAAGAACATGAGGAAAGAGGAGTTTTTGTGACTGAAAGTTGGCAAAATAGCAGAGATGCCTGAGTTGAGTTGTAAACACATGTGCCTGTTGGAATGAATAGTGGATCAAGACATGATGTTTTTGTTGATAGCAGTAACCTAAATGAGTGTTGGCAGCTAGGCCATAGCCTATGTTTATACATTTTAAGAGAGTTTTGAAGATAAAAACAAAACCAAATAATGCAACAGAGACATACATACAGCCTTACTGTCTTACTGTCTGGCCCTTTCCAGAAGTATATGGGATCTTGATCTACAGGATTAAAAAAATAAAATATACAATTGAAGGTGTATAAAATTTGCACATATTTCTACAGAGTGTTATATGTTTAAGTAATATAGGATTTTTCACATTTTTAAATATTTTGTAAAGGTTATAAGATAACTTAATTTGTTAAAATCCTTAAATAATTTAAATTTGTTAGGTCATATGAACAGTTTTGCATAAATTTAAAGTTATTGGTAACTCTGTTATCCAGTGTTCATCTAGTTGCCAGTGAGAGTGGAAGGTAAGGCTTGCATGGAGCATGTCTTGCACACTCAGAAGGTTCCCACTAACCCATTCACTTTGAAAATGACCAGTCGTAAAATGGGTGCTGAGCATTGTTGGTGAAAGTTTCTGTTATGCTATGCACGGTAGCAGGAGAGAACTGACACGTGTGTTTTCTCTACTCACATCCTCCATGTTGTTAATTCTCCTGACAGTAGCATTTCATGGATTTCTTTGTTTAGAAACCCAGGACTGAGGTGTAGTGACAAGTCTCCCTGGAGTCTGTCTGTCTGAAGCAGTTTTAGGGCTGTGGGGATTGTTACTGTTGGAACCTGAGTGACAAAGGTGCCATGTGTTATGTGGTATGCATGTATACGTGTGTGTGTACCTGTACATCTTTTATGTGTAGTCTATGTATGCATGTACAAGCCTACACATGCATGTATGGTGTCTGACTTGTGTATGTATAAGTATACGAACACGCATGTATTCGTGTATACATGTTTGTGGGGTATGGGTCTGCTGGTCGGAGTACTGTCCTAGGCTAGGCTGGCTTTGTATGCTAGTCCCCTAGGCATGATGGAAAACACAAAGGAGCTAGTGTATTCCCAAATCCTTGAGCACCCACCTGACCATGATCTACACTCTTAAAGGAACTAGGTCAGCATTGGTCCCAAACACATGAATGAAGAGAAGAGGAGGCACCAGAGAGACTGTCTGAAAGTGGTCTTGTCCTGGGTACTCTCCTGGGCCAACCTCACTATTCACTGGCATGCTTGTGACTTCTGTTATCTCCCTTGCTCACCCTCTGCATTGTGCTTTGCAGAAGCCCATTTTTGTTTTCTTTTTTTCCTCCTGCTCTTTTATTTTACAAACTATTCTTTTATTGGTGCTTTTATTCATAATTTAGGAGTTTTTGTTAAAATAGGACTTTGATGTTTGCTGTAGGAGACTGTTTTTGCAGAAAGGTTTGTAGGTACTGCACTTCTTCGTATCTAGTGCTTTGTGCTGGAATTGGAGGGTTAACTGTCACATGTCACTTTCTGGGTGCTGTGTGAAGAAATCATTGTGTGTTTGGGTTCCATTCAACCCAATTCTGCCTAATTCTGAGGCTTGATGAATGAGCCTGAGACAGAGGAGCAGTCAGTCACTTGTATCCTGCCGGCAGGGGTGGCTGTCGCCTCAGCCTCTGCTTTGCACATTGAAATGATGCTCTGTGTTATTGCTGAGCGACCAAGGAGTGCAGAATGAGCTTAGCACTAGCAGGGGCTGGCAGCCACTCATCGGTCCGTATGGCATCGCTGGGCTTGGGGACTTTGACCGCAGGTGCCTTCTTCAGCATCGTAGGGCGTCGGTATAAAAGGAGGCGCAAGAAGCGCTCTGAGAGAAAAGGTAATTACTCCGGCACAGGTGGAGTTTGCATGCCACAGTAATGTCTTCTGGGGTGGGCTTCCTGGG
Organism: Meriones unguiculatus; assembly: GCF_030254825.1. NCBI lineage: Eukaryota > Metazoa > Chordata > Mammalia > Rodentia > Muridae > Meriones > Meriones unguiculatus. Next base: position 8,894,221 of record NC_083363.1, read on the forward strand.
GTGGGCTTCCTGTGGCTCAACCTTGCTGGTGCTGGTCACTTGTCTGCTTCAATGTTGATTTTAATACCTCTCTTTGGTTGATACTTTAAGGATTTTGATAGGGTATGCTGACAAAGGAAGCTTTGAAAATGTGCTTGTTGTGAGCAGAGGTCTTTTGAGTTTCAGTCTGCAGGGTACTTTTGGAAGGATGTTTGTGAAGCTGTGGAAGTTTGAAGCTTTAGCATTACAAGGCTTTTCTCTGGAGAGATAATTCTTAACATCTGCCTTTTGCTGCCACTCTTCATTAGTGCCTTTTTGCCTTAAATTTGCATATTATGCTGAGAGGGCAAGACCGTAGCTGTCACTGTGGAAGTATTTCCCTTCTGCAGAAGCAGGGAGAAATCCTTCACAGTCAACACCCTGCTTATTTCAGTACTTAATTCCACTCAGTGTTTTAAGGCATTAAAATCCATAGTTTTTGTTTTTTAAAAAATAAAACTCAAAAGTTTTTATAGTAGTAAAAACATCGTGTACCCTCAAGGGCACAGGCACAGTGTCCACTACTATAAAAATTGTAAACTGTTGGCTTGTGGAGGGAAAACATTCGATATAAGCTGTCAACAGTTACTGTCTTCATATAATTGGAAATATTAGAAAATGTCCCAGTGAAAAACCGCTTCTAGTTGGGAACAGCTGGCTGTGTTACATGGCTCACTGCCCCTGCCTCCTCTTTCCTACACATTGCTGTAGGACTACCAACTAGTAAGATTAGGACAGGACCTGTCACTACGGCAAGGTCTGTAGCCAGCAATCATTCCTCCGGAAATAAATGAACTATAGTTTTTAAAGAGGGAGGAAGAAATTAATTTTAGAGCCAGCAGTCTTTGTAGTTTGTTCAGTGTAATGAAAACTGACTTACTTAATAGAATGTTAGGAGGACATCATGGTCCCTATATCCTTGTGGGCTAAGCACATGTGCTATTTTTACTACTATATGAATAGAACAAAGAGAGGCTCAAAAAAGCTAGTTTATTACCCACTTACTCTCACCTTAGATCCAATCCTACTGGCCTTTGTATCTTCAGTTAGGTTTTTAAAGGGGAAGTATGATACCAGTCAGGAACACAAAAGCAAAACTATGGGAAGTGCTGGTCCAATAATGCAGTTTAGAAATGCCACTTGTTCTGCAGACCGTCAGCAGGAGCCATCTAGCTGGGAGAATGTTGGGTCACCCAAGCCCAATTCTGACCTCATTCTTTGGACTCATTGCAGTCCCAGTTCAGGGCATCCTCCTCAAGTCCTCTGAACCTGTGTCATCTGCAGGAAAAGCTCTGCTGCGAGGCTGTCTTCTTCAGGCTAGCATCTTAAAGAGCACAGTATCACACAGCAGCAGTTAGGCCTGTACAGGTCGGGACTTTGCTCCTGGCTGTGCTTCTAAGTAAGCTCATTTTCAGTTACTGAGCAGCATGACTGTGTGTGGTGGCGCTTGCTCTTGGTGGTTTGTAATGTGTCTTTGAAACTAATAGAAACACCTTTAAAACAATGGAGGCTGTGAAGACTAGACATTGAGTTTACCAAAGTTATTTAAGATTGGAAGTGTTACTTTTGAAATACTTTATGGGGCTACAGATCGTGTCTAATGAATTATGTTTATTCTAAGACTGGGATAACGCATGCTTCTTAAAATCTAGTTCTGTGGTGAAACTATAGTGGCAAGCTCCTTGTTTAACTGTGGCAACAATACAATTTCAGCTATTTTTTTTCTCCCTCCCTCCTGCATTTCCTGTGTGGTTGCTCTGCCCCGCCACAGGACAAACACTGTTTGGCTTTTGTGCAGCTCAGGAGGAACCACCAACACAGCAGAAAGTCCTGTGGGAAGGAAAGCTGTTTAGTCCTGGTGCTGACCAGGCATATGCAGCTGGTTAGTGCTTGAGAGGAGCATTTGGCATGGTCAGACTATGAGGCACATTAGAACCTAATCCGAAGTTAGTCCCCAGCAGCCATGTAGGTTGGTGGGGTGAGCACTGCTTTGCTATATTCCCACCATCACCACCACATTATATGAATAAGGTCCCATATCTGTGACTCGTCCTTCTGCTTTTTCATTGAGTCTTTTGTTTGTCCCAAGTCTGAGAACATCTTTAGTCTGTCTGCATATACTTCAGGTGCTCTGACCTGAAGCTAGCCTCCTCTGCCTAGTTTCCAGGATGGAGAGATGAATGGAGTCGGGGCGTTGTAGAAATGAGGCTTTAGCTCAGCAGAGGCGCACAGTCTGTGAACGCTGCTGGAAAATAACCCGAGACTCAAAGCAGTCGTCCCTGCTCAGTGTGACGAGGACAGCTGGTCATAAGTGATCCCAAGTTGCTGTCATCAAGTCTTCTCCCTAGTGTCAGCTCCAGTCTGTGCAGAGGGCATCTCTGAGAGATGAAGAACAGGCAAGGGTTGGAATGTTGGATGGAGTGGCATTAGCCCACATGTACATCTACCCACCAATCTAACAAGTGCCCATAGGGAACTTATGCATACTGGCATAGAGATTTGGACATTTGCAGCACAGATGTAGACACAGGATTTCAGTAGTAGAAGTGCCGCTCCTTACTATCAGGCTTGAGGTTTGCCCTGGAATGGTCCATATGAAATCTCGGAGTAAGGAGGTGGTTCCTCTGATTTGTGGCTAATATGCTGTTAGTGCAGGTAGGATATTCCCTAGGCTCTGGGAGAGTGGAAGACACTTCATCTGTGATATCAGCTAGGAGAGGGCCTCAAGTGTAGAAAGTTGCCACTGACACCCACACCCACACACTGAGCAGCAGCACTTGTGGGTATAGATAGCTCAGATTCTTTACAGTGTGTTGCAATAGATATGGCAAATGTCTCACTGCATTTGGGCTGATAGCTTCATGGCACAAGTAAGGACCTTGATGACAGGACAAGAGCTCCTCTCAGAGAGAGTACACTCCATGGCAACAACACATTCAGTCTAGTAGCTGAAATACTGAATCATACATGTGAACTCACACTTGGACTGTTACAGAAATTGGATCCAGAATAAATCTCAGTAATGCCAATTCCCAGTATAAATGATAATGTTGAAAATACAGTTTTAGAAACATTTTCAGTGGCTTTGCTCTGCTTAGTGGTCCCAGTGGGGAGGAGAGCTAATTAAATATAAGCAGAATAGTCTAGATTTTATGTATCCAATATTCATACTTGGTAAAATTTTTCTGAGTATAGCTTTAACCTATTGTGAGGCTTTAAACCACATACTAAGTATTTTATACTCTATGTTTCATCATTTGGTTATGGTAAATGTTCTTCCTAGAGAGAATGATCTGTATTTGTTTGGGTTTTCCTATTAATTCATAGGTGGAACTTTGGTTTCTTACCCCATTTTGGGTCATTATGTTCTTAATATGAGCTCCATTTACATGTCTATCTGGAAGATAACAGAAAACAAGTTGAGCTGTGACTCGAATGCATTTGTTTAGGGGTTTAATTTTCCTGAAATAGAAAGCTACACTTTAGAGATCTTCAGGTCATATGACAGGCATAGCCAGCCTGTATCTGCTCAATGTGGTCAGCACTGTCCAGGGTCCTGTCATCATCAATTTCCTGACTCACCAAGAATAGTCACAGAACAAGGGCATAAAGAAGCATGGCCAAAGGCTCTGTGCTGACCTGGCTTCTTGCTGGAATATGTTTAAATTGACAGGAACACTCATTGTCTGTAGGCCATTTCAGTGCTAAATCACAAGGACCCACTCAATGTGACCTGCAAACACCCCCAGCCCCATGAGGAAGGTTTGTCACTGCTCAAGCTAGGTCAGAGGGCCTGCAGGCCTTAGCAAGACTCAGCACAACTGTCCTCCAGCACCCTCACTAACCACCATCCTATATACCTCAGGATATTATTGGTCGAGAGGGACATGAGCAGCAGAGAATTTATGTTCCTCAGCAAAGGAGAGTAAAAGTTCCTGGAATACACTGCTTAATCTTGATTGTGTCAAACAACTGCCTTTCCCATTGGTCCTTCCCACTTATAAACCCTTCCAGATCAAGGACCTCAGTTTGTAGTCATACACTATCAAGTACAGACTCACCACAAAGGAAGCAGACATGGCTGATGTGGTCTCCCAAGGTACCTTAGTCCAGTGAGCATAGATGTGATCAGGAATGGGGGTACCCTGATTAGATACCCACCTTTGTGTACCCTGGGAAGTACTCAGCTGTGTGCCACAGACACAGAGACCAAAAGCTCTGAGCTCTTCATGGGGTTTGTAGGCTGCTTGGCAGGGCAGGTGCTGCAGATGAGAGGGCAGCTATGTGTGAGGATCTGGCTCTGGGCTTTCGGGGCCATCAGTTCTATCTTGACAATAAGCTTTTGTGGCACTTCCTAGGGAGGGAAGTCATGTGTATAGATGACATGTTGAATAAAGCTAAGCTGGTAGGACACCGGGACTCTAGTCCTCACCATGGTTACCTCATACTTGCCCTGTCTGTATGGCACCATTGACCTTGCTGCTACATGATATTCTTGGTAAACACAGCAGGTGCTCAACCACCCAACCCCAGCTGTGTGTGTCCACAGAAGATGTGTGTTTACTTAGTTACCGTGGCTGGTCCACACTTGGACAAATTGGTGTCTAGTTGGAACATTTCAGTAAGAATTTCAAAATAGAAATAATTGATGAAACCCATGTTTTCTCTTTTGTTAAGGAATACTGTTTTAATGACTAGCCAATGTAGAAACAGCAGGCACCATCCAAAATGCAGCTAAGCATCTCAGGAGTTCCTTGGCCCTCCTGGCACTCATTGGGTTACTTTGAGGAAACAACTGTAGCAGACACACAAAATGCACCACTATATCCAGCACACATATTGCAAGAAGGAGGACAGAGCTGTGAAGAGCAGAGCTCAGCCCTCACGCAGCCTGTCTTCACCAGGCTCTCCAACTTATGGGCTAACAGGCATGGATGGGTGCTGGAAGAGAGTTAAGGAGACAAAGCCTGCTTTACCCATGTGGGCTTCAGCTATGGAATAAGGGAGACAGACAGTCTGCAAGCTACAGACCCACTGTGCCTGGAATGGGAGCAGTACCTGGATGGGATGACAATGAAGTCTATTTGACCTGGGTCTGTTCCAAGAGGAGGCAGGGGCACTGCAGTAATCTGGGGGAGAGCACTGCAGATCCCTCACTTGGAGAAATCACATCTAAGGATACCTGGTATTTCAGAAAAAAAAAAAAAAAAAAAAAAAAAAACAGTGTAAAAGAACCAGAAGCCATGGGAGGTGCTTGGAGACCAAAGAAAGGTAGATCCAGGATGTCAGGCGATGCAGTTTATCTGAGACTGACTGGCAGATGGAAGGATGGTCAGGGCAGCCATAAATATGGTGCATTCCCACTTCTTGGGACAGAAGGAGGACACTTATTGAATACTCATCAAAATGGCTTTCCTCCTTGCTGGAATGAATCTGATTTGTATCTGCTAAAATAAAAGGTGCCAGCACATTCCTGGTACTGATTATGAGTAGGAAGTGATACAGCAAAATAGGTCAGGGTTGCTCAGAGGCTTCATGGCTGTTGTGACTCAAGGTGATTGCATTAAGTCAGCCTGAGTGCCTCGAGCCTAGGACAGGAGCACAGCTAACATGAGGAGAGGCTTGGTGGGCGTGGGGGGGGCATGCAAGGATGTGTGTGAGCCTGGTGGCTTGTGCCTCAGAATATTTCTGGTTTATAAAGAGATAACCCGCCCCTGCTCCCTCCCCCTTACCCCTGTTACTGTGAGGGCAGAGGCTGATATCTCCGAGCTCAACTTTGAGAGAACTGGCTGTGCAGGATGTGGTATGAGAAGGAAAAAAATCTGGGTGGGCTGTAGATGTTCTTCCTCAAGCATCTGCTGCGTGTAAGAGGTGGGACCCTCAAGATGACACGGGCTCGTATACATTTGTGTTGGTACAGTTTCTACCTAAGTGAGCACTTTATTCAAGGTCTCTTGGAGCACCAGCCCTTGCCAGGGTCACTCCTTTCTCAGTGTCCTCCCTGTGCTTGCTGCTGTCAGGCTTTGCCCACTAGTAGCTGAGCGCTGTACATGCAGTTGGCACATGACTGACCCGCCAATGACTCACCTGCTGCCTGTGTGTGAGTTTTGCATGATCCTTTTGTTTCTAATGAGGTGGAGGGAACTGACCCACATCCTGCTGTGTTGCTACTTCCCTTGCGATGTTTTCTGTTATCTTCACTGTTTGTCTCTATCCTTACCAGGTGTCAGTAACCAGCACCAGGTCCTCCTGAGCCCATGCCTGCTAGTGCTCCTCTGCTGCTGCTCTTGGCTCTTTGTTTTCTGCTCCATGGGCTACCCTTATTGACATTCTGCTTAGCATGATGAATGTTGTGCCTGGCTGTTCTGACTGTAATTTCCCCATTTGCATTGTACTGTAAAAACATGCTTGCTTAAGTGCTATGTCCAATTCTTATTTGCTGACACAACCTGCCACCTCCCCCTCAACAATACAGAATCTGCAGGAGTTAACCGAACATCAGGATATGTGGGTGGATTTCTAGAAAGAAAAGTACTTCTTTGAAAATATTATCAGCTGAATATTTTTAGAAACCTTAGTGATATTTTGCTAGGTGATATCGTAAGCAAAATGCCAGCCACGGAGAGCTTTGCATTTCCTGACACATGGCTAACCTGTTGAATTTCAGTTTGTTTCCTTTAGGTAGTGTGAGACGTTTGTATTTCAGGATCCATTTTAAACAATGAACTCATGGTTCAGGTGTTTTGTTTTGTTGGAGTGACTGTAAAATTATCTTAGAGTTGAGCTCACTGCTTGTCTATGTAAAGACTCAAGACATAATATTTCAAAACTCTGGTTTTTGCTTCATAACTATTTAAAATAAAGCCAATAATAGTCATAAAGAATATGTAAAGGTTTTCTTAAAATCCGTATTTTCAGCAGGGCAGTGGTGGCACACGCCTTTCATCCCAGCTCTCGGGAGGCAGAGGCAGGTGGATCTTTGTGAGTTTGAGGTCACCCTGGTCTACAGAGCGAGTTCCAGGATGGACAGAGCTGTTATACAAATAAACCGTGTCTCAAAACACAAAACAAACACAAACAAACCCCTGTATTGTCTTGAGGGAAAATGGAAATTGATTAAATCCATAATAATTTTTAGTGAGTTTATTTATGTTTGCCCACTTACCTTTTGTGGTGTGTGTGTGTGTGTGTGTGTGTGTGTGTGTGTTGGCAAGATCTCACTAAACCCAGAACTCATCAGTTTGGCTAGGCTAGCTGGCCAGTGAGCTCCAGGGATCTACCCATCTCCACTCTCTAGCACCAAAGTCATGATGCTGCCTGCTGTACCCAGCTTTTTATGTGAGTGGTAGGAATCCAAACTTGAGACCTCATGCTTGCACAACAGACTGTGTTCTTTACCAGTAGAAGTTTTTCCTAGCCCTCATGTTTGCCAGTTATCTTTACCTGTAATTGCTTTAGTATACTTACAGATAATATTTTCACTAGCCCAGAAATAAAGATCAGGTTCTGGTACATCTTTGATATAAGCAAGTCATGTCACATTTTTCCTCTCTTATCCTAGAATATCTCTTGTTTGTTAAAGGAAGAGAAGGAGGACAGCCTGCAGCCTCACCACTATGGGAGGATGAGGACTGCATCAGAAGTTAAAAAGGATGTTAATGCAAGTTTTTGTGTTTTTGTGCTTTTGTTTTGCAACATAGGGGTCTATAAAATGATATGTAACAAGAATCATTGACCTTCACCTAATTTAAAATACTGGCAGTTTAATCACAGTATTGTTTGGTAAGTGGTAAGGACAGTGCAAATGAGTGGCCGTGGTGGTGTCAAGGGAAAGCTCATTTAGGTGCCTCTGGTGAAAGCACCATCTTTGCCAAGCATTGTCTCTGAATGTGTTGCATTCTAATGCTGGACTTTTCGTTCCATCCTAGCCATTGAGCCCTGTGAGCTGGGGCTGGGGCTCTTGTGTGCAGCCTGGAATGCTCACTACAGGTTACTGTGGTAGTTCAGTGTTGCACAATTAATCTAAACTGCCCCCCCCTTTTTTCTTTTTGTACTGCCATTAGAATCACCTTAACTAGTGCTGCTAAAGAAACAGTCAGAATGGTAGCTGGGGCCCTATTAATGAGTTAAATGCAGGTCTCTGCTCTTCTGATGCTGAGTCAAAAGGTCTTTGCACTTGCTGCCTCCCAACTTTAGTTTACCTCTTCCTGCCCTTGAAGGCAACTTGAAAAATGAGGCAATTATTTTGAATATTGCCATCAAATAAAGCCCATTCCTGGAATTTTCTTCCTTTGGGAATTTTGATGGGGCTTTCATTCTTGTTCATAGTTCAAGCCATAAGACCTTCTTTTCAGGCTGTTAAGAAACAGCCACGTGAAATGCTGTTAAAGCACTTGGCGTCTCACTCTGCTTTGTTTTATAACCTTTGGTGCAAGGGTTGGCATTTGTAGGCGCTGGCTTCTGCTCTGCAGGGATTTCTAGCTCTTGTTCTGAGCACACAGGTCCCCCACCCACCACCAGGCACAGCAGTTATTTTCTACTGTGAGACATTTCCCATGTCCTTTAAAGAATTTCGGAGAGAGCAGGACAATAAGGCAGACTGTGCAAGCCAGGCGATCCTCACCAGGCTACACTCTCCTGTGCATCGGGGTTCATCACTGCAGAAGACATTTGAGTAAAGCCAGCTCCCACCCACACCAACTGTTGATCAGTTATATAAAGAGTGCAGTTAGACTAATTGTGTGCCTTCTGCCCATCTCTGAAATAAACTTTCCTTTGGGAAAATCTAGATCCCCATGAAGTCTGAGAATTGGCCGGTGCTCATGAGGTTGAAGGTCTTTGTTTCTCTCGGATAAAAGCCCCACAGTGCAGTTGCTGGGTCATATGTCTGTTTCATGTTTAGTTATTGCACTCCTGGTTTATATTTCCTTCCATCTTGTGCCTTTCACATCCCACCAGCAGGCAGCACCCTAGTTGGGATTTTTGCTTGAGGAGTTAGTTCTCTCCGTTGTACAGCAGTGCCTTGTTCTCTTAAGCCACGTTTTCTTCATGGCCAGGCAGGGTGGAAAGCATGTGCTTGATTCCCAGCCATGTGTCTTTTGTGGCAAATGGTTTCTTTTTTTTTTTTTTTTTTTCTTACCTACGCCCATTTTCTTATTGGATGTCTGTTTTACCAATGACCTTCTTATCTACCCTCCTTGCTGGATATGCATTTTTCAGTTGGTTTCTCCTAATGTGTACTTTCTAAGCAGGGCCTAAAAGAAGAGTTTGGGTTTTTGTTTGTTTGGTTTGGTTTGATTTTGTTGGTTGATTTTTGGTTTTTCGAGACAGGGTTTCTCCATGTAGCCTTGGCTGTCCTAGACTTGCTTTGTCAACCAGGCTGGCCTCGAACTCACAGAGATCTGTCTGTCTCTGCCTCCCTGAGTGCTGGGATCAATGGCGTGCACCACCATGCCTTGCTGCAGGTTTATCTGTAAAGTTGTTTATCAGCTTTCCCTTTCCTGGCTTGCACTTGTACTGTTGGGTCTGACAGTTCTGCCCTGAATCCCAAGCAATTTCTCTCAAGGTTTTCCCACAAGTTTATGGTTCTGTGTTTTACATTTAAGTCCCTGATACATTTTGAGATCGTATTTGGATGCAGTGTGGGGCTGTAGTGAGGTTCTATGTTTCGCCTCCACCTCTCCTGGCGTCCCTTTGTGTGGAAGGCTGTCCTCCTTCCACTGGCCCCTCTTGCAGCATTGTCCAGGCTGCAAGGCTAGTCTGTGAGGGTCTGTTCTGAGCTGCTCTGCTTCTATCTGTTCTGCTCTGCTGCCTGCCCCTTGTTGACTCTGTCCTAGCCTGTGCCCCTACGCAGAGGGCTGAGACTGCTATGCCTTCCTCCTGAGGGCTGAGACTGCTATGCCTTCCTCCTCTCCCCTTTTCCCAGGGGTGACATCTGTATTAATTTCATTTCCTAGCTCCTCCACATGTCTGTCTTCTGATTCTCTGGGTGATAGGTGGTTTGTTTTTTCTGTTTTTGTTTTGTTTTTTAGTTTGGTTTGGGTTTTTTTGTTTTTGTTTTTGTTTTAATTAGAACCTGCTTGTGTGGTGTCATGAGACTCAGGGTCTTGCACATTTCTGCTTAAAGTGACTCTTCCTCACACTATAAGAGGAAGGGAGACAGTGCCTTATTGCAAGTCAGGGACAAGTCCAGCACCCCACTTGGTCACACTGCTGCTTCCCACCTAAAAGTATCTTAGTTAGGGTTACTGTTGCTGTGATAAAACACCATGACTGAAAAAAAACAGCTTGGAGAGGAAAGGGTTTATCTCACACACAGTTCCATATAACAGTTCATCATCAAAAGCAGTGAGGGCAGGATCTCAAACAGGGCAGCAAACCTGAAGACCATGGGGGTGTTAGGCTTACTCACTTGTTCCGTGTGGCTTACTCAGCCTACTTTCTTATAGAACCCAGAATCACCAGCCCAGGGGTTTTGGGCCCTCCCCCATCAATCCCTAATTAAGAAAATGCCCTACAGGCTTGCTTATGGCCCAAGCATTTTGTCAGTTGAGGGTTCGTTCTTTCTGATGACTCTAGCTTGTTTCAAAGTGGCAAAAAACTACCCAATACAAAAGGCCTCTTGCTGTCCCCTTTAGGAGATCCACTGGCAGAATAGGTGGCCTGTTGCTTCCAGATGGGTAACAGTTGTTTCAGCATGGTGGAAGTAAACTTTGTGACTTTTCCTCCTTGGGCTTGTCTCATTCCACCCCTGCTTTGGGCTCCAGGCTCCTCATAAGAGCCCATCATGGATGGGGTCAGGCTGGGCTCTTTTGTGGGCTTTGCTGAAGAGCACAGTGTTGCTTCTGAGTTTTCCCTCTCCCCAGAGATAACTGCTTTTTCCAGGATTTGTTTTGTTGGTTGGTTGGTTGGTTGGTTGGTTGGTTGGTTGGTTGATTTTGTTTGTTCTGTTTTGATCTGTGCCCTTTGGTTTTGGTGATTTCCAAGCTCTTCCGCTCTAAGTCAGGTTAATGAGGCTTAAGGAAATTTCAGAGCTTCTGGGTACCACCTTGACTTCTAGGGCACAGCATGTCCTCCTTGATCTGCTTTTCTTATTTCCTTTGTTCTGAAATCTGAGCTCTCAGCTGTACATCACAGAACAGGAAGAAAAGGTAAAGTATATATTTTCTACATCTTTTACACATTGCATTTTGATCATATTCTAGTCCTGTTATCCTTTCTGTCCCCTCCCATATCCAGTGATGCCCATCCTCTTCCCAGCTAGCTCCGATAATCCTACATTTTTGGTTGTATGTAACCCAAAGAGTTTTGTTAGGGTTATTTACAGGAACATGGATGAGTTTGTTTACAGGAACATGAATTCCTTACCAGTGGCTATACCACTAAAGAAAATGTTTCTCCCTCCACCAACAACTGTTAATTGCCTATAAATCCTTGGGGAAGAAGGGGGGAAGTCACCCATGAGCCTCTTCCCCTTTTGTGATAGGGTGTTGATAGGTCCTGTCTTGTGCATGTAATTGGAGCTGCTGTGGGTTTAAGAGTATAACAATTACATTGGGCCTAGAAGCCAGCTGTCCAGCTCTTAACCCCTCTTTTTTTCAGCAATGTTCCCTGAGCCGCGTGTGCATGAGTGTGTGCATGTGCATGTGTGTTGGGGGTGGTGTAGATGTTCCATTCATAACTAAGCAGTAAGTAGTTATTTACTCTTGGTACTTGGAACAGTTATGGATCTCTGCTGTTACCACCAATCACTGCAGAAAGAAGCATCTGTGCCCTCTGCCTGTCTTAAGCCTCCTTTGAGCAAACGAGCTTTCTGTGAAGTTTCCACTCTTCCACAGAAGTCTGGGTTTTTCAGATGAGTCTGTTGCCCGTCCTGTTTGCGTTACCTCCACTTTTTTTCTGTCTTTGCAGTATTATGGTCCAACCTCTGGCCAAAACTTGTCTGAATGAACAAGTACATCCCTGTTTGCTGAACCTTCCTTGCTAAGGGTGCTTGCCTCCTACAGTCTTCCCACACTTGGCACCTCACCACACCCCCACTCTCTCCTAAAACTTTCCATCGTGGTTTGGGCAGATGAGATGGCTCTGTAGGTAAAGGTGTTTGTGGCACAAGCCTGGTGACCTCAGTTCATTTCTGGAATCCACATAAAGGTGGAAGGAGAGAACCAACTCTATAAAGTTACCTTCTGACCTCCACACACACGCTGAAAAATAAAACTTTCTGTAGTGAGTACACTGAGTCATAGAGTGCAGAGTCGGCCCGCACGCCCCTCCGCTGCAGTCACCAGTCCCGTGATCTCATCCTTAAATGCTTCAATATGTACCTCTAACAGATAACCACCGTTTCTGTACCCATAGCTGTTAGCAAAAGCTCCTCACTATAGCCAGCTGACGGACTGTACTCACATTTGGATTCCTCAGTTGCAGAATCTATCTGATTCATTTTAGGGTCTTATGGTGCCCAGCTCTGCTTTCAAAATAATAGATACTCTAAAAGTGTACCTTAATATAAAATAAAAATGCCTTTATAGCTCCCTGGAAAACTTTATTAAAATTTTAAGATATTTTAAAAAAATTTTCAATGTGTGGATGTTTTGCCAGCATGTATGTATGTATGTATGTGTGTGTGTATGTGTATGAACCTTGTATGTGTAGTGCCCATGGAGGCCGCAGGCAGTATCATAATCCTCTGGGACTGAAGTTACAGACAGTTTTGAGTCTCCATGTAGGTGATGAGAATCAAATTTGGGTCCTCTGAAGATCAGCTAATGCTTGCAAGCACTGAGCCATCATCTCTCTGGCCCCTTGAATAAAAGGATTCTATGTAGAAACTCCATCAGTGTTTAACACTGCATTTACCAGAAAAAAAAAGAGAATAAAATTATTAACAAGTGATTGTCATAAAATTTGTGTTTATTTTATGCAAGTGTTATATGAGATATATGTACTTCCTAGCATATTTAATCACCATTTTCCTAAAAGCAAGGAATTTACTTTATTGATATTGATAAAACAAATTTTGTTTATGAAGCAATATTGGTTTCAAAATTTGCATATATTTTTCTCTTAATTGTAATTTATCAGAAATATTTGGTGAGATGAGAACCTTTTGTTTATTAGTGATTGGGCAACTGAAATTTTATTTTAGATCTTTTCTTGGTTTCTCCTGCTAATGAAATGGTAGTTGTGTGTGGTGAAGGAATCATGTTAGATGAAGTTATATTAATTTAAGCTGCTATACACATTTTGCCCTCCTGTGATGTGCTGTTGGGATGCATGGAAGTGTGGGTGAAATACTTGGGGATCTTGCTGTGTGATGTCACTTTATCACCCATTCATAGACCTGCAAGGGCAGAGGCTGGATGACAAGCAGCTGGAGTCCTGTTGGGTTCTCAGTTATGACATTGTTGTTAACAGCAGGCCCTTATGTCCCTGGTCCAGAACCCTTAATGGACCTTTACTTCCTGGAGTAGAGCATGAGGTTCGCAGACGCTGCTCTAGGCCTCCTTTGTGGTGACTCCTTTCTTACTTCCAATGTTCCTATCCATAAGCCACCTGTGTCAGGGGTCTTTTGGGGTCCTAGAACATGCTGAGAGGAGATGAAAGAGACTGAGGCTTTTTCTTCTCAAATGGCAGGCTTCTTATCATTCTTTTTTTTTTTTTTAATTGCAGTGATGTGGTGATCAGTACACAAAGACACTATACCTCATTTTGCTGGGATCACATACTAAATATTGTTTCTTGCTGTCTTTCAGACAAAAGTGGTCTCCGCCAGTCAAGAAACCCTCAAAAGCATTTTACCATGGACATAGAAGATGAAGAGAATATGAGTAAGATCTAGGTCTATCGCATAGTGCCAAAGTAGTTCATGTCAAATTAAAATTTTAGCGTCTTTATAAATTTGATCAATAAGAGCAGTTTGATGTTTTGTAAGATGTGGGCTGTTGGCAGTGGTGGGTTTTTATATAATAGACATAAATATTTACTGTGGACATTTTCCTTACAGCCACCTATCTAGAGTTTTCATTCCTCATTATCATCATGGGACCATCATTTTTATTCCAGAAACATGCCTCTAGGTGCCTGTCTCATAATGCTGTGCGGCTTCATGTGAAGTTGTGGTTCTTATACTAAAGCTCTGAACTTTCACCAGTATAAACTCAAGAAAACCTTTTTGATTGACTCAGATACCTGGTCACTGGGATAACAGTTCATAAAGCTCCCTTCAGACACAGTCACTGCTCCTGCACTGGAGGGAAGGCTGTCCACGTGATCTTAAATCTCTGAAGACTGGAACGCGATTGGTGCTAGTGTGAACCAAACCCTCACTGGGGCTTTCTGCTTGCCACACCGTCCTCCACGGGGCTGTGGGTATGGGGCCTCAGGCACAGCGGCGTTTCCTCCCTTGGCATTGTTCTTTGTGAGTTAACAGTCACTTCTGCCCACTCTCAGTCCCAGAGAGGAACAGGTCTAAATGGGAAGTTGCCTGGAAGAAGGCACTTTCCCAGCTAAGGTGCTCTGTCTGTAGGAAGAGCATGCAGCTGCACAGCAGAACCAAATTGTCCTGGGGGTGGTATGGCAGCGAGAGCCAGGCTTAGCACACTCTCTGGGACTCAGCCCAGTGGACACCCAGAGCCTAACAACAGCATGTAAGGCAAGTCTGAGCCCCCACGGCTGTGCTGGATCTGGGGTGTGCTGTGCAGCAGACATCCTCTACTCTGAGAATGGCCACTGGCTAGCGTGAAGCAGCTGCCCAGTGCCATTGTGAGTAGTGTAGCTGGCATGCATTTGCCTTTGCTGATGTGGGCACTGCCCACACCTCATTGGTTGCTTCTTAGTTCTGCTGTTGAGATGTTCTAAGCTGTGGGATTTTGCTGGCAGATCCACCCATCACTCTCAGCTTTGCCAGGTTTTAAACTCTGCGTTTCAGACAGTATTGCCAGTGGTGTGCCAACCCGGTAAACTTCCCCTCCATAGCGGGATGTGTAAAGGTGTCCCTAAAATTACCTATTGGCTGGGGACTGTGGGTTATGTCTTTAGCTGTGGCCATAGCCATTGAGCCTTGGGTAATTTAACTAAGAAAGGGCCGCCCCCCCCCCAATAATATTCCTGTAAAAATAAACTTTTGGGTCTAGTGCAAACTTTTCAGATGTCAGGCCTGCCTTTCTTGTGATTTTGAAGGCAGTAGAAGTTCTACTGTGATTCACTTCACATTCTGAGTGCAGCAGTGTGGCGTGTGGAGAGAGTGCTCCAGCCGAGAGTGGGCTCTGTCTCTAATTGGATTATTTTATATTTTTTGCTCAGGAGCATTCTCTTGATAATATGTGATAGGTACTTTTGCTTCTGAAGCATGAGTTGAGAATGATTTCAACTTTCACAGAAAGTGTATTTCTCTCTTAATCTTGCTGTTTGGCATCACTAATGTTTGGCTAAGTGTATGTTGAAGTGCCTTGCTGATGACATGCCTTTCTCTTCTGATAATTCTGTTTACCGGGAACTTGAACTGTGAGCAGAATGTAGTATGTGATGTTCTCCCCTTTATTAATCTCTCTACCTGTCTTTGCTCTGCCTTTTCATCTTTTGTTCCGTGAGTACCGAAAGGAGTAACCTACCGGTCTTTTGCTGGAGGATGTTATAAATGAAAATTTAGTGCCCATTCCATTAGCTTTGTCAGCTGGGAGAAGTGGTGTGTGTGTCGGGAGTATTCTAGGAAGGGGTGTCTATTGAGAGACCCCCTCCCCACCACACACATGAGATTTTCCATGGACTGAGTTTATCTTGGTAGTCTTTGCTGTCTCAGCTGAATAATGACGACCCTTAGGCATCTGTGATCCTTAACTCCAGAGACTGACAGCAACAACCAAGATGTCCATCACATTAACCCTGCCCACGGGCTTACTGAGGAACATTTTTAGTGTTTTCAGATTGTTTGACATAAAGAAAACCTGTTGGTGTGTTGCATAGTAGAAATCGACCCCCAAAGCTACTGTGTTTAGGAATATTTTCATCAGTTGAGACTTACTTTGGATTTTAGGAGCTAGCGGCTGGAGATCACACTGCCCAGGCCCAGTGCACAGGACTGCAAAACTGAATGATAAAAGAGGAATTATTTTTTTCTTTTTTAAGGAAGCCTGATAAACTAGGGAGGACCTAATATACCCCACTTTGAGAGAATAGTCTTTTTGCCTGGTGGGAAGTTGAGACAAGGTCGTGGCTATAAAAGTAGCCTATTCTGTCCTCTCTCAACCCCCTTCTGAGTGGTAGAATTAGAGATCTGCATCACCATACCTGACATTTATTTCCCTTTTAAAGATCAAAATCATCTTATTTTGCTATGTAGAGTACATTTAAAAGGTATGGTCACCAAGTTATTCTGGAAACCGACCAGCTGTTTTTAGAAAGGCAGGTTTGCTGACATATTGTGAAATTAGGGAGCACAGCTTTCCTGCTGCTCCAGTTCTGTGTCTTGTTCTTATTTTTTTTTCTAGCATAAATTCTGTTAAAGATTCTGAAGCAAATAGTGCTTAAATATAATGAAAAATCTTCAGTGGATGCATCATTCTTCAAAAATAAGTTCTGTGAGGTCCTAATACTTTACCTTATTAGATAAGCAGTTTTCTATGATTGATGCATAAACTAAGCCAAATAATCACATGTTGATTAGGTATTTGGAACCTCAAGAGCCGAGTGAGCTGTAAAAACAGCTTTCTAGATGGCACCCTCCTCTTCTGAGAAGTGCTGTAGTTTAAAACCTGTGTCGGTTGAGATTAGTGACCTTGCAAAGGAATCGTATGCTGAGATAAATAAATGCCTTTGTGCTGGTGAATTCAGAGGCCACTTTCTGAGACTTGTTGTGAGTCTTGTGGATTAACTAACATCTTGATAAGACAGAGCTATATAGGATGTCTTTGGCAGAGAAAATAGCTTAAAATTTTTATTTTCTAATGGAGAAGAAATAGTTAAACTAACTAGAAGAGGCAATAGGTGTTAGTTTAAAAAAAAATCTCAAAGTACATTCCAGCCCCTAACAGTTACATCTTTGGTCAGTGTGTAGTTCCTCACATTTGCATTGAGGAAGGAAATATACACACACACATCACTCACCCAGCTACAAAGAGATAAAGGAATCTATAAATTTTGCATTTACAAGATCCTGCAACGAAGGCGTTGTAAGTTACTCTTTCTGGGCACCACAGGTTCCAGCAGCACTGATGTTAAGGAAAACCGCAATCTGGACAACATGCCCCCCAAGGACAGCAGCACACCTGGGCCTGGCGAGGGTCTTCCGCTCTCCAACGGGGGTGGTGGTAGCACCAGCAGGAAGCGGCCCCTGGAGGAGGGCAGCAATGGCCACTCCAAGTACCGCCTGAAGAAGCGAAGGAAAACACCGGGGCCTGTTCTGCCCAAGAACGCCCTGATGCAGCTGAATGAAATCAAGCCTGGCTTACAGTACATGCTGCTGTCCCAGACAGGACCCGTGCATGCGCCTCTGTTTGTCATGTCTGTGGAGGTGAATGGGCAGGTCTTTGAGGGCTCAGGCCCCACAAAGAAAAAGGCAAAACTCCATGCTGCTGAGAAGGCCCTGAGGTCTTTTGTCCAGTTTCCCAATGCCTCCGAGGCCCACCTGGCCATGGGAAGGACCCTCTCTGTGAACACAGACTTCACGTCTGACCAGGCTGACTTCCCTGACACACTCTTCAATGGCTTCGAGACTCCAGACAAGTCAGAGCCACCCTTCTATGTAGGCTCGAATGGGGATGACTCCTTCAGCTCAAGTGGAGACGTTAGCCTCTCTGCCTCCCCAGTACCTGCCAGCCTCACTCAGCCTCCTCTGCCCATCCCACCACCATTCCCGCCCCCAAGTGGGAAGAATCCTGTGATGATCTTGAATGAGCTGCGCCCAGGGCTGAAGTATGACTTCCTCTCTGAGAGCGGGGAGAGCCATGCCAAGAGCTTTGTCATGTCCGTGGTGGTAGATGGCCAGTTTTTTGAGGGCTCAGGGAGAAACAAGAAGCTTGCCAAGGCCCGGGCTGCACAGTCTGCCTTGGCTACTGTCTTCAATTTGCACTTGGACCAAACACCATCTCGCCAGCCTGTTCTCAGTGAGGGTCTTCAGTTGCATTTGCCACAGGTGAGGAAAAATATGTGCTTGCAAATGAGTGGACATTGCCCTTGACGTTTTAAGCAACCTTTAGTCTTCACTATTGCTTTTGACTCCTTATGTGAATAAGCCCTCAGCAGGAGCAGTTGCTGGTAAGTCTGACTATGGAGTGACTTTGTCTCAGTTTCCACGGTCACTTGGTCACTGAGACTCTGATTTAGTCTCCTGATGCTCACTAGGGTCATGATAGTGCAGAGCAGGGCTACCTCAGGGCCCTCACCGGGACAGCCACAATGTGTTTCCATTTAATTATGCCCCTAAGCAAGCCTTTAGTGGCAATGGGGCACTAAAGGCAGGGAGCCCAAATTCTGGCATTTTGTCCTCTGTTCAGTGGGGCATCCTTTGAGTAACTGCACAGAGAGATTGTGCTCAGAATAAGGACTGCAGCAGGCCCATCTGCAGCTGAGGGCCCCTGTTGAGGTCAGGGTGATGGGCACTGCCCCCAGAGTAGTAGGGAACATAACGCTGGCAGGGCGGGGGGCAGGGCGGGGGGCAGGGCGGGGCCCTCATAAACGCTCTAGAGCCTGCTGGTTGCCAGGAGTCTCCGTATGCCACATTTCCCACGCGACAGCTGTGTGGGCTTCTCCCTGTTCCGCGTGGGTGTGGACAGCCACTCAAGTTTGTGACCCTTACAGAAAACTCACATTAAGGAAAGGAAAATGTAAGGTAGCTCAGGATGGGTCTCTGTAAGAGGACGAAGGAAAGGGGACCTTCAGTCCTCACCAAGTCCCAGATCATAGACTCTGTCTTGGCTCTAGGAACCCCTGATTTCACTGATCTGTTTTTCAGTCTTTTATCTTAATTTCTTTTTGTCAAACGTTCTTTAGTGTAGGAGCAATTGACCAGAATTAACATGTTAGAAAATGGGGTGAATAGGAATACTTGCACTCTCCTGGAACCAGGTGTGGCCCTTTCTCTTTGGCCTGTGATATAGCTAGAATTGGGGTGACCATGGTTCTTGGTTTTAATTTACTGTTCTGTTTTTTTGTTGTTTTGTTGTTGTTTTTAAGACAAGGTCTCATTATAAGTCCTGCCTGTCCTGGACTCACTGTAGACCAGGCTGGCCTTGAACCCACAGAGATCTGTCTCTGCCTCCCAAGTGCTGGGATTAACCCCAAATCTTGTTTTTGAAAGACTCATTCTGCTTTGCCTAAAGCGACCAAGTACAACTCAGTCTAAAGGAATGGATTTGTTTTACTGACTTTCTGTGACAAGCAAGTACCTGTTTCCCCATTAGTCCCTTGTTAACATCCCTCCAAGAATAAGCAGCCAGTCCATTAGTTATTTTACAAATCAGTGGTACTAGGTCCCAAGTGACTTTTATTTCCAGGCTTGGATTTGCTAAAGTCTTTTGGCAATTCAGTATCATCTGATAATACTTGTCTTCCCTTAATTTTAATGGTGGTAGCGAGACCACTGAAACTGTTTCAGATGCTGCGGATCCCACAGAGGGATAGCAGAAAGATGGTCTGAGGGCAGGTGGCTTCAGCCCTGCTTTCTCTTTTGTTGTTTTGTTTGGTTTTGAGACAGAATAGTTTGTCTATGTAGCCCTGATGGTCCTGGAACTTTCTACTTGGCGCAGGCTGACCTCAAACTTACAGAGATCTGCCTGCCCATAGGAGTGCTGTGATTAAGGTCATATGCCACCGGGCTAGCCCTGCCTTCTTGAATGGCTGCCTCAATGGCTTTGCATGGAAAGGACTGAGCTCCTGACCTGAGGAGACAAGTGGCATAGACTAGTTAGGCTCTAGTCATGGTAAGGTAGGCTAGGTGCCTCCCTGCCTCTTTATGCTGCTTTCCTCTGGGTGCTGAGATGGCAAACATCAATTTCTGTACCTCTAATTTGGAAACACTTGAGTCTGAAAACAGTGTCCTCACATCTCTGCTTGGTGGAACAAGCACCACTGCCCCCTTTAAGTCCCTAGGCTAGCTCAGAAATTTATGAACCACAGAGGATGGAGCCAGTAAGGTCTTTTTAGAGTAGACTTCCAGGACTAATTCCAGTGTCTGTATGGCAGGGTTAGAACCTGAGGGTGTAAAATTTTTTTTTCCTGAAATAGCTCTTAAAGGGCTTGGGCCAAGCATCACTGGGCTGAGAACTATCTGCCTTCCTGATATTCAAGGATGGGATGTGGCTATAAAGACAGAGAGTGTTGGCTACATTACAACTGTGGCACTCTGCTATAGCAGGCTTGCCAGTGTGGTGTAGCCAAGCATCAACTGTAAAACAGTCTTCACCCTTGTTCATGTCACTAAAGTGGTTAGGATGTACGATCTTTTATTATTTTATTTTATCGAGGCAGAGTCTCCCTGTGTAGCTCTGGCTGCCCTGAAACTCACTATCTAGACCAAGTTAGACATGAACTCACAGAAGTCATCCTGCCTCTGCTTCCCAAGTGCTGGGAATTAATGGCACAGGTCACCACTCCCAGCTGCATTTAGGATCTTTATACTTTTATTGTGTACAGCTCCAGGCACACAGGGTAAGAGGTCCAGAAGACCTTTTCAGAGAGCCAGAGCTACTTGGGTTGTTTAGTTGCCCATACCTCACAGTGTACATCCCATAGGTACCTGGCTCATGTTTCATGGGCTCAGGCTTCTGCAGGAAAAGCATCTGGAGCTATGCCTACCCTTATATGAAATAAAAACTTTTAAAACTTATGTCTGGAGAGATGGCCCAATGGTTAAGAGCACCTGCTGCTTTTCCATAGGACCCAGGTTTGATTCGCAGCACCTACAGGGAGGCTCACAACCTTCTGTAACTTCAGTTCCATGGATTCAGACACCTTCCTACCTATGCACAAAGAATAAAATTAAGTAAATTTTTAAAAATTATGTTTAAAAAATTTATTCTTCCACAATTTCACATATATTTCTTTAATCATTTTCTCCTTCCCAGTATCCTCCCTTACCCCTTCCTATTTCCACTGAACTTTTTCCAAACAAGACCCCCTCCTACCTTTATGTCTTTTTGTTTGTGGCCTGCTGTATTTAATAAGGGTTGCTTGCATGAGCATGGGTGAGGGCTTATTTACTTGAGCAAGGTCTATTTACCAGTAGCTACAGCAATGAGGAAAATAACTTTCTCCCCTAGCAGCCATTAACTTCCTATATTCTTTAGGGAGGGCTAGAACCGTAAAGACATTCCCTTTTTCAGTATTATGCTTACAATCAAGAATCACTGGGAAAGCACTCTTTTTTATTTTTTTTAAGATTTATTTATTATGTATACAATGTGTGTTTGTATGTACACCTGTAAGCCAGAAGAGGGCACCAGATTTCATTTTAGATGGTTGTGAGCCACCATGTGGTTGGTGGGAATTGAATTCATGACCTCTGGAAGAGTAGCCAGTGCTCTTAACCTCTGAGCCATCTCTCCAGCCCTGGGAAGGCAGTCTTAACGAAGCATTGTCTATATTAGGTTGGCGTGGAGCATGTTTAGGGGTGAAGAGTATCTTAATTACATTAATTAATGAGAAGACCCACCTGATGTGGGTGGCACCTTTCCCCAGCAGGGAGCCCAAGTTTGTCTAAGAACAGAAAAAGCAAACTGGGCTAGATACATGCATTACTTCTCTGCTCTCTGCTCTTGACTGTGGATATAACATGACCAGTTCTCTCAGGCTCCTGCTGCTCTGACCTTAGACTGTAACCTGTAAGCTAAATAAGCACTTTCTTTCTTAAGCTGCATTTGCTAGTTTGTTTGTTTGTTTGTTTGTTTGTTTGTTTAATCACAGCAACAAGAAAAGAAACTAATACACTCGTCTTTAATAGAGTGTTGATAGAACCCAGCCTTGTTCAAGCCTTGTACTGGTAACCAGTACCAGTACCTTCCCAGGGGAAGGTAGTGAATGTGACAGCTATGTCATGTCTAAAAGACAGTGTTTCTCAGCACTTCTGCACATCCTCCATCTCCTACATTTCTTCTATCCCTTTTCTACAATGTTCCCATAGTCTTGCAGGGATTAATATGGATGTCCTGTTTAAAGCTAAGCTTTCAACAGTTACTCATTCCCATTGCTTTTACAAGTTATCAGTCACTGCATTCAGTGATGCAGAGTACAAAAAGATGTGCTTCTCTAAGACTAGGGGCAGACTGGTCTTTAAGTGTAAACATAAATATTTACAAAACAGTTTGACAGCATGTCTGTTTAGCAAAACATCAGTAGTGGCTTCTTCTCTAAGACTTAAGCTCTTAGGCTTGGGCTTTGGACCAGCTTTTCAATGCCAGGCATGAGTTCTCTTTTTCAGAGTGGGCCTCCAATTCAGTAGTAAAGTGGTGGTTACCCCCATAATAGTCATGCCACAGTTGCATCAGTGTGCCCATGTTGCCAGGCACATAGGGTCCATGGCTAGATAAAACTACTGATGACTTTTCTCCTTGTTCACCCATTCATGCGTGTGTGAACACACACACACACACACACACACACACACACACATTTGCTGGGTGTGGTTGTGTTGGTTTTCTAGAGTAAAGGTGAGACTATACGAGTCTTTGCATTAGACAGTTGACATGAGAGAGATTGGTTCTACCACCACCACCACCTCCTGCCACCCCCGGCACTAAACTTAGTCTCTGCTTTTCACCCAGGTATTGGCAGATGCTGTCTCACGCCTGGTCCTGGGTAAGTTCAGTGACCTGACAGACAACTTTTCCTCCCCTCATGCCCGAAGAAAAGTGCTTTCTGGAGTAGTGATGACCACAGGTAAGCATCTAGCCCTTCGTTCAGCCTGTCTGCTTTCTGGTTTGAAAACCATAAATGCCCTCAGTCTTGTGACACCAAAAGTTGCCTTTTATTCTTTTTATCTTTATGCACTTGCCATATACAAATACAGGAATTGTCCTCAGAAGCCTTTCTTCCTCCTTAGGACAGAGAACATAGCTTAGGGGACAGAACACATGTTTATCACTCAAGATTTCTGAGGTCAATGCCCAGCAAACTGTTCCTCCCAAAAATATTCCTCCAAATGTTCAACTTTTAAACAAGGATTTGTGTGTGTGTGTGTGTGTGTGTATGTGTGTGTGTGTGTGTGTGTTTTGCCTATTTGTATGTAGGTGAACTACACACACACATATATATATATACTGGCCTCAAAGGCCAGAAGAGAGTATTAGGTTTCTTTTGAAACTAGAGTTACAGATTTTTGCTGTGTGGGTACTGTGAACTAAACCTGGTTCCTTTGTAAGAACAGCAAGTGCTCTTAACTGCTGAGCTATCTCTTTAGCCCCCACAACATTCAACTTCCTGACCTGTCTTTTCCTGTGGAGAGAGCACAGTATATATGTTACCACGTGACGTCATTTTGATTCTGGAAACAGCATATTACTGGTTTTCTCTTCTGTTGAAGCTTTCCTGCTTTATTAGTGTCACTACTGCCGCATCGGGGCGATTTCTGTGGAGAGCAGGGAAAACTTGTGAAAACAGAAGATCTGGGAGGTTTGTAAAGCACCTGCAAGGTGTGCCTGCAAGGGCATTTCCAGAGAGTAATAGGGTGGAAGCCCTGCCTAAATGTGTCTGGCAGCATCTCAGAGGCCAGTGATTCAGAAAGAGTTTAAAAATGGGGCTGGGTGAAGCCAATTAATCTAAGCATATTCATTCTCGTTCTCCGTCTTTCTTCCTGTCTCTCTTTCTTTCTTCCTCTCCCTTCCCTCTCCCTCATACCCCCACCCACACTCATACTCATAAACATAGCCCTTTCCTGGTAACCGTGATATCTGACTTGCCCTACCACGCCCTCCCCCCACAATGGACTGCAACCGCAGAAACTCAGCCAGAGTTTAAAAAAAAAAAAAAAAAAAACGAATCCCTCCCCTTTAGTTTTCTCATGAATTTGTCACACCCGTGACAAATATGACAGAAACTTGGTGCCATCTGTGGTACCAAGTGGAGTTGTTGCTGTATGTGGTTCAGAAAAGCCTTTTGGAAGTGGCTAGTGGGAGGAATTTTAGAAAAGTTTGGAGATGTGGGCCAGAAAAGCACTAGAGTGTGTTAGCTCAGCTTAATGAGTGATTCCTCAGAGCTTGGAAGACCAGGGCAACTAAGAACATAGAGGTAAGGTTCCCGGTGGGAACCCAGAGTGTGCTGGAAATTTGCGTTCCAGTGTGGCAGAGAGCTCATTTACAGTTTGCCACTTGCCCCTGTTCTTCCCATTTGGAATGAGAGGTTTGTTGTGTTCTGGGAATATGTAAAATGTGCTTTAGTTGTTACAGGGGCTCACAGCTAAGATTTTGCCTTAAATCTCGGTAGACCTTCGTATTTGAACAGTGTTGGGACTGTTAAGATTACTTCTTAGAAAAAGTAAACTAACTGGATTTGTTTGTTTGTTTGTTTGTTTCCAACTGGATTTTTAATTAACATCCTTTTGGAGACCAAGGATGAAATGATGATTTAAGGTGTTTGGTTGTCAGGCTGAGGAGGGGTGGCCTTAGGATAGCTAATCTTGATTGTCAGCTTGATTTGAGAAATGCCTAGGTGTGTCTGTGAGGTCATTTCCAGAAGGGACTAAGCCTGAATGTGGATGGCACTGTCCTATAGGCGAGAGGTTCAGGTGGAATAGAAAGGGAAAGAGGAGAAGGCCCATGAGTACAGGCAATCTCTCTGCTTCTAGCCACCATGAGTTAAGCTGTTCTGTTCCACTTTGCCATGATGGACCAACCCTCTAATTGTTAAGTCAAAATAAAACATCCCCTCGCCCCCCTTTAGATTTCTCTCTCAAGAATTCTGTTACAGAAAACAGAAAAGACTAACGACACCAGTCACCTCAAGGACTAGACTTCTGTATCTTTTTCTGACCGTTTGTTTGCTTGTAGCCAAAACATGTGTGGAAAGCCAGTGAAATAGAACTGGGTACATATAGGTTCCGTGTTCTCACTAGTTGAATGGCCTCAGGCAGCTTGTTAATTCCTGTGAGCTGAATTTCTTTTCTTCAGAATGGAAACAAAAGCTCCTCAGAGGACACAGTGAGGACAAGCAGTGAGGGTGATTTGCTAACACTCCTGGCATAGTGCCTCCCACATAGCCTGTGCCTTAGTTCCTTTTCCTGTTGCTCTGCGCAAATACCCTGATAAAAGCAGTTTAGGTGGAGTTACTTCAGGTCATAGTTGGAGAATCCCATCACAGTGGGGAAGTCACTTGGCAGGAGCTTGAGGCCGCTGATCACATTGCATCTGCAGTCAAGAGGGAGAAAATGAATGTTTTGTTCAGCTTTCTTTCCCCTCATGCAGTCTGGGATCCCAGCTCAGGGAATGGTGCCGCTCACAGTGGGCAGCAATTAATCTAATCAAGAATATCTTTCATAGGTATGTCCAAAGGCCAACCTGGTCCAGATAACCCTTTACAGATTTGCCCAGAGACTTAGTCAAGTTGACAGTTAACACTAACCCTCACAGCATGTAGCACACATCTATTTCAGTCATTCTGAGTCTGCTGTAAAGCCATGATCAGGATTGGTTTGTAGATACTGTTGGGTTTGTTTGTTTGTTTGTTTTGTCATACATTGTATCCCAGGGCCTCATACATGCTAGGTATGTGTTCTACCAAATAGGACACATTTCCTTCCATATTTAGGTCTTTGTGGAATGTCTGGGTCAGTGATCTGTTTCGCAGGATTTAATTATGATGTTCTCTCCCTGGAAGGTCACATTTGTGTGATTTCACTCTTGGTGTGGCTAAGTGTGAAAAGTTGCTAATAAAACCATGGAAGCTGATTCTGTTTTCTTTCTTGGCGCTCTTGAGCCTGTAAGTCTTTCCTTCTAGCCTCTTAAACATTTTACTTTAGAGACTAGTTCCAGGCCAGTTGGTATTTGTGTACAGTGCTTCTTACCTATAGTCAAGAATGATTGTTCAAACACCCATGCATGCCAGTGGAAATGACCACATGAAGTTTAGGCTGTGGACTACAGGGTGAGGAAGGTAGCCTCCTGGAAATGGTGCACAACAGAGCTTCAGGGAGAGGCTGTTAGGTTCAGGTTTCTCAGGTAGGAATCAGGAGACACAAAGATAGGTGAAAACAAGCTCGAGTGTTCAGCTGACCCTGAATGGTCCAGTTGCCAAGGGCACATGTCAAACAGAACAGAATCATTAGCTGCCAGTCACTCTCCTGTCTTTCAGGTACAGACGTCAAAGATGCCAAGGTGATAAGTGTTTCAACAGGGACGAAATGTATCAACGGTGAATACATGAGTGACCGTGGCCTCGCACTAAATGACTGCCATGCAGAGATAATCTCCCGAAGGTCCCTGCTCAGGTTTCTTTATGCACAGCTTGAGCTTTATTTAAAGTAAGTTTAGGAGTAAACAAGTGAAGGAAGCTATTTAAAAATACTTTCTATCAGAAAGCATTGCATAGCCTTTACTTGTTTCTATAAGCACGGAGTTCTCAGGACTGTAACTGTGTGAGGGATACTAAGGCCAAGCCTTGCTCTCCTGTGATGCTGCCTGAGCAGGTCCCATTCTCCCATGACGTTCAGATATGAACTAGAGCGGACCAAGTCATAAACACACACATGCATACTTCTATAAGACCTATACACAAAAACATAGCATAATCAGAAATTTCAAGTCCATAATTTAAGATGGTGTGTGTTTTTTTTTCTTATGTATTGTGAATATAAACACGCCTTCCTAGCTGGGAGGTGCTGGTGCACGCCTTTACTCCCAGCACCAGGAAGGCAGAGGCAGGTGGATCTCTGTGAGTTCAAGGCCAGCCTGGTCTACAGAGCTAATTCCAGGACAGCCAGGGCTATACAGAGAAACTCCGTCTTGAAAAGCCAAACATACACACACACAAACACAAACACACAAACAAAAAACATGCCTTCCTAATCTGCCTGGTGAAGACACTCCTTTTCATTTCAATCACTGGGCATGATCAGAACTGATGTTGCACCTGACAATGCCATTTCTTCATGTGATCTTGCTACCTTGAAGTTGTATCTGAGAAGGAGCAGTCACTCACAGTTGATGACATATTGATCACCGAATGGACCTGAACTGTAGATTACTGTAAACATGGATTCAATGATTCCGGTTCAAGCCAGACATGGTGGTACACAACTGTAAATCCCAGCAGTAGGGGAGCCGAGGCAGCAGAACCCCAAGTTCGAGGGCAACCTAGTGTATATAACAAGATACTGTTTCCAGAAAACTCACCTCTCCCCCACTGAAAGCACTGGCCTCTGAAGTTGTTCTGCACCACGGTAGACCCCACGTTGATGGCACACACCTTTAGTTGTCACTCTCGTAACTCTTCCCTTGCAGTAACAAAGAAGACCAGAAAAAGTCCATATTTCAGAGGTCAGAGCGGGGCGGGTTCCGGCTGAAGGATGCTGTGCAGTTCCACCTGTACATCAGCACCTCACCCTGCGGAGATGCCCGAATATTCTCTCCCCACGAGCCAGTGCTAGAGGGTATGACGCCAGAATCTCAGCAGCTGACAGGTTTTTAAGAAGACATAATATAATGTAGTGTTAGAACGCATCCGCATCAGTGTTCTTTTGTTTTCTGTTTCGTTTTTTTTTAAACTTCAGCCTTAGGTGCGGATTTGATAAGAGTCCCTGTAGAAGTATACATTCTTTCTTCCCAGTTAACCATTTAGTTTGAGAATTTCAGTGAATGAAAAAAATGCTAGCTCTAAGAGGAAGGTGCTAAGTGATCCCTGTATTTACAGTGAGTGCCAGCTGGTGAGAGTGTGGCTGAAGCCTAAGGCTGCTCTACAGAAGCAGAGAACACAGGCAGTTGAGGCCCCTAATGTTAAGTGTTCCATCCTTTGGAGGCCAGCCCAGCACTGTGGCTTTATGACAGTTTGTGTGTACATCCCTACTCTAATGTCTAAGCACCATGTATTCCAAATGGATTTTCCTTGATTATAAAATCAGTAATACTCACTGTAAATAATTACTATTTTTTAAGAAAATTATAAAAAATTAAAGTCACCCATATTTATATATGTCACTGCTAATCACTGGGAATATCTTAACATGCTCCCAATGGATTGATTTCTGTGTTTGTCTCTATTTATTCTTGAAATGATAAAAATACAGAGGTTAACATATAACAAGCACTCAAGTATCTGTCACTCAGAATTAGCGAATCTTAGCCTTTTCCTCCATTTGTTTCCACTCACTAATGATGGAAATCATCTCAGCTAAGATGTAAACCACCTTTTTCCATGTTCATAAATGTAGTCTGTATTGTCTTTTCAGTTCAATTTTACATATTTACTGGAATGTATATTTTATATGGATGGAATAAATGTTTGCATATAAATATCTATAAATTATACTTTAAATTTTAGCATGCTAGATGTGCTTTTCAGTAAGTTAGCTGTTTTATTGCCTGTGGGTTTTGAACCCTCTCTTTCTTTTAGAACCAGCAGATAGACATCCGAATCGCAAAGCAAGGGGACAGCTACGGACAAAAATAGAGTCTGGTGAGGGGACAATCCCTGTGCGCTCAAACGCCAGCATCCAGACCTGGGATGGGGTGCTGCAGGGGGAACGGCTGCTCACCATGTCCTGCAGTGACAAGATAGCACGGTAAGGCCACAAGGGCCTGCTCCCCACCATGCCAAGCCCTGTCCATGCTCAGGTGTTCCAAAGTTCTCTAAGGACTGAGGTTGTACACAAGTGCTTCCAGGGTAGTCTGGAGGGGGCAGGGAGGAGACCATGGCATAGGACACTCCAGTTTTCCCACACCATTTGCTTCAGAACGTTCATCTTGCCTTTTATTACGTCCTTTTCAGCATAGGTATCAGGGTTAAGCCGATTGTATTGGACATTCTACAGACTACGCTATTTTACACAGTTTGCTCCCTGAGGAAAACATGCAAGCATTTCCTTATTAGCAGGGAATGCAGTGTCCGTAGTGGCTGCTTCGCCTATCAGTTGACACTGTGGTAATTGATCTTTACCAACTAGAACAGTGTGAGCCATCCCAGACCAAAGCTAGCGCTCCATGAACAGGCTGCTCTAGTTACCGCATGCCTGGGAAGCAGCTTCTCATGGGAGCTTAGATCCAGGTCAGATTTTAGAATCTGTTTCCTCAGATGCCAGTGTAAGTTCCAGTGGCTCTTCTGTTTTTATGTTTCAGCTAATGTATTTCAGTGGGTGATGGAAAATACTAAAAAGTACAAATGCATGTAAAATCAAACCTCTCTATAGAACACACCCCTGCGGCACCGGGTAGGCGGTTCTGGACTGGCCACCCAGAAGATTTGGAATTGACAAAGATACAGTGCATGTGTTTCTTTTCGCCCCTTTGCATCAGATGAGTCATATGCCCAACCTGATGTGTCCTAATGGCTGAGGGAGGCACATCTCACAGGTGTGGCATGAAACCGATCATCATTCATCTCTTTAGTGTTGCAAGTGCTTTGCATTGAGTTTTCTCCAAGATGGGTTTCATAGGGAAGCCGTAAGACTCAGAGCTGGATTAATCATACATATGCCTTGGACCATTGTCCCCACGCACTGCTGCAGGTTGGGTAACGTAGCTAAAGAAAAGAAAGAAAAAGATTCAGAGGGCCAGAAGTGTGTGAGGTTTTGGAAGCTTTTTGCGTTTTGAAATGTTTATGTAGACTCTACCAATTGAGCCTACCTAACTGAAAATCCAAAACCTACATGCTCCAAACTCTTAGGGCTTTAATGGCTGCCTGTACTGCTGTAGCATGTTTACTCTTCATGCATCTTTCCATTCTGCTGTCCAGATGCTTCTCTGTTTGTGTGTGTGTGTGTGTTGTGAGACTTACTAGTGCTGTGTGTGTCAGCATTTAAGTGTGTTTGTGTGTTGTTAATTCTTGAGATGCTGTTACACGCTAAGTCCATTTTGTTTCTCGTTTCCATTCAATTGTATGACTTTTTTCTTTATGTAAGTCATTATTTCTGAATCAAGTATTCTCACTTAGTCATGCGCTACTCCCATCAGGATGGACACTGGGATTTACTTTGGCTGTCTTCTTCCTGCACCCTGACTTCAGGAAGCTTGTAACAAGCTGTGCTAGGGCCTCTGGGAGTTTAGGAGTCTCACAACTAACGTCACAGAGGGTATCAGGTTGTTGTCACCTTAGCCTACCCCCTGTGTACATATGTTTGCTCCCACCACATTTTAAAGGCGGACATCTTGAGATTTGCATTTCTTCCTCTTATTACTGGGGATGTGGAACATTTCTTCAGCAGATGTGAACCACTTTTTGTTTTCGCCATCTTTAAACTGTATATTTGTATCCTTTGCCCATTTGTCTTTAGATTGCTTTTGTTTGAAGCCTTTATCTTATCCCTGTTTTTAATATTTACTTATTTTATTTGTATATGTGAGTGCCTGCACACATATATGAATACTATGTGCTTTGTATGAGAGAG
Organism: Meriones unguiculatus; assembly: GCF_030254825.1. Taxonomy (NCBI): domain Eukaryota; kingdom Metazoa; phylum Chordata; class Mammalia; order Rodentia; family Muridae; genus Meriones; species Meriones unguiculatus. The sequence continues at coordinate 8,924,759 of NC_083363.1, forward strand.
TGCCATGTGCATGCCTGTTGTTGACTGCACAGTGGTTGTGGGCCCCCATGTGGGTGCTGGGACCTGAACCTGGATCTGCTGCTGAGCCATCTCTCCTGTCTTGGCCCTTTTCTCCTTGATTTGGAGAGATCCTTTTATGTTTGGTATTATTGTCATCCTTTGAGACGATTCAGTGCCTTCTCTAAATCCTTGTCATTGAGTGGCCTTGTCATCTGCTGGAGATGGTGACCAAGTATGTGAGGGCCTGTCTGTAGACAGCTCCTTCTATGCTGTTGCACTGTGTATTTGTATGCCAGGGTCACATTGTTTTAATTACTGTTACCTTTATACCATTTTGAAATCAGCTTCAACCTTTTTTTTTTTTTTTATTCTAAGTTGTTTTGGCTTTCCAGACTTCCTGGAGATTTCATAAGAATTTTCGGCATCCCATTGCTTTTGTATGTTTTGTTTTTATTTTCATGCATGTAAGTTCCCTTGCAACTTTGGTTTGTTGATGTCTTCAAGGCATAACATTTCATTTCCATAAACTTATTTTTTCAATTTGCATTTACTTTGATTTATAGTTTTACTTTGTTGTGAATGGAAAGATACTTGCGTGATTCCATTTTTCTTGAATTTTGTAAATTTGAGGCTGATGTGTTTTCTACCCTGGAGAATGTTCTAGATGCACTTGGGAATCTTGTGTAGTCTGCTTTTCCTACAGTGGAGTGTTTTGTTCGTATTAGATTCAAATGGTGAGGAGTATTCTAAATCTCTTGCTTCCATTTTGCTCTTCCATCTGATGTGTGCATAGGTGAGTGGGGTGTTGGCATTTCTACACGTTATTATGTTGCTGCCTATTTCCTCTTTACGGTCTGTCATGGTTTGTTTCATGTGTTCAGAAGTTCTAAGGCTTGTTTATGATATTCATAGGTTTGTGTGTCTGTTTGGCAGGTGGAAGTCAGTGGATGTTTGCAGAAGTTGGTTCTCTCCTTCCACTATATGGGTCCCAGGGATCTAACTCAGGTCATTAGTGTCCTTACCCATTGAGCCACTTTGCTGGCCCAATAGATGTACTATGTTATCTTGCTGGTGAACTGAGCCCTTTATCATCTTATACTATCTTTTGTCTCTTCTGGGTTTTTGTAGTTTAACATCTATATTATCTAGTTATTCCTGTTCATTTGGTTATCTTTTGCACAAAATACCCTGTTTATCCTTTCACTTTTCAGCCTAGCTGTGTCCTTAGATCTAAAGTAAATTTCTTAATATACCCTGTTATGCTATTAATCCATTTGTTAATCTGGTTTTTTTTTTTTTTTTTGGCTGGGGAGTTTAGTCCATTAACATTCAAAGTATTCTGGGTAGGCTTACTTTCTTATTTCTATGTGGCATGCACTTTTATTTTTCCCTCTATTGATTTACTCTCTTACTGACTTTCTTTTAAAATATCCTCATAGGAGTCTCATTTCTTTTTGTACTTTTCTACAGAACTTCCTTTGTGGCTATGATTTTTGTAGAGATTTTTAAAAAATATGTACATGTGTGGCAGAGGTCTCTGCAGGTGTGTGTGAAGGCAAGAAGTATTGAAGAGCACTGGAACTGGACTTATAGGCAGTTGTGAGCCCCCTGACGTGGATCCTGGGAACCACACTCATGTTCACTAGAAGAGCAGAACCTCTTAAATGTTGAGTTTTCTCTCCATCCCTGAAGTTACGATTCTGATTACATAAAACATCTTAAAACTGTAGCATTCTATTTTAAACTGATGATGTAACTTCAAATACATATAAAAACTCTTCCTTCTAGCTCCACCCCCTCATGCTTTGTCAGTAGCACAGATTGTCTTTGTGTATTTTATACCTATGTACATAGATCTACAGTTGAATTTACTTAATTCCAGATAATCAAAATTACCTGCCAGGTACAATGGTGGATACCCAATCCTAGCATGCAGATATTATAATACACTAAAACATATATTTATTATATATAATAGTTCTTTAAGTTATATTTTTACTCCTGGGTATATATATGTATCTGTGTAAGTTTTATGCATAAGAATGCCATAAATGTGAGGGTGACTGTGGAGGTCAAAAAAGGGTGTTGGGTCCCTTGGAGCTGGAGTTACAGGAGGTTGTGCACCAGGTGACACAAATGAACCAGTTCCCAGGTCTGAGTGAGTACTCTTAACTGTTTGGCTGTCTCCCCAGTACCTGCAGTTACTGTGTCTGTCCACGTGTTTGCCTTTGCAGGAGAGCCTCACGCTCTTACACAGCTTTCTGTTGCTGACTCCTGTTCTGACTCTTCATCTTGAAGGACTCCTGTCTGTCTCTTCTTAGGCCTGGTAGTGACAAATTCTGCCCACTGGCGATCCCTGAGACATAAGTCTTCTTCATTTATGAAGGGGACTTTGAGTACATTTTCCCATTCCTTCTCTGTTCATAAAGTTTTTACTGAGAAACTGATAGGCTCTCTTTATGTGAGCATTGACTTTTCACTGCTGTTTCTTAAGATTGTTTGTCTTGACTCAGATTGAAATCCACTCACTGTCATTTTCCTTATATTTATGCTCATTTTTGTTCTTTGCCCTTGAATCAATGTAGTCCCTTTCTTTCCTTGGTGTTTCGGGCATTTCTTCAAATAAACTTTTATCCCTTTTCTCTTTCTCTTTTGGAATTCCCAGGGCCTACATGCCATTCTGTTTATTGGTATTCATAAGTCCCTTACCCTGTTTTCATCTATATTCTCTGTACTTTCTTAATCTTCTCTGCTGATGGTTTTGATGGCCAGTGTTCAAGTTCACTGGATTTTTCTCCCATTGATTTCAAGGCCAAGTTTTTCAGTTCAGGTGTTTTCTTCATGTTCAGACTTTCTCATGTATTGATATAGTAACCTCATTTTGTTTATGCAGTCTTCTTGTAGCATTGAGTGCCTGTGTTCTCTTTTAGCTCATTAGGTATCTTTATATCTTTAAATTATTTGCCAGGTTACTCATAGATCTGCATTTCTTTAAGGTTGGGTTCTAGAAATGTATTATTACTCCTTAGGTCCATGCTTCTATTTTCATTTTTTGGTACCTTTTATTTATTTACTTAGCTGGGATTGAGCATTTAGAAAAGGAAACACCTCTCCCAGCTGATATATATTGGCTTTGTGCAAGGAAGTTCTTCCTAACTAAGTTTGGTTTTTCTAAGTTCTTGGTTCCCTGGCGCCTGCCTACCAGTAGTCCTAATCTTTTTTTTTTAATATTTATTTATGTGTATGAGCACTATATTTGCATGTATACCTGCATGACAGAGGAGAGTATCAGACAGAAGGCGACAGATCTCACTATAGATGGTTGTGAGCTACCATGTGGTTGCTAGGAATTGAACTCAGGACCTTCGGAAGAGCAGCTGGTGCTCTTAAGGGCTGAGCCATCTCTCTAGCCCCCAGTCCTAATCTTTTGCTTGCTGGTTTTCAGTAGCTTCTAAACTCTAGTCGTGTCCCATAACTGCCTAATCAGCCAAGATGGATGCCAGTCCTCTGAGCAGGCTTCAGATAGGCAAGATGCTGGTTTATGACCTACCCTGTTCCATCTCAAAGTAGGAAGGCTTTCCCAAGCACTGTATACTTGTCCTTGTAGGGAGCAGCCACAAAAGGCATGCCAGACACCATGCACTTTCCTGTCCCTTCACTGCTATCTCTGCTCAGTTTTATAGTGGTCTGGATCTTATAGATTCTCAGTTAAATACGATTTCTAACATTAATATTTACCAAAGTTCCACTCTAGTAAAAAAAAAAAAAAAAAAAAAAGGCCATAAAGTAGTAAGAAAAGAATTCTAACCCTCAATCAGTATCAAGTTAGAGTCTAGATTAGAAACAACCTTGATGCTTTGCAGCTCAAAGGCACTGGTTTGAAGGTGTGCTGAGCGAGAGGCATCTGCCTTTGGCTGAAGGTAAGTCTCACAAACAAATGCCAAAGTCAGAATTCTTAAAACTCTGTGTCTTTTATTTCATATTAAAGAAACATTGCTTTGAGCAAAAGCATAGGCAAATTGATAGAAATAGGAATGACATAAGTTTTCACAAAAGACAACAAAGCTGAGAAATAGCTGCTCAGGAAAATCTTGGTTCAAGAATAGGAAAGGGGCCAGAATGATGTCAGTTAGATGCAGGGCCTCCAAAGAGGCTACTGTGGAGATCTGAATAGACACGTGCTCGGCAGAGGTCACTTGTTTCCCTTGTAGAAGAGCACTACAGCATTCTGAAACAGGTGGAAAATTTAGGGCTGCCATAGGCTGAGGGTGGGAGGGTGGCACTAGAGGTCACCATAGCATCCAGGTGGCCATAGAGTGAGGGCAGCCCCAGAAAGGTTGCCCTTAGGACAATGAGAGGCCCTGTGAAGAGGCCTGAGAATCTTCCTGGGACTGCTAAGTAAGTCTATGGCCTCTGCTGCCCGAGGATGCAAGAGAACAGACAGGAGGCTTGTTTGTCTCATTCACTTGCTCAGGGCAGATGGTAGATATGCAAGGCCTGCTTCATGGACAGAGAAGGGACCTTCCACAGAGGCAAGGGACGCTCCTAGAAGAGCCTCACTGCATGCAGATATACATGAATTTCTCTGAAGACTGTGACATGAGAGCAGAGGGGAAAGAGACCCACAGCAAGGTACTATCCTGAATGGGCTCCTTGTCTGAGCCAGGGCTGTGGAAAGAGGTCATGATTGAGTCAGTGTGGTGCTCTTGCTGTGTGTTTTCTGGTCAGTATCCTTGGGTGCTCAGGGCCAGGTCAGGCTCTGCAGTAGATCAGTTGACAGCACTGTGTAGCCCATCCTCAACCAATAATCTGAGGCAAACAAAAACAAAAGAGCCACAGACCAGCCCTGAGCCCAGCATGACAGTCCTAAGGCCAGGAGGTGGGAGCACCTATTATCTTCTGCTGACAAATGAGTCCCCCTTTCTGGGGCCTGAGCAGGGAAGCTCCTCATCCAGTGCCCTGGCCCAGATGGACATGGAACCCGGGCAGACGTATCTAGGTGTGTGGTTGCAGTGTGTGTGTGCATGTATGAAGGTTACTTGGTGGATGGATGCTTTGCCACATGGAATCTGGCTGTATCTGTGGTGTTCTTGTACAGTGGTCTGGGAAAGTGGGTGTGACTATTCTCTGTAAGGCTGATTGACATGAGCTTGTCTTCCAGTAGAGCTGGCTGAGGAGCTCTGTTCTCTGCCCAGTGCCTCAGAGCTCTAGAAGCTCCTGGGATCTCCTAGGAAGTATGTGCTCAGAATTAATGACTCCTGACAGATGCTGGTTTTTGCAAGATTCTGCATTACTACCCAGGGGACTGAGTTCTGCTAAAGTCATCTAAATCAGCAGGGTTCTCATCTGCATCAAAAGGAGCCCTTGGGCCTCCAGAGCTGAATCATTTTGGATGTTCTCTAAGGATTGAGAAGGCTGTTTTAATTTCCTTTTTGGAGGGTAGAAAGAATACATTCTGGGAATTATGGGTTGTCCATTCAGCATTTTGACCTTCTTTGTGGGGGCTGAGGGAGATCACAGCGACTAGAAGTATAAGTTATGTGAAAGACTGGTGAGGGAGTTCAGTGGGTGGTACATGTGTTCCCAGTCCTCTAGGCTGAAGCAGGGAGACCAGGTTGCCTGGCGGACAGGGCTGAAGCTCGAGGGGAGCTGGTAAGAGAGAGCTGGCTGTTGGACATGTGCTATTTTCTGGACATCTGCTGGGGGGTTCCTTCAAGGGAGTGGACTAGACCAGTCAGTGTCTTCCCAGGGTTGTGCCGGCTGCTGCAGGGAGAAATGAAGGGCCAGACCTCTTGCTTCCTTCAGGAGAGGGCTCAAAGGCAAGGGCAAGAGTGGCATCCTTTGACCCTGGCCTAGGTGTGATGTTAGCCAGAAGTCAGAAGTCAGAAGTCAGTTCTTAAAGCAGATTCTTAAGATGTGTTGTGATGGCAAGGGAGAGATGAAGGTGATGCTAGGTGTGGCCGAGAATAAAAAAAAGAAGCGAAAGGAGGATATCACTGCTCAGGTATAGTGGAGGAGAATTATTGTAGATATAAGGGAGAGTGTAGCCAGAGGCATCTGGAAGGGTCCAGAAAGAACATGACCAACCAGCCTTCCAAACAGAATCATGTGAGGAGAAGGGAGAGAAAAGAGGAGAAAGAGGAACCAGGAGCAACAGCCAAGAGGGGCAAACAGCCAAGAAAGGACCACATAGCTAAAATGGCTGGGTTACATAGTGAAGAGTAGCTAGGGTAAGGGCAGTCCAGCCAGGGAGACTTCGTAACAAGTAGGGACTCAGGAATGCTGAGAAAACCTGGCAGCCAGTGTCTGCCTTGATGTTAATTAGTACCTCAGCTGTTTGTCCGGGCTTGAGACCTAACGGGCCTGAGCAGCTGGAGGCAGATGGCTAAAGCTTAACTGGGTACAGCTCTACCCAAGTGAGTCTCAGCAATTGCTTATGTGGAGACTTCCCTGTTGCTTACTGGCCATGACCCACGAAGCACCCATCTGCCTTCTACTCCCTTGCAGGTCAGAGGCTGAAGTTCAGCAGGGGGTCTCCTGGGTATTCAGTGGGTATACAGTGACAGTAGGTCCAGGGTAAGTTCAAGGTTGGGCCTTGGGGGTTTTCCAATCAAGGGTCCTCCTCTTGACACATCTGCTGATGTTTGTAGCATCACTGCTACTTTCTTGGACTTTTGCTTCATGTACTTCGGGGGCCCTCTGTCCTCAAGTCTCTTCCCCTGTACTATTGGCATTACTTTCTAAAATGCAGTGCTAGTCAGTCTCTCTCCATCGACACCTGTGTCAAATGGGATTAAGTTACTTCTAAGTCGCAAGTCCTCCAGAATCGGCTTAGGATCTCACCCTTCCCCTTAGTGGTTTCTGGCCACCTGGATAAACCTTGTCTTCTGGCCTGTCCTACCTCTCCATGATTATCCCCCCACCCCACCCCCATCCCAAATCCCTTGTCCCAAAGGCTGGAGTATGTCCTCCTGCATGCCCTCTTTGGGGCTATGCCTCAGGATCAGCTCAAGGAGCATTTCCTAAAGTTGGTAACCACCTCTGTGTGTAGTCTCTCTCACTCCTTTTCTCACAGAGCCCTGTACTCTGCCTTAAACTGCTTGTGTCTCAGTTCCTCGATCTTCATCTGTTTGTTTGCCTTTTTGGTGCTTTATTGTTTAGCACCTGGCCTGTGTTTTCTCCTGTCCTCTTCCATCACCAAAGTTGTTTGGTTTTCAGTGGTTTCCAGGTTGCTCCGCTTCTCTGATCTGTGGGGTGAAGAGAGCAAGCACACAGTAGGCCAGTGGTATGTCAGGGTTGCCACTGCAGATGTCAGTCAGTGGTGTGGTAACTGCCAGCTTGTTGTCACTCTCTGTCTCCAGTGCATGCACCACAGTTGTCACCCCTTCCCCCACCATGGGGCCACCATCCTCTGAGGAGCTTCCCAGGAGACACAGCCCTAGATCCCTGATTGAGCAGCCATTCAGTTAGAAGGAGGGAAAGTATACATAGTTGCCCTTGTGAGGTTTCCCTCAAGTTTTTCCACAAGAAACATGTGGGCTTCTCAATACCTTTTGAGAAATAGCCTCCAAGCCCGGCATGGTGGTGCATGCCTGTAATCCCAGCACTCAGGGAGGTAGAAGCAGGCGGATCTCTGTGAGTTCAAGGCCAGCCTGGTCTACAAAGCTGAGTCCAGGACAGCCACGGCTACAAAACAAATAAACAAAACAAAAAATAACAATGACAACAACAAAACCTCCAGAAAGTGTTGTCCATAAGATTGACCTGGAGGCAAGTCATAGGGCATTTCTTCTTGATTAATGATTGATGGGGGAGGACCCAGCCTAAAGGGGACAGTTCCACTAGGCAGATGGTCTTAGATGGCATAAGAAAGCAGGCTGAGCAAGCTATGGGGAGCAAGCCAGTAAGCAGCATTTCTCCATGGCTTCCACTTCAGCTCCTGCTTCCAAGTTCTTGCCTTGAGTTCCCACTCTGACTTACCTCAGTATTGGAGAATGACTGCCCTGAGAGTTTTGAGAGGAAATAAGTCCTTTCCTCCCCCAAGTTGCTCTTAGTTGTGACATTTTATTACAGCAATAGAAACCATAAAACTATGGCCCAAAGTTATCTTATGGTACAAGATAATTTTTAAAAAATAATTTGTTTAAAAATTGAACTGCCATGTCAGCAGTCTTCACTGCCATGGTCTTCACCTTTTGCAATCCCTTCAGCATTCTGTGTGACTCTTGAGCTGTGTCTGTATGTAATGCCGTACCTGTGTCTACTGAGATGTGCTTCCTTCTCCCTGCAGCTGGAACGTGGTGGGCATCCAGGGGTCCCTGCTCAGCATTTTCGTAGAGCCCATCTACTTCTCCAGCATCATCCTGGGCAGCCTGTACCATGGGGACCACCTCTCCAGGGCCATGTACCAGCGGATCTCCAACATAGAGGACCTGCCACCACTCTACACCCTCAACAAGCCCCTGCTCAGCGGCAAGTACCCTTGCTTCACCTTCCTACCTCAATCCCCTGAGCTCACAGTGTCTGGGTCCTACACATCACCCCACCTGGAGCCAGTGTATGGCTGCCAGGCAGGAGCAAAGTCATTAAAAAGGGAACAAGACCTTGTCTCTGAGCCTCTTGGCCTGGTCTCCAGAGCTGTTTAAGGCAGTCCTTCTATAAGACAAATGCCTTTCTGCAGTTGTGAACTCTGCTAGTCAATACAGAAGTTGCAGGAGCCTGACACCTGTGCTTTCTCATGTACTTTATATTCATTCCTGCCCCTGTGGCAAAGACTTGGCATTCTTCCCCAGACCAGCTAGGCTGGGGTTTGGCAACCATACGTCCCCACTCAGATGCTATCCCAAGTGCTGCTGGCATCTGCCCACCCAGCTTCCTCTGAGCTGTGGTAGATTTGGCAGCTGTGCTGAGTATACCTACCATACCATGCTCTCCTTTATCAGTCCCTTCTCCTGCCCTTTACACCTTTATTACTGGTTTCTTTTCTTTTTTTAGAGTGTCAGTGGCTAACAGTAAAGTGAACAGGAGCTTTTGAATTCAAAGGTCCTAACTTCTAAGCCCACCCTTATTTAAAAGGACACAGTTAAGGTATTTTTACTCTTTTAAAAAAAATAACATTTTACTTACTCCTGTAAGCTCAAAACTAAAACCATATCCTAAACTAAAAAAAAATGCTTTTTTTTGGGGGGGTGCATGTGTACTCTGCCTCAGTGCCTGGCTGCTAGCATGTCTTTAACTGTAAGAAAGCAGTGTGGACTTTTATTTGACAGCATGTCTGTCAGAGCATATGAAGTAAGCAGGGAAGGGGAAAGATGGAAGTTATTTAGGATCAAATATTGCAGCTCCCTATTCCTTAATTTTTTTTTTTTTTTGTAACCCATAAGACCTGATGCTTAAGTTAAACTTGGAATATTGATGCCCTTTGGAGTATTGTTAGTGCATGAATTTCTCATGAGTCATGAAATTTTCAGCGTGATACATTTGGAGGAAGACTACTTCATTAACTATAATAAGGTATTTAAGGGTAAATGCTTTATAAAAAGATGTTTGTTTAGCTCACAGTTTTAGAGACTGAAAGTCCAAGATGAGGGGGGCTTCATCTGTTCAGCATCTAGCTCATGTGGGATAGGAAGGCATCACAACAGAGAGAAGAATGCATACAGAGCCCATGGTGTGGCTGGAGAGATGGCCCAGCAGTTAAGAGCACTCAAGTTCAGTTCCCAGCACCGACCTAGTGGCTCACAACCTCGATAACTCCAGTTCTAGGCAACCTGATGCCTCTTCTGGCTTCCACAGGCACACAAACAACCAGGATGCATCACACACACACACACACAGAAACACACACACACACACACACACAAATTTGAGAGAGGGACAGAGAGACAGAGAACCTGACCTATGGCAAGAGAGCAAGGTGAGGGTCAGGATCTCCGTTTATAAGAACTTGCTTTCCAGGAGCTGACCGGGGCTCTATAAGAACACTGATCCCCAGTGAGGGTATGTGCCCAGTGACCTACTGCCTCCACTAGACCTTGACTCTGAAATGTTCCACCACCTTTGCCTCAGCTCAGAAAGTACAAGCTTCTGAATGAGAGCACAGTCCAGCCAGATCCAAAACATTTTGAGTGTTCAGCTCTGGTTATCACTATCTTGTATTCATTCATAGAGTATGAGAATAAGATTAGATAGAGGGCACACAGTTGCCCCAAAGTAACTGATTAGACTATCTAAGCAATATTCCATCAAGAGCTGAAATCTGAAGTGGACCTCATTTATAAAAGTTAGATGTGTTTTATTATGTTTTATGTATATGAAATTCATCTATATGTAAAAATATGACAAATACCTTCAGGATAGAATGTAAAGTTACTATTGTGTTCCATATTTTTTTAAGAGTACAAAGTATGTAAAATAAAAGTTGTTCACTTCTCTACATATCATCTCTATTCCTCATGGCCCCTCATGACCCCTTCATTTTTGCAGTCCTTGCCCCTGGCCTATCTATATTCCCACAGACAATGCCTGCAATACGGCCAACAAAGTTGACTCTGCAGGTGGCAAAAGGAGCACAGCCCTCTGTTGACTGCCTTGTTGGTAGCTTGTGCACCTGCTTCTTCTTTTTCCCAGTTATTGGGATGGACCAGTACCTTTTCTGATCCTTCTGGATCAGGATTATGGCCCACTTTCAGGAAGCAGGGTATGACTCATGGCTGAGCCCCTGGACAGCACCAGGGTCATTGCAGGGTGTAAGCTGCTTCCCTTGAAAACAGCAGTGCAGTGTGTGTTGCTGCTGTTTTGCTTTAATGAGGACACCTTTAGACTAGGATGCCTGTGAGGCTGACAAGGGTTAGCGCCCCCCAAGAAGTCAGGCGACCCAGGGACTGAGTAGAGGACAGGTAGGCACACTCCTGCTCCCACAGTCCATAGCAAAGTCAGATCCCTGAAGAGTTGAAGATGGAAGCAGATACCATAGTAGGTATCACCAGAAACAAAAGCAGTCAGAGAACCTGATACCCTCTTTAATTTGTGAGGTCACACTTTTGTTAAGTGCCCATCATGGCAGACCCTTTGCAGTTCTCTGGGATGTTTTCTTACATCTAAACAAGTGGCTTGAACAAAAGGACAATTGAGACATCAGTCAGTTCTGTCAGCCTCTTGCTGAGCTGAGCAGGTGTGGTGTAAAGTTCATGCATTTGTTATAGTTGGAGTTGTGTTTGGAAAACCCTGCCTCCTCCCCTTTTACCTGTGTGAATGGCAGCTAATGTACCATGTGAATTGTCATGTCTTTAGGAAGGAACATAAGTTAACACGCACATAACACAAGACAATTAAAGTTACCAAGACAAAGTGACCTAAAAATTCACAAATCTTGATAGAAAATCCAGCGCTGGGCTGCTTCTTGTTTTGTTTTAAATGCAGCCACACTTAAAATAAGGAGAATCAAGAACTTACGTCGTTGAGAACTCCCTGGTGCGCTCTAGGAGCATGAAGCCGCACCTACTACTAATGTCAGCTTAGATTATAGCTGCCACACTCAGCTTTTTAGGCAAATGCTGGGATCCGAACTCGGGTCCTTGTGCTCATGCTTGTGGGGCAAGCACTTTACCTCCTGAGCCACCTCCCTGGCTTCATTTCATAGTGATTAGAAATAGAAACCTCTCCAGCTTTCTCAGCAGCTCTTTCCCGATGGCTGCATATCTAGCACTTGCATGTTTCAGGGGAGCCTGGTGTCAGCTCCTGTCCAGCAGGTTCCCTGACTTTGATCATCCTCTGACCAAGACCATTGTCCCAGGCTCATTGAGATACAAGAGGGAAGTCCACTGGTAATGACTGCACCCACAGGAGGGCTCTGGAGCATGAGTGACAGGCTGCTAGGATGGTGTTGGGGTGGACTGGGCTTTTTAGTGCTAGCTTTAAGGGCAATATTATCACAAGAATGGACAAACAAGGGGGCATGGATATATGAATCCTAGGAGTGCAGCCTTTGGGGGAGAGGGGTCCTGGGGAGACAGTAGGACTGCCAGGCCATGGGGAAGCTGTACTCCTCCCTGCAGAAGTGCAGCGGCTGATCATTGGTGGATTCACTTTTTGTAAAGAAATAAGAGTAACAGTTCACAGTTACTCTGCCTCTCGGCTTAAGGAATTGGTTCTCGGTGGACACAGCTACTCAGAGGACCCCTCCTGCCCATGTCTGGTGGCTCTCTGGGCCACCATGGGCAGGTACCATGTACATGGCTTCCCTTAAAGTTCATGCCTTAGGGCTAAGGATGTAGCTTGGTGACAGAACACTTGTCTTCCATGTGAGGTCCCTTGAGGCAGGCCCCCTGGAAGGAAGGAGTGGGGTGTTCAGTTTCTTAGGTGCAGAATAAAGACCAGTGAGTTTCCATTAATCTACTAGTAAGGACTAATAATTTCTAAAACATGAGCCCATAGTGATCATAAATACCTGCATTGTTCACTGCATACACAAAATATATGAAACATGTTTTAGTCCCTGTGAAAGTACATCATTTCATAACATTCAGTTATGTGAAGAACTTATTAGAATGTGCCTTTGAAGTAAAAATAAGATAAACTGTCCGTGCCAGCTCTCCTGATTTTTTCAGCTGAATCCATCGTTAGACCAATTCACAGTTTCTCTGCAGTTTTGTGTTAAAAGTTCTTATTTAGCACACTTAATTTACAACAACTGGGGACTCTCATTACCAGCTAAGTCATTCCCGTTTTATTGGTTTCTGTGCGGTGCCCTATGATCAACTCATTACCCTAGTTCTCACTTTGCAGCCCCAGAGAGATAAGCTGCTCATGGGTGTCCGTCCTCATGATGTGTCAGCCCTGGAGACTTGAAATGTGCTCGTGACCGTTTCTAGCCTTCTGTTCAGATAAAGTATATGGCTAGATTGGAACCTTGGGCTAGCTATTTTCTTTTTGCCTTATTTGCTGTTTTTGTTAAAGACAGTGGTTTACTTAGCTTAAAATATAAAGGGGGAGGTTTTCATTTTTCGAGTTTTACTTCTTAGCTAATTGGCCATTTAGCTTTGATGTAGAACATCTCAGGTCGGGTACATCAGATTCATTCAACAACGGTCCTTCATTCTGGGTTTGTCACACAGAAGTAATGCAATTGAAAAGGAAGATGACATAGTACACATAGCTATTTTCATACAAACAATCCAATTTCATTGTGGTCAGAGACTCCCACAAATTGCAGCTAAGTGGACATTCACTCCTCCTCCCCTCAGAAAAGGACAGTCTTGATGTTTTCCATGCAGCAGTTGGGTAGCTCAACAACAAACCCGAAAGAAGCAGTTTCAGAGGCTAAGATGAAGCTGAAGCAAGGATCCATGGGAGAAACTTCAGAGGGTGGCGTTCTCAGAGGAAATGATGTGATTCATTAAGTAGCCCAAGATGCTGAGTTGTCCAGCAAAGCTGCAGCCTTGAACAAGATCATTTTCCTTCACGCTCGCTCGTCAGGAAGCTGTCTTGGTGTTAAATGCTGGGTAGGCTGAGCACACACACTTCTTGGCAAGAACCCTGCTTGTACCTTATTTACTTACAGCAGTGCTGACGGCTGCTGGGTAACACTGAACCAGTTGTACATGGTAACATTGTGACACTTTCCTTTTGAGCAGTTCCCATTCTTCCAAAGTGTAACATTGCCTTGTGTGTGTGTGTAGATAGCCATGTATGTGACCAAACTCTTGTGATTTGGAAAATTCTAGAGAGTGTGTAAGAGCACCTCTCTCCTGCTTCTTCCTCTCCTTCTCTCCCTCTCTTCATCTCCTTCCTTCTCCTTACTTTCTTGAAAGGTTTTACTATGCAACCCAGGCTGACCTGGAACTCTTAACCTCCTGCCTCAGCCTCTTGAGTGTTGGGATGATTGGTGTACATTAATTACCACATTAAGCTGCAAGGCTGCTCTAGTTTTCTGTTAATATCTTTATCAGGCATAAAATGAGTTGAGTTGCATCTCTTCCCATTTGTTTTCTGGAAGGGTTTGTTTTCGGTTGATATGATTTCGTAAATGTTTGATTGAATTCATAGTGAAGCTATTTGGTGGAAGCTTTTTTATGAGGAAATTACAAATTAATGATTTATTATTTTATTTTATGTGCATTGCTGTCTTGCCTGCATGTATTCTGTGTGAGAGTGACAGATCCCCTGGAACTAGTTACAGGCAGTTGTAAGTTGTCATGTGGGTGCTGGGAATTGAACCCAGATCCTTTGGAAGAACTGCCAGTACTCCCAATCACTGAGCCATCTCTCCAGCCACAGGAAATTACAAGTTAAATGTCTGTTACTTCTTCACTAATCTTTGTCTTTGAGTAAGTTTGGTGATTTTATCTTCAAGAAATGTGTGTGTTTCATTTGATTTGTAAAATGTGGGTGTAAATGTGTCCCTGATTTTTGTCTTACCATCTTAATCTCTGTGGCATCTCTAGTGGCACTGTGTCCCATCCTGGTACTGGTGATTGCACTGGCTAGTTTTATGACAATTTGGCACAACCTAGAGTCATCATGGAAGAGAAAACCTCAGTTGGGAAAATGCCTACATAAAAAAGGGCTGTAGGTAAACCTGTAGGACATTTTCTTAATTAGTGATTGATAGGGGAGGGCCCAGCCCATTGTGAGTGTTGTTGTACCTGGGCTGGTGGTCCTGGGTTCTATAAGAAGCAGGCTGAGCAAGCTGGTAAGCAGAACCCCTCCATGGCCTCCGCATCAGCTCCTGCTCCCAAGTTCCTGCCCTGACTTCCTTCCATGATGAATAGTGACATAGAAGAGTAAGTCAAGTAAACCCTTGCCTCCCCAACTTGCTTTGGTCATGTGTTTCATCACAGCATGATGAATGCCTCCCCTAACTGAAAAAAAAAGAAAGAAAGAAAGAAAGAAAGAAAGAAAGAAAGAAAGAAAGAAAGAAAGAAAGAAAGAAACCCTAACTGAGACAGTAGTTTGCTGTCTTCTTTTTCCAGTCAACCTAACAGTATCAATTCTTTAGTCATCTTTTAAAAAAACAGTTTCTGCTTTCATTCATTTTCCCTATCTTTTTTTTATTTAATTATTTCTTATTTCTCTTCATTATTTCATTTTTCTGTGCACACAGTATGTTGTTTGCCCTTTCTCCAGTTCTTGTGCTAGCAGAAGTCATTGTCTTTTACTGCTTTTATAGCATTTATAAATATCTTTATGTTGTGTTTTCATTTTCACTCATTTCAAAACTCCTTGTCTATAGGTTATTTGCAAGTGTGCTGTTTACTTTTAGAATATTAGAGGGGTTTGCAAAAATGTTTGCGTTAACAATTTCAAGTGAACTTTCATTTTATAATCTAGGTCCTTTTAAATTTAGTAACACTTCTTTTACAGTGCAGTAATGTTCTGTATCAAGCTGGTAAGAGGGCTTAATGGTTAAAGACACTGCCCAGCCTGATGACCTGTGTGGATCCCCTTAGTGCACAATGTGGAAGGAGAGGAACCATTTACCACAAGCTGCCCTCTGACCACCACGTGTGTTCTGTTAATGTACATGTGTATTATATATATATGTATATATGTATATATATGTATGTATATATATATATACATACATACACACACATACACTTCTGCTAGTACCTTGAAGAACTAGAGGAAGAGCAATTAACACTCTGTGTACAAAAAAAAATAAAATAGTTAAGATGAAAGAGAAGTAACATGTGTATGTATGTATGTTTGTATGTATGTTTTCAAGACAAGTTTTCTCTGTATATCCCTGGCTGTCTAGAACTCACTTATTTACACTTACCTTTTTCTTTCTACTCCACCCCAATCCTTTCCAGCACCGCAACACCAGGTAGGAGAGAGAAAGGGTTAGTGGGAGAGGGGGGTTAGTTCTCTTAGCTGCTTCCTGATGGTCAAGGTTGTTGGGTTCCTTGGAGCCAGTCCAATCCTTGTTTCAGGAGATCTCCAACTTCTTGTCTCACAGCAGCAACTAGGAGCAGCAAAAGGGAAGAGACGGAGCAGCCTTGTTCTTTTTGGAGCCACTCCTCTCTGGGCTCTGGCATTTGTTCTCTCTCCAGAGTCCTCTCATTTAAACTATCTGCAGCTGGCAAAGAGCTCCTCCCAGAGCCCATATGAAGCAAAGAGTCTGCTGCTGTGAACTGTCTGAATCAGTCCCAAATCCCACACCTGAAACCAAAACAAAAACATGTTTATATCCACAATACTCTGTAGACCAGACTCGGCTTCAAACTCAGAAGCCTATTGCCTCTGCTTCCTAAGTGCTGGTATTAAAGGCATGTACCACCACCACCTAGCATAAACATTTTTAAATTCTGTCTTTATAAATGTCCTGTGGGAACAAAGAAAGAATATCAGTTGTTTTTGGGTAGAGTGATCTATAAATGTTACCTCAACCAAGTTGGGTGACTTTGTAATATCTTTCATGTCCTTACTGATCTACTGGACCTGTCAGTTCATGGGAGAAAGATATTGACTGTCTCTTCACTTGAATTATAGATTGTCTTTTTCTCCTACTAATGTAAGTGTTTACTTCATGTATTTTTCATCTCTGTGATAATTGCATAAAAGTTTAGGGTTCTTAACTCCTTAATAAACCATCTCCTTTATCACAGATGATCTTTATCTCGGGAAATGTCCTTCATTCTGTGATCTCTTTTGTGACTTCAGCTTTCTTCTTATTAGTGATAGCATATGTATCTTTTTAGTGTCTTTTTTATTTTAAACACAACAATCTCTTCCTTTCACTGAAGTATCTGAACCATTTACTTTTATTATGATTATATTAACTGTCATTTTTGCTACTTATTTTCTACTTGATCTAAATGTTTTTTGTTGCCCTTTTCCATTTTTTCTTACTGTGATAGTGTATTTGATGATCATATTTTAGCTCCTTTTTATTTTTTAGCTGTTACTTTTATTCTGTAGTTTTAATTACTTGAAAAGGTTTATTATATGCATCCTTAATGTACCACCCTTCTGCCTTCAAGTGACACTACTACACTTCACACACAGAAATAGTCCCCTGAATTTTACAATAGATGCTCCCATTTCTGTTCCCCCAGCCTTTGTGATATTATCACAATTTAATTTTTTTGTGTGCTAAAAATCCCACACAATTACTTTCATTTCAAGATTCTATTAACATTTAAAGGAATTTAAATGATACGAGATTCTCCCTCCCTCTCTACTTTCATATGGCTCTGGATTCCCACTTGCTATCATCTTCACCTTTGATGAGAGAATTCTTACATTCCTTTTAAGAGTCCTCTGATAATGAATTAATTATTCAGCATCAGTATGTCTGAAAGTGTGTTTTGCTTTCATCTTTAAAAATCCATTTTGCTGAGCTAGTGCATTTTTCTGGGATGGTAGAGGCTTTATGCTTTTTTAGAACTCAAAGGCCATCGCCCTGTCGTCTTATCTGCATTGTCCAGCTCATCTTGGTTCCTCTGTGTGTCTTCTCTGGCTGTGCTTAAGATTTCATTCTCTGCTGATGTTGAGCGGTTTATCATGACATGCTTTGATGTGGTTTTCTTCCTATTTCTTATGCTTGGGGTTTGCTGAGTATCTTAGTTCTGTAGTTTGTTGGTTTCATAGAATGTGGAAAGATTTTATTCATGTTGCTTCATATTTTTTTTCTGTGCCCCATCTCTCTAAGAAATCTAGTTATAGATAGATTTGGTGCTTGTCCCACTTCTTGATGATTTCCTATTCTCAGGTGGTCTCCCTCCCCCTCGTGTGTGTGTGTGTGTGTGTGTCTATCTATGTCTGTGTCTGTGTGTTTCATTCTGAGTAGCTTCTATCATCATGTCTAGTGGTTTCTCTGGCATTTTCCTCTGCACTTTGCATTCTGTGATTAAATCTGTTATGTGGGGGGGGGTTGTTTTGTTTTTATCTCAGACACTGGCTTCTCTCTAGAAGTTTGGTTCAGAGCTTTGTCTCTTTCTTGTATGTGTGTGTGAGGTACCTTTCTCTCTAGTCCTCTCAGAAGTCTTTAGCCTTGAGTAACAAGCATGCTGAAGTGTGTCCTCTGGCTCAGGGAAGCTCTCTATAGTCTTTAGATTACCTCTGCATTTCTGTTCCTGTATCACTCTTCTTAAAAGCCCTAGCTGTTAAGAGGGCCATAGCAGCCACATGCCCTGTACCTTTCACTCTCCACATCAAGCCTGCGGTTGCTTACAATGAACTTAAGTACATGGGTGCATCTGTGCTTACTTGCTAAGTACCAGGGTTCCTTGCATACCTCAAGGGCTGGGTTGTGAAACTGAATGGCCTGGATGTGTTGCAGGGCTACATGCTGTGTTTAAGCAACCCCACTGGCTTCACTTTACAGAACCTGAGTGACGCTAAGGCAACCTGCCCATCTGTACCTTGCAAGGTTTCTAACTCTGTAGATGCTTGGCAGGAAATCTTACAGATTCAGGGCTCTATCAGATGCTGTACTCTTGCCCCTCACAGACAAACAGACAAGTATACATTTAGGTATCAGTTCTGACTTCTCAGCTCTATTCTTTCCTGGGCCACCAAGAAACAGCTAAAGAGCCACACACTGGGAGGCTCAGCCTCCTCCTTGTGACAGTTGTATGTGTGCCTTGTTCTGATATGATATACTTTCTCAGCTCCGAACTGTGTGCTGCTCTGGGTACCTCCTTCTTCCTGGTGGAAAACAAGGGCTTCAAATCACTTCTTGTGTCTTCTCTATTTCAGGCATCAGTAATGCAGAGGCACGGCAGCCAGGGAAGGCCCCCAACTTCAGCGTCAACTGGACAGTGGGAGACTCCGCCATTGAGGTCATCAATGCCACGACAGGGAAGGACGAGCTAGGCCGCCCATCCCGCCTGTGTAAGCACGCGTTGTACTGTCGCTGGATGCGTGTACACGGCAAGGTACTGAGGCGCCCTCACTGGGTGTCGGCCTACCTCCCCCAGCGTGTCCGTTTCCATTCCTTCCATCCCTCCTGGTTTTCATCATCATGTCATCATTGCAACTTCCTAACAAGATCATTTGAAAACTCTTCTTTCTTCAGATTGTTGTTAGTATAAATGTATGGCCCCTGTTCCACAAACCTGAGAGCTACCTCAAAGGCAGCTTTCTCCCTCACCCCTGCAGTCTTAGCTACTGTCCTGGCATGAGGGAAGGTGACTGCTCGTGCCACTGTGCTGGGAATCATGAAAAAGAAGGGCAGTCCCTTGGCACTGCCCTGTGATGGCTTCATCAAGGGTCAGAAACTTACTTTAGCTCCAGAGCCCTTTTCACCAAGTAAAACTTTAGGTACTAAGGCAGAATAACATTAGTTCTTGTCTAAGTTCTTATCAGGGATATGGTGTTTTCTTATGAGGCCAGCTCAGAGCAATGGTGTGGGGCTCAGACAAATTCTACCATTCTCACGGAGACAGACAGATGCTCTCATAGTGGCCCCAAGGTCTTAGCAGGACACCTCCAGGCTCTGCCAATGTGGCAAGGCATTTATTACCCAGGTGTTCTTTTTAGTAGTTACAAGGGGCAAATTCTACTCTGCCAGAAGCATAGGTCCTGCAGCTGTCTGTCTGACCCGCAGGCTACTGCTTAGAGATGAAACTGAGCTTCAGGCCTGGCCTCTGGTGGGTACTTTTCCATCTAGAAGAACACCACCTTCTGTTTGTCCTTTCACAAACCAGCACAATTCTGAGCATCATTTTTGACCATCATGCTAGGTTTCTTTCTCTTCTGTTGCTGTTCCAATAGTTGCTTTACGTGTGCATGTATCCTTCTACAGGTCTCCCCCCACCTGCTGCGCACCAAGATCACTAAGCCCACCACATACCACGAGTCCAAGCTGGCAGCGAAGGAGTACCAGGCTGCCAAGGCACGTCTGTTCACTGCCTTCATCAAGGCAGGGCTGGGCGCCTGGGTGGAGAAGCCCACAGAGCAGGACCAGTTCTCTCTCACTCCCTGAGCCAGGCGGGTGTCAAGCACAGAGTGCGAGGCTGCAGTGCCGAATCGTCCCCCAGAGCCTTGCATCTGAACTGGGACAGGTGTGCACCTTGGGGAGGGCATGGGGAGCCTGGACATCAAGCACCATCCCCAGCAGCTCTCACCCCAACAGGGCAGCAAGGGGATGTGTAGGGTGCCAGGCACCTCACATCTGAATGGGGATCAGGCGCACGGTGGGGATGCATGGGGGGCATAGGGGCCCATCACCACCCCTTGCCACACATTTCCCCTCTTGAGCTACCCAGTGACCGCTTCATATCTCAGTTTACATTAGACATTGAGTTCTACTGAGTAGGGCT
Source organism: Meriones unguiculatus (assembly GCF_030254825.1). Taxonomy (NCBI): domain Eukaryota; kingdom Metazoa; phylum Chordata; class Mammalia; order Rodentia; family Muridae; genus Meriones; species Meriones unguiculatus. The sequence goes on from NC_083363.1 coordinate 8,945,029, forward strand.
TCCTCGAGTATAGGAAAATAGAAATTACTTTGTGTGAGATTCTTGAATAAATAATTTATTCAGAGCTTAGGAATGAGATTTATAAAATAAGAAGTAATTATGTCAGGTCACTTTTATGCCACATTATTTTAATTGCAAAAAAAAAAAGCGTTTATATGTGAAAGAGCACGAGATTATAGAGGTAGGAAGTAGAAGAGAACCACCACACACAGATCTATGCGTGGCCGCTCCTCTCGTAGGTCCTTCACAGTTAGGTTCTCACAGTAGGTTTTAGCAGCTCTCCTGGGGCGACCCAGCATGATATGGTGTGATCTGGGCACACACTAGCCCTGCAGCAGGGATGCTGTGTCCTACAGAGTCATGACCTAGGATCTGCCGCCTCAGCTGCCTCTAGAAACTTCCATGCCCCTGGTTAGGCTCAAATCATGGAAAACTCGATTTGCTTCTAATTAATTGAAGATCAAATGTGTCCATAGCCTGTATTGGCTGGCCATCATTTGGGGGTTCTAACCAGATAGGTTTTGTGACCTCGAAGAACTCAATAGGACTGCTATGCACACAGAGCACAGCCTTCCTTCTGCTCCTTCCTTGGGATCTGGTGGGTAGGAACCACTCAGAAAGCTTCACAGGATGGAAAGAGTTATTTAAGCGGGTACCATTCTTGGAGCGTGCCAGGTAAGGCATATTGTTAAATTATTCCTTCCAGCTTTATCAGACACATGTTTGAAAAATAAAATATTCAGGTTGAAGCTGGTGAGACAGTGTAAGGCTGGAACGCTGCAGACCAGACATTGGTGTCTCGGACAGGCAGGCCTGGGTGCTACTGGCATCTTGTGGCTGAACCCCAAGATGCTGCTCAGCACCCTGTATGCACAGGGTGGCCCCAGGGCCCTAGAGTGGACCATCTGGACCTCCTGTGCTTAGACTTGCCCCAGGTGCCTTGTTGCTTCCACTCAGGATTAGGGAGGAATAGAGTGGGAAGGGGCTGTGGCTGTCAGCTCAGTGTGCCAGCCTGGTCCAGCAGGTTGCTCTGAAGAGCTTCAGGGCCATGAGCAGAGAAGGTTCATACTCATCTCTCAGCACCCATCCACCACAGCTGCATCCAGAGCACTGACGGTTGTGTGGCTCTGGCTGTGTTTGTGTCCTTGACACACTGAGAAAAAAACAGAATGAGCATAGTCACTGTCAGTTCCACCAGATTCCCAGCAGACTCAAGAGGCTGTGTGTTGTTGCTTAAGTGAGACCTACTGTGTATCCATTTCAGGAGCCCTGACTGTGTCCTTGTGAGTATCTCCATTGGTTTTCATCCTGTGGGGCTTGATCCTCATTTCATGAAGGTCCTACCAGATCCCCCTACTGACATGTGCTGTCACAGACATCTCCAGTTCACCACCTGCCCTCCTGACAGGGGCGAGCCCTCCCAAGTCAAGATTGCAGGGCCCTGTGTGCCATGGCGGGGCCTCGTTTGGGTGAAATGCACTGGGGCTCCTTAGAGAAAGGGTCTCATTTTATCATAGTAGCGCCCCTTCCCCACCGGCTCCTGCAGTTTCCAGACAGAAAAACACCATGTTGGTGTGTTCTTACTCTTGTTTTTAAATTGTATTTTTTTTCTACTGGAGATGGGGAGATGGACTTAGTTGGGTTTTTTGTTTGTTTGTTTGTTTGTTTTAAAATATATTTTGATTATAAAATATAGCAAAAGTATATACCATATTCACTGAAAAAAACATGCATTATAACACCTGGCTTTCCATGTCAGATCAAAAGGGCGCCCAACCAGGAAGTGAATGTTACAACACATAGAGCATCTAAAACCACAGGGGCCTGTCCTGGTTAGACTTGACCTAGGCCCTGGAAGTAGGGAGGAACACAGCCTGGAAGGCAGATGAGGGATGCACCAGCTTCTCGTCCTTCCAGGACATGGCAGCTCAAACAGCCAGTCCGTGACCAGAGAAAAGGGAAACAGAAATGTTGGTTTAAGATACTAAACTCAGCCAGGCACCTTTTTAATCCCAGCGCTCGGGAGGCAGAGGCTACACAGGGAAACCCTGTCTCAAACAAAACAAACAAACAAAAACTCAGCTCTTTGAGCCCCTTCCTGAAGGTCGCTATGGGTAACATCATGATGGTAGTTTGTATCCAGGACCTAAATGTTACAGACTCAGCAGAAAGCTTGACAGGCCAAGAACCTGATGGGAATGTTTTGGATACTTCAGGAAGTTCTCTATTGTGTGAATTTAGCTAACCCTGAAGTATTTAATTCCACAAAGCAGTATCCCTCAGGATTATTCAGGCCCATCTCTGACGGGGCTGTAGATACACCATAGGAGGTCATTCCACCAGGGAGTCTTGGGCTAGCATGTCTGTGCAGAGCTGGGGCCCTCCACTTAGCTCTAGGCAGGGTGGATGTCTGTGCCATTAGGCCTGAACCATTAATGGTATCAGGAAGTAGCATCTCTCCCATCGAGGGACACCAAAGAACTTTGAATCCGAATCTGAGTCTTTCATCATTCTTCCTTCTTTGAAGATTTTTTTTTTTAAATTAAAAATAAGTTTAAGTGTGCAAGCCATCATCTCCTAAGGCATTGCTCTCTGTTTATTTTGTTCCTCAGCTCCTCTTACTTCTAGGCTGCGTTTGCTGCATGGTTTTTAAACTTATGTCTCCCCTTTAGTTTCAGACAGGTGCACCAAAGGTGGGCAGCCACCAGAGGGTCAGAAATGTGGGGGGAGCTGCACATCCCCCTGTGCTAAGAGTAAATGCGCACAATGCAGGAGCAGCTTGTCACTTCCAAAATACTTTACTCCAGAATTGTCAGTTCTGTCCCATCACAACTTTGATCCAGAAAGAGAAATAAAGTGAGCTGAAATTCACACCTGTAAGTTCTCAAAATTAGGGAACCTCTCAGAAGATTCCTTCATAGCATCAGCCCCAGACTACATCACAGGAAGGGCAGACTGTACCTGTTCAGTGTGCACAGCTTGTATGTGTCCTTGTCTCTTGGCACATCTGTCATGTGACAGTCTCCCCAAGGCTGAGGGGGTGGTTACCCACTCTGCAGCTGTGAACTGCTCCACACTGGGGCTACTGAGTTCGTGTGACAGTGGGGAATGGGGATGGAGAAGCCGCTGACCTGCCAGGGACCATGAGCAAATTAGTCACATAAGTCTGACCAATCACGACTGGCTCCTCAGGGCACATCCCTCTTTTCACATCTCTGTGGTAGTGCCTGTACTTTCTGTTTGCTGTTTGAATGACAAGTGCCCAGCCTCAAGCACTTAATTGTAGCCACAGCAGGAGCTGATGGAACGTAAGGAACTGATGGGCCGTTCTTTTGAATGGAGCACAGTGGGTTAACAAGCACAGTTTGTGGAGTGTTAGTGGAATAAGCCCCTAAAAGCTGTTTGCTTTTCTGGGCTTTGAGTTATATACTTTTAATTTGATTTTAGAATTTGGACACTTTACATGAATGTAATTCCGCCAAGAAACGTGTTGCTAAGATACAATCCTCAGTGTTCTCTGTATGTATATTTATGTATATACCACATGTTACAGCCTGCATGAGCTTCCTCTCACAGAGCCCAGCCGGAACTGAGCATGAGATGCTGTCACATGTAGACAAAGGACTGAGACGTTCTCAATAAAGACTAAGATGTTTCACTACAACCTGTGCAGATTTTCCTTTTCACTGTCCTTGCCTCCATTTTCAGGTCTTGAGTCAAATCCTCGTGATCGTAGTTTGACCGGTGTAGAGCTCCGCCACCTGAGAGCTGTGGGCTTGAGAGTTTTCCGTCATCTCACTTCCTGTACATGGCACCAAGTGCTCGGTGTGTTTATCCAGCGTGAGAGCCCCTGGTTCCTTGCTCCTGGATTCTGTGTCTTCCTGCAGAGATTGTGGCTCTGCTCCAGTATTCGGGGCTCTGTGGAAGGAAGGGCAGGCATGATTCGGGGAGAGTTGCCTACAAGACTGTTCCTAGCATAATCTTAAGAGAATGTGTGCGCATTAATTATGTACAGGAACATGTGAGTGAGTCTACAAGGAAGGGGCTTTTTATGCCCTTCTCTCCAGGGTCAGAGGCTATTTGGCTAGGTCATACAAGAGTCTGCTTCTCTACTCCTGTCTCCTGTCTTTTGTCTTTTATTCTCTGTGAATGAACTGAATGCTCTTTGCCATACTGCAGGTACACATATACCTACTTGACTTAGCTTTTTAGCAACCTGTTTACCACTCTAGCTGTCGGTTGAACCTGGGAGAATGGATCCTAAATTGAGGTGGACTAAAGTCTTGCGCAATAGCCAGCTTTATTCAGAGCATCAGACAGTTTATACTCTGAGAATTAAGAAAGGTCGTATGAGCAAAGTTCTCGAGTTCAAGCTGTATAACCACAAGGACAGGCTGCATGTGGCAAAACATGTTTTTCCATAGGGGCATTTGAACAAATAATAATAGCCAGTTGCAACAAAATAATCTGAAGTGAACTCACTCCTGTCACACCGGGAGGAACATGAAAACACATTCCAAGAACAATTCTGTGTTTTTGAAGAAACTGAGGTCACAAGACTCTTGTCTTCTTGGAACTTTCTCATAGGCTCTCAGAATTCCCTTCACAGAACTTCATTCTTAGACTGTGTTCCAACAACAACCTCTCCCTTTCTTTTTTGTAAAAATGAAGCATTTGATGATGATTCTAACAAACAAGAGAAGGGCTGTTAAGGAGAGCGCTAGCCTCACGTGGGAGAAGCCCTGACATCCATCCGCAGCGCTACCGAGACTGGAGGGAAGAGAGAGGGCATGCCTGTGCAAGCGAACAAACTAGGAGCCATAATGCATGAGGACACAAGTCCTTTCTCATTCTTCTCAGTGCATAACCTGAACATTCACCTGCGTGTTCCATTAGGTTGTTACAAATTAAGACTCATTTTCTTTAAGTATAAAGTGAATCAAGTAACTATATTAGATCCACATGTTTAAAATCCTGACTTCGTTGCCCTCAGTAATTTCTCTTCCAGGCTGTCTGCTATAATTCATTTCTCATGGTTTTCTTTTTCAATATCCCTAGAAAAGCTTGCTAACACTTTTGTTTCTATTGGAAAAGTAGGTCAGTTTTTTTTTTGGGTTTTTTTTTTTTTTTCTGATAGAAAATAGGTCTGACTTGGTTCACTGGTGTGACAAGAAGGATTAGGTTATGTGGAGGACATATACCATAAATAGAATCCGCTAACTCTGCAACCACATAGCTTCAATGAAAGTACATTTAAAATGATGATGTAGGGAAAGCGTTTTATCAGTGTTAAATTGCAGGGGGAAGCACTAAAATTTCCATCTCAGTGTCCCAGACCCCTTCTGAATATATTAGGTGTAACAAGGTGACAAAGATTTGTGGGTAAATGGCAGCCCCTTGATAAGTTTTGTCATGAACACTGTGACTGAGGGTGACAGGATGACAGATACTTTAGTAAACCACATGGTTTCTAATCCTTTGCTTTAAAACACTTGAATAAGAACCTCATTGATTTGACAGCTAATGAAGCATTAAAACCATTCTCACAACTTTAAAATTTTTAAACTACCGGATTTGTGCAATATTACCTAGAAATTCAGGATACAGTTGAAATTATTGCTATGATTTTTTTTAATTCATTCAGTTTTCTAACAACAACAAAGCTAGAATATAACTGAGGCTAATCTCTGCCACAATGGAACGATGGCCTCTCGATCCCTGGATGTAGGTTGGTAAAGCCCTGGTTAGGAGGTACTAGGTCAGTGAGATTTAGTTACCACCTTACATGTGTTTTTGAAAAACTGTGATGTGTGAAAAGTAACATAATTCCAGGATATTACTAACAAAACCTTTGGCCAGAGTAAATATAAATTTTGATCCAAATTTACATGATCACACCTTTGAGAAGAAAAAGAACATTATATGTGGTCAAATTCTTTGTCGAGATGTGGACACTTCCATTCAAGAAAGAGAAGTTCCTGAAGGGCCGAGAGATTTTTTTTTTTTTTTTCTGCTAAATAGAGGCAGAAAGAGTGGAGTGGAGAGACATGCACGCTAAATCAGACCTCAGCAGGTCGGACACTCATACCTCCACAGATGGTCTGCAGCTGTTTCCTAAGCAAGAGCTGCACACCTGGAGAGCCAGAGCGGTGGCCCCAAAACTGGAAACCTGGGGTGAGGTGCCCAGAAGTGGGAGGAGTGTGAAAGGAGAATGCATGTGCTAAAGCAAAGTGGGGCTGCCCAGGAGGAGGAGGCAAGTCAGAGTGGCTACAGATGCAGGTGTTTGAAAATAGAGAAAGAAACAAGACCAAAGCCCCTGCTGCAATACCCTCCTGAGCCTGCCCAGGACCTCTCCAGTGTGGGTGAGGGAAACAGGACTTGTAAACTACCTTGTTTGCAAAGCGATCACCCCACGGGTAGATTTCCAGCAGATCCTGCTGCTCTGAAGACCCCAGAGTGCCCCCTGAACCAGCAGGCTCTCACTGAGCATCTGCTGAGCTGCAGACCCAGTGCCTTCTAAGGCCAGGGTCCTTCTGCTGTGAGTACATCCCACTCCACCACCTGTATCTCCTTAAAGTGCAGGACACGGCTTACTCCTCAGCAAACAAAGCAGCGCAGTTGTATGAGAGATTATGTGGAGATAGGATATTTTTCAGTAAAGTCAGATGAGGGCAGCATTCAAACTCGTATTTTTATTTTTACCCTGAACTAATCAGCATAATGTGGATGTGTGGGTGTCCCAATGAGATACAGAATCCACTCCAGACATGGATTGGCCTTTTGCAAGCGGGAAAGCATTTCTTATAGTACGTTGTTACACATTCTAGAACTTTTCTTATAAACATCATCAGAAAACCATTCAAAGGATATAGTTGAAAGCTGTCTTTTCCTGGCATATGTCAGATTTCCTGGTATTTAGCTGTTACAGAGCAAAAATGCTGTCAGCTGAATATTGTCACCTGCCAGGCAGGGTGCCATCGGCCGTGTCACTTAGCCCTTTGTCTTTCTCTGAGTGGATGTGCAGCCCCTTTGAGGCTGTGCTGCACACTCCAATCAGCTCCCATCAGCTGCTCCCTGTGAATGGAAAGGAAGGTTCTCTTTAGTACTGCTTATCTGTCTGAGCTCCCACTGAAGCTGTGGCCATAGCTGATGGCTAGTGGCAAGGACGGTGACCCAGATACTAATGATGATCAGAGCTCCATGTTAAAATTTTGATTGTTGTTGTTCTGTTTTGGTTGTTGTTGCTTTCAGCTTTGCACTTACTGTCTTTGGTAGCAACCATGAGAGACTACAGTGTGCTCCCGGCCCCACAGCAGGCTCTCTCACCTGGCTGTCCAGATGGCCTGGGAGCCCATGTCCAGCCTTTGTCTGGGAATGTAGCTGTAACCCTGGGAGTTGCACAGGATGCAGTACATCGTGGGAAGATTATGAGGTTCTTCACATTGGGACAATTTGGTGAAAAGGACCCTGTACTATGTCTGCTTCTCAGAGGGAAGATGGAAGGGCCTTGGTCAAAGAAACAAGAGACTTAGGCTGAAATCTCTACTCGCCTATCTTAGTCAAGTCTCTACGAGACAGAGTAAAGATCAGGCAGCTAACTCTTCCTTAGTTAAGTAGGAGGTCAGTGTTGAACTTGTACTCATGGCTGAGTCCAGTCTGGACTGGAAAAAAAGTTGATAGCACACAGTGGGATCTTTTGATATGGAAACTATAGAAATGAGACCAAGCCACATAAATGAACAGGACAGGCAGTGTTAATAATGATGGGGTAGAGCTTCAGATTGGGAGCAGAGGACACTGACGGATCTAAGACATCATCAGTCCATTCCATTCAACAGAGGGAACATCTAGCAGTTATTTGATCGTCTGGCCTTGACTAGGGTTTTGGTAATTGTCCATGGGCATGGTTTCAAAAGATGTTTTCCTTGTATGTCACCATTTTTGCCCGGGAACTGTTGAGCTACAGCTGGCTTTCTCATCTTCAGAACTGTTCTGGCTTCAAGTGTTATCTTAGGATAAGGCTGAGGGACTGTGGATGCTAGAGCTACAAAGAAGGTACATGGCGGGGTAGAAGAAGACATACAAAATAAAAAGCCATCATGAAAGTCAAATGATAGACTTGAATATAACAAGCAAAACTATCAAACTCCTGAGGGAGAAAACGGGAGAAAAGCTACACCCTGGTTTGGAGATGACTTCAGACCTGGGTTGGATCCTTGGAAACCACACAGTAGAAGGAGAGACCTGAACACTGCCCCTCCGATCGAGACTTGAGAGGAAAAGAGTTTTCCTCGTGTCCTTTCACCCGCCCGAATTTACTTCCTCTCATTAATTAAGTAACTGTCTCCCTGGCTTTGGGTAGAGTGATGAGCAGTGTACATGCCAGATTTTGTTAACAATAGCAGCTTTATTTATAATTGGCCCAAACTGAAGGGGCCAACAAGCCCTTCAGTAGAAAAATGGGTGAATAAACTGGTGCTTCCAGGCGAAAGGACATGAATTAGTGCCATGGAAAGAGCATAAAGATCTGTGGGACCCCAGAACTGGAGAGAGGGAGGGATGACTAGGGGACACACACAAGCCTTTTAGGGCACAAAACTGTAATTTTAGCCCCTGACCATGGCTTGGTTGTGCCGGCCACAGGGAGAGGAAGCAACATTTTATATATATGGAGAAGTGAATTTACTTACAGATTTGCAAAACTTAGCGCTGAAATTCCCAGTTTGTTTCTGCCTTGCCCACAGCAATGTTACAACTTCAGAAAAGATGAAAGAAAAGCCAGAAAACATGAGTATGTACAGACAGCTATGGGACCAAATTACCAAACCCAGAGACAAGTCTCTCCATGGGCCAGGGCTGCTATCTTCATTTCCAAGATGCAATTTCCTATTGAAATTCTAAACCCTAGGTCCCCATCGGAGTCTCCCCCACCCATTTCTTGTCCAGTGCTTTGGTCTCTCATTCATTTGATTGATATGTGGAGTTCAGGAGCATGAGTTAAAAAAAAAAAGAACCACACTCCCATGCCTACCAAGACCAAGAGCTGAACACAAATGGGGGAATCAAAGTGGAACGGTAAGTAACAGCTCCACCTAGTGGAGAAATAGTGACGTGCAGTCCATGATCCCCAGGGCTCTACTTTTTGAATTTTGTAGGGCATTCAGATCTTGCACTTTTTTTCTGACAACATTACTGATTACTCTGTGGCAAGGGGATGCTGTGACATGTGCAGGTCTGATGCCATATAGAGAGGAAAGGTGGTGTAAAAAAAACCACCTCTGCCAAATCTGAGCAAAAACAACAAAAAAAAGTGTAGAGAGGCTGGAGAGATGGCTTAGCAACTGGGAGCATTTGCTGCTGCTGCTGCTCTGTAGAGGACCCAGGTCCAGTTCCCAGCACCCACACAGTGGCTCACAATCATCTGTAGCTCCAGTTTCAGGGGCTCAGACACCATCCTCTAGCTGCTGTTTATACCAGGCTCATTCATCATGAATATACACACATACAGGCAAAAATACTCATACACATTTAAATGAAGATGGAGAAGACCTGTGCACTAAATTTTTAGCTTAGAAAATCCTATAAGTAACTTTTTTGTTTTAATCAGCTTAAAACATATATATCTTTTGTTCTATGATTTATAGACAGGTGATGATTTAGAACATTCATAACCTGTTTATATCTTCAGTTATAACATAAAGCATAATCCATAGACTGATATAGAATGATATCCTAGGAATCAAACTATTCTATTAGTACTTTTTAAAATCAACTTGTTTAAGGATTAGAATAAAGAAAGGAAAAAATTAGATTTTTTTTTAATTGCAAGATTCTATTAATGTCTACTGAGTTCCTAGGTGGGGTATTGAGGCCCATGCTTCAGTCTGTGTTGGATGGTAAACACATTCTAGGGGCATCAGGCCCAGGCATGTCCTCAAGACAGGGTCACCAATCCTTCGCCTCATCTACATGGGTAGATGCCCAAGTCCTACCTCAGCCTCCACAAGAGGTTTCCAGGCCCCTTCCACATGTCTTTGCAGGGCCTCCTCAGTGTGTGGCAGTCGATTCTGTAAGGAGTGAGAATGCTGAACTTGGGGGCTGGGCAGGATACGGGGGGGGGGGGGTCGGACCCTGAGTTTCTCAAACCACTTAGCTATCACCAGATGACCCTTGACCCTTGACCCTTCTGGGAACAGGCGTTTTGAGGACCGCAGAAGTGAACTTCAGTGCCCAGCCCTTGGCAGCAGCAGGACTCAGCACTGACGGGAAGAACCAGTGACTGCAGCATGGTGCAAACCTTCCGTGGGTTCATGGCAGGGAAGTTGCTGAGGACAGACACTCGTTATTTACAGAAACCTGGATGTGCAATCGAGCCCCACTTCTCCTCACTAATGGCCAGGGAGGGTAATGGGGTGGACAAGCTGGCCCGCAGCAGCCACGCCGCCTCCTCCCTGAGGTGCTTTCAGGAATGATGGAGCTGGCAGCAGTTCACCTTCCTGCTCTGCTTAAAGGAGACATGGCACCTTACCTTTTCTGAGCCCTCTTCTGTTCTCTCCTGCGGGAGGAGGGTCTAACGTCCATGCACATCTGTGCATGATGATCTTGTAAATGACCCTGTGGGGGTGGGATCAGTGTCCTCTGACGGCATGGGAAAGGTGGCCAGTCCAGGGACAGGGTTGCTCAGTTTACCTGCATTTCCATACGCCCTGGGCAGTGGCAACCCCAGTGCATTTACCAGAAAGCAGCGAGGCTCTTAAAATAAACCAGAAATACTGAAGGCAAGCTTGACCATCCACGTCTCCCAGGTGGAGCTCTGCAGACCTTTTGTTGCTATAGTTTTGGTTTGGGTTGTTTGTTGAGATAGGGCCTCTCATACTGGAGCTGGCCTTGAAGTTGCTATGTAGCCTAGGATAATCTTGAACTCCTGATCCTCTCTTCACTACATACTGAGCTTACAGGCATGAGGCTAACAGTGTCATCATTCTACTTATTATTGAATCATAGTTCTGTGAGTCTCCTTTGAACCAAATACCTTTCTGTATGCTACATAATGATGCCAAGCAGAGCCAATGCCTGGACATGTGGAAACCAGTACCTGGATCCCAGGTTTTAAGAGAACAAAGGGTTTTATTGTAGACTGTAGACAACTCGAGGCCATCTCCCTGTGAGACAAGAGTGAAGGCTTTTGAAGGCCCTGGATACTGAGTCATGAAGTGCTGGTTGTCTGTGGCCCCATGCCATATCTGCCCCACACAGGGGACCAGATGAAAACTGTGAACACTTTGGAAAGATGGAGAGTTTCCATTCTCTTTATTTGTCTCTTCTGTCACCGTCGATCATGCCCCTTTCTTCTAATCTGGGTCCTGAGACAATGTCCCTTTTTCTTCAGGGTCTGCTCCTTATTGAAAACTTTTTGGTTCCACCCAGACCCAAGGTTATTTGGTGGTGGTGGAGTGGTGGGGAAACAGGTCCTAAAAAATAGCTTGAGTTATCCAACGAGGATGCTGTGACTAAATCGTTCTTAAAAATAGGAAGCTAGGGCTGGAGATGTTCTTACAGAAGACCCTAGTCCCAGCGCCTACAGCATGAATCACCTGTAATCCTACCTTCAGGAACCTGATGCCTTCATAGTGTCTCTGAGCACTACACACACACACACACACACACACACACACACACACACACGCACACCACAATGAATTAGTAGTAGGATGTCTTTTAAAAATAAGAAGCTACTGTTTTAAAGCCTAAGCTCAGCCTTTTTATTATGCTTTCCAATAGCACCTATTGTCTTATGAGAAGCACAGTAAGGGGGGCTAGGTGTGGTATTGCACATCTGTAACTCCGCATTTGGGAGGCTAGCACAGGAGGGTCACCACAAGTTCAAGGCTAACCTGAGCTATAGAGAATGAGTCTGGGAAAAAAAAAAAAAAGAACAAGTACGAGATGATTTTTAATGATATTTTATTTATCCCTTGACATTTTCATATGTCCCTACGATGTGTTTTGATCATCTCCATCCACCATTACCTCCCAACAACTCTGCCTAGTACCCCTCAGGTCATCCTACCAACTCCGTGTCCCCATTTTGTTGTTGTATCATTGTTATTAATAAGCCCTGAGTCCAGGCAGTCCTGTCCACATGTACATGGTGTTAGTCCAGCCACTGGGGTATGGGAAATGTACCAGCAGCCACTTCCCCAAAGGAGAGTTGCTCTCCCTCCCCTCCTCTGCAGCCATCAACTGCCAACAGCCCCTCTGCCTAGGATGGGGCCTTGGGGCCCCTCCCTCATTCATTCTGTTACTTTGACTGGCTTGATCTTGTGTGAGTCTCTAGCAAGTAGCCAGGGCTGCTGTGAGATGCTGTGTGCAGCAGCCAGGTCATGTCCAGAAGTCTTTATTTCACCCCCTCTTCACCTGTCAACACTTACCCGCTGCTGACTCTCCCGCCATGCTCTCAGCTTTGGGCAGGGCTAGTTTAACACAGATGCTCCATGCACAGATAAGCCCTCACAGTTACTTAGACTTGGCACTTTGACCAGATAGAAGTCTGTCTCTGCATTAGCTGCTCCTTCTTTTTAGAAGCCTCTCTGACCTGAGTTAAAAGCAACAGAAATCCACGGTATAAGCATAAATATTTAGAAGGTGATTTTTTTATAGCATGACCATTTAACATAGCAATAACAATTATTACCATAGCTTCCCTCCAGAACATATGATCTCTCTAGTCACAGGCTTTTGAACAGGCTACAAAACCAGGCATGAAATCTCTCCTGGGAAGCAGGCCTTAGAGCCAACAGTCCTGAACCAAGATGAATGGTGTCTTCAGCAACAGGGTTTTACCATCTAGCTATGGTGGGCAGCTAAGAGCAATGGCAGCACCCTCTATACTTGTTTTTACAAGCCAGATTCCATTTCTTAAGCTGAAGTCCCAGGGATGGGCTTTCTGGGTCACAACAGGTGCACACTTTTATTATCTTTGCTGTGCTTCCCCAAACACTAATGATCCCTAAAGGAAAGCGCCTCCAAAGCAAGGGGGCTGTGTTGTAGTAGTTCAAAAGCAATCAAGACTTTCAGACTGACACAAATTCATAAACTAGCCAGGCATGTCGGACACACCTTTAATCCCCACACTCGGGAGGGAGAGGCAAGGTGATTTCTGTGAGTTGGACGCCAGCCTGCCTGTTCCAGGGTTCCAGACCAGGCCAGTCATGACCACATTGCAATAGCCAGTCTCAAAATGAGAGAAAGATAGACAAGAAAGAAAGAATTTAAAATGTTCCACTAAAACTACCACCTGAGACACCCCAGGCAAGTTAAAAAGTTTCCTTTCTTGGCTGATGGTGGTGGTGCACGCCTTTAATCCCAATACTTGCGAAGCAGAGGCAGGCAGATCTCAATGAGTTTGAGGCCAGCCTGGTCTACAGAGCGAGTTCCAGGATGGCCAGCACTACAGAGAGAAACCCTGCCTACAAAAACAAAAACAAACCGAAAGATTTCCTTTCTTACATGGGAAACGTGAGTGTGGAGTGGAACAGAAAGCATATGGCCAGCTATGTGTCGTGGCACTCACTACTTACTTAGGTTCGTTTTCACCACAGTTCTGCGGTTATCTTCCACCCGTGGTTTGTAAGGTCTGTTGGTGATAAGCATCTTGCAGGTTCCTTGTCTAGGTTCCTTGTTCTGTTGTCATCCATGGAGGGTAGTGTTGCTGGAGACATAAAGCCAGGGTGACAGTCACTGACCTGTGTCAGAATGGCCTGGAGGAGTCTGTCCTTTGGTCCCTGACCCCTGTGGTATCAGGAAGCCACACTGGTCTGCTTCTGTGTGGTTGTGGTCGTCTTTGCTCCTCCTGCACCCTCTAGGGTTGAATTGCATCTCAGCTCTCGGGATTCCTCCACCTTCTGAACATAAAGAGCAGTGTCTAGAAAGTTTCCACCCAACACTTCTTGACCAGAACTTTCCTACCTTGTCCTCTCTTTCTAGAGTGTTCACTAGATAGCATCAGCCTACCTTGTCTGTCTTCTGGTCCTGCCATCCCTCTAACCTCTTCTGTCTTTGGCTTTCTGTGCTGTGCCCTGTGGCACCCTTAGCTTTATCAGTTATTCCTTAGGAACTGGATTTTCTGTTTGGCTATTTGCATTGCTAATGTGTCAACATATTTTCAATTATGGAGGTTGCTTGTTCCAGCACCCTTTGCTACTTCTGTAGACATGGCCGATCAAGGTTTCCTTGAGTCTGTTGCAACCACTCACTTTCTGCAGTGCTGTGGGTGTGTGTCTGTGCTTCACTGTTCCTTCTACTAAGATGCATGCATGCACACACACATATATGCACACACGAACACACAGCTCCCTGATCTATATGAAATCAGGTTGGTGAAATTGGACCCTGCCAGACATTTGAGGGTGGATTTCTCCAGAATATTTGGGTTTTTTCTGCCATGACCTGAGGTAGTTCAACTTGGGAATTTGTTGATTTGGGGAGGAAGGGTAGGTGGGAGCATCTTTGATTCTACTTCAAAATGCCCTGTGGTTAGAAAATCTCCCAGAGGGATTTAGTTCAGCAGTAAAGTGCTTGCCTAGCACCAGAGGAGGAGGGATTGTGAGCAAGTCTCTCTTATCCCCCATCCTGCTGAGAGGTGGGGTTCTCACACTGTCAGTACCCTGCCCCTTTCCTGTGCCCCAGTTTTTCCCCATTCACTGTTCCCCAGAGTACTACTACCCTGCTTCACCACACACGGGCTAAATTTGCCTCCTGCCACTTTTCTGAGGCTTGCTAAGCCCAGGATCCTGTGAGGGGACTATCCTGCCACTTTGTGGAGCCTCTTCTTTCATAGTCTGCTGCATAGTCCCTCCGGTCCTCCCAGCACAGCCTTGTATCTAAAATGGGTTCCAAATGGTCCTGCTGGGGGGTTCCCAGGTTTGGAGGTCCTCTGTGGGGAGCCCCATCTCCATGGTCCTGGAGCTGGCATCCCAACATTGCCATAGTTCAGTCGCTGAAACTTCCAGACCCTCTGAAGCTCATTTCCTACTTAGTGTCTGAGGCAGAGGAGATACAGCCTACCTCGCTCTTTCCAGTTGTCTGCATCTAGAGCTATGTGCCCTTGGGGACTTGGCTGGAGCTCCCTGCTGTGTCCCTAGACTAGATCTGATGACAGAAGCATCAGCCAGTCCTCAGCCCCGGCCTGTGTCTCCACCACACCACACCTTTCTCAACTTCATTACCCTTCACAAAGATACTAAAGCCATCTGGGGGTATTCAGTCATCCTTGCCGTTCCCTGAGGCAATGGAGGGTCAGAGATGATGGCACAAGCCCTCTCCTACTCCTTCCTCCGCCTGCTACTCTACCATATGTATATCTTTTGCAGAGGACCCATGACCCTGTTTTGGACTTCCTCTGCCTACCTGCTTGCCTTTTTCAAGAGCAGGCAGGTGCATGTTCTAAAAGTGACCAGTTGGACATAGGTACTGCTGCCCCCAGACCCCAAGGAATTACAAGTCTCTTCTTGTGTTCCTTTGAGGTGGAGAGAGCTGACAGTGCCATGTGTTTTGAGGTCTAAAGGCTTGCCTGCCTTCTATGTGGCATGAGGGCAGCCATTTACAAGATTGAGTCCTGCTTTGTCCTGAAAAGGCCTTTCCTTAGTGCTGAGGGTTGAATTTGTCACAGGCCATTTATTGCAGCCTCTAGCCTCCATTAGTTAGCTGATGTGGCAGCAAGGAGGAATGGCTGCACAGCCAAGACAGATGGCGCTGGAACCAGCCAAGGTGTGATTCAACACAGTCCCCAAATGCGTTTCCTGCTCATTTTGTCCCCCTCCACTTCTCCTGAAGTTAGCAACCAGGTCATTGAATTCAGACTGAAGAGTAAGCCATTAGCCAGGGTTATGCTCGCTCAGCCTTCCCCATAGACCCCTGCCCTGCCAGTGGACTCCACAGAGGGCAGATGGGGAATGAGAACAGTATCCCTAGCTGTCCAGCCATGCCCAGGACAGCAGGTCTCAGAAACACCTCTTTGTCCCACCTTGGTACAATACCCTGTCCTAAACTTGCCGTACATGACCTCACCAACCTACCTCAGTGACTCTCCCTATCGTGTGGGCTCCAGGCTACTCTGTCCTCCAGGATGAGCAGGCTCTGAGTAGGCTACCTGGGGTCAGCCCTGACTTCTGGAGTCAGGAGCAATGTGAGGGCTCGGAGCTCAGCGGTTTCTCAAACTCTACTGCTGAACTCTGCCCTAACCCTTAGTATATCAGAACATAGTTCTGTTTGGAAATGGGGCTGTTGCAGAGGTGACTAGGATAAACTGAGGTCACCAGGGCAAGCCAACTCCAACACGACTCTGTCCTCATGAAGGAGACTGGATGGCTCTGTAGGGACGGGGAGAAGATGCCACCTGCAAGCCAAGGACTGCATGAAGTGGGTGGCACTACATTCCATGATCTTAGAGCGCCAGTTCCAGATGTAACCTCTGTTTGAGGCACTTGTCTGTCACCTGTCCCATGTGTTGTCCCTCTGGAGTCCCTGATGGCTTCCTGTTGTCGTGAAGTCTGTCTTGGTTCCATGATTGAATATACTGGGCCCCTCCCGAATCCTACTTTAACAGCAGGCAGCAAGGACACCTACATAGGCCCCTGATGGAGGAATGGGTGAGTGGAGTAGAAGATGGACACTGCAGCCCCCTGTGGCCACTGTAAGGGCAGTGGTTCTATGGCAAGCTTGCCTTGCTCTCTGGTGTGAGTCTGAGGTCAAGCTTAGCTCTTGCTGTGGTTGGGCCTGCACTCACCCCCAGTGCCCTTTGCTGTGACGTAGGAAGTGGTGGCACATTATAGAGTTAGGCCCTCTGGTCTCTCAGTGCTGTTCACAGAAGGGCTGGGTGGTTTAAGGAGCCTCTGTTACCCTCAGAGAGGGTCCTGAAAGCCATAGCTTGGTCTCTCCCAGCTCCCAGCCTCTGTGTGGTGTATAATCCTCCTGCTTCCCTTGGCATGGCTAGTTCCCATGAGCTATTGCAGCCAAAGCAGAGCCTTGCAGAGCTGGCATCATGACATTTTCAAAGCTGTGAGCTAAATAAACCTCTTTTCAAAGTGGATGAGCACAACTCTCCAGAGGCTACCAAGCCTGTCCCAGATGCCCTGGACAGTGTGTGTGTCTGATTTATAGCCTTAGGTGTCCCAATTAGCTGCTGCCTTGGAACAAATTGCCCTGCGGTTTCACCAAGGAGGGCCGCTTGTCATCCACATGGTCTCTGAACAGAGACCCCCAAGTGGGCTGGTTTGTGCTGTGATGCCCATTTGGATGGCACTGCTGGTGCTGGTGAAGGCATTATGGATTCCACCATTTGCGTGCAATGTCCTGCTGTTCTCAGAAGGCTTCAGGTGTGACTTCTTCGGGTGACACCAAAGACCCTAAGGTCCTATTGTTCTTTCTGACCACTGGCTTTCCTCCCAGCTTGTGGCTTATGAGTAGAACTCAGCTTTCTGGGTCCAACTTATCCTCGGCATTGCCCTGTTCATTTGGGGCAGGAAGCCCTGCCTCCCTGCTGCATGCAGGTGTACTAGGCTCCTCCTTTTCTCCCCTGGCAGGGGACTTCCTGAGGGCAGGGCCTGGGTCATCAAATGCTAGGTATATGGTCAGTGTCTGCAAACTACCAGCAGATTGTAGAGAATTTTAGCTCAGAACATGGCTGCTCTGGAAAGAGGTCCCATCCAAAGACCTTCTAAGTCTGTATAACCCAGCTGGAATACAAAGACACCTTTAATCCAGGAGGCAGAGGCAAACAGGGCTGAGTTCAAGGCCAGCCTGATATAGAACAAATTTCAGGTAAAGAAAAGCTTAGTTCTAGGCATGGTGGTACACGCCTTTAATCCCAGTGAAGGTAAACAGTGAAGTTTGTAGAAGGAAGCACCCATGTTTTAAAGTGATATCGAATTCAGTGTCAGAAAAAGCGATACATTAGAGAACTATTTAACAGAATAGGATACACCCAATTCTCACAAGAAGAGAGAGGAAAGGGAAGCTACTTGAGGGAGCAACACAGAATGAAAAAGAAAGGAGGAAGTTTTAGCGGGATAGTAATAGAGACAGGTTGCAGAAAAAGAACTCAGGGCAAGACAGAATGAGCCAGAGAATGAGAAGGAGCCAGATTGGAAA
This sequence comes from Meriones unguiculatus, assembly GCF_030254825.1. NCBI lineage: Eukaryota > Metazoa > Chordata > Mammalia > Rodentia > Muridae > Meriones > Meriones unguiculatus. Next base: position 8,963,179 of record NC_083363.1, read on the forward strand.
AGATTGCTGGAGTTAGTTTGAGGCCAAGCAGAGCAATTCAGGGCCCGAGAGAGGAGCCGGACTGAATAAGTTAGCTGAGAGGAGTTTGAGCCAGAATACCTGAGCTGAACCAGCCAGCCCAGAGCTCAGTAAGAACAAGAAAGGGTGAGCTTATTAATAGTAAGTCCTAGAGGCTGAAAACATTCTAGGCCTTGGTTAGATGGTACGGAGGCTAGAAGCTTCCACCACTAGGCCTAGGTTAGCAGACATAGGCGGTAAGCCTCCGAGACAAAAGAAACAGGTGAATAAAAACTCCTTTTGTAGCAGATGACAAATGTCTGGCTAAGGCTTCCAGATACAGTACAGATTCCCTATAAAGGACCCCCCAACCTGACTGATACAGGGTATCTGCAACATACATCTCAGATGGGGCACCGAGGGAGACCCCGAGAATTCTGGATTTCCTTACATTGTGAACTACAACCTAGCTCTGTATGGAACTGAGCTGCAGGCTCATCCGTGTTCCTGTGACCGGTGGCTATCACAGCAACCATCAGGCTACCACCACGCTGGTTTAAGACCTCGCAAGGCCACCCAGTTTTGCCCGGAGACACTGCTGCCACAGCACCAGGTACTGTTCTCTGTGTCCCCTGGCTCAGAGATCTAACCAATTCCATTGTTCTTTACCTGTTTCATGTGGGCCACACAGAGCTGCTTCTCTATCAGTGGCCACATGGCCTGTTGGCTTAGATCATGGCTCCACAGTACATGGCTCTCACACCATCCTCCTGAGATAATCCGGCCCAGCACATCAACCCACTGCCCCAGCTCATGCCCCTAGGTTCTTGGCACTGGCTGCCGGAGCTTTGTCCTGGCACTTCCTTGCTGCAGCTGCCAGTGTTTCCGTCAGATGTACTGGCTACTCCTCTAGAAAGTGTAAATCTGGTGAAGGTTGCACTGCCGTTTCCATGGAGTCCAGGGGATGGGATTTCCAGGCTTTCTATAAGTGCAGAATGCTTTCCCCAACAGTCCTACCAGACAGTCCAACAGACAAGCAGGTTGTGGCGGACAGTGACAAGGCCGTGCTGGTCCCCATGACTAGAACCGGACCCCGGGCTCCAGGACACACTGCTCTGTCCTGTCACTCCTGGCTGGTTTGTCTATGCTGCAAGCTGCCAGGAACACAAGCCCTCGTTCTCCCTAAAGGCACAGCTCTAGTCTACATATCGGACTCAGCTCCCGACCTAAGAAAACACAGTGTACTTAAAAGGCACCACTTCTGATTACAGCTTTCTTGAAAAAGTATTTTATTAATACACTTGGATGTACAAATGGAAAAGAATAAATACATGATTCTACCTGGTCAGCTGAGTGAGAAATGGTCTATGCTCAGGGTCTACCTCAGTGCTTGGGAAGGAGACCTGGGCTGAATGGGGGGCTGCTCAGTGCACAGCAGTGGGAAAGGGGGGTTACTGATGAGTAAGCTCAAGGACCTAGGGATGCCCTGGCCACGGCTGTGCTAGCCCCTCATCCCGTGGTGCAGCATGGGGCCTAGGAAAGGGTTTCGTAAAGTGGTGGTGTGTCTCAGATGTGGCCTTTTGAAGGTCATTTCTGTCACTCCTTAGTTCTATTTCTCAGCTGTGTGCAATGATCCTGGGGGATCCATGTGAGGTGAAGGAGTCACTGGCGAGGCTCATGGGGCTGTCCTGAGGCTGCCAGCATTCTGGTGAGAACGGTGCCTGAGTCATCCGCTTCAGGAGGAAACTAGTAGCTGGGGCACCACACAGGTGGAGGGTGAGGCAAAACCTGACATTTGCTCACGCTGGACACGCGTGACATGACCTCAGTAGACAGTCACACCACATCTCAGGAGCCAGCATCCATACCTGAAGGTGTTGCCAGTGACTGGCTATCCTCAGCTTGCTCAGGAGGATGGTTGAAAGGCTTGTCAGGACTGACAAATGTTCCCGAATTTTTGGGCTAGCATATGCTACATCTGCGATGGTGACATGATTTCTCAGGTCCTAAGAGAAGACACGAGTGTGAATCCTGAAGGTGGCAGAGCCTAGACACAGGTAGATGCTGGCCCATGAACACAAGGGAACACGGGCTTTAGATGTGTCGCCACCCAAGTGGGGGACTCTTCTGGGACCCTGTGACCGAGTGACTGGTGGGTGTTGGATAGGTGGCCCTCAGTAGGCAATCTTCCAGTGCGTGGGCTGCTCGCATGCTTTCTCCTGGTCTCCACAAAACCGGTTGTAGGTCGTCTTGGGGTCCAACCCCAAGATCTCCCTCTCTTCGTGAATCCGAAAAGAGAATGTGGAAACAGACGTGCCTATAAAAAACCTGCAGAGCAACGAGAGGTTACCTGTGACCAGCAGTGGATGCACTGGTTACACCCACCCACCAGAGGCTCTGGAGCCGCAGCACTGGCACCTGCCCGGGTCAGCCCAGGCTTCGGCAGCCACTGAGCCTTGCAGATCTCCACCTGGATGTACGAGGAGCACAAACAACTCTGCGCCCATCTTGACACGCTGCCAGTGGCAGGGACCATGCACGTACATGTTGTCAGGATGAGGGAACCCTTTTTCCAGGGTCTTTCAGATTCCTGGGGTGACAGAGCGATGCAGCCAGCCCTGACTCCTGTACCCTGGCCCTCTGACGGCACTTGGTGACCAACTGATCTGAGAGAAGTTCTGGAGTGCTACACCACATGACTACCCTGGAACTTGGGGGCTTTAGGGTGGGCTGCGCTGATGCCACGGCCAACTGCAGTCAGCTGTGTGAAGTACCTTCTGGCCTGAGAACTACCATCAGTTGCTGAGATGGCTGTGGCTAGCGGATTCTGGGAAGAAGCCCAGGCAGAGAGAAAGGGCAAGCTCAGAGCCTCCTCAGAGAGCACTAACAGGGTAAGAGACCAGAATGGCCGCTCTCCTCCTCGTGCACACCACACGAGCAGTGCCTGGAAGGGGACGGCAGCTAGACCCATGTAGATCAGGAATGAGGCCCGCATGCCTAACCCTGGTGCTGGGAGGGAGTCAGCAGGGACCTCAGGGGCCAGAACACAGCAGAAAAGCAGCAGGCATGGCGAGGAAAGCAGCAGGCGAGGTGTGCACACTCCAAGCACCTCAGCGTCTGGAGCCACAAGGAAAGTCACGCACTCTGCCTTGTTTCCCGTCCCACTCAGGGTGTTCTCACCTGAGCCCACCCCCTGTGGCTCCAGCTGATGTGGAGAAGAGAGCTGCAAGACCAGCTGCCCTCGAGCAGCGACACGCAGGCCTCTGGCCCGAGGCAGCCCTGCATGTGCACTTTAGGGACACAAACATACCAAGGGGGCCAGTGCGCCTCTCTCGGGCAGACAGGGGAGAAGGGTGGAGACCCGCAGTTCACAGCAGCGCAGGGAAACCCTGGGCTGGATGTTACAGCTTAGGAAAGCAATGGCGCCAGCGGAGAAGGTGGAGGGCCACAACCACCTCCTCCCACTGCTGAGAACGGGGGCAACAGGGACCCCCGGAACGGGCAGGCACCTGGCGTGAGCGCAGATCCACTGGTCGATGATGGCAACGCCTCCGTCCTTGTATAGCTCCAGCTCCTCCCAGGTGGGCTCAAACCTCACCATCTCCGGTAGCAGCTTCCTCAGTTCTTCCTGTTCTGCGAGGCAAAGGGGAGGCTGCTGACCCTCCGGAATGAAGGAGTACGCTGCCAGGGAGGTCACAGCGAAGGCCTACACCTGGCCAGCATTCGGCCAGGGGTAAGAGGCCCGACAAAGTCTGGGCATAGAACTTCCTACCCTTCCTGATGGCGTCTGTGGCCACAAACACCTTGTCCAGCTGGTGAGCCTTCATGAGGCTGCGGATCTTCTTCACGGCCCCCTCCAGGCTGGGTACATCTTCCCGGTGGCCCCAGATGAAGTCCTTCCTTCTCAGGTGCACTCCGAGGTAGGGGCCGCCTAGCGCTGAGCCCAGTTTGACCTACAGAAGACAGATGTGCGGAGAAGACACTGAATGCAGCTCGCCTAGCTACCTGGCAATGCAGCAGGACAAGCGTGCTCTCTGAAATGTCCCTCCAGGCCCGTCTGAGCCGCACATAGGAATCTCCTGGGGGACATGGATGTCTTTTCCAGAAGACCGTGAAGTAACCAATCATCATGAATACTTTATGAGTGAAACAAGAACCTTAAAATGAAACACTAGAAGAAAGAAAAGCTATTTAGTACTTTCTTCTAGGTAAGACCTTCTAAGAAACGGAATTTATTGCTTAATTTATTGCATCTGGAAACAGTCCAGGCCGCCCACAGACTGAACAGGTACGGTGGGGTCCTAACATTTGGCACTCAGGCAGTCAATGGGAAAGACCCATTGAGGGAAAAAGCTCACACACACACACAGCAAGGAGAGGACAAAGCGCGGTCGAAGGACTGGAGGAGGTCCAGGGCAGGCGGGCTGGACCTGATGTGCAGAAGTCAGTGGAAATGCTGACAGGTTCATCTTTCATGGCCTACTTCTGCTATGGGTCCCCCCCTCCTTCCTTCTTTTTGTTTTTTTTGAGAAAGGGTTTCCTTAGAAAGCCCAGACTGGATCCCACAAGCTTTCTGCTTCCTCCTCTGAACATGGGGGTCATGGGTATATGCCACCATGTTGGGCAGTCTGCAGACTTACAATAATGTCCTCGCTTCACTAAAGAGACACCTGTATGAGTCACGTCCCTGACTGCATCAAGACAGGGACTCAGCGGAGCTCGGACCACAGGGCTCCTGAAGGTCAGATATGAGCATCACTCATGTCTGGGATGAGGTATTCACAGGACAGGCACTAGCTTAAGATATGAGCCTATCCCTGGTTCCTTTTCGAGCAGGAGCAGCATGGCTACCTTCATCCGCGTCCAGTCTTCCTCGGGGGCCATCTTGTCGGCAGCGTCCGTGGAGTTGAGGTGCAGGCTTCTGAACTCGTCCCCCACGGCCCGCAAGTGCTTTGCAAACACCATGCTGCGCCGGGTCTGCACGGACAGGGCTGAGCTGAGTGCCACGGGGCCTTGGGATGAATGAGCAGTCACAGCTTCACTCTCCACCACCTGCCCGCCCCTTTCCAAGGGCGCCACTGCCAAGGCTCCTCAGCCCTCCCAGCTGGGTCCTTCGTGACTCCTGTCCCCACCACCAGCCACGGGGCCCCCTGGTTAATCCCTTATAGAGAAAGGCCCACACAGGGCCACTTCAGGGAGGGCCACCCCAGCCAGCCCCGGAGCTGGGCCTGTCTAGAGTGCAAGACTGGCCTGTACCATCTGCCCTTGGCCAGCAGTGCCATGCTGCTGTCTGCCCAGCTCCCGGCTTTACACTTTGTTCAAAACAGGCTTCAGTTTTCCCTATGACTGTATCTCTGTGGCAAACCAAATGCTTTTGGGGGCAGAGCTGCTGCTCAGGTTAGCCAGTGTCCTCAAGCTACTACCGTCAGCCAAGCAGTGTGTTGGGACTTGCTGCACAAAGTGTCCCCTTTCCCATCCCAAAGGAGAAGTGGCAAGGGTAGCCCCCCACAGAAGTTGAGAGGGCAAGTCCTGGGCTGCATGCCACCCAAGGCAAGACCACTGTGTTTAGGAACGGAGCACCGTTAGGCGTGGCTCAGACCCGGCACCTCAGCGGGTCCTGCAGTGAAAGCAGACAGCTCGCTGTGGGGTGGGGCAAGCCCACGGGACGCAGCCCACCGTTTTCGGTCAGCAAGGCTGAAAGCTGCTGCTGACTGTTGAAAGTTTTCAAAACGTGAACACGTGCAGAGAGGCCCCTGTGAGGTACTCACATCCCAGTATTCCCTGCCTCCGTAGTGGTCATGAAGCAGGTTTTCAGCTCGGTCCAACATCACAGACCTGCAGTTGAAGTAAGAGGAAAAAGACTTCAACAGTTCTAACAGTTGAGGCGATTGCATTTGCACTTTCCGAGAACACAGAATGGCAAAGCCTTGAGCCCCAACAGTGCAAGTCTGCCGGGGACACTGAAGAGGAGCATCCAGGGGTCCCTGCAGAGCTGGAGGCGCAGGAAGAGGACAGAAGGAACCAATGACATTAGCGGAAAGCTTGGCAGTGCACGGGCGTAACACATGGCCAGGGAGTCTGGTGGACGTGTGAGGGTCTGTCACCTGTCCCACAGGAGAGCAAGGCACACGGCTGTGGGTTCCAAGAGGCACAAGAACATGCTTGCTCCTGTGACAAAGGCCCACTCGAGGAAGAGGGCCACCCCTTTGGGTCTCCACGTCTCAAGCTTACAGTACCGTCTTGCTCCGACGGAAGTGGGGACTGAGGAAGTGAGCATGTCGCCAAAGCCTGTCCTCTCACCACTGTCAGGGGGACATGGAAAGTGAGACTTCACCGTGAAACATGGAGGACTTAGGGACATGGAGATGATACAGGGTGCAACAGAAAGCTTTCCACAATAGGCTGATATTTTTTTTTTCCCTGTGGTAACAGCTCTGGCTGTCCTGGAACTTGATCTAGGGACCAGGCTGGCCTGGAACTCAGAAAGATCCGCCTGCCTCTGGCTTCCCAAGCGCTGGAATTAAAGGTGTGCGCCACCACTGCCTGGCTGAGGCTGACAAATTTAACTGTGTGAGAAGTATACATTTTACCAAAGTGGGTCACGACATGGCCAACAGTGGCAGAGAAACTCTACTGTCCAGGCCCATTGCAACTGGCTGCTGTGGCCAGGCCACGGCTCAGCACAGAGCACTCTGTGGTCAGAACCAGGGCCAGGGAGGCCTTGGAGGTGGCATGGAGTGCCCAGACTAGCACGATGCTCACAGCTGGCTGCTAGCGACACTGAGAGAGCTGAAGGGACAGACGGGCCCTGTGACTTCAGGGATGCCTGTAGCACGTTCCTGGAACGTGGTACTGAGGCGCTTCCTCCCAGATGTGACGACACAAACCTCACAGGCTCTTATGCCTGCCACGGCTCCATTCCTGGATGGATCCCTTCCTTATGCCTGCTACCAAGAGGAGGAAGAACAGCTACTCTCATCTACTGCAGCTGCCTGAGTCCAGAAACAGCGTGTGCTGTGTGAGTTCTCCAAAGCCAACCCTCTGGGGAGAAAGGGCTAAAATAGCATGAGGCAATACTTTCAAAGCCCCAGTGCCAGCGCCTACTGGATGCCACCTTCTAGGCAAGCCCTGAGCCGCCTCCACTGGAGACACCATCACCTCTTCCCAGCCCCCCATATACACTCCCAGCCAGGCTAGGGTCCTCATACACCCCAGAGAGGAATGCAGAAGGAAGCCACCGGTGTGTCCTGCCTCCACCGTCCACAGCTGCCACTCAGGACACAGGAGGCGGATGACAGTGTAAGGGTAGGGAGGCTTTACTGAGCAAGGAGTTCAGGTGAGTGCGGACCATGCTCTCACACCCAGGGTGAGCACAGCAGACAACCCCAGCCTGGACTCTCTCTGGGGTTCTTCTCTGAGGATGCACAGCTCCCTCCAGCCCCTCCTGAGCCTAGTCCCACTCTGGGAGACCCCATAGACTGCTGGAGTGCAGCGCAGGGAGGGGCACGGTGATGAGCAGAGCATTCCCAGTGGCAGGCCCCGGCACTCACCGAGCGGACGTGTTTTTTAAAAGCACAGGCGCGACGATGGAAGCCGACCCCTGGACGGACAGGCAGGAGACATTCAGACCCCGTGTTTCTTGATAGCCCCAGAACCAGCCTCTGGAAGACAGAGCCCAGCTGTCTGTCAGCCTGTGTGCGCTCACCCAGGAAGAGATGAGGGGGCCTGTGCACACGCAGCAGGGCAGTCCTGCTGACACTGCCCCACCCCCAACCCATGCCGATGCTCACACGCTAGCACCGTGGGCAGCCAGTTCTCGTGAGAACTCTGAGAAAACCCACAGGACTCAACATTTCCCAGGTCACTGGCAGGAGGTGGGCAGCAGAGAAGGAGGGGACAGAAGCCACGGCTCAGCCAGATGGCCAGGCAGAGACCATAGTGCAATACGGTGAGACCCGTGTTTGAACCCAAAAGAACTGGCTAGATGTAGCGCAAGCGACAGAGGTCCTGCTTAGCACTCAAAGGGCCCAAGGTTTGACCCCCGCCCCGCCCCCCAAGAACCACAAAAATATGAAAAAGAAAGTGAGGTGCTTTAAGAACTGACCTCGTCTCTGTCTAACAATATGAGGTGATCTACAGTAAAGTGTACCAGGGCTCAGGGGCGTCCACTCAGGACAGTCCCTGAGAGCTGCTTGGGGCCTGTGCCCACGGCGCTACCTGTAATATTCGTGCTTGTCCTGGGAGTAGAGCAGAGGGTCGATGCAGGGCCGCTCGTCCACCTTCTCCTCCCAGGTGCCCTCCTTCCAGCCCTCGGCGTAACCTTGCAGGACGTACACCTGGTCGATAAAGGGCCCGCCGGACTCTGAAAGAGACCCGGAGTTCGTGCCACGCAACAGTGACCACAGATGCTGTGCACCGCCTAGGGACGGCTTTCACCGACTTAATGCAGGGTCTCCCGATTCCACAAAGGCTGGGCAAGGCTTCCGAAGCAGGCGTGGAATCAACGGCACAGGCATGCGGGCCTGGGGGACTCACTGAGGTTGGCCTCTCCCACTCACCTGCTCTTCCCTACTGTAGCCTGACACACTGGAGCAGGCCTGTACACCCCTTCTCCTGTACACTGCTTTGCACTGTTCCCACAGCGTATGCTGACCTGACTGGTATGTTCCCCTCCAAAGCTGGTTCCCACCCCTCAAGACCCCCAGCATGTCCTAGCTTCATCCCTGCTTAACCACTGACCCCCCACTGAGAGGAGTCCTTGGAAGGTTTGTGTCCCCTGCCCCTCTGCTACCACCTACATTTTGCCGGAACCACCAGCCATATCCAAAGTACCAATGAGGGTCTGTCCAGAAGAGGACCCCAGTATGGCAAGCCACAAAGTCAGTTTCTGTGTCTCTAAAACTTACACTGCATGAGGCCTGCCTGTGGCTGATGGACCCAAGGCCCAAGCTAAAGCTGCTCCCCTCCCGCTGACCAAAGCTAGGCTGGCTCCAGCACAGCCAGGCCTGCTCTGTAAGTGAATGAAGCCACCGTCTTCCCAGGAAGCCCATGGCGCTGGCTTCACTGGAAAAGTAGGGCTTCCCCAGTCCTACTCCAGCTGCAGGGAGGGCGGTTCAGTGGCAGCAGGGAGATCCGGCCCTATGCCTCCAGATGCCACACCAAATGGCAAGGACCCCATCTAGCCCTTTCCCACAGTGAGAAATCCCTCAGCTGTACCCCATAAGGAGGCATGGGCAGAGTCTCCAGGCACCTGAGACTGAGGCTCAGAAAAAAGTCAGGCTATCTTTGACGAGTCCAACACCCTAAAAAAACCACCCGCAGCTCTTGTTTTACAAGACCCACAAGCAAGTCTGCAAGCTGGGTCAGGAAAGGGGACATTCTATGCACGCGTTTACAATGCTCTGACTTTGCGTTGTCAACCTGAAAGAAAAAGTAAGAAAAAAAAATACTGCTTTGCACTCCCAGTACTGACTAGACTTCAGAACACACCCGATAATGATGATATCTGATAGAGAACCACGTCCTGCAAAATAGATCCTCCTGAGGCAGCAGTCGTGGGCAGGGGTCAGAGGTCATGGTGGAGTAAGGCTCTGATGTACACTACTGCTACCAGCCAGGTTCTAAATGAACCCCTTCCCTCTGCGACCTCCAGTGTAGCAGAAGAAAAGATGTCTTCCACCAAAGGCACAGTCAACTCTAAACACCTCTTGGACTTAGGAAAGCATGACTCCTCTCAAAAGGTGGAAGCAGGGTGAGGCCACGCAAAATGCCTCTTCACAGAACCTTCGCCATCGTGGCGTGACCCCATAAGGACATCGCACACACAGGTATGCGTCTCTCAGTTAAGATGGCTTTTCAGCTGCTTCCTCATCAGCACCCTGACCACACCTGCCTCCCTAGAAAAACCATGGAAGCAAGTGCCACAGCAGGGCTGAGTGGAAAGTGCCAGCCAGGCTGGGCCAGGCCACCTGAGAGCCACATCAGAAGAGCCTCCCAGCTTTGATGCCCGCCTCACCTGCAATGAACTGCTCATACTCAATGACTGGGATGTTTTTATTGAGACTCGGAAGATCAAAAAACTCAGACCAGGGGATCCGGACTTGATGGATGTCAGGACTTTGCCAGTGATAGAGACGGCCCCATGGGGGCAGGACAAGCACCCACTCCTCAGTCTTCAGCAGCGTCTTCAGCAAGGACGCCACTCGGATATAGACGTCTCTCCGGAGATTGAAGCCTTCTGGGGGGTTGACATCATACAGAAGGTACCTGAATTGGGAGCAAGACACGGGCCTTGAGCTGTGAGGACTCTTCACAGAGCACCCATTCCCGCTTACAGAGAGAGCAATGTGACAATGTGACAATGATCAGCAGAGCTCATGAGTGCAAACCGCAGACAAGCAGTATCTGACAACTCGGAGTGTCATGGAACCTCAGAGGCCAAGCCTGAGGATAGGTACTATAGCCATCCCCACAATCTCTAGTCCAAAGACTCCTTCATACCCTGAACAATTACTGAGGCCCCCAAAGGGCTGTTAGCTTATTCAGCGGTGTCAAACCTTTAACAATGAAGCATAATGTTTTCATCAATGAATACGGCGGGCTGCATTCACAGCTATCCTGAGATTGTGTGGCCAAATGGACACAGGCTGGACACTTCTGGTTTATGAATTAAGCTAAAGCTAGAAGCAGTCATTCATTCGCTTAAAAATAACAGTCCCATTATACTGACAAAGATTATTTTAAATGCAAAATGAGCATTTTCAAAATAAAACAAGTGAAGAGGATAGGGTGGAAACACTTTCGATTTTTGAAGATTTACTTTGGGTCTGGCCATACCTGGGTTCTCAGGTCTGTTTTTGCATTAAGCCTCACTGTGATTATCACGGGCCTGGTTGGTTGGCCGTTGTTAAAACTCCAGAGTAAACTGATGACACTTGAGAAAGTCAAAGAGTTGATGCAGAATCTCCGTGAAAACGGTTCTAAAACTTTAGGGCCTCGCCAAAGGAAGATTCCTTTCAACGGAATCCCAGGGAGTCTTCACGAACACCGTCACTGCAGCGGACCCCCGTGATTTAAACTCAAGTTTTGGGAACAGCGGCCGCGGAGGAAGCGCAATCTCCGGTCCACAAGAACTTCTGGGACTCATCAACGCGGCTTAAGATGGGACTCGGGATAGGGCGCCTGAGCCGACACCGGGCCAGCCAGCGTGGCCAGAGCCGGTTCCATTTCCCCTCCTGGACCTTCTGGTGGAGACCTCCCGGGAGCAGACGGCCAGCTCAGCCCAAGGCCAGCGCGACCTTCGCTACACAGGCTTCTCTCCTGCAGCCTGCGTGCGCAGCCCCAGCTCCGCTGCCCCCGCCCCGCCGCTGACCCTGTCCCAGATGCCGGGTCAAGCACGGCGTCGACGTGCTTACCGTCTGCGGGATGCCGCCCCGGACAGGATGTCTGCCGCCGACTGGCCAGGCCAGAATTCCTCTCCTGAAGCCGAGACCGGCCGCCAGGAAGCCGCCGCCAGAAGCAGGCAGACGACGCTGAGCGCCGCCATGGCCCCGGCGGCCACGAACTTCCGGCTACCGCGCTCCGCTCCGGAAGAGCGCCTGTCAGCCCCGCCGAGCGCGTCTCCGGTTGCTACGACGACGCGGCGAGGCCCACAGTGTGCACGCGCCTCACGTAGTCGGAGGGTGGCTCTGTGGGCGTGGCCAGGAGGTGTGGCCCGGGGCGGGGCGGGGCGGAGCCCGAGCGCAGTTCCGCTTCCCGCGCCGTCTTCGTTTTTAAGTTCAGCTGCTGGGCTCCCGGGCAGGGCGTAGTTGCTGGTCAGGTACCGGGCCTCATCCGGTAACTGCTGAGCAGCAGGATGCCAGGCATTGCAGTCGCCGGGTCCCATGGTTTTGGCGGCGCTGGCCATGGATACTTGTCCTGCTTGGCGCTAGGTGAGCGAGAAGGAGGACCGCGCACTGGCCTCCTGGAGAGCGGACGGACCCGAGGGCTCTAGCGTGCTGGGAGCGCAGAGCAGTTTTGGGACCGGGTAGGGTGGACCCAGTGAGGTGACCGCCGAGCTCTGAACTTCCGTGGAAAGGCCAGTTCGTCCGTGGAGTGACTATGGCTTTGCTGTTTAAGCTGCATCCTCGCGGGAGTGTCTTGAACTAAGTGTTTCAACCGACCCCATTGAACTGGTGTAATGCCCCGATGGAGTGAGTATGATAATCCAGAAGACAAACATACAGATTCCAGGGCAGAGAACCGGAGACTTAAGCAAGGGCTTCTCTGTGAAGTCCTGGCTGTCTTGGAACTCTGTAGACCAGGCTGGATTAAAACTCAGAGATTGACTGGCCTCTGCCTCCCAAGGCACGCTAACTACCACGGTATACTGGAACAGTTGGATATCTGTTTGATAAAAAGAGAGTCTCAGTTGGCCACAAACAAACAAGCAAAAACAAAACAACAACAACAAACCCAGAAAGTATAACATTAAAGAAACAAGTTGAGATTCATCAAGTCTTTGGAAGGCAGAGGGGTAGGAAAAAGAAAAGACTTATCCTAGGAGAAAGCATTCAGAATATAATAATTACTCTAACAGGGGAGTTGTATCCAGTCCTAAAAAGACCTTTAAAGTTCAGAAGCACTTCCAGAAGATGTAGATGACCAATATGTGTGTGCGTGAGAGAGAGAGAGAGAGAGAGAGAATACACCTGGACATGGGGAAGGCTGGTTCCTATCTGCAGGTCTTGGAAAAGTGGACGTTAAAATACTGGGGTGGCAACCTGTTGACTCTGGGGAATACCCCTTTGTGAGGCCATGGGGCAACTGGGATTCCCACACACTGCCCATAGGAGTGACCAGTGGTATCCTGCTGTGGAGTCAGTTTCTGTTGATGGACAATTTCTCTTCTGTCCTGGCTGACCCTAGCTGGAGTTGACCTAAGAGCTGCAGCATGAGAGGTCGTCGGGGTGAGGGAGTGTCCCCAAGTCATCCCACAGGGAGTCAGTTGGTGTGTCAGTGATGCTACATGCCAAATGATGAGTGCTGAGGTGCAAAATACCCCAAGGCTGAGAGGGTGGGAGGATAGGATGGCCTACCTGTATCTTGGGGGATGGTGTGAGGGCTGGGGGTTGCTACGGACTACTTCGTGTGGAACAAGTTTCGCTCGGTGTTTTGTGCTGTGGCTTGAGTCCAGGCTGGCAGAGAAAGCTGTGAGACCATAAGCCTGCATGTGTGCCTGCATGCCAAAAGAGGGCAGCAGATCTCATTATAGATGGTCGTGAGCCACCATGTGGTTGCTGGGTATTGAGCTCAGGACCTTTAAGAAGAACAGCCAGTGCTCTTAACCGCTGAGCCATCTCTCCAGACCAGACACTCTCTTTTAAAAGTTGCCTTAGTTATGATGTCTTATCACAGCAAAAGCTAAGTAACTGGGACACCATTTCAGTGTGTTTACAGTACCTCCTGGTGTGAGGCAGTTCAGAGTACCAATCTGGCCTGAGCTGGATTTGAGTACATGGACATCGATTTGCTTTAAAAACTTTGCTTGTTATTTTTATGAACAGATGTGGGGCTTTTATTTCAATTTCTAGACTAAGAGGCCAAGAACCTGCAGGTACCCAAATCCAGCTACCTGTAACAGCTCCACTTCAAGGTTCTACCTGCAGGAGCAGCTGATTCTAAGGACAGACACGGCTCTTCAGGTCTGAGTTAGGGCTGTGGGATGCACTTTCCTGCTGCCTGGCACTGGTGTGTTACTGATGACCCACATGGAAGCCAGTGCCTCCGAAGCAAGGCCTGCAACCTGGCTGAGCACAGTAGGCAAGCAGGGTAGAGTGGCAGTGGCTCTGCCTCTAACACGTGGCGACCCTGAATCACTGGTTTCGCCCAAGGACCCGTCTGATTCACCGTGGAGTCTTCCGCCATTACAGTGGGTGGCTCCTGAGACCCACTGTGTGCTGATAGCCTGGAGGTCGTGGGCCTTACTTCACCACCAACAGCGTCCACTCCAGAGTCCTGTGATTCTGGGGCAGATGGCTGGCCCTGCCTCGCCCATTCAGGGGACCTCTATGCTGTGTCTGTTTCTTCCCAGAACAGAGGAGGCGTGTAGAGGCTTTCCATGTTGGTGTGTGCTTTCGTTTCCTCTCTTTCTTTATGCTCCCTGGCCTCCTCTGTCCTGGGAGTTGATTATTGGGCCCACTGGATTATGGCCTTGAGAAATTTGAATTTTCATTAAGACAAAAAGGCCAGGTGTTGTGGAGGAAACTGAACCCTCCCCCCCTTTTGAGTTCTTAGTCTTGCTAATACAAGTTTTTCAAATAGCCTGGGAAGAAGCTTGAGAACAGTTTTATTGGGGTTAGAGAGAAAAATAACAGGGCAGGTAAGCTTAAAATCTTGGCAGCTTCCCAGAGGAGGGAGATGGGGAAGAGAAAGAGAGAAAACTGTGCTTTCTACGCTGAAGGTTGGCAAGCAGCTACACGCTGGAAAAGGGGGTTGGGGCTTCAAAGAACACAAGGACGCCCATGGTGTTAGTAGGGTTTTGAGTGGCATTTGGAAAATATATAAAGAAAAGAGAAAGCATGCTTAGTTCTGGACCATGAATCTGAGTTCAGAGGTCACCCCCATTTCAAACTCTTATGTCCCAAGACAAAGAATTGTACCAGGGATACATTGTGAGAGACAGAAAGATAAAGACTTATTAAGAAAAAAGTACTCGCAAAACTAGGAGTAGCCTAGGGAGCCAAGGAAGAACCTAAAAAAAAACCCTGGGCCATAATGCCTGTGCTGCTGGCTAATAGAACATTTTAGTATTTAGTGATTGATAGGGGAGGGCCCAGCCCATTGTAGGTGGTGCCATCCCTGGGCTGGTGGTCCTGGGTTCTATAGGAAAGCAGGCTGAGCAAACCATGGGGAGGAGCAAGCCAGTAAGCAGCACCCCTCTGTGGCCTCTGCATCAACTCCTGCCTCCAGGCTCCTGCCCTGTGTGAGTTCCTGTCCCGACTTCCTTCAGTGATGAACAGTGAAGAGTAAGCCAAATAGTTCCATTTGTATCTCTTCCTTCTCTGCATTTGTTTTTCTCACGCATCCTCAGTGCCTTAGGTGAAGGCCAGGTGAGGAACTCTGCCAACTAGCTACTTTCATATGTGAACGCTGATGGTCTAGTATAGTCCTACCGCCGTGCACACGGTGGGAGGACTAGAGATACATCTCAGCCTATCACCCTTGATGTCTGTCTTGCGTCCCTGGTACTGCATAAGACAGGATGTGGTGGAGCATGCCTGTAAGCCTAACCTTTGGAGACTGAGGCAGGGGGATCAGAAGTTCAGGGTCACCCTTGGCTGGATGATGAGTTATGGGGCAGCCTGGGGTATGTGAGACCCTGTCTCAAACAAAACAAAACGCTCCTAAGCACACAAACAAGAAAAGGCCCCGGGAACAGCTGAAAGCAGCTTCCTTCTATCCCTGTGGGCAGCAACCACTGGAGAAGGTAACTCCCGGTTGTCTGGGGAGCAGGGAGCTCACGGTACCTCACCTCGGCGATGCAACCACCAGAGGGCAAGAGAGCCCTTCTCTGGAAGCTCCCACTGCCACCCAAGGGAAGTTGGGAAATACTAGCAGGCTTCACAGGCAATGGTGAAGTGGTGGTCAGACCAGGGCTGACAGCAGAAAGAGGGATGCAGGCCACCCAGTCTTGTGCCTAGGGAACCCCAAGATCAGGCCTTCCTCCTCCATGCAGCTGGTGCCTGACCTCTGAGTCACAAAGGTCCCACAAGACAGGGCTAAGAGCCTCACCAGAGGAGAGAGGGAAGCCCCATTTGGCCCTCAGCTTAGGCAGCTACATACATCCTGTAGTTCACAGGACCATACTTAGAAACACCCAAAATTTCACATACACACACACCCTTGGCACCCGAGGCTTCATCTGTCCCCCACAGAGATCAGAGTGTCAATACAAGGACCCCATTCCCTGAGAGAACAGAGAGAGCCCTGAAGTGGGGAGTCCATAGGAACAGGTCCCAGGCTGGACCCCTGTGGAAGCTGGGGCTCTTCAGTCAGGGAACAAGTGGGGAGGGGCACAGAAAGGAGCTGGCTTCCTGCCATGCTTGGGGACAGCCATGCAGGCATGGTACCAAGTTGAAGCCATGTGCGCACACACCCGACAGGGACTACAGTAGGGCCAGACTGGTAGCCACCCAGGGCCAACCACAAGAAGGTAAAGACAGAAGGGTGGGAAGGCACCTTAGGAATTCCATTATAGCCCTTTAGCGAGACCACACCACAGCTATGAAGGAGGTCAAGGGCTGAACCACGGCCCACGGAGACAGGTCAGCTTCCAGCCACTGACAGGAGCCAGGTGGTGGGAACAGTGGCCTGACCACGGAGTCCGGACACTGGGAACTGGTGTCTGGGGGCACAGGCATGCACACAGCAGCCCTGATTTTTCTGTTTACCGCCAAGTCCATTACCAGGATTCACGTGTTGAAGTTTGCGGCTTATTGTGTGGAATTCCACCCCCTCACTCATCATAATTCTGTGGTAATAAAATCCTGGCTTTGTCCCTGGAAATGTGCTGGGAGGTGACTGCTTTGTGAGTCACCAGCAAGGCAAGGAGTTCCGGTTTTTGTATCTATGGCTAGAGGCCATGCTCAAAAGGGTTTCTCAACAGAGCTTGGGACTGTCTGCCAAGGGAGGCCTCAGCCTGCTCTGCAGCTGAGGAGTGCCCGTGGACCCAAGGGTTCCCCTGAACTCCCCTCATCCTGAGGGCCTCTGCCTCAACCCAGCTAGAGCAAGCCACGGGACAGTGTTCCCCCGTAAAGGAAATCTAGCCTTCCCAGTGGGCACTCTCCTGGAGCTGGTGTGTGGAGCAAATGTTCCTGGGGAAGACTGGAGTGGCTCAGGGTTGTGAGAATCCACCCCACAGGCCTATCTGGGATCCAAACATTGGCAAATGTCACAACGTGCGTAATTTGCCTTATTTAAACAAGCTTCTTGCTGTGTTTGGAGGACTGGGCTCAAGGACAGTCTATCCCCACTGGATGGCAATGTAAGGAGATGCAGACAGGCGGGGCGGGTGGAGGCCCAGCTTCCTTGGAATGAGGCATAGCGGAGCTTTTCTGATTCGTAAGGAACCTCTCTCCCAGTTGCATGCAACCGTGGGGGTTCCAGAGCTGCGGGCTGCAGGTCCAGCAAAGACTGCAGAGCCTTGAGCAGCAAGCTGAGTCCCTCTCTCTCTGACAGGTCCAGGAATGGGGGAGGGGGACGGACAGTAGAGGGAGCCTGAAGACTAGCACAGGCAGCACAGGGGAGACATGCGTGTCCCACTGTCCCCAGAGTTCCGGAGCCATTGTTCAAACCCACCCAGACTGTAGTCGACTCAGAATGCAGGCCTGGTGGGGGACTCTGAAGGGTCGGCCTCCGCATCTGTCCAGCTCGTCACTAGGTTGTCTCAGCGTCATCTAAGCGACAACTTCCCCGTCTCACAGGGCTGCCCCTGAAACAGACTGTGGATGCGGGGATGTGATGTGTGTCTGCGGTCTGTGGGCAGATGCTGTGGAGCCCTCCGTAGGAACCACGGGACTGACCTGGCAAGTGTTGGCAGTGGCGGGGCGGGGCCCCAAGGACAAGGTCCTGGGGTGAGCTGCCCACCTGGTTTTGAAGCCTCAAGCTTGTCTGTAAGGCCGAACACTGCAGGGATTGCTCAGACACTGTTCTGCTCCACCTGGATGTTGTTGTCTGCTAGTGCTGGACCAGGACATGTTTAAGCCAGTGGAAAGGATGGTTACAGCCCTGCGGTCAGTCTCTCTCTCCTCTTTCTCTCTTTCTCTCTCTCTCTCTCTCTCTCTCTCTCTGTGTGTGTGTATGTGTGTGTGTGTGTGTGTGTGCATGCACACACACATACACACATGGGCCAGAAAACGGTATCCATTTACCCTCAGGGCTGTGTGAGGCGGGGTTTTGTGTTCTCTTTTCAAGTACAGCCAGAGTCACATTTATTGGAACACTGTTTTTTATTTGTTTGTTTCAGATAGTGTCACAAGTATCCCACGCTGGCCTCCAACTCCTTACGTAGCTGAGGATGACCTTGAATTTCTGAGCCTCCTAACTACCCTACAGGATTACAGGGGCATACCACCACACCCCGTTTACGTGGTACTGGGGTATGGAACCCAGGAACTTGTGCATGCTAGGCAAGCACTCCACCAACTGAGCCATGTCTCTGCCCCTCCCCAGAAGTACCCTTGAAGTATAACAGTGGAGCTAATAATTGTCTAGGGTTCATTCCCTCTAGTGAACAAAGAATTAACAACTGGAAAAGACAGAAGACCAAGCCACAGCAGAGAAAGGGGAAATAATTGCTTCATGCATTAGGGATGGGAGAAACCTAAGGCTGGACGTCCATTAAACAAACCCTGGCTTGGGCTCCTGGGTCCTTTTCTTTATCCTGTTGGTCCTGTTTAGATACCCATGCCCATGCCCTACTGATGTTTTTCTTCAAAATGTATTCCAGGAACGAGCAGCAGCCAATTCAGGACGCCACGTCCACCTTCCTCTTCTACCTGTGTTCCTCTCACTCTACAGTGACACCACATGCCATCTTCAGTGCATGGCTGAGCTCCCGCCCCACCCCCACCCCATGCACTTGGTTCTATGTCCAGCTTCAGTCCTTACCCACAGTCCTCTGCGGTCTCCTGCATAGTGATGTAGGGCAGCAGCAATTACACAGCAAGGCTCTTGCTGCCTTTTAAGCCTTCTCTGCAGATCTCCCACCTTCCCCCTCCTTTGCAAAGCCTAGGATTTCAGAACACATTCTACCAGGAGTTCTGTTAGAGCTATGCTGAGCCTTGGACATTGGCTTTGAGATGCTATGGAATCTTGAGAAATGGCTCCACCTTGCCCCTTACTTAGATCTTTGGCAAGGTTCTTACTTTCCCGTTGGATCTGTTGTTCACTTTGTCTCCATAACAGATTATTTCCAAGAGTTAGGTACATCCCATATAAAACTTCATGACCTGGCACCCTTCTAAGGGCAAACAAAGCTCTGACAATTTTCTCGGTCCCCACCCCTATCATTAGACTGCCAGATACCCTAGTTCTGTTTTGCTGTTGTTAACATCTTTACTCAATTTTTCCAGATACATGAAACTACAAAGCAAGTTTAATCCTCCTCCGAGTGCCAGGCTGAGCCAGCAGCTCTGGTCCCCGGTGTTTGGGAGGATGTGTTCTTATGGGGCTGAGCTAGTGACGCATCCCTACAGTGGCCTCTGCAAAGGAGGCCTCTACCCTTGAGCAGTAGATGGGCACAGAGTTTAAATTCAACATCCCCCTGAGGTTCATGGGAAGGGAGCAGTCTTGGCTTCTGTTGCTGGTTCGCTGAAGTGTTGTTAGGGCTCAGCCTGGACTGATAGTGCCAGACCTTCTGGGAATCATGGCAGAGCTGAGGTAATGCTGGGCTTTAGCTGCCATCATAGGTCCCCAATCAATAGCTAGTATATTAGGCACAGCTCTTGAGAGGAACAGACTAGATAAAATATACATGCATGTATGTGTGTGTACCTCTGGCCTTCACATATACATATGTAATGCATACATTTATATATATATATATATATATGCACACACACACACATATGTACATACACACAAACACACACACACAAGGGGACCTTAGCCCAAGAATGTCTCATGTGGGCAACACTTCCTAAGGGTTTAGAACCAAAACTCCAAGACAGAATACCAGGAGTTCACAACATGGCTGTTAAATGTGAAACACTGAAATACCAAGCTTAGAGCAGCATGTCAAGGGCCCAGAGCTGACAGTACTGTAGGGTGGCCATGTCTCATGCCTTCAGGGGCTTCTGGCTACAACAGGGCATGGGCTAGAATGTCCTGAATTTTTGAGGCAAATAGCCAGAGAAGGGAGAGGAATGAAATCTGCGGGCCCCTGGTGCTTCTCTTTCCCTCTGTGACCCTCCCTCTCTCAGCATGTGGGCGTGCAGTGCTCAGGAAGGTAGCCGCATGAGGATTTGGCAGAATACACTTCTGGCGATAAAGCAGACATCCCCACGGAGTGCGGGAGCCAGAGCATGCCAGGGCTGGGCCATCACTTGGTTTGAAGGTACATACGTGTCTGAGATAACCCGGCCGTGTTAGCCAAATTGGGGCTGGAACCAGACTTTATACCACCGTGTAGGGTAGAGGTCTGTGCCGAGGTGCCCAGCAGCACCTGTTTAGGCTACAGGGAGTTTGGGCCATAGGGTGGTATGGCCTCCACCACTCCCACCCCCCTGCGCTACAGCACCAGCTCTGAGAGAGATCTCCCACAGCTGCGGTTGCTGGAGCCACACACAGTTCCCAGGCGTGGAATGCCAATTCATCATCTAACCGACGGGCTTCACGAACTGCAGCTTTCCATCTTAGATTGCAGAAGCCCAGGGCAGGAAAAGAGGCTCTGCACGTAGCAAACACCAGCTGGGTGGCTGGGGCTGGCCAGTGCCTGGAGCCACTCTGCTCCGGCACCTCCTCCGCTGCCTTCCCACTCCCAGTACCTCATCACCGCCTGGTGCCCTGGGGTCAGGACAGCTTCCCAACATCCCACCGCTTACGATGAGAGCCCAGCTGCCCTCATTTGGCACCCGAGGGCTTTCTCTGGTCCCCTAGAATCGCCCACCTGCCCCTTTGACTTCTGACCCCCTTCCTTTTTTGGGTCTCTGTGCCTCCCATACTCCCCCTGAACCTTCTCCACCAGCACTGAGGCAGACCCTTAAGCCGCCCCTCCCCCAGAAGAAGTATTCCAGCCATTTACAGAAAACCATCGCCTCAGCTCTGGGGATGGTCTAGCCTCATACCCCAAGAGCGTGTGGTCAGCTCTGGCCAGCCTAGCTTTAATCAGAGGAGGCGGGCACGTAGACAAGGTTCAGCTGAACCCGGAACTCTTGAGGCGGATGGGCTTTTCTTCCTTTTCTTGTATGCCCGGAGCATCCCCCAGATGTCTTTCATCCTGGGCTCTGGCCAGAGGTCGATCAGCTGCTGTCTACTCAGCACTTGGCCTGAGTTCAGCCTTCAGCCTCCTGCCTCATGAGGGACAGGAGAGGTCCCGACACAGCCCGCTACGCCCCATAAGGGACAGACAGAGGGGCTGACTGGTTCTAGCGGTGATCTTCTTCCCACTTTTAGGGGCACCCCTAACACCCCACCCTGGAAGCCTGTGTTCAGGGCCTCTGGGACAGGATCCAAACCTGGGGTCAGCCTGGTTTTGCACTAATCCCGGGGTCCCCGAGCTCCTGGAAAAAGCCTATGGTTGGTTAGCCTCCGGGAGGTCAAAGCAGCCTGCAGGGGAGGCTGAGGGAGGCAGGCTCTCTGCAGGTGAGGATGCCCAAGCAGCTCCAGGTGTGCGAGAAACAGTGCACACCCACCTGCTGGGGGAGGGAGCCCGACAGGGACTAGGAAACGGAGGAAGAAGCACAGAGGGGCGAAACACCCACTACACATGCTGCAGGAGACAGGTCTGATGGCTACAGCCCCTTCATGTGTCCACACACAGAATCAGCTGCAGGGTCCCCATGGCGGCTCAAATACAGAGAGAGACTCAGCAGTGCCCAGGTGAGGCCAGCTTAGCAGGTTTGCAGGCACCAAGAGTTTCGTAGGTGCAACTGCTTCCGCTTGGAGATCCTGGAGCCCTGGGGCCTAGGGAAGGGTCCTGCAGAAGCCCCACTGGGGCAGCGCTTCAGGGAGCTGTGCTGAAGGCGGTCAGGCCTCGCCCCCACCCCTACAGTGTGCAAGGCTAACCTGGGAATGCCTCAGACAGGAGACCCCAACATGTAAGAGCTGCACTTGAGGCTGCCTGCTGAGTCAGCCTTGGGAGCCCAACTGGATTGCAGGGGGAGGGGTCTCAGCATTCCTCAGGTGTTGGACCTGCTGGGTTCAGGCTTACTTGGGACCTGCAGCTCCTCCTTCTTACCTGTTTCTTCCTTTGGAGACAGGACTGTCTGTCTGTCCCACCGCAGTCTGTCAGACAAGGATAGCATCTCTGATGTCACAGCTAGAGAGATCTGCCTGAGAGCGAAGGTACCTTGAGCCTATTTCATTTCCGGTAACATGGCTTTTTCTGTGAGACCTATCTGACATTTATCTATCTATCTATCTATCTATCTATCTATCTATCTATCTATCTATTATCTATTTATTTGAGAGAGTTTTTCTGTGTAGCCCTGGCTATCCTGGAACTCGATCCGTTGACCGGGCTGGCCTTGAATGCAGAGACCCGCCCACCACCAAGGAGATAGCTAGCTCCTGGGCCTTTTCTGCTATGATGGACAAACCTTTTCCCCCTTAAGTTGCTCCTGTTAGGTACCTCGCCCAACCAAGGCAAAGGTAACTAACACAACCTGCTCGCAGCTCCACCACAACCATCTCAGGGTCCTGGGCTTCATCCTGGATACAGCATTCCTGCAGGGCCACCTTTTTGTTTTTTTAATTTCAGGTAGCCCTGCCTTCCTGACTATGTGGGAAGGAGGGGCTTTCTCGGAAACCAAGGCAAGGTCTCTGGTGAAGACAGGACACCTTGGGAAGGAAGGGTTTGGGGCAGTATTGGTCAGGTCGTGGAGCAGACTGAAAGGTTCTCCTACTTCCTGGGAGTCTCAGGGCGTCAGCAGGGAAAGCAGAACTCGAGCCATCCTCAGAGGCCACGAAGGCCTGGGGCCCTGCTGCTCTGCACTTGCTTTTGCTTCTCTCCAGCTCAGGCCCGGGGCTCAGCGCAGCCAGCCCTGGCTTCGGTGACCCACTTCTGATTGTTCCAGTGGCTCTGAGCAGTCATTGCAAATTATTCTATTTATGAATATGTTGGCCTGAAAATGTTCTATTAGAAGAATGGCGTCCCCTGCGGCCCAGGGTCCCCTGCCCCCAACAGTCCAGGACAGAGCTCAGGGTATTGGCAGCAGATGCCATGGGCGTTGAGGGAGCGAGGGGTAAAGCCCTGTCCTCGGGGGCAGCGGGTGGCCAGACACCCATCCGTGAGCCTCGGGCTGCAGCTACAGATGCCCAAGTATACAAAGGTCCATTGTGCGTGCCCATCACGTGCCCTCAAAGCCCAGTCCTGGCTGCTCTTGGACATGAGGAAATGTGGGAAACACGTCCCTCAGGCTGCATTTGACATTTGACATTCACTGCGGGGGAAGCGTCCGGAGGGGCCTCCCCAGACTAACCACTGAGTTGGTTTTTAGGAATAGGCAGCACCACACACACACACACACACACATGCCAGTAGCATAGGGCTGGCTGGACCCCCCTGCCAGCACACACAGCTTTGGCTGTCCCCTGACTTCCACCGGGGACACGCAAGGCTGACCTCAGGAGGTTGGTGGGTGAAAGAGACAAAAAGATGGGCACAGGTCATGAGCACGTGTGTGTGTGTGTGTGTGTGTGTGTGTGTGTGTGTGTATACACACACAGGAGTGCACAGGGACACACACAAGTGCATGCACAAACATTCGAGGCACACGCACCCCCCACCCCCCCACGCCCCCCACCCCACCCCACTTTGGAAACACACTATAACGTTCCATCTCTGGGAACGTTTGCCACACGCTCATGGCCGGCCAGCCTTTGAGAGGGAGGACAAGGATGTGACTTGGGGAGCTGCCTGCTCTTCCCCGTAGCCACCCTCTGTCCAGCTCAGCTCCTTCTCCCTAGGAGGACGGCTGTAAGGGCAGCCATGGCTGCCCCTAACAGGGCAAGGACAGCCAAGTCGGGGCTCGCGGCTCTGGTAGAGCATTGCTGGAACCGTCCTCTAAAACCACAATTACGCAGCTGAGAGCCGGGTCCTGAGTGTTTACAGTGTGCTGAGGCCATGGAAAGAGGCCACTGTAAACACTGCAGAATTGCAAAATCACGTTTCCGAGTGTCTGCAACATCGAGCGGACCCCAGTTCTCAGGGGCGGCATTCAGCAGAGCCCGTGGGCACAAGCTCTCAGAGCCTCTGACCGTGGCTCCCTGTGGCTGGGGCATTCGAAGGGCTCTGGTGAGCTATGGGTGGCTGATCTCTATTCCGCTTCCTCTGATGTCTGTGGGTACTGGCTCTAGCCAGGGCTCCTCACAGACCTCAGCAGCCCTCTCCTCCGCTCTCTCACTCTCTCTCTGCATGCCTGTGAGCAGAGAAGAATGTCTATGTGCTCAGCTGTGTGGGGCTGAAAGACATACCTATGCATTCACAAAGATCCACTGTGGGGCCATCCTGAGAGAGGGGCCGTTTTTCTAAATGTCAGTGAGGCTCCATGGTGATGAGATCATTGGGACTGTCCAAGGCAATGCCTAGAAGAACACAGGGAGAAATCAAACCAAGAAGCCATGTGACTTCAAAGGCAGAACTGAGAGTGGTGTGGCCCTCGTATTGGGCCCCAAGACCTTCCGGGCTCTGATAGAGGCAGGTAGGACTTAGCCTGTGACAGTCAGGCTTGGGCCACTTCCCTGTAGACCAAAGGGAAGAACCTTGGTGGCCTCCCTCCACAGTGTGACACTTCTTCATGACAGCCCCGGGACACCAGAAACAACCATTTCTCTTCCTCGGGGCCACTCTGAGTGTCAGGAAAGACACTCCCCAGGTGCTGGGCCTGCCAGGAGTGACAGTGATGGAAGTGGCTGGCCCTGGATGGGGATAGGACCAGATGCCCTGTGAGCCCCTGGCCTAGGTGAGGGCAGTTCTTTAAAAACATCCACACACAGGCATAGTCAGCACCCATGTCCACACATACCTACAGGCCCGTAGCCATGGATCTGTGCATATTCACACAGTTCTCCTATGTGTCTGCTGTCGGTAGACAGGTGAAGGGGAGGGAGGACCTTACAGGCTGTAATGGTTTGTGTTTTCTGTCAACCTGACAGAATCTAGTTCCACCTAGAGACAGGCCTCTGGGCATGCTGGTAGGGGGAATTAATTATGTTAATTCCACTGGAAAGGCCTGCTCACCATGGGTGGTGCCCTTCCTGGCTGGGATGCTAGCTAGACTGCATAAACAGATAGAGGGAACTGGGCACCAGAACTCCCCCTTCTCTGCTCCCTGACTGTGGGTGCCATGTGACCGGCTGCTTCCGGCTTCTGCTGTCTTGACTTCCCCAATCATGGTGGTTTGTACCCTTGAAGCATAGGCTTCCATCGTATCACCACAACATGGTGGAGGCGGGGAGAACAAACCCAGTCGTAGGACAAATGACAGTATGAGCGTTAAGTGTGCTGGGAGCTAGCCAGCGGGTTGGAGATGGGCAGGTAAGGGAGAGCCATGTTTAGCTCAGCCCCAGGATGACAGAAATCATCTGGACATGAGTTCTGGGTCCTCCCCAAAGGAAAGGCGGAAGGAGGCTCAGTGGGTGGCTCCAGGGACAGAGGTTTCCTTCTCGCAGCCCACTGACCCCAATTCATAGTTGGGCACCCTGGCCTTTCCCAGAGCCAGCAGGGAGATGGGAGACTAAACAACCATGTCCACTTCTCATTTCCCGAAAAACCCTTTTGGCCAAAATAAATAGATGTCCATCAGCTGCTGGTCGGCTGTGGACACAGGGTCTGCTCAGGGCAGAAGGCTCCAATTTCTGGAGGGCGGAGCAAGCCAGAAGGTCGCTAAGGCCCCTGGGAAACCCATGCAGCTGGGATGGTTTCCTCCTGAGCCCAGCAGGCTGTAAGAGCCAGGTCACTCTAAGGACACTCTGCCCATGAGGCTTGAACCCTGCAGAAGCCTTGAAGCTACATGAGGCCATTTGCACAGCAATCCATTACAGCCTTCATTGCAAGGCTAATTATGTGTGTCGACTGGCTATCGGACAAGACAGGTGAGCTGGTAGGGCTGAGCTGAAATCCTAGACACTGGTCCTCCTTTTGCAGAGCCCACCAGGAGCTGTACCCAACCCTGAAGTATAGGGGAGCAGTGTGCAGGTGGCTGCCTGAGGGGCTCTGCTCCCAACCAACCTACCATTGCAAATCCTGCCTTGGTCACTCTCAACCCTAGCTCTACTTCTGCCCTATGTGACGGTGTCATGTGAGGCCCTCCCTTTCTTGGGTTATTGGGGTAGGCCTGGAAGAACACAGGATTTATATCAGAGGCTGGAGGTGAACTACCCTCAAAACCATGGGGATGTCAGTTCCCCAAAGCTGAGCCATGCAGGAAGGTTGGCTCTCCTGAAGTCCTCACAGGGGGAAGAACTAGGGTGGTGAAGATGACTGAGGTGGCCAGTGCCACTGGGGAGGAGGAGGATGAGAGGATTCGGATAGTGAGTAGGCAGGTAGGTCAGGATAACAAGCTGGAACAGGTCCAGGGGGCCGGCTTCGTGTGTCCACGTGACAGGTCCCTGGATCTCTGGGAACTCGTTGAGCATTACTTTGAGCTGCATGTATGATGTTTGGATGACACTTGGGTTTGATAGGGCAACCTTCTTGGGGCCTGTTTTCCTCATCAATACTGTAGACCTCATCCAGTCCTGAAGGCTTGGGCAGGACTGCTGTTCCAGGCAGTGACACTGGAACAGAGGGCTCCATACAAAAACCTCAATCTTAGCTGAAGATGAACTCTATTTGGTTGCAGATCTAAACGGGAAAAAAATGCCAAACTAATAGCTAGATTGTCACACAGGAGAAGTCTCAAGTGGCCTTGGTGTGATGGCGGCTTTTTAGACCCAACACGGAAGGCATGCTCCGTCAATGGCCAGCCAGGCCTTGTTAATGTTAAACACTTCCATCTGGGACTAGAGAGATGGCTATTACAGAGGATCTGAGTTTGGTTCCCAGCATCTATATGATGGATGTGCAGCCTAGTTTTTTGTCTACTTGACACAAGCTGGAGTCATCAGAGAAGATGAAACCTCAACTGAAAAAATGCCTCCATCAGAGGGACCTATAGGAAAGTCTGATGGGGGTGGAGGGCATTTTCTTGATTAATGATTTTCATGATTAATGATTTTTTATATACCCCGGCAGGTGGTCCTGGGGTGTGTAAACAAACAAACAAACTGAGCAAGCCCTGGGGAGCAAGCCAGGAAACAGCATTTCTTCATGGGCTCTGCTTCAGTTCCTGCCTCCAGATTCCTGCCTTGAGCTTCTTCCCTGACTTTCCTAATGGTAGACTGTTCCCTGAAAATGTAAGATGAAATAAAACCTTTCCTCTCCAGGTTGCTTCTGGTTAGTGTTTTATTACAGCCAAAGAGAGCAAAACTAGAAGAGTGGTCAGCAAGCACTTGTAAGTTTAGCCCCAGGGGATCTAGCATCCTCTTCTGACCTCCAAGGGCACCCCCATTCACACATATATTAACACCCCCAGACACATACTCATACACATAAATAAAAATTAGAAATAAATCTAAAAAACAAAACAAAACAAAAAAAACCCACAACAAAACACCAAAAATCTGTTCCATGAAAGATGTGGGTGAGAGAATGAGTAGCCGAGCCAGGCTAGGAGAAAAATCTTTGTAAATGACACCCCAAGATACCCCAGATATGCCGAGAACTATTACGACCCAACAATGAGAAAATTAATAACCCGATTTTTAGAAGGTACCAAAGGCCTGAACGCTTCTCAGTCAGAAGCAGAGGCTTTAGATGAGCAGATGAGAGGAGGCACCATTTCCAGTAACATCAGGGAAATGCAAATGAAATCAAGGAGCTAGCACGTTCCATAACTGGAGGGGCCAAGTTTCCTAGTATGCTCATGTCACCAAGAGCTGGGCTCAGAGCAAAGGGACTGTCTCTCATTACTAGCAAGGAGGCAGAATGCACAGCAGCCTTGGAAGATAGCTGGGCAGTTTCTTGAAAACTCAACAGTCTTCCTGGACACCCCACAATGTACTCCATGGGACCTGAAGAGCTATTCCTGTGCAACCTCCGCTTAGGAGGAACAAGCAGCCTTGTTCCCAACGGCTAAGCTGGGAAGCAACAGAGCTGTCCTCTAGTTGGGTGAGTGGCTGAATAAATGGGCACACCCAGGTAACAGAACGATGCTCATTCAGTGCTGGGAAGAAAGGTACCGCCAAGCCTCAAGAAGACGGGAGCCTTAAACATACGGTGTTAAGTGAAAAGGCTTTAGACTGTAGGATCGCCACAGTGTGACACTCTGAAAATGACAAGACTGTGGGGACAGTGAGAAGATCTGGGGTTCTGGAGGTGGGGTGGGACTGTATGGGTTGCATGTATGGGGTTCTGGGAGCTGTTATAGGACGCAATAACGGCAGATCCATGTCATTAAACATTTGCGCAGGCCCATAGCATGTGTACCAGCAAGAGTGAACCTGCTGCCATCCAGTGGGCGTGCTGTTGGGCTCTCTGGGACAGTGTGGGTGGGTCTATGCAGCAGGCTCTGGGCTTACACCACCTTTGCTGGTCACCAGCCACAGCCTCTCCCAGCTGCCGGGCCTGTCTCCCAGGCCCCGGATCGGAGCGCTAAGACGGTCCCCACCCACCTCTGGAAGTTTTCAGAATGTAAAGATCCTGCCTACACAGACCCGGGATGCCCCAGCCGAGGGCCGCATGCTGTGTGGAAAACATTCAGCTACGCACTAGGATGCCGAGCGTAACATTTCTGGGTGAGCCCGAGGGAGACCTGCACGGTCCTCAGGATGGCTTCTGTTAAAGCAGAGCCCCTGATCTCCAGCTCCAGACCAGGCCCGATAGCGCATTCCTGCCCAGAGCTCCAGATGCCTAGGCTGTCCTGTGGCCCTCCCTAAACGGCTGTTGAACATTTTAGCATTGCACCAAAGCAAGGCTGTGTAAGCAGCACCCAGCAGGTCTGTGGGCTGGACCTTCACTCTCCTGGCCTGTCTCTCTTACTCAGCAGTAAGGACGTGGTGTGCCAGGGGAAGGGAGAGAGAAACAGTCTCAGGGCGTCTTAATATCAGTCGGGTGGACTTCTAGGAGCCCTGGGACATTCCACCTACTCTGGAACTCAACGTAGAGTCCCTTCATGTCTGTGTCATCTTTCATGTTTCCCAGGTCAGGTCACACACCTGTGACATCGTTGTTGCCTTGAGGGCAGGGGAAATGGAAGAAGTATGCGGAAGATGAATGTCCGTCCTCAGTGTCATCGAGGCTGAGGCAGCCATCCCCAACCTGTTCAGTTAGGATCACAGGTTTCAGGCTGAGCCACCCTTTACCTCACTAGGTCAGGAGAAAAGGCCCTTCCCTACTGGAGATAAGGGGCTAGAGAGAAGACATGGGGGTCTCCACAGCCTTCAAGGGGGTCCACCCCACTTGAATGCTAGAGGCATACAACCTGGGGGTGAAGGGACTTAAAAACACCCCAGAGCGACAGCCTGTGGGGCCAGCACACCTTCCCACATAAAACTCCAACCCCGTGTCCAGGTTCCTAGTCCCCAGGCCTGGACAACAGCCCCCCTCCCCTTCCAGTCAGCCTTCTCTACAAGGAAAAACAGTCTCCACCCAATACTCCAGCAGCAGGCTTCTCTGCACCAGACCCTACCACTACTGTCTCCATCTTCAGCTTAACCTAGTATGGTGATCAATCTTCCCACAGTGGCTGCCTGGGATTACCTCCAATGCCCAAACCCCGGGGGACCAGTGTGAGTACCCCTGCCTCCTCACCTTGGACTCCCACCTTTCGAGGACAGCCGACCCAGGCCTTGCCATAGTAACATGGCCCTGGTATGAGGAAGAGTGGCTGGGCCCTGCAGCAATCTGCCCCACCTCCCACCCCCCGGGAGGCTTTCAACTCTCCCACATCTTGTCTATCCACTCCTCTGCCTCCTGCTCTGGGACCCAGTGGGCCAGGCTTCTGCTCTGGCTTCCTTCCATGCTGAACAACAGGATCCCATTTAGAGGTGGCTGCCCACTGCCTCCCAGGGTCATTCGGATGGGAGGTGGCCAGAAGCCCCACAGATTCCAGACAGCAGGGTTTTAATGACTCATTTCTGAGTCAGGTCAAGGTCAAAGGGCACAGTCAGATACTCAGCTCTATGGGGCACAAGGGAGACAAGAAGGAGATGGGCACAGGCAGGAGGGGCCGCCCGTGTCAGGAGGGGAGCGGGAGAGTGTGAGAGCTTCAGAGTGTAAGCAAGGGTGATTATGCGTGTTGAAGTTGGTCAGCATGGCATCTGTGGCCGGCAGTTACCCTCACATGTACCCAGCCCCCAACCTCAGGGAGCCATGCTGGGCAGGCAGCAGGAAGGAAACCAGGCATCAAGGGCTTGACCAGTCCGTCTGGCTGTCCTGGCTCCCTCCTTGGGACCCTGGCGCCGGTCCGTCCAAAGGCCAAATGGGGCTATTCTTGGTGCTAATGTCCTGCCCAGGGGCTCCTTAAAAGGCCATGTCCAGCCTGGAGGTGTCCTCAGAGAACCAGGTTCCCAGCTTGCCCTTTGCCAGTTGAAAACTTGGGCATCTACTCCTACCAAGGTCACCCCCCTCCTGCTTCCTAAGAATGTCCCTTGGATTTCTGTAACATTGAGGACACTTTGGCCCCGAGTGTGTGGGGAGGAGGGACGGAGCTCAGAGCCTCATGACCTCATTGTAGAGGGACGAGTTTTCACCATACTGGGAGCCAGTGGCGAGGACTTATTTTTAGATGTCCCTCACCCGATATCTGGAGTGTGCACAGATAATATACAAGATTTGCTAGTGCAAAAATAAAACTTTTTGGTGGCTCACTCAGGGCAGAGAAAGGACCCCAGGTGTGCATTCGCTTTGTACTTCCTAAGATTGACGAGGGCATTTCCTCCTGGTCCTGTGGGACGGTGCCCCTGACTTACCCAGATTTATGGTCACTGGTCATTCCTGTCCTCTTCAGAGGGTAGCAAGGTCATGGGCACATGGTAGCCATGGAGGCCATGACTTTGGCTAGCTGTCCCCTCTCTGCACCATCACAGACCCACAGATACGCTGACAGGACACAGTGTTGAAGAGGGTGGGTTGTGCCCGGGGTTCCCCCAAAGCCTGCCGGCTGCTGGAAAGCACCGTGTGCCTTTCTATAGTGACTTGAAGGTGGGGAGGAAGGCTGGGCTCAGTCTCCTCAGGCTGCTGCCTTTCAGGGTCATCTCCTCTGAAGAGATGCCTGCAGGGATGTGAGGAAAGCACCCAGCTCCATCCTCCCTCTCAGCCCCTCCCCCTAAGCTAGCTTTGCCAAAGTCTAAGTGAAAGACCTTATGCAGGAGGACTCTAAAACAGTGATGATAGGAGTGGCGGGTTCCCCACTTGTCACAGTGTCATTCCTCATCCTTCTCCAGCTGTGGTCCTTGGTGCTACGTGCCCAGGATGATGGGGTCACAGGAAGATGAGTCAGGCTGCCTTGGATGTGACCAGGACCCCTACATTGTGTGAGGACGTCAAAGCAGCGCTTCTCAGCCTCCCTAACGCTGCAAGCCTTTACACGGCTCCTCAAGTTGTGGTGACCCCCAACCATAAAATTATTTCCTTGCTGCTTCGTAACTCTAATTCTGCCACTGTTGTGGATTGTGATGTAAGTATCTGATAGTTAGGATATCTGCTATGTGACTCTCCAAAGAAGGGCTGAGATCCACAAGTTGAGAGCCGCTGGTGTCAAGGGAGAAGATAAAGGCCCATTTCTTTTACTTAGTCCTCACAGACATGTTTCTGAACCTCTGAAGACATGGTGCTGGTGGCCCTGGAAGGACCCAGACGCTTGACCCAGCCTGAGACCTACATCTGTCCCAGGCAGCATCCAAAAGCAGACCGACGAGGGCTGTCCCCGAGGGAAGTCTCCTGCCTGTCCACCCTGGATGCAGCCTTTCTCCCACCTGGGTTAGTTTGAATTACTGTCTGTCCCCGAACCCGCTGTTTTCTGCTTGTTTGTTTATTTATTTTCCCTTTTCCACTAAAATCAGCACCTCGTGGCATCTGGGGTGCCCGGGATTGTCTGCGGAGCATCTGCTCTGCATTTAAAGCACCTTCTGGCTAGCCCACCTGCCTCCTCCCCTCTTCCTCACCTTGCCACAGCCTGGCCCTTGTCCCTCCTCCCACCATCATCAGACACCGTCTGAGTCCTCTGTGCTCTCCCTCCTTGGTGCGTGAAGCCGTTCCCTCAGACTGCTTCCTTAGTGTCCCTGAGAACATTAACCGTCCACAGTGCTCACGGCAGGACTTACTTATGTGGGCCTCCCTGGGGTCCGTCTCCCTGCCACTCCGTGGCCCACCCACTCTGACTGCTCGGCACCACCACCCTGCTTGTTCCTGCTCACTGAGCCACTCCAGACCTCCCATCCTGACCCCGTGACCTTACCCCAGATTGCCTTTCTCCTTCAGCATGAGTCATATTCACATGGTGGCCTAGTTAGGGTTTTTACTGCTCCATAAAACACCCTGACCATAAGCAGCCTGGGGAGGAATGGGTTTATTCCTCTTACGTTGCCACGTCACTCTTCATCATCGAAGGAAGTCAGGACAGGAACTCAAGCAGGGCAGGAAGGAACCTGGAGGCAGGAGCTGATGCAGAGGCCACAGAGGGGTGCTGCTTCCTGGCTTGCTCCTCATGGCCTGCTCAGCCTGCTTTCTCATAGAACCCAGGATCACCAGCCCAGGGATGGCACCACCCACAATGGTTTGGGCCCTTCCCATCAATCAGTAACTAAGAAAATCCCCTCTAGCTGGTCGATGGAGGCATTTTTTTTTTCCTCAATTGAGGTTCCTCCTCACTGAGGATCCTAGTTTGTGTCAAGTTGACATTAAACACACAAGGTGAGCTTTTGCCTCTTTATCTTGACACCCACTCTGTTTGGTCCTCCGAGGGAACACAGATCCAGGGAAGGGTGAGATCTCAGTCTCCATTGGCTTTTCTCCCTGATAGGACCTGAATACCACAACTGCACCTAGCATGCAGTAGGCACTCTATAAATCTTCCTCCTGTGAGTCGCTAATGCCTACCCCAAGTGCCTCAGGCCTGCCTCCAAATGCAGCTGCGGGGGGGCTCACCCTAACTGCAGCCCCACACAATGCCCCACCCGGAGAGCCACAGGCATCTGTAGACAAGCTGGGTATTGGACACAGCTGCTCCCTGTCCCCACTGGCCCTGACGATCGTGGAAGTGCTGACAACTGTACTTTGCCATCCAAGTCGGGTCCCAGCCTCACACAGCTCACGGCTGCATTGTATCTCTATGGTATGACACTATGCAGCCATGCAGCCTTGGAAAGTCCTGGACATTGCTCAGCAGGCAGTGCGCATCTGCAGGCCTGGGCACAGTAGCGTTGGACTGTCTGCTAGATAAAGGCTGTCTGTGAGAAGCTGGTCATACCAAGGTCAAACACGTCTCCTGGGGTAACTAGGGAAGAAGAAACACAGGCTGCAGTGGTGGTGGTAGGGCACCTGCAGAAAATTTCCAGGCCCCTCCCTGTTTCCTGAGGAGTCCCTGCAGGGTCCTCAGGAATATAGCCACCTGCTTGCTAAGCAGACACACCTCTGGTCTCTCCTTGTTGCCCAAACCCTATTCCCTGGAGACTGCTGTCCTGGGTGTTACTGGGGTCTCCAGATCTCTCATCTTCTCTCTGCCAGAAAATTCCATAATTCTTTCCCAGGACCTGGGTAGGTATTGGCTGAAGGAGTGAGGCATGCTGGTCCTGCTTTTCACTGCTGGGACGTGTGGACTCTGCATCTACATCATCTTTTCCATAGCCACCTTAATGGCACAACTCAAACAGCCCTCTACGACCTGCACTTACCCTATTTGCTTAGCCCCTGGACACCTGCTTCAAGACTAGGGACCCACTAGGTACTGAGGGACTCATCTTTTAGGAGCCATTTCTGAGAGCCAGGAGGTGGGACATGAATTTGCCCTCTCCAGAGAGTCCAGTGTGACTTGGAAGCTGCCCCCTGCCCTAGTCAGCACCTCTTCTCGGCTCCAGTGTCCCGTGAGGCTGCCTTTTCTGAGCTTTGCTCCCGAACATGGCTCTTTCTCAGAACCTCCCTGGCCTCCTCTGTGCCACACTGACCCCTTTCTCCAGCTGCAGTCTGTTTGCCAGCTCAGCTATGAAAGTGCTGGCTGAGAAACTGAGGGGAGAGCAAGGATTGGTTGGAGACAGGCCCTGCTCTGGCCTACCCATGCAGAGGGCATGTTCTTAGGTCCCCTGCAACTTACCCAGAGGGCACATCTTGGTGACATCCCACTCCTCTGCCAACCTCTGCTCTTAATGTCTTAGATAGGAGATGCCCAACTGACCACAGCCAGGACTATATGACTGGCTGAGAGCCTGCCCGCCATATTCCAGGATCAATGGGGACAGTACACCCTAGGCTCTCAGCTGGCTCCAGCTAGCCACAGAACACTGCATTTCCACAGGCTGTGGTTCCCGAGGGCTGTGGTCTCGTGGGCTATAATCCTTGTGGGTTTTGTCTTGATGGGTTATGATCCCATGGGCTGCGGTCCCCATTCATTGTGGTCTCCATGACCAGCAGTCCTGTGGGCTATGTCCCTATAGTTGTGCTATGGCCCATCATCTGCCCTCCCAGGGCACTGGCGACGCCTTTCTCCCGCCGTCCTTTTTGGTTTTGAGTTCATCTGTGTCTCAACCTTGGCCTTGGCTCAGCCCACCTGCAGCTGGCTATGTCCGCTACATTTTGGGTTGTCCAGCCCTGATCTCTGCTCCCGGGGCTCTGCCCCAGCTCATTTCCTGGCTCCAGGCCCACTCTCTGGAGTCAGAGTTGAGATTAGGTTAAAGCCAGCTGAGGTTGTCCCCTGGGACTCCCAGCAGCCATGGCCACCTTGCTGGTCGTTCTGAATCACCCACTTGCGTCAGCCACATCGGGGTTGCCCCTGTACCCTAAGGCCAAGGCAGCCTTGACTTGGTGGGAGCTGGCTGGCATTGAAAGGGGCTCTGTCCTCCGCAAGGGCTTCACCCTGGACAGACACACAAGGCCTTTTGTTCTCTCCCAGAGCTCCAGAAGGCCATCCGCAGCTGTGGCTCTCGGAGATGTCTGGCTTCCTCTCTTTGCAGGACTTGTCTCTCCAGGCTGCAAAACTGGCTGTCTGTACTGTACCCAGCCCCTACTGGGCTCTCTTCACCTGCCTCATGTGCTGGTTAGTTTTCTTGAGAAATGCGTACATCAGGTTGCCCGCAGGGATATCTGTAGGGCATTTTCTCGATTAACCATAGTATTAAGAATTTTGATCTCCTAAAAAAGCCAATTATGGGGGCTGGAGAGATGGCTCAGTGGTTAAGAGCACGGTCTGCTCTTCCTAAAGGACCCGGGTTCAATTCCCAGCACCCATATGGCAACTCACAACTGTCTGTAATGGTAATTCCAAGGGACTCTAACACCTTCACACTAATGCACATAAAATTAAATAAATCATTAAAAGAAAAAACGGTTACATGAATGTTTTTGTTTAATCCCTGGTGTGGGATATGAGGCTGCTTCAGACTGTCCATAGCAGCAGACTATAATGAGTCTTGTGCTCTGGCAGGGATGTGATTTGTGCCAGCTGCAGATAGTTTAATTCTGGGCACTCTTGAGAGGGTATAAAAAAAATTCCAGAGCCTGGAGAGAAGCTGTGGCGGCTGCTGCGGCTGCTGCTGCGCTGGCTATGGCTGTGACAGCAGCGGCTTTGGCTTCTGCTCGACTGCTAGATTCCTGAGGATGAAGATTGGATTTGCCCCAAGGAAATCAACACCCCTAGTCAGCAGTAAGTTGTCTAAAGAGATCTATGCCCCCTTTTCCCTCAAACCCTTTTTGTCCCCTTCCTAGTGTTGGGGAGGAATTGCTTGGAGAAGGGTATAGATATAAGAACCCAATAAAATAGCCAAAAAGCCCGGCTACAAACGATTGATGTGGGATGCCCAGCTAGCTGCGGGTGGTACCACCTCTGGGTGGTCTCGGGATGTATAAAAAAAGCAAGCTGAGCAAGCTAGAATGAGAAAGGCAGGGCTTAGCTTTGCTCCACCGGCTCTGCTTCAGTTCCTGCCTCTAAGTTCCTGCCTTGAGAGTCCCTGTTCTGAGCTCCCCCAGTGATGGACTCTAAGCCGTAATTTCAAAGAAACCCTTTCCTCCACCAAGTTTCTTCTGGCCAACATGTTTGTCACAGTAGGAGAAAGTACACTAAGACTAGTCTGCCTGGCCACTGTCCCGGACCTGCCCAGCTGGTTTGTCTGACACCCACAGCTTTTAGACCCAGCGTCTTTTGGCACAGAGAACCACAGAACCACACGGAAGTTACTGCTGGCTGTAACACAGAAGCACCATGGCTGCTGGCCCTGACTGGGTTTTAATTGGCTTCCATAGCCGCCATCAGTACCCACTAATTTGCTTCAGGATACTGACTGTGCTTTGTAGTAAGTGTCATACTTAACACTAAATAAAACTCAATGGCCTGCTCATCCCATCTCCATCTCTGTATCTCAGCCTGTACCCGAAACCCAGTCCTTGCTGCTCAATTCTTCTGAGCCCTCCTTCAGCCTTAGCTACAAGACAGGGGTGTGTCCTTTTCTAGGCCGGGACTCTCTGATCCCTGACTCTCAGCTCTTACACCCAACCCCATCCCACAGGTGTTACTCAGATACTTTCCACAAATGGGGGTACCTCTCAGCACCTGTGGAGACTCCCACACCCACCCTGGGCACTTCCGGCTCTTTGCGACGAATATGGACCCTCTCTTGTTTCCCAGTCCTAGGTGACAATGCTGACAAGCCTCTGTTGGCTGCTCCACTGCCCGAGTTTTTTTCCTCCCTTAGACCAGCCTTCAAAGTTTATCCTCTAGTAGCTTCTCCCAGAATGCACCACTCCCACTCCCCTGCAGTTCTCTGCCTTAGTACAGTGAAAAGACAATGGGTTCGTGAATAACACGTCACCCTGTCCCGTGGTCTGAAAGTGTCTGAAGTACCCACCATGTACGGTGCTGCAGAGAACAGATGGGACACAGGACATCACTGTCCCCAAGAAACACACCCAGATGGATTATGTACTACCCAACCAAGGTAAGGCACGCATTCCTACCAGGCAGATCCCTGCGGCTGGAAGTCTTTTTCCCCTAGCCTTTCAGGATGCCTTCTTGCCGTCTATGAAATGAGAAAGTTATGCTGGATTTACTGGGCATGGAGGAGAGGGGAAGAGGAGGAAGGGGGGAAGGATGAGAAAAGAGGAGTAAGGAGAGAGGGAGAGGAAGAGGAGGTAGTGTTTCTATACTCCCTTGTGGGTGGGGGCCAGGGCTTGCAGTAGAGGGGAAGCACACCCAGCCTGGACACACCTTTCCTGGCACCCTGGAGGACAGGTGCAGCTGCCCTGGTGAGGCCCCCCGGGGCCCCCCACTGGCAATCAGCCAGTGGGTACTCATGGCAGGTGGCTACTGGGACAGACAGCACAGACTGCCTAAGAGTGTTAACTCACTTTTGGAGAGCTGGTGGCTCTTCGAGAAACGGAAACGCAGAAGACAAAGACCTTTTAGTATCCAGAGCCCTCAGTGTGATGTGAAGGACCCAGGAGAGGCACTCCTGCCTGGAAGGAGGGACATTCCTGATATCGGAGGTGGGGGCTGCCTCAGGACCCTCCGGTTTGGTGATTGAGGGATAATTGCTTCATTGTTGTGAAACGCCAGCATACAGGAAAGACTTACTTTCAGGTACAGCTGGTAATTGTGGCTTGCAGCCCTTAGCATTACAAAATCCTTTTGGATCCCGTTTCAATTGCCTCTGCCCGTGGGTACACAGACCTCCCCTTAGTGTCCTGGCTCCAACTTCACCAGGCTAGCCAACTTCCATGAGATCAGAGATGGCCTCCCTGAACACATGCTGTCTAAGAGGTAACTCTGGATTTAGGAAGACGTTGAAAAGCCTGCGGCGTGTCCCTCCAGCCTTGACAGTGGGTGTCCCGAATAACCAAGGGACATTTGTCAAAACCAGAAAATTACAGCTGAGCAGTCGTCACTCAGCAAACCACAGACTGTTTAGATGCCTGGCATCCCTGGCATTTTGGGATGGGGCTCCATAGGTGGCATTTTTCTGTCTTTTCTTGAATCCTGTCACCTTTGAGCAGCGCTCAGGAAGTTGGGGCACACCCCTCCACGTAGACTTGGCTGATGGCGTCTCATGGGGAAATCTTGAGGTCTGAGCCTTGAAAGGAGAAGGCGATCGAGGGGGCAAGGTACCTCTAAGTCACCTCATGTTGGGAACACCGCGCTGCCTCCTTAACCCAGCTGACTGGGACTGTCCTTGCCTTCCTCTGCTCTGCTCATTGAGCGTGAGGCAGAGCCTGGTTACTGGGGACATAGCAAACCTCATCCAAGGGGCCTCAAAAACCACGGGAGAGCCAGGTGTGGCTCTGAGAGCTTCTTGGAGGACACTCCGTGATACGGTTTCTTACTTGCAAGTCCCACGTCCTTCTGTTGAGGAAGAGGTAGTTGATGCTCCGGTCTCAGCACTCATGTCAGGATCTTTATGGGTCTTTGCTCTTCGAGCGCTTGCCCATCAGTTTCTCAGAGCTACATCTGGAGAGCCAGTGAGTGTTGGAGGAACAGAAATGCAGACTCCGTATCCAGCCCAAAGACAACGGTCCTGTAACACCCAGAACCCACAGTGTGATGTGCAGGGTCTGAGGAGACAATTTGGTAAGCATGGTCCTTTTCCTTGTGGGACAGTGCTGTGGGTTCCAACACATGGTAGATTTGTGCCACCACAGCCAGCATCCAGGGCAGCCCTGGATCCAAAAAGATCCCCATAAGTCACCTTTTTCTTCCTCCCTGTTCTCTCCCCATTGGCCTCTTGCATCCTCCAGTCCGTCACCATTGCGACTTTTCTGAGTGCCCCTCTCACTGAGCTCATTGTGAGCCTCCAGGCTGCGAGTCCTTTGCTGCTGCTGAGTCACGTCTGCTGACAGACCGGCCACAGCTCGCCTGATGGTTTGTCCTAGTGTGCTATCTATTGCTGTGATAAACACCATGACCAAAAGCAGCTTGGGGAGGAAAAGGTTTATTTGTCTTACAGGTTCTAGTTCATCCATCATCAGGGGAAGCTGAGGCAGGAACCAAAGCAGGAACTGTGGAGGAATGCTAAATACTGGCTTGCTCAGTCAGCTTGCTTATTTATTTATTTATTTATTTATTTATTTATTTATCCCAAGACAGGGTCTCATTATGAAGCTCTGGTTGTTCTAGAACTCTCTGTGTAGACCAGGCTGGCCTGGAACTTAGAGAGCTCTGCCTGCCTCTTTCTCTAAAGGGTTGGGACCAAAGGTGATTACCACTTCAGCCTGCTTTCTTATACAGCCCAGGAGCAGCTGCCCAGAGAGGAGATGGCGCCACACACAGTGAACTGGGCCCTCCCACAGAAATCATTAACCAAGGAAACGCCCCACAGATCTGCATTTTCTCACTTGAGAGTCGTTCTTCCAAAAGACTCTAACTTGTATAGGATTGATAAGACAAAAGAAAACAAACAAACAACAACAACAACAAAAACAGCTCAGAGTCTGATACCCAAAGACAAAGAAAGCTGCAGGGCATGAGCCATGAAGGCTCTGGAGATAGACAGAGACAAAT
Source organism: Meriones unguiculatus (assembly GCF_030254825.1). Taxonomy (NCBI): domain Eukaryota; kingdom Metazoa; phylum Chordata; class Mammalia; order Rodentia; family Muridae; genus Meriones; species Meriones unguiculatus. Next base: position 9,002,613 of record NC_083363.1, read on the forward strand.
GCACAGTGATGTCTACATCTCTTTGGGGTAAACACTATGGATTGTGGGGCACACGGGCTGCATGTCTTTATCTGCTGGTGACCTAGAAGAGACCGCTTTGGATTTTGGGAGCTGGCATCACAGACCCTCCAGGTTGTGGTATACCCAGCAGTCACTTGAACTCTTACTTTGGAGTCTGGCGTCTGAGATTATGGCATCACAGGGTAGGTCCTTTAGGGTGCTTCTCTCTTGGCTCCTAGATGACATCTTCTTATGTCCTCAGGTGGATGTCCCCTTGTGCATCTGTGTTCTGGTCTCTTCATGTAAGGACAGAGTCATGTTTGATTAGGACCTGTAACAAGGCCTGAGACCTTAGCATAACTGACTCCATATGGAAGTACCATTCAGTCTATAAAATTTAGCATGTAGACAGCACTACCTGCCAAAACTAAAGCAAAGACCTAATCCATCCAAAAAGTCCATAGCCCTTAGGAAAGTCTCTGAATGTACTAGCCTTGCATTTCGGCTTCTGTAGTTCTGCTGGCTAACTGTTCTTGTTAACTGAAGTATATCCAGCGAGAACATGGTTTTTATGCCTAAAAAGGTCATCTTGAGAAAGGCTCAGTGCTACACTGGGATCCTGAACACCCAGTGTAGTCACCAGCAAGCTAATGGACTTTCTGTTGGCTTAAACCCATGTCTGAGCAGTCTCCTCTGGTGAACACCCCTCAATAGGCCCATGATGATCCCTTCATTTTGCCTTAATGATCTCTCTCAGCACCCCATCTCTGAAAGCATCATCATCCTGGGGTCCTGTGAATTAGGGCTTTGAGATCTGGGCTTTTTAGTACTCAGCCCATCATGGTGTTCCTCCCTCTACCCGTGCCCATCTTTACTATAGGAGTTGGTGCCACTTGAGCTCAGCTGAGTTTGCAGTCCCTGGTTGCTATATACCTACTATCTTCAGTGCCCCGTCAATGCTGCCAGCTGTCCCTAGACAGGTCCATGCCTGACTGTGTCCCCGACACAGGCAAGGATCTTCAGCCTGGCTTGAGGGGACCTCCTCTGATGGGAACCCGGGCTCAGATGCAGTCTGACTGAGGGCTCATAGCCTCCCCCAGGTACGCAATGTGGCCCCCTGCCTCATTCCATGGGGCCGTGGGGAGGTGTGGGGTGTCCCTTTAGCACTTTGGGTCATTGGGGAAAGCTGCTGAGATTCTTCTCCATTTCATAGAACCTCTCTGGACTTCTGGAAGAGTCATTTGTGCCCTTACCTATCTCCATTGCTTACCTCCTCCAGCCCCAAGTGGTAACCATCTCCAGGCAACTCTTCCAAAGCTTGGGGTGTCTATTCCTGCCTCTTTCCAGACCCCATGTTCTTCCATGGTTCCTATGATATCAATTTTCCTTCTGTTCATCTATTTCCTTTGCTAGACAGTGAGGTGGAAGCCACGCGCCTCCCAGCTGTCCAAGGAATCTGGTGAGATGGCAGAGCCCCAGCTGCCTGCCCTGTGGACGCTGGCACATCCATTTGCCATCTGCTGGGGAGTGAGCCCTCAGCTGAGACTCCTGAAAGTGTCTGGCAGGGAGAGACCCTGAGAACTGCTCCACGCTACTGTCCTCCGTCACTGATTTCCCAGGAGTGTTTGAGGCACCCGGCCTGGCGGTTACCCTCAACAAATCAGCTTCATGGGATACAGAACCACCCAAGAGACGGGGCTCTGGGCATGCCTATTAGGGATTGTCCTGATTAGGTTAATTCAAGTGGGAAGACCATTCACCGTGAGTGGCAGAGATTCCAGGCTACAGACTGGAGAAACCGGGCTGAGCACATACATTCATTGCGCAGAGATTTTTTTTTTGACTGTGGATGTGATGTGGCCAGCTGTCCCGCCTCCCATTGCTGTGACTCCCCCAACACGGTGGGTTACGGTCTCAGACTGTAAACCAAAATCAGCCCTTCCCCTCTTCCCCTTTGTTCATCCCCATCACCTGCGGTGGTGGGGAGGGTTGTCTTGAACTTCAGACTTTAAACCAAAAGGGCTTTTCCTCCTTAATGTTATTGTCTTACAAGTACAAAGGCCGTGGAGAACCTCAGTGCTGTACACATTCAGATAAGAATGTGATAGGACTTTTCAGGTTAAGATCATTAGGGAGATCCACTTTTTAAAAGCGCAGGTTAAAGCAAGCAAGTTTCAGATGGAGAGCAGGAGAAGGTGTCTTTACAGCAACTGCGATGGCCAACCCCCAGAAAGGAGGTCATTTGTGAGAAAACATCCTGTATGCTTCCTAACATGCTCAGTAACACCCAGAAGCGCGTCGGCCACCCAGAGAATTCCTGAAAGGCCAGCCCTCCAAACTCTGTGCGTGGAAGTCTTCAAGTCTGACAGTGAAGGTGACTGATGTTGTTTTAGAAGAAACCTTCAAGGTTTGTTAATGAAGGGGTTTGAGGTTGGAGTTCTTAACATTTTTTTTGAAGTTGGCAGGTTTTCTTTCAAAGGGCAGTTTCAGGTTTATAGAAACCCGTGCCATCCCAACGACTCTCCGTGTCATCATTTCACCTATTCACAGGAGGCAGGCACAGCGCCGAGCGAATGCGGATATGTTCATATGGATGACTCCATGGACTGGCCCTCATCCGGCACTGTGTGTGGCTGGACAAATGTATTAATGACATGTGACCAGCAGTTTGGCTCTGCTTAGCAGGTTAATGACCAAACGGGGCCTTGTCAAGATTTCAAATGTAACAGTCATAACCTTTGTTACAATTTTTTTCCCCCTTCTGAAAATATTAGCCTTGGAAGGAAGCGTTTTCACAAGTGGCCACTGTTCATTCTACAGGCTCCATCCACAGAGCAGGCTGTCTACCCGTATCTTATCTGAGTTTACCGACAAGTCACCCAGAACTTCCTCCTCTGGGTGGAAGCTGACACCCAAATGGAATCTCTGACTCAGAACACCATTCGCTTCGTACGAGCAGGCTGGCGCTATGGGCTGGAATTCCCAGGGAAAGTGAGGGAGCTTGACAGCGCTTTTTCCTCACGTTTGCTCACTCACTCGCTCATTTCTGTCAAGAAGGCATCGTCTTTCAAATGGAGGTGTCAGCCTGTCCTCCTCCCTTTGGGAAGGAAGGCACGCTTCATGGAAACAAACAGGAGTTGTGGGGAGGCTTGGCAGGTGGGACCAGGTGGCCCTCTGTCCTACCCTTCATGCCCTCTCCAGGTCCCAGGACAGAGGGAATCAGGAGGGAGAGAGAGAGAAAGTGTGTGTGTGTATATGTGTGTGTGTGTGTGTGTGTGTGTGTGTGTGTGTGTGTAAGGGGAGGGGGAGAAGGGAGGAAGAGGGAAGGTTTTCACTCTCTTTGGCTTGTCTGGTTATCCTTGAATGTTTACTCCCTTCACTTGAGAGGTAGAGGCAGGAGAAGAAATTCAAGGTCATCCTTAGCTACTCAAGGGAGTTTGAGGCCAGCCTGGGCTATATGAGATTTTGTCTTTAAAGAATCTATTTTATTCTTATTCTGGTGGAATGCCAAATTTGAAGTGTGCAAACTTTTCTAAGTGAAAGTCCCTGTACCGTTGAAACACTTCCCTCTGTGACATGCCAGGCACCTTTCTTCAACAGAGAGTCTCCTTCCTTCCTACTGTATCATGCTAGCATAGGAAAACATATTTCACAGAGAATTTGTATTCCTCATGGTTCCTGGCTCCTGGGGTTTGGAGCAGCCCCTCCACAGAGGGCAGGTGCTTTGCTCTCTGAGTTCTGAGGGAAGGGCTGACTTGTGATTTACTGTCCCCCACCATGGGCTCCATGCTGCCTCCCCAGGCTGGGAAGAAGCTTGGTCAAGAGGACCTGCTGATCCAGTGGGCTTTTGGGGCTTTCCAAGGGATGGTGGCCTGCCTCCCTAGCTGCAGCAATGTCAGCTGTCCTTGTACACATTCCCTGGAGAGGGCAGAGAGAAGCTCTAGAAATACCTTTTAAGATGGACTGTGAACAAGGCTGGAGAAATGGCTCAGCAGTTGGGAGCCTCACCAGCTGCTGCTCTAAGGGACCTGGGTTCAATTCCCAGCACCCACATGGTGGCTCACCACTGTCTGTAACTCCAGTTCCAGGGGGTCCTTGGCACCAGGCATTCACATGGTACACAAATATACACATGCAGGCAAAGTTGTCCATACACATAAAATTAAATAAGTAAATCTTCCTGGGACATGAAGGCAACTTCAGTCAAAACTCGGACTGTCCGCATGCAGTGGCCAACAGCATCTGGCTTCTATCAGCAAAATCTGCAAACTGGCCTTTTGAATGCCCAACTCCTTTCCCAGCAGTCCTGGTTTTATCAATCTTTTCCATCGGTTCTTGCAGGCCCCTGTAACAGCAAGCCCAGGAATTTGACTGTGTATGTAGAGAATCCGAAGAATTTATAGATAAGTCCTCTCGACTAAAGGTGAGTTTAACGTTGCTGCAGGCCCTGGGTGCTTTCTCTCTGGGGTGGTTCGGGTTTCGGCTTTTTCTTGTGTGGGTATAGTGGGCGATGCAGCACTTCTGACCCTGGCTGCGATTCTCCTGCACAAGTCTATGGACGTGCTCAGCAACCACTTGATTTTTATTTACAGGAAGTGAGGTTAGCACTTGTGAAGTATATCTCAACAAAGCAGTTGTTTTTAAGAAGTGACTGTGGCAAAGACACTGGGTAAGGTACGCATACCGATGTTAACCATTAGTTAGACCTGAAGCAAATGTTTAGGAAATGCCACCATTTCAAGAGCAACTAAACAGGGGCTGGAGAGATGGCCCGGTGGTTAAGAGCACTGTCTGATCTTCCAAAGGACCCGGGTTCAATTCCCAGCACCCACATGGCAGCTCACAACTGTCTGTAATTGACAATTCCAAGGGACCTGACACCTTCACACTAATGCACATAAAATGAAATTAAATAATAAATTAACTAATTAAAAAAGAAAACCACCAAATAGCTAAAGAAGATGTGTGTGTGTGTGTGTGTGTGTGTGTGTGTGTGTGTGCGTGCATGTGTGACTGTATAGGTGAAAGCTTATGCCTGAGCATGAATGCCTCCATAGGATTTCACTATCTTCCTCTATCACTCTCTGCCGCCATATTGCCTTTGAGACAGGGTCTCTCACTAATCCGGAAATTCTCCATTGAGCTAAGCTGGCCAGCAGGTGAGCTTTCAGGATCCACCTGTCTTGTCCACCCCAGTGCTGGGCTTACAGACAAATGCAGCTGTTGCCTGGCTTTTTATGTGAGGGCCAGAAATCTGAACTCGGCTTTTTATGTCTGCAGAGCCTAACACTTACCCATTGACCTATCTCCCCTCACAAATATTTATGAAGGTTGATTAAGGAAGACTTAAATAAATGAAGGGATGCCTTATTTTCAGACACTGAGAGGCAAATCACAAAAATAATTTTTAAAAAATAGATCTGCAGGTTAACAAAAATCTCTGGGCAGCGTACAAGTGTGTATGGCATGGGGGGGCAGTGATGGCACAGAAACAAGAGTAAAGTGGGACGCTCCTGGCCACCCAAGCAATGAAAAAGGAGCCTCACCACCAGACGCTAAAACAGTACACAGCCATGGCCCCCACCAGGCGGGTGACATCGCTGGGCAGAGGTGTATCCACCAACACACACACTGTTCAGAGCAGGGGCCAAGGGAATCTCTGCAGCTCATGAAGCCCCGTGAGAGGACAGAAGGAGCTACATCATGAGGCCCAGGTCCTGTTCCCGTTGTGACGGACGAACCACTGATGTGTTCAGAAGGGAGCTCGGGGCCATCTGGTATCCAGAGCCTGGGACTTCCTGGCAAACAGGACAGTGTCCCTGTCCACATAAAACCAAGGCCAGGAAATGAGTGTCCAAGTCTTTCGGTCAGGGGAGTGAATGACTTGTGTATACAGGGAGATCAGCTCGGACCCCAGCTGGCAGGGCAAGGATTGGTAACACTTTCCATACAGGTGAATGAATGTCTTCTGTGGGCGTATGGCACAGCTATTAGAACGAAGGTCTCTGATTGGCACGAGGCACGGCGCATGCTCTTGGGGAGATGCTGGCGACGCTGGAAACTTACACAGTCCCGTGGTGAGGGAGTCGGTACCCTCTCCCAGACTCGTGGGCTCCATTTATGCTCTGGGCCAGCCCAGCTCGGCACCCTGCTGTGTGTGTGCTGTGATTTTGCTGTAGGGATGATGGACGGATAGAAGCTCCTTGTGGTCCGACCAACAGCCTCTGGGCACTGACCACACATCCTTCCATGTCCACAGCAGTGTTGGGGGTGGGGCAGAGTGATGGAGACTCACAGTCCCCTTTTCTTCTCTGCTACCTCTACGGGCATGCATCCCCACAGCTGTTCAAGTTCCCTGGACCTTAGCACAGAGCCACTGATTTCAACCCCTATGACCAGAAATGAGCTCCACAAGCCAGGCCTGTGTGTGTGTGTGTGTGTGTGTGTGTGTGTGTGTGTATGCTCACACACATGAAGCTCCAAAGGCCTTCTGGCTGCCAGAATTCATCTGTCTTCCCTAATGAGCCTCTCGGGAACTCTAGGGCCCCGGAAGAAGGGATGTGGTCAGCCTTGTTCTTCAGATAAGCACCGGAGCTGGCTTCTGTTCATTTCCACACAGTTCAAGGGTGTGGCTCCTGAACTTGAAAATGCATGTGTGTGTACACACACACCTCCACAGTACATACTGTCGATGAGGGCTCAGGGCGAACAGACACATACACACACCACACTCACTCATATAGAGTCTCGTCACATAGAAACATACAACATGCATGAGAGCATACACGTGAATTGTAGCATGAACGTTAGTGAGCTTGTACACGTTTACATGTGTGCATGTTTACATGCCTATTATGCCTGTCCATGGCATAGATATTTACATGTACACACACAAGTGTATGCATCCATCTAGATTCCTTGAGTTCTGGTCCTGGCTTTCTCCAGAATCCCTTGGTCTTAGCACTGGCAAGCAGAGACCACAGCTGCTGACCCCGGAGTGGGCTCAGGCTTCCATCACACCTACTGTGCCCTTCTCCTGAGCTCCTGAGGAGACCCCAGGCTGCAATTCCCCTGACCCAGGTCCTGGGGACAAGGAGGACTGCCCAAGCCTCCCCTCAGGTCCTAGAAGAGCCAGGACAGGCTTTGGTCCTTCAGTCCCGTCTAATCTGTAGAGATACCAGGCGAGATCAATTTGCCTGGAGATGAATCAGCAGATAACCGCTTTGAAATGTCACGGAGTTTCAGGGAAGGCTTTTTATCCGATGTGGAGACACCAAGAAGCCAGTTGGGAAGCTGCAGTCCTCAGAGCCTAGGAACACAGTTGGTCAGGGAATGAGCCGGGGGTCCAAGAAAGAAGGGAGACCCGCTCCCCTCAAGTTCTGACCTGGTGACTCTAGGGTGTAGATGGCTGAAGGCCATGGTCACGGATGGTAGCTGGAGTTGACAGCCACCCCTGGGAAATGTCCTCTGTCTCTGCTACCCACTGTGGTTCTTCTCTGTGGCCGCTTCGAGTTCAGAGCCCAACATGACAAGCATGTCTTCAGGACTGGTAGCAGACCCAAAGGTCAGGGATCGCTGGGGACCCTGCAAAGAGAAGACCCGGGAGGGGCCAGCAAGGAGCCTCAGGACACCCGAAGTCCAGCAGGGATGGGGGCGCAATAGCAGTTAGGTACAGAGCCATAAAAGTTCTGGATAAGACGTGGCCAGCGTGTGCCTGTGCCGCCCCTGCCCAGGCGTCTAAGATGGGCACCTCCCTCTGTTTCCAGGAAGTCCTCAGTGAGAGGCCCTTCTTTGGAGGGTGTATCTGTCTGTGTGCAGCTCCCTAGGTGGATCTCATCTCCCACAACCTCCAGGGGTTAACCTGGGCCCACAGATTCTGGGGAGAAGAGGGCCTGGGTGAATGCACTACCCACCCTTCCTGTGGGGCAGAGGGCTTATCTGCCTCTCCCAGGACCACTTCCTTCCTCCCACACAGATAATGGGGAGCCCATCCCTGGAAAGTCTGACAGCCTGGCCCCAACCTGACCTCTTTCCATACATTAGGGGGCTGAAGAACACCCTGCTGAGCGCCGGCACCTGGGGCCTACTTCCTGCCCCGGGGGCTGGCCGGGGGCCACGGGCTCACCCCAAGGGCAACAACTTGATGTAAGACTGTGCCAGATCCCCTTCTCCAGCTCGGGCCCCAGCTGCCGGGGAACTGTAAGCCTGGGGGCTGAGATGTTGGGGCCTGATCAAAGCAGGCTGCGGGAGGATGCTTGAGAGATGAAAAGCCAGAGGTCTGTGCCTCCAGGGGCTTCACAGAGGAAGGCCACCTCCCAGCCCAGCTGCACACTGGACGATTGACCGTATCCAACATCCACACTCCGCTAGTGCTCACTGACCCCCAGAGACCCGCTGTCAAGTCCGGCGTGCTTGTGCCGCCGGCACAACCTCCGTTGGGTAAGCCTGTTTGTGGGGCCTTACCATGGTAGAGCCAGCACACCGACACATGGGTACATGTGCGCCCGTCCTGTGCTCCTCCATGCTTATGCTCAGCTAGCTTCCTTCACTCCGACTCAGTTCAGGTTCTTTGAAATTATGCCACCTACTTTCAGGTTGGGTCTTCTCTACCTCAATTGACGATCAATACAACTCCCGCAGACGTACTCATAGGCCAACCCAATCTAGATAGTTCCCTAGTTGCAGCTCTTCTTGGATGACTCTAGGTTGTGGTGAGTTGAGAAGACTTAAGTAGCACACTCACCTTTCTGCCCAAGACTGGCCTATGGCTGTGGGAACTGCGTGGCTGCCCATCATGGGAGCTGGAGAAACAGACCAAGGCCAAAAGGCCAGGCAGAGCCAAGAAAGTGTTGCAGATCAGAGGAGCCTGCAAATGCTGCCGTGGCTTGAGTTCCGCCTGTAGTCCTGGATTGCACCCCAGAGTGGGACTGAGAGATGCTGGGTCAACAGACACAAACCGACTGTGGTATGTCAGCTTCTGGTCATGTCATACCAATGTGGTCATTGATGTCTGGGGTTTAGGAGAATGTCCATGTGCCTGGGCATCATGTACCCCATAGCAAAGAGACATAACAACTCTCAACACCCTCCTTGTCCTTTGTTTCTAAGACCCTCTCGGGAAGGGGCAACCCCCTTTGGTGGTGGCAACCCCCTTTGGGAGGTTGAACATCAGATATCCTGCATTTCAGATATTTACATTATGATTCATAACAGTAGCAAAACTACAGCTACGAAGTAGCAACAAAATAATTTTATGGCTAGGGGGTGGTCACCACATCATGAGGAACTGTATTAAAGGGTCGCTGCGTTAGGAAGGTTGAGAACCACTGTTGGAGGGAGTGGAATAAAGGTAATGGGCCCAAAGGCAAAAAAATTGGCAGGGAAGGGTGGAGATTCAGAATAGTATCTATCTGTTTCCGTAACTTTGGTTTTCTTTTTCGTTTTAAGTTATTTTAAAATGAAGCAGTGTGTGTGTGTGTGTGTGTGTGTGTAGGAGGTTAAGTTGATTAAGAAACAGCCATTTCCTTCAAAGGGAAGTAGCCATATGTTCATAATCACGGCAAAGAGGCCCCAAGTCCAAGTTCACGGAGCTGTTTGCCGGCAGTGTGCTGAGGCTGCATATTTTCAAAGCTGACCTTAGCTCTCTCGCTTGAAGAGGGGGGCCAGTCCTCTCTCTCTAATCAGATGTTCTTTATGACGAAGAATTTTTTGGGTTTTGGCTTTTGGTCTTTCTGTCAACAGTGACTTCTGGATGACCATGTGCGTGCCTCAGCCCTCACCCTCTCTCTTTCTTCTTAAGGGGACAGTGCCTGCCCTTGTCACCTATTTCCCAGGGGACCAGGAGCCCCCACAGTGAGCTCTGTCTGGGCACCCAAGGTCTGGTTCACAAGCCAGTAGACTCTCCCACCACGTAGGGAAGGGATGCTGGGCATCACAGGGCACTACAGCTTCTGAGCCTTGACACCCAGGTAGGAGGTGTGAAGAGAGACCTGCTTCAGAGAGTCAGAGAAGCTGGCCAAGGACATCCTTTCCTAAGACCCCAGGCCTCCCGTGGAGACCTATGGAACCTGAGATTCCTGTTGTGCTGGCTAGTTTTAGGTCAACCTGACACAAGCTAGAGTCACCAGAGCGGAGGGAGCCTCAATTAAGAGGATGCCTCCATAAGATCAAGCTGTAGGTAGGCCTGTTGGCCATTTCCTTCATTAGTGGTTGATGTGGGATGGCCCAGCCCATTGTGGATGGGGCCATCTCAGGGCCGGTGGTCCTGGTTCTGTAAGAAAGCAGGCTGAGGAAGCCATGGGGAACAAGCCAGGAAGCAGCACGCCTCCACAGCCTCTGCATCATGTTTGAGTTCCTGTCCTGAACTATTATGTGGATCTGTAAGTGAGATAACCCTCTCTTCCCCAAGTTGTATTGGGTCCTGGTGTTTCTTCACAGCAATAGTAACCCTAACTAAGACAAATCGGGACCAAGGTCATGGGGGATTGCTGTGACAGACCTGACCATGTTGTTTGGGGGAGGATTGTGGAAGGGCTTTGGAACGTTGGCCTAGAAAAGTCACTGAAGGCTCAGAGATGAGTTTTCTGTGGGAGCTTGTGAGACTAAGAGTGTGGAGAAGCAATTCTGGCTTGTGACGGTGAAGGGAAGTTTGACAGTCACTTAATGACTCTCTCAGGGACGTTTGCTATTTTGAGTTGAGGTTCTTTGGTTCTGTTTAGCCGGGGCTGACGTGGCTGCTGATTAACAAGAAACCAGACTACTGAACTAAAGCGTTTGTTTTGCTGGGATAATAGATGCTGGTCAGCTGGAGTTAAGACATTCATTAGGGCTGATTAAGAAGAAACCAGCATGGGGCTGGAGAGATGGATCAATGGGTACGAGCTCTGGCTGCTCTTCCGGAGGACCTGGGTTCCATTCCCACCACATGGCAGTTGCAGGGGCTCTGACACCCTCACACAAAAGGATATACTTGCAGGTAAAATGCCAATACAGGTAAGATGAAAGAACAGACCAGCATCGCAGACTGGAATCCCACAATCCAAGACCCGCCCATCTTCCCAGGCCCCCGTCTTCCTGGTAAACAGAACTCCTCTTGAGAAGAGATGGGTACCCATGTGCTGAGGCCAGGATGTTTATTCTGAGCCTTCTGCCACAGAGGACTCCAAGGAGCTAGATCAGAGTTCATGGACCAAGTGGTGGCACACTTACAGATCTGGTCATTTACAGATCTGGTGGGGGTCAGGTCCTTTCCCCCTTGCACCTCAGTTGGCTTTTAGCATCCTGGTCACCCTAGAGTAATTTGACCAAGAAGGCTCAAGTTTGGGTCCCATGGTAGTCACCCAGGTCATACAGAAAGGCTCCTGTTGCCACCGCTCTGACAGCAAGGACATATTTGGTGAGACTCTGGAGGTCTGGGAAAGAGGTGAGTTTGAGCAAGGTGTGAGAGCCTTTTGTCTGGCTTGGCCTCTCAATGAGATCACAGGTGCCTCTCTTAAACCTCCATGCACACCCAAATGCAAGAGATTGTATCTGATTTTGACCCGTGGCACGGCACCCCCATTCAACCAGCACCAACTTCAAACTGTCATTTTACCTCAGTCTCTCTCTGTGATACCCCCCCAACAGGGGCTGAAGAACAGAGCTGAGTCTTGCTCCTTTAATAGTGGGGAGGAGGCTGGTTGCCATGGAAACCACAACCCACTGCCCCGCTGAGGGGTAGCATCTCTCTCTTGGTCAGAGTGGGAGACCCCTGAATGCTCCTGGCCCCAGAGCTCTCTTGGCTTTTTGAGACTAAGGGGACACCGACTCCTTTAGCTTTGGAGACAGAACTGGGATAGGTGGCCCCCTCCTCACTGGTGCTAGCTTCTGTGCCCCTCTCCCAAGATGCCTGGCCCCTCACTGTCTCTTCTTCATAGCTGACTTCTGGTTACAGCCCAGCTCCAGGCAATGCCTGGTAGAAGATCCTGAGGGGGCATGACCAGCTGGTCTCTCTCTCCAAAAGTGAGCTAACATTCCTCTAAGATACCCACACACAGATACTTCTCTATAGGAGAAGAAAGCCCGTGGGTTTCCTCTCTATATACCAAGGGCAGCTGGCAGGCCCAACCTTGACAGCTGTCACCTAGCAGGCTGAAGGAGTATGGAAGGGGCTCTAGCCAGCCTGAGTGTTGCAGGCCTGGCTCTTCTCCCCCATTCCCTCTGCCTTGCTAAAAACCATTGGATTACATTCTTAAAGCTAGCCACTAAGTCTGTTCCCTTATTTGGCCACTTCCTCCTCCTGAGGCTGACCACCAAGGTCCAGCGGTCAACGTATTGAAGTCCAGCAATCAAAAGCCCCCTTTGGCTCACCTAATTAACATGCCCAATTAAAATTAAACACCTCATCCTAACATGAGGATTCCCCTTTTACCTTTATAAACAGCCATTTGCCTGTGGACCAGGACTGTCTCTCTCTCTCTCTATCCAGAGGCAGTCCTTTCTCCCCATTTGGGACAAACACCCCTTCCCCCTCTCCCTTGTTCCCTTCCCCTTCTCCCTCATCCTCTGTCTCATCTCTTTGTCTCTTATTTCCTGCCCTTTGTCCCCCTGGTTCAAATTAATCTCCTTTGTGCTGAGAACTTGGTCTTGGGTGTTTCTTCAAGTATGAGACTGCCTAGGGAAGGCAATATAGCAAAGAGGGTATGCGATTGTGGAAGAAGGTAGAAGGGGCTGGGTCAGAGTCCTGCTTGGAGTCCTGCTGTGTGACACCTGCCTGTACGTCCCTTACTCCTCTGCTTCATCTCTGTCTTTCAGCATGATGGATAGTTCTGGTTGCCAACTTGACACTCCCTATCATGGCTTGAGAAGAAAGTCTCAGTGAGGGATTTCCTAGATTACATCAGTGGGCGAGTCTGTAGGGGGATTTGTCTAATTGATTATGCTAAGTGATACGGGATGATCCACCCACTGTGGGCAGAGTCATTCCCTGAGCTTGGTTCCTGGGCTACACAGGGTTAAGGAAATTTCCTGAGTACTAAGCACACATTCTCTTTGCTCTTGGCCGTGGACTGACAGGAATTGGCTGCTTCAGGTTGCTGCCTCCCCGCTTCCTTTCAGTGAGGCACTCTAACCTGGAACTGTAAGCTGAGGTAAACCATTCTCTAAGTTATTTTTGCCAGGGTATGCTATGATAACAATAGAAATGAAAGCAGAACAGAAGCCCTGGAGCACAGGGCTTGGGGACCTTCTCCCTGCCGGTGTGTGTGGGGGTGGCTTTTCTTTGGGGAAGTGGGTGTCAGGGGTCCCTAAGGGATAGAGACTCCACTTGTGGCAGCCGTAACCCTTGGGTCCTGGGCTACTGGCTGACATCAGGATTCAGGACACAGAGGGAGGTTATGGTGGGGACTACACCCCCTGAGAAAGGAGAATCACAGTGACACTCAGGAGGTAGCCACCTGTGGGAGCATCCTGCTGCCGGTCGAGGAAGCTGCCAGGGGGGTGTCCCTAGCAGAGATTGGAGTGGGGATGTCCTCGTGGCATAGGTATTAGCCACAGGATAGTTCACACTATGAATCCACAGCAGCCATCGGTGTTTCCCTGACGTGTTCCGGTCCTTCCCTGGGTGCCCTGCCTTGGTTTCAAGTGAAGCTTGCAGGATTTGTTTTGTTTTGTTTACCTTCATCAAATTCCTTTACCCTATTTTTTTCTTGATAATCCCGACCTGAGTTTGGATGTGGAGAAAAGCCCTGCCCTCCCACCCCCGTCTGTACCCCAGTTCATGTTGAGTCCAGATCCGAGAAAGCTTAAAGTGTTTAGTTTTAGAAGTCACCTTGGTGATCCCAGCGGGGCAGGCAGTGCCGCTAGGCACTGACAAGGTGATGAGGTCAGTTCCTTGATGACCACTGTTGACCGCATGCCTGACCCTCACGGAGGCGCCTCACAGGCACCAGAGGCACTTGGTGGTCTGGGTCTGGGGTGGCGGTTAACCTTCAACAGGAGAGTTATTGAGCGAGCACTGTGTGGGTGGGCACCATTTCCCTGCTTACCTCTGCACTGGTGTCCCGTCTGGTATCCCCCCTCAGCCCCCAGCCTGCGCCCTGTTCCTGAGCTTAATCCTTCCAAGGCTGTGATTTGGACAACTGTTTTTGTCGTTGCTGTTCTGTTTCAAGGAGGCCCCTGTGTGCCTGTTTGCTAATGGGAAATATGGCTGAGACACGTTCAGCCTTCTCAGTCAGCTGCTCTGGTTTCTTGCTTGTCCGGCAGACTTCCAGTGAGGAACAATTTTCTCCCCTAAGAAAGATTTGAGAAACTCCCCGATTTCCTTTCAGCCTCTCTCTGTTCTCTCTAGACGCAGGCAAATTGCCAAGGCTGGTGAGCCCTGTCTGTCTTACTCTCAGGAACTCTTCCTCGAGGCCCTGGAAGACAGAGCCTGGGTGGAGAAGGCCTGACTCAGCAGGCCTTGGGCCCCAGAGGTGCTGGCGTGCAGTCGCTGCCTGAGTCAGTCTTCCCGGGATGCCTTCAGGGGCCTTCTGAGATAAAGTCAGAGCTCCCCCCCCCCGCATCTGTCTGCGGAAGCTTTTTGGGTTGAGAATAGATTCTATTTTAAATCATATTTTCTTTTTGAGCCCCAGAAAAACAGTAGCAGAATGAAGTGGGGTCAAGATACCCCTAGGGGAGGGTGGCCAATTTACCCAGCCAGAGCACTGGGCGTGGTACCTGTCTTGGCTGCTGTCTGGAAACTTGTGAGCAGTCTTGTGCGAACCCTCCTTCAATTCCAGGTCTGCATGTCCATCACCCAGGAGCCTATCCCTCCCTAGAAAGGAGGGCCACCTGGCCAAAGACAGGCATTATGTTGGTTGTGTGTCCCAGATGGCCAAGGGCATGGTGATGGTTGGGGGGGGTCCCAGGACATGGGGACAGTGGCACCTCCTCCCTCCTGCTCCACTTGTTCGGAAGGGCCAGACTGTGTGTCTCTATCCCTGCCCTCTGGTGTGCTGTTCCTACATGCTTGTCCAAGGCAGATCGTGGAAGCCTAGGGAGTGACTCTGCCCTGCGCACTCTCATCTCCCAGGGCACAAGCGTGTACTTCCCTGACATCCGTGGGGCAGCTGAACAATTTGGACTAGCTGTCTCTACCGTAAAGCAGACCCAGGGACATTCAGTTACCTGTTCAAGCCCCGCATGACAAGGACACACAGACACCCTGAGGTGTCTCCTCCACAGTGCCCACTAGAAGGCCTTTCCTTCAGCCCACCTTCCTTCCTCGGGCCTCCACCGAGATCACAAATGACAGTCGCAGAAAGTGTCCTGCCCTGGGTACCAATGCTGGGGCAGCAGCCTTCATGCATGTTTATATACATTCACCGCACACACATGCACATACCTTGTCACGTACAATGTGTGCACACATGTACATACACCCTCATACATGCACACACAAGCGTGTGCCTCAGGGATGAGTGGCTTAGACATGGTGCACCTTGGCCCGTGCTGAGGGTATCCCGGCTGTAGAGAAAGCGCCTTGGCCGTCCTCAGCTGGAAGTAATAGAGCAGCTTAGAGTGGAAGCCTCCAGAGGCTTTGCAGATGTCTGGGATGGGCAAGGGGGTTCCCACAGAGCTGGGATGTGGGCAGGGAGCCAGGCCATCATGCCCAGCCCTACAGTAGAGTTGTAGAAGGGCCTAGCTATGTCCTTCCCCCACTGGCTGCGTCTGAGTCACCCCGCTAAGGGCCACCCTGTTCCCAGGCCCCACTGACCCTCCTCTGAGCCTGGAGTGCTGCCAGCTGCCTCTAACCTTGCTTCCACGCTCCTGCTCCCCGAGCCTGCACCACTGACCTCCCCCACCCACACGTTTCCCCTGCTGCTGGTCCAACAGAGGCCTGTGAGATACCCAGAGCATCAGGGTGGAGCAGGTCTGGCCCTCTTCCTTCTCTCTTTCTGTTCTGCGTGAACTTTCCTCCACACTTGGAAACATGCTTGAGGCTCTGTGGGCTGTGATGGGCCTCAGCTGGAGGGAACCGCCCCGGGAAGCAGGAAGGGTCACGCAGGACCGAGCATTCCTCCTGAAGAGTGGCAGGTGTGAGCCTCGGCTCCCAGCTACCCTAGTGGCGAGGTCTCTCATGTGAAGGCTGGCCCTGATTGCATCACTTCTCTCTCCCCTTGGCTGAGTTTTGGCCCACCAGGCACTAGGAATGGAGCAGACAGAGGACAAAGCTGATGTTGAGTAGCCCTCTGTCACCAGCACTGAGGTTTTCCTATGAAGCTGTAATCTACATTGTATTATTACATGGTCATGGGCTGCTTGGGCTCTAGAAGTGAGAGTTAACCCCTCCGTCTCATTGCAGACCCAAAGCTGTTTGTCCCAAAGTATCCTCCGAGGCCCTTTGTCTGGAGTTGGCCTCACTAACTGTGTGGCACAGAGTGAAGAGGACAACAAAACAGCTCAAGGGTGAAACATGGTGCCCCTGAGCACAGCTAGAAGGCGAACCATTTCCAACCGAGGTGACCGTTGTTCGTCCCAGGGCATAGACGCTTCCACAGTGGGAACACGCCCACAGCAGTCAGCTATAGGGAGCTCAGCCGTGGTGAGAAAGCTCAGTTCCAGCTGATGCCGGACTTTCCCAGTCAGTTTCTGCTGCGTGGGGAAACTGTTGCGAGGGTATCCGATTCAGTGATGTCATCTCTCTCTGTTGCCATTTTGTTCTTTTACTTGCAGACCTCACCTAAGAGGACTCTGCTCTGCTTGGAACGCTGGGTGTATGTGTGTATATGGGGGGGGGGGGCATGACATGGGGATGACATGATATGACTCCATCTGTCTGCCTTAATGGGGGGGGGCAGTCAATTTCTGCTGTATGTTTCCGGCATCTAATGTGATGATTTTTTGGCACACTCTTGCTCTCTATTTATCCCTGTGCTTTGCTTTGCTTATATTTAATAAACTCATTCCTCCCAAACTGGAAGTACCTAGATTCTTCTCTGGATCTTACAGAACAGTGACCAAGTCTCAGATGAATGAACGCTGCCAAGGAGGAAAGACCACAGGCGCAGACCTCTGATGTTCGTGTGGAGATAAAAATCTATGGAGTATGGGGTTGGGGATTTGGCTCAGTGATAGAGCACTTGCCTAGCAAGCACAAGGCCCTGGGTTCGGTCTTCAGCTCTGGGAAAACAAAACAAAACGAAACAAAAAGACAAAAAAATCCGCAGAGTAAAAAGATACAAGCTAGCTGAGTGCAGAGGAGGACTGGCCTGCTCCTAAGTCCCTGCAGGCTCTAAACTCTAGGAATCTACTAGAGACCCGTGCTCCAGCCCCGAATGCTTGTCAAGATGCTGAGCACGAAAGTTTTCTCTTCTACTACTTCTCCCTCACCCCTCTGAAGGTGGTAAAGTTTCTCCCACGAGAGTACTTGATGCTTGCGTGCATGTGGGGTGTGTGTGTGATTGCTGTCTTTCTTTGCATAAGAGGAAAAGAAAACCAAATTCTCAATGGGCGTGTGGCACATTGGCCCTCCTCCTTCTGCCTCACAGTGGGGAATTGCCTTCAGTCTTGGGGTTTCATGTGGCCCAGCTTTTATGGTCACTTGCCGCTGGGGACAACATGGCCCTGAGGCCAGAGCAAACTGCAACTCCCTTGTACCTCTTTAGGATTGTCACAGGATGGAAATCCCTCATTTCCTCTATCTCAGAGAAGGTTCATTCTGCTATTGCCCAGGTTAGAGTGGTCCTTCTGCCTCAGCCTCCACAGTGCTGGGAGTACAGGCATGTACCCCCAAGCCTGGCACTGACTTCCCTCAAACAGTCCTCTTTGTTCTCAGGCAGCTCTACTCCAAACTTCAAACCCTCTTACCCAGCTTTTACACCTATCTCCTGGTTAGAGTAGAGCCTGGCTGGTCTCACACACACCCCTTCAGACCTCTGTAAGACAGCTGGCTGGCTTCTTCCTGAAACGGGTGCCTGTGGCTCGTCTAATCGATTAAAGCAAGTATGGGTGGATAACTGTGTCAGCCCATCTGGGTGGCACTGCCAGTGTCATGGGCTCTACATGGGAGGAACAAAGCCAGGTCAGGCCATTGACTTGGAATCCCCCATGCCCTCCACACTGCTATGCTTTAGGCCAGTGGCTTCCTGCAGCTGAACAGGAATTGCTGGAGTCGGCTCACCCCATCAGGGTTCAGATGGCTGTATGAGTCAAACCCCAGCCACTTCCTTCTGGATGGATTTCCCAAATATCCAGAGTTTCACTCCCAACTGCCAAGAAATGTCCATCTGTTCAGAACATACAATTAAAAATAAATCCAAGCAAGGGGAAGCTATGACTCAGCAGGGTCCCAGAGAGTCACTCAGTAGCCAGCAGCAGCAAAGGGGGCCAAGGGCTGGCTCCACCCCATGCTTTAATTCACTCTGCAAAAGCTGACCCAGCTCCTACTGTGTCTCAGGCTCGGTGTGGACCGGCTTGTATGGGTGATGAGATATTCACTCCAGCAACCTTGATGTCAGGCCAGGCCAAGTGGTAGGTTCCAAGTGGTAGGTGAGAAAAAGAGGTCATGGTTTGAATCCCAAGTGTCTCCCCTAGGCTCAGGCCTTGAAAGCTGGTTCCAGTTGGTGCCGCTATTTTGGGGTGGAAACATTAGGAGATGGGACCTGGCTTCAGGAAGTAGGTTCCTGGGTCTCACTGTCTCTGTTCCTGCCTACCAAAAAGTGAGCAGTGATGGCCAGCACATACTCTCACTTCCATGATGCTTTCCCCAAGCACAAGGGGACTGAGTGACCATAGACTAAACCTCTAAAGCCACCAGGGAAACAAATCCTCTTAAGTTGTTCTAGCAGTTGGTCATGGTGTGAAAAAAGTGCCTAACACAAAAACCCACACTTGCACCAAAGAACTAGACAGACAGAAACACAGAGAGCAAAAGAGAAAGAGGTAGAAACAGAGATAAAGACAGGGAAGAGACCCACATAGAGATAGAGAGACAGAGAGAGACAAACATGGAGAGAGACAAAAAAAAGACAAATACAAACAGGGAGATAATGACAGGAAGGGGGACTAAAGGGATGGCTCAGTGGTTAAGAGCACTTGCTGTTATTTCAGGGAGCCAGAGTTCAGTTCCCAGCACCCATAGTAAGCTGCTCCCAACTACCTGTAACTCCAGCTCCAGAGAGACCCAACATTTCTGGCCTCTGTGGGCACCTGCATTCAAATGCGTATACCCCATAACACACACACACACACACACCCCTATAAAAATAATTTGTTTAAAAGACTTTGAGGGAGGAAAGGAGAAAAAAAAGTGGAGAGAGACAGACAGACAGACAGACAGAAAGATAGAAAGATATAGAGATAGAGAGGGACACACACAAATATACCAGAAGAGGGCAAGAGAGAAACAATCGCTTGAGACATCCCTGGGTCAGCTGCTTATACTCAGGAAGATGCTGCCTTCTTGCTATATGTGTATATATATATATACATGTTTGCCTACCCACATGGAATCCATTTTGAGACATTGAAAGACCACCCTCCTGTCCGGAATCAAGCTGAGGTCAGTGTGGATAAGGTGGCTAAGCATGGTCCTACAGCGAAGATCCCCAGGTACTTACATCCTTCTGACACTTGGAATCATGAGTTTTTCCCTTTGGCCTTGCTGCTAGCAGGCATCTTATGGTTGAATTTGCAGGGAATCAATGAGGTTGAGCCTTTTCTGGGATGCTACTCAGGGCCCTGACTACATAAGCCTCCATCTTGAACCTGTGATCTTACTGACCTGAATAATCTCTATGCATTTTACACAAAGCAGCTGTCCATTCTGGAAATGACATGTATCCCAACATCTCTCTGGTTTTTTTTATCCTTTTGGTAGGGTCCTCTGGTAACAGAAATGATTACACTTCCCCCCTGTGATTCCAGGACAAAACCCAAGGCCTCATGCATGCTAGTCCCTCCCACGCACTGAGCTGCCTTCTGCCTGAGTTCTTGTTTCTCACATGGTTGGATTTGCACTGTTCCAGGTCTGATGAAGAGGTTCCTTTCCTTTGTCAATAAAAAAAAAAAAAAAAAAAAAAAAATCTGTTCAGGCAGTGGTAGCAAACACCTTTAATCCCAGCATTCAGGAGGCAGAGGAAGGCACATCTCTATGAGTTTGAGTGCAGCCTGGTCTACAAAGTGAGTTCAGGACAGCCAGGGCTACATGGAGAAATCCTGTCTCGAAAAACAAAGCAAAACAAAATCTCGTTTACACTTATTTATTGTGTGTTCACGTGTGTACACGCTCATGCGCACATGCCGCGGCACACCTGTGGAGGTGTGATAACTCGCAGGAGTCAGCTCTCTCTCTCCGTTGTGTGGGTCTGGGGACTGCGCAGGTCTCCAGGCTTCTTTTGTCTGCTGAGCGGTCTGGCCAGTTCCTCATCTGTTACATTGTCAACTCCTTGTTTCACCCTTTGCCTTGAGAGCGGTAAAGACTCTGGAAGTGATGCTGGAGGAGGAGGAGGTGAGGCTTGCGTTCTTGCTCTCCCTGCAGATGTTCGAGCACCACCTCGCCAGCCAGCTGGCCACTCTGATGTCTTACAGCCAGCTGCCTTCCTTACAGGTTGCCTAGCAGCTGGGCCCCCTCCTTTGACAGGGTCAGGTGCACCTTTACATTCCTATCATCAACTCCTTTCTGACTGTTGGCATTCACTTTTGTTGCCTGTTGTTTTAAAGCGCAGCTGTCAATCTTTGATGTATAGTGTGTCATTTGTCTAATGTAATTCCCAGCATTGAGGTTTCTTTTTTTTTTCCCAGTTCTTTTTCCTCTCATTTATGATCCTCTTTTAAGGTTTTTTTTTTTTTTTTTCAATGTTGTCATTATTCCACATTCCCACAGCTTGCTTGCTAGCCGCCTTTCATTGTTCTCTAACAGTTGCTTAGACATGACAGGCTCCCTTGACTTTTAAGAGGCTAACTTTCAAGAATTACTACTTTCTTGTCTGACAATGCCAGGAACTTTGAATGCTAATCAGTTCCTGTCATGAGTGGGATGATGCCCTATGCCCTCATTCTGATCCCCAAAGCCTACAAAACTTACTTGGGGCCCACCCAAACATGAGCTCTGTAGGGCAGTGTGCTGGATAGTTTTATGTCAGCTTGACACAAACTGGAGTTGTCTGAAAGGAGGGAACCTCAATTGAGAAACGACCTCCATAAGATCCAGCCTTAAGGCATTTTCTTAATTAGTGATTGGTGGGGGAGGGCCCAGCCCATTTGGGTGGGGCCAACCCTGGGCTGGTGATCCTGGGTTCTATGAGAAAGCAGGCTGAGCAAGCCATGAGGAGCAAGCCAGTTAGCAACACCCTTCCGTGGCCTCTGCATCAGCTCCTGCCTCCAGGCTCCCTGTTTGAGTTTCTGTCCTGACTTCCTTCAGTGATGAACAGTGATGTCGAAGTGTAAGCCAAATAAACCCTTTCCTCCCCAGCTTGCTTTTTGGTCATGGTGTTTCATCACAGCAAAACCTAAACGTGATCATCTTGAGCTGGAAGACTCCAGCATGAGGAGGTTCCGTAGGTATCTCTGGTTAAGAGTTGAGGAGACAGTGATGGGAAATGTGAGGCAGGCTTCTCAAGCGAAAGCTAGCCGACAGCCACAAGGAAACTAGGGCCATGATGGTGGGATCTGAAAGAGTCTTGGGGTGACTCTCCCAGGGCCTCTAGACCCAGGCTGTAGGGAGCCTTGACTGTGGCCGTGAGAGGCCTCAGCAGCCCACGTGGACTCACTATACAGAGGCATGAGGGAAGGGGAGTGAGCCACTAAACATACACAGCAGTGGAGAACGGGAGCGTGTCCCTTCTGCTTGTTCTGCTGCCAGCTCATGAATTTAATTTAATGTAATGGAGGCAGGGTCTCACATGGCCTGGGTTAGCTTAAGCCTACTGTATAGCCGAGGATGACCTTGGACTTCTGATCCTCCTGCCTCCACCTCCCAAGTGCTAGATTACAAGTGTGCACCACTATGCTTGTTTTATGTTGGATATTGAATCCTGGACTTTGGGGTTGCTAGGCAAACACTAACACCTGAGCTCCAACCCCAGTCCAAGGTCACAAATTTTAACCCACATGTGTTTACCCACTAGACATCTTCAGTAACCATGGTCAGCATTGCATACTCCATTTTGCATTGTTCTTTGCAGCACTCTCCAAGTTCCTTTCTTTTTTATATTTGCTTATGCATGTTTGTGTGAGTGAATACCGCAAGCACATGTGAGTGCCCGAGGAGACCAGAAGAGGGTGTCTGAGTCCCTGGAGTTGGAGGTGAGTGTGGACCACCCAAAGTGGGTGCTGGTAACTGAATTCATGATCTCTACAAGAGCAGAGCAATATTATACCTGATTGGTTCATTAAATGGCCTATATTTGGGCAGGGCAGAATGGGGTTGGCATGGCTAAGTTCCTGGGCTTTTGAGGACAAAAGAATTATGAGAATCAAGGGACAGACAGAGAGGAAGAAGGAAGATGATGATGGGTTAGGCTGGAGAAGAAACCAGATGGGGCCTCGAAAAAGCCCAAATGAAGAATAAAAGCAAGTATTTATAAGATTCTGGATGGATGATAGGACGGTTAAGGAGGATGGCATTGGATGGGGACTAGGAGATGAATGAGGAAATGATTCAAACAGTGCAGGTAGGAATATCTGCCCAGCCCAGGGTAAATACGGCAATTATAAAATCTAACAGGTGTCTGTGTCTTATTATTTGTGATAGTGGGTTAAATAATACCATCATGACAATCTTAGGACTAATAATAAACATTATATATCCCAACAGCTTTTTTTTTTTTAATTTGCTACAACGCAGACATAAAAATATTGTTGACTTACAGCCTTTGGAATAAAATAAGCACGTTCAAAGTCCACATTGATTCCCATAACCACTGAACAGATAAGGAGAAAGGGAAAACTTAATGACAATAAAATTTGAATTAATACATTAAAAGGAGTTAAAAGAGGATGATTCTATTCCGTCACTATTGTAGCCAAGACCTGTGGATGAATGTTAAGGTTAGTGGGTAGAACTTTCCAAGAAAGGCAGGACATTTCCGTGGCTTCAGCATTGATAGTCACTGTTTCCTGCCTCGGGGAAGTGGTGCTTAGCTTCCCTTCCCTTAATGTTGACTGGACCTAGTGACCCACTTGCCACCAGCAGAATGAAGAGGAAATCGGTGGCTTGTGCAGAAGCAGGAAGGTTGGCACCCTCACCCATGTGGCCAACCCCAGTGTTACCAGTGGAAGGTCATGGTGATCTCTGCACTATGTCCAATGTGATGGGAAAGGTGCTTTCCTTTAGTTCCTTCCCAAAGTTCATACTCCAATCTAACCCCAAGAGGCAATGGACAGCCCACTTGGGCTTGTAGGCCTTTGCCCAGAGCTCTTCAAGAGTATCAAGGTCATAAACGATAGCAGAGACTGAGAAACTGTCCCAGGCTTGAGGGATCAAGGGACACTTGGCAAAATACAACCAGGTATCCTGGAGCAGAGAACACTGGTAAAGGACTGGGGAGGAGGGGAGGGGGTTCAATAGTGTCATTTGACTGATAGCTTACACCAAATGTAGTATTGTAGTTTGGAGATGATACCATAGAGAGGCTAGTAAAGGCTACATGGTGACTCTTCAGGAAATGTGCAACTCTCCTACCTAAATAAGCAGTTTGATTGAACTGATTGAAATCTTAGCAAAAATCCATGCGGAACTTTCTTCCTATACTTTCTAAGGCTCTGGTTTTGCTGTCTTCCTGGTAAAGCTGGCCATGAGTCCCACCTCCTTTGGAAGCAGCTGTCCGTTCCCGCAGGAGGATCTGTCTGTCGGTAGCAGCCAGCACCGGGACATGTGACACATCTTTGTATTTGTTGTGGTCCTGTTTGGGCTCGTTTGCAGTCAGAGCTGGTTAGCTGGTGACTCACAAGGCTGCACACACCGCTTCTCCTCCCTCAGACTAGCCTGGGCACGGTCTGATGGTAGTGGCAGAGGCACAGGAGGGAGGAGGTTAGCTGCTGATCTTCCTCAGAGCCTGGAGGTTCTCTGACATCATTTCAGCAAAGGGAGTCATGTAGCTTGGCCAGCAGGAATAAGAGGAACCAAGTCTCCCTCAAAAATGGGATTCAGTGAGTGAGCTTCAGACTATACACCGAGCTGGCTCCTAGGAACTGGCCTGGGCACCACTACCCACCTCAGGCCAGGCATCGGAAATCACTTAACCATTGCTTGCTGCTCTGAGGGCCGCAGGGTAGCCCTATTTCTTTAGCACCAGAGAGACTCCCTTCCAAGTGAGAAGCTGGGTTCCCCCTCACCATCCTTTCTTACAGACACTGACAGCAGAGGCTCTGGTGGTCTCCACAGGAAGAAACTGCCCCTTGGCTAGCTGGGAGGGTATATGCTGCTTACAATTTGATCTGAGGGTCAGAAACAGTGGTTTGAGGGAGATGGGCATCCACAGCCCCCTCCAGGTGTATATTCATTGTCACACATAACCTAGACTGGACCATGGGCAAAGACCTCAGAGCCAGGTTGTGCTGTGGACCTTCCCCGTGAGCATCTCTCTGATCGATGAAGGACTAAAGAAGAAGGAGCCATTGAAGAGTAACCAGTTCCTCATGCCAAGGCTAGAGAAGCCATTTGATTCAGTAGATAACCAGGGAAGAGCCCAGATTCTTCCCAGTCTAGGGTATTGTCGGCTCCTGCCCCTCTTCCCTGAAGGTCCCCTGGATTAGGTCATCATCTTCCTGATGAGGCTCCTTAGTCAGGCTCCAACCCCTTCTACAGACGATTTCTGGTCAGGCTCCTACCTTTCTGCTGAGAATCCATGGTTAGCATCCTGTCCTCTTGCGGAGGATCTCCTGCTCAGGTTCTCAGCCTCCTGCAGCTTCCCACCCCCTCAGGCTCTCTTTCTGGCTGTCCCACCAAGAGTACATTAGGTCCAGTCACCTGAAATAGAAAGGGGTCCAGTGGGGTGCATGGGGGGGGACTCGAGGGCCTCCTTCCCGAAACTCTACAGGCTGCTACAAATCTTTGAGTATGCCCAGGGAGCATAGAAGGAGGTCCGTGCTACCCACAAGGACCCACATGGTTCCTGCAGAAAAGGTGACGCACATGGGCACGTGCATTTCCCCAGCAGGGATGTGTTCTCTCTCTAGTCCTCCATGCCCTCCCTCCTCTCCTGTCCCCATCCTCTCCTCCAGCCACGACGTCTCAACTTCTTCCTTGTGGAGTCCACACTGAAGAAACTAAGCATCAACTTTTTTCTTTCCCATACTTTTCCCATCCTCAAATTACAAAATGGAAAAGAAGAGAGAGAGAGAGAGAGAGAGAAAAGAAAAGAAAAGAAAAGAAAAGAAAGAAAGGCAATCACTTTAGCAGGCTTCCCGATAGCCGGCGTGGCCCAAGCCCTGGCTCAGCCTTATGCATCAGCAGCTCTCACGGTCAGTGGGGACCTGGTGCCACCAGTGACTCTCTTGGCTTCTTTTCACTTTCCTAGAGGCAATTTAACTTTTACAAAAGCAGTTCTGGTGCTCTTGAATCACTGGTAACAGCAGGAGCTCAAGAAGTGCCAGCACTTGGTCTGGGGATCACTTGAGGCCCAAGAGCACTTGGCACTTACAGAGCCAATGCTGCTGTAGTAGTTTCGGGCGAGCCTGGGTGTGCACGTGAGGTAGGTGTGTGTGAGGTGTGTGTGAGGTAAACATAAGTGGTGTGCGTATGTGTGAGCTGAGTGTAGGTGTGTATGAGGCGGGCACGTGTGTGAGATGTGAACTGTGTGTCTGTTATGTGAGAGTTGAAAGAGAAGGGAGTACATAAGTGAGGTACATGACATATACATGTGTGTGACATGGGTATGAGTGGGGTGGAAGGCCGGTAGGCATGAGAGATATGTGTGTGATATAGGTGTGTATGCAGCAGGTTATGAGGTGGGAGTGTGAGGCGTGGGGGTGTGTGTACGTGAAGCAGGCATGCGTGAGGTATGTACGTGAAGTAGGCACGTGTGGGGTCTGTGTGTGAAGTGGGTAATGGGTGAGAGGTGGAAGTAGGAGGTAGGTGTGTGCGAGATGGTTGTGTATGAAGCAGGGTGTGGGATGGGAGTGTGAGGTGTGTGTATGAGGTGGGTGTGTGAGGGGAGTGTGTGGGGTGTGTGTGCGTGAGGAGTGTGTATGAGGAGTACATGTGAGGCATGTGCATGAAGTTGGTGTGTTAGGGTGATCTTTTTGTGCACTGTATAAAGATCGGCTCTGTGTATTCAAATGCTGATCTCGGTACTAGCAGAGAGTAGAGCACAGCCTGGACTTCGGTTTTGTTAAGCGTCGCCTGTCCCCATGTTTCGTAAACACTCCCTCCAATACCTTCTGTTGCTTAGTAAGGGACTGAATGGCCAACAGCAAAGGTGGGAGAGGGAGGCAGGACTTCCGGGCAGAGCTAGGAACTCTGGGAAAGAGGTGTGAGGAGTCACCATTGAGACACAGAGGGAGAAGCAAGTGCTGGGACTAAGGTGCTGAGGGGAGGTAACAGGCCACATGGGGGGCCATAGGCCTAGCCAGTATGGTCGGGTTAGAATAGCTGAGAATCTGCCCAGCTTATGATAAATATATAATTATAAGCCTAAGGTTATAATAAATAAGTCTCTGTGCCATTATTTGGGAGCTGGCACTTCAAAGAAAGTCTTGGTGGTTTGTTTTGTTTTATTTTTGGTTTTTTCTGGTGTTTTTGTTTGTTTGTTTGAGTCAGGGTTTCTCTGTGTAGCCTTGGCTGTCCTGTGCTCCCTCTGTAGACCAGACTAGCCATAAACCCACAGAGCTCCACCTGCCTCTGCCTCTGCCTCCCCAAGCGCTGGGATTAAAGAGGTGCATCACCACGCCCAGCAGGAAGCCCTGTTTTATAGGCATGTGAAGTGAATGTGTGAGGCGTATGTGAAGTGGCCATGTGAGTGACATGAGGTGTGCGCACATACCTCTCACCTGCAGAAGGAACCGGTGCCTCCTCGTGTTGTGGGCTGCAAGGAAGCCCACCCCGAGGTCCCACAGTGGATTTGCTGAGTCCCAGTGAGCTCTCCACTCACATTTGCCTCCCCCACACAACTTGGTCACAGGAGTCCTGAACTAGGGTTATGCTTGAGAGAGCTTGCTTTGAGACAGTCACTCTAAGTTTGACATGTGAGGGCACAGGATTAGGCAACAGTGTGATCTCTTTGGAGCCTGGGGTGTAGATAAAGCTGTCCAGGAAGTGCAGGGCTGGACAGCAGGGGAAGATCTGGGTGGTGATAGGAGGGATGGTGCCATTCTCTGGCTGGCCTGAAGGGGAGGGCACCCTGTTGATGAGAAGGGAGGGAGGGTGAGGTTGACTGAGTCAGTGCAGGCTGACCAACTGTATTGACCGGGTAGGCCATGGACTAACCTGCTGACTGATCGTTGAGCAGAAGGTACCCAGCTGACGGACAGGAAGGGAGGGGAGGCATCGTGTTGAGTGACCGAATGGGAAGAAGAGAGACCGATGTTGGCTGACTGATTGGGAACAAAGGACACTTGGTCGTCAACTGAAAACACCCTGGGCACATGTGAGCTTTTGTCCTGGGCCCTCACAGCTCCGAGAGATAACAAACAAGAGGTTTCCAGGGTTCCTGAGAGGCAACTGAGCAAAGCGGGCACAGGAGGAGCCCTGTCTGATTTTCTGTCAACATCGGGGCACCTTGTCCTTATGTGACTCTGTTCCTGCTTCTGGAAAAGCAATGATGCCTGCAATAAGAAGGCCCTTATCAGAGGACCTCCTACACCATGCATTTCCCAGTCACACCCCCACAGTCCACCACCCCCAGGAGCCTAACCTCCCTGCTCTTTGTTTAGCATGTCCTCCCTGTTCATCGCTTTCTATTAGGATAGTTTATAGGTCTCAGTATCTGGATTTCTTTGAGTTTTCACTTACTGTCTGGAAAGCGTCCAAGCACATAAAATTTAAGCTAAATTTGTATGCCCTTCTTCTTATTAGTCTTGTCTTTTGGAAGTTTAATTTGTGGACCTCCGTAATAGAACATAAAAGGGTAGATCCAATGCCCTTAGCCACACAAGAGCCCTAGACATCTATGCTGGCTAGGAAAGGCCACCTTAGCCCCACCCTGTGTCCCAGGACTGGCAGATGCCACAGATATGTTCAGTGAAATCAATATGGAAGTCTTGTATTTCTTTAAAGCACAGATGAAACATATGACACTAGCTTTTCTCAGAGTCCTTCCTTAAAACTGAGAATGGAGAATCAGATTCTAGATTCTCACTTTACTAGGCCTTCTGGGTTGGAGAAAAGAACTCAGACTCACAAAACACAGGAATGTCTTGGTTTTCTGGACATCGACAGTGAGCCTAAGTTCTGTGACTTCCTTGGTAGTTCCTACTTGGGACCTGACATTTGGAGGAGAGTAAAGGCCATTTCCTCCTGTTTATCAGCAGTATTTGGGTTTATTATTGTAGTCTTCCTCAGACATATGTTGGAGCTGGTATTTATTTGTTGAAGGAAAGAAAACATTAAACCATTTGCTTTGTTACAAAATAAAAACCACATTTCAGAAAGGCCCCCCAATGACTGTACAGTGGTAAAGTGACGAAGCGGCCTGCCTCTACACCCTAGGACACAGAACTCTGGAGGAAGCCCCAAGCTGTTACCCCACCCCTCAGCTTCATAAATAAACCAAACTCTAAAGCTACCCTCCCGCTGAACCTCTCAGCTCAGCCACACTGAGAATTCCCAGACCCGTGTCCAGCCATTTGTCCAGGCCGGGAAGTCAGTTTTGAGATACATGCCCACACTTTCTGCCGTACGCAGCCACAACAGGCAGCTGCCTGTCTGATCTCTCAAGTCCTCTGTCCAGGACGGTAGGGCTTGGGTCTTAGACCTAAGCATTTAAAACCTGCTACCAGAAGCCATCCCTCCCCTCTCCTGGACCATCCCAGGTTGGGCCTAGAGGAGTGGCCCCTCTAGCAGCCAGGACTTATCTCCTTTAATTAGGGACACACGCAAAAGGGAAACCACCTGGGTTGCTTTACGTCCTGTGAGTTTGAAATGAAAATGGCCCCCACAGGCTCACAGAGAGGGGTACTTTTAGGAGGAGCGGCCTTATTGGACTAAGTGTGATGTCACTGGGGATGGGCTTTGAGGTTTCAGAAGGTCAAACCATGCCCGGCGGCTCACTCTCTCTTCGTGCTGCCCGCAGATCCAGATGTAGAACTCTTGGCTCCTCCAGTACCATGTCTGCCTGCATGCAGCCATGCTTTCCACCGTAAAGATAATGGGCCATGTCTCTGAACCTGTAACCCAGCCCCAGTTAAATGTTTTCCTTTATGGAAATTGTCATGGTCATGGTGTCTTTTCACAATAGTGGAACTTCTAACTAAGACACATCCTCAACAAAGGAATCGGTTCCTCAGTGTACCTCTGTAGGTTCAAAGGCCTCACCTGATCTATGGCTGATGGCTCTCACCTCTGGACCCAAGATCTAGCTCATTCTGCCCCCCTCCTTCCCCTTTTTCCTCAGAACTTCCTCTTCATGGTGACTGTCACTGTCAGTTTTTTTACTGGATAGCTTCCAGGTTCTTCCTACCCAAGGTGTCTTCCACACCCAAGCCTAAGCTCCCAACTGCACCCACAGTTCTGTAACTTCTGTGAGCCCCCTGCAGCCAGCTCCTGACCTGGTTTCTCCAACTAGGTCTTCTAAGCCCTAAGACCCAACAGAGCTAAACCCTGCTCCACCTCTAAGCTCAGACACTGGTCTATGGGGCTGCCTCAGGAACCCCCACACTCATGGGTCTCACAAAGAAAGAAGAGGAGACCGAGCCTCAGGGACAGGAACCCCGCTATGGTACAGAGCTGGGATGTGAGCCAGGTGTGAGATTATGTTAGAGCCACTTCTCCAGAGCACCCATCCAGGGAAGAGGCACACCCTGATCCCGGGAAAATGCCCCAGACACTTGAGCCACTCCGTCTTCCTCAGTTAGTCCTATCAGCCTGTTTGCTTCAATGCTATTGCCTGTGCTGGCACAGAACAGCCTGCTGTCTTGCTGTGCTCAGCCTCTGTGATGGTTTGAAGAAGATGGCTCCCATAGGCTTACATATTTAAGTGCTTAGTCATCAGGGAGTAGAACCGTTTAAAAGGATTAGAAGGATTGGGAGGCGTGGCCTTGTTGGAGGAAGTGTATCACTGGTGGATGAGCTTTGAGGTTTCAAAAGCCTAAACCAGCTCCAGGCTCTACCTCTGCTTTCAGATCAGGATGTAGCTCTCATGCACCATGCCTGCCTGCTGCCGTGCTCTTTGCCATGACGGTAGTGGACTAAGCCTCTGAAACTGTAAGCAGGCACCCTCTTTTATGAGAGTTGCCTTGATCATGATGTGTCTCAGTAAGAGAACAGTGACTATGACAGACTCCATCTGTTTCAGCCTCTCCTTCTGTTTGACTGTCTGACCACCTATCTATTGCTCTCTCTCCCCTCCGCACACACTGGTCCATTTCTACAGCTGCTGCACCTCCATGTGAGAAGTAGCAGAAGCTCCCTGAAGCAAGTCAAGCCTGTGGCCACATGGACCCCAGGATGGCTATTGTTAAAGTCCCTACCTGCTGCAAGGCATGGCTGCCATACCCTTCCCTCTCTCTACCTAGGGGCGGGGCTACTCTCCCAGACATCTTGGTTCCACGATATCTTCCTTTAACCCCCTTCCTGCCCTTTTTCTCCTCCCCCTCCCTCGCTGTGCCCAAGAAACCTGCATTTATATAATATAGTTTCATCTCTGCATTAGCTCATTCTGTTTTATTTAGTCAATCAGCTATGAACGTGGCCCAACACAGAACTGTAAACTTAAAGCATCATGAATTTTGAAAACAACAATTGTGAGGTCTAGCCTTCTCTGGGAAGACCATCATCATTAGCAGATCTACTAGGTCTCTGGCAGAACCCCATCCTGACTGGACCAAGCCTTCAGCGGCTCTCTGCGGGGTCTGGGCAACAATATCCACTCCACAAGACTGAGTGCTAGAAGGCCACCGTCTTCACTGACCCATTTATTCTTTCCTGTAGGGGGTGACCAGTCCATCCCTAGAAGTGGGCAGTGCCATGTTTCAGATGGAAAAAAAAAAAAGAAAAAAAAAACCAACCTAGGTCTTAGCCCCTCTAGAGCTGAATTCTGGGAGGCCCAGTTAGCCATATACAGGGGATACTGTGAGCCCCTGAAGTGGGAACAGTATAGGTCAGGCTGACAGCTACAACGGCGAAATCTGAAACACTCCAGAAATGAGGCCCCAAGGTTTGGGCAACTCAGAAAGACAGTCTTACATTCCAGAAGCCCTCAGGGGTCAGTGGAGCACTTAGTTGAGCTTTTAGGACTTTCCCTGTGGCTCTTGTTCTGCCCTTGCTAAACATGAGCTCCCCAAGAGGTTTGTCCCCTACACTGACTGTCCCACAGACCCTCTGTGGGAGGATCCTGGCTGTGATGGGATTCAGGCACCCTTGGTGCCACGATAGTCACAGTGGCCCGTTAAGCAGAGAGGAAGGCGGTGTGCAGCCAGAGGGCTAAGGTCCCACACGGTGGGAGGAAAATGCAAGAACCTCTGGCAGCCATTTCCATACATACTCAGCTCTCCTGTCCTGATGCTCAGTCTATGACTAGCACATCTGCCTTGGAGCTCTAGGAGGTCAGGTTGATGCAGGATAGAAAGACAGAAAACTTATGGGGCAGCGGGTAGAGGAAGGAGCCCTGACTTTGGAGTCTGTTTGAAGCCTCTTACCAAGTCTAGCATGATTAACATCATTTTCTGTGAAGGCTGCTAACTGCAGGTAATATTCGTTATATAGAAAGAGATTTCACATTAAAATGGCAATGATCTAGGCCTAAGTCCTGAATACATATCTCCTTGGGAAGGACGGAATTCTGCCCCAGCCGTTTAAAGGGAACCTCACAAACAAGACTCTTAGCTTGTTTATGTTGAAGATATCTTAGCTTCCTGAATTCCTGAGACCTAGAGCTTTAACTTATCAATGGTAATCACATCAGGTGCCCGCAGGAAAGATCCTGTAATGACCTCATTTAAATTCCTTAGAAATGCTTTGAAGATAATAACTTTAAAACTCACCCAAATCCCCCATGGGGCTACACAATGGAAGGTTGGGGAGATGGCTCAGTCAGTAACCCCTGTGCAATTCATGAGGTCCTCAGTGCGATCACCCCAGAGCCCGCGTAAAAACCAAAGGAGAAACTGGGCACCTGTAATTCACACCTGTAATCCCAGCATGGGGAGGTAGAGGCAGGAGGATGCCTGGGGCTCATGGCTAGCCAGTGTAGCCAGCTGAAGTTTCAGTGAGAGACCCTGTTCCAAAATATAAGGTAGAGGGCAATGTCAGTCTCTGATCTACATACACACACACACACACACACACACACACAATATACAATATACACTATACATACAGGCATATAAATAACTAGAAAGTACTTCTTAAAAAAATTCTCTTTTAGCTGGACTCAGTGGCACATGCTTGTAATCCCAGCACTCTGGGAGGGAGAGGCTGGCAGATCTCTGTGGGTTCAAGGCCAGCCTGGTCTACAAAGCAAGTCCAGGACAGCCAAGGTTACACAGAGAAACCCTGTCTTGAAAAACAAAACAAAACAAACAAAAAAATAACTTTTTTAATGCATTTATATTAGTGCTCTATCTGCATGTGCACCTGCATGCTAGAAGAGAGCATTTGAGGGTATAGATGGTTGTGGGCCACCATGTGGTTGCTGGGAATTGAACTCAGGACCTCTGGAAGAGCAGACAGTGCTCTTAACCACTGAGCCATCTCTCCAGCCCCCCCCCAAAAAACACTTTTAACTGTGTTTTATAATACTGATAATTCTTTTCTGTGTTGAAGACAAAAGTCTGGGTTTTACGTTGGTCTCTAAAAAAAGAAAAGAAAAAAAGCAGAACAATTACAACAAAAAAGCTCCTCAGGCTGGTCGGTGACAGTGTTGAGCTGTGCCTCATTCCTGCCATCACCCATAGGGTAAGGGATCGGCATATAGCACACTGGAAGTTCTCAGCCCTGGGGCAGCTCTCCTCAAAGTCTGAGAGGTAAAACATTTTAGTGAAGCAGAAAGCCAAATAGCGGTGATAACTTTGTCACTGAAATGACTTCTCCAGCTAGTGGGAGCCACGCCAACCATAGCACAGTGATGACGTGGGTATCGGGAAACTGGACTGGTGGAGCAAAGTGGAGCCCAAGATGCTCTGGGCGGGGCTGAAGGCTGTGCTGGCCACTTACGTGAGTGGTAGCTGCCAGGTGCGTACATGATGACGCGAAGCTCCTACAGGCCCTCATGTAAGGCTCCTTTGCTTTTTGTTTGTTTATTTACCCCCAACCCTCAGCTGACTTACTTCTCCTCCGTCTTCATTTTTTGCTAGCCAGATGTACTTTCTCAGCAACGAGAGAGAAAACAGGCTTAGGTTTTGAGACATCAGTACCTCCAAGGTCCCTGCAGCTGGGCCAGAGCCCTGTCTCCTGTAGGGAGTCTTCAGTGGCCCCATCTGTTCCCCACAAGTTCTGCTTCCCAGACCCCAGAGGTGGGGACACATTGCAGAACTCAGCATGGAGGCTGGGAGCCAGGCTCTGTTTTCTTGGAATCTGATGACCGTGTCAAGCCATGGTGGCAGGACTACAGGTCCCCTCACTATGTGAGGGGTTGCAGAAGGTTCTGCAACCTTGTAAGACAGTGGTTCTCACCCTTCCTAATGCTGCCACCCTTTAACACAGTTCCTTGTGTTGTGGTGTCCCCCAACCATTTTGTTGCTACTTTGTAACTAATTTTGCTACTGTTACGAATTGTAATGTATTTCTGATGGTCTTAGGTGAGCCCTGGGTAAGGCTCATTTGACCCTCCCCCCTCAACCGGCAGGTTGAGAACCACAGTTCTAAGAGCTTGGGACCTTCTCTTTGTGTCTGGGAAAGAGAAAGTTGAGACTGGAGCTCAGGGTAGGTAGGAGTGGAGATGAGGTGCCATTAGGCACATGGAGACACTGCTGTGACCTGAGCTGTGGGGTGATGGGATCAGTGGAGCTAGAAACAGGTGGAGGGGTAACGGTGTTGGCTAGAGACTTGGCGTCTGTGCTGGCTAGTTTTATTTCAACTTAACACGAGCTAAAGTCATTTCCGAAGAGTCATCTTCAATTGAAAAACTGCCCCCTGCTTGATTGACCTTTGGGCAAGACTGTGGTTCATGTATCTGCTCGATGGTGGATGTGGAAGGGCCCAGCTCACTGTGGGCCCGTGGTCCTGGGAACTGTAAGAAAGCAGGCTGAGCAAGGCACGAGAGCATGACTTCCCTCAGTGATGGGCTGTGCTGTTGAACTGTAAGCTGAAATTAGCCGTTTTCTCCCTGACTTGTTTTTAAGGTGTTTCATCACAGCAGAAGAAACCCTAAATGAGACAGGGCAGAGCCTTCTAGCAGAGCTGTCCCTGCCAGCTGGGAAGAAGCAGAAGACCCAAAGTCTCCTTTCCTGTGCTTCGCGCCCTTCCAGTTCCGGGAAGGTGACCCTGACCCTAGCTCACAGAGGAGGCAACAGACATAGCCCCTCTGCAGCCCTCAGGGCTCTTTAAGGCCCATGCTCCTGGAAGACCTAGGATCAGAATCTATCAGAAGTTGGACAGGCAGCCAGGAGGACAGTACGCCTCGTCACGGACAGCCGGATCCTGCTCTGTTAGAGAGCAACGTCTGTGACCAAGGGACCTTGCAGCCATCTATGCAGTCTCAGATAGAAACTTCCGCTTTCTGCAGATAACCCCCCTCCCTCAGATTTCCCCATTTCATCCCCAGATTTTATCCCCATGTCCACTACAGCTGAGCTGCGCCTCAGGTGGAGAGGGGCAAGGGCCAAGGGGTAGAGGTGTGCAGCCCGTGCTGGGTTCTGAGAAGCCACATTCTAAGTGTCCAGGCTACAGCCTTCCCCTCCCCCACCCCCACCCTCACCCCCACCCCCACCTGGGCTCCCAGCTATGTAAGGAATCCAGCCCTTGTGCAGCCCACCAGCATGGGGTGGTTGCCATGACAACGGGCATGCAGGGTCAGGCGCATCCCTTCAGTGTGAATTCCCCAGCCAGCAAGCCAGGGCTGGACAGGGCTGCTTAAGTGTCCAAGAAGGTGGGTGGTCCTTGGCTATGGGGCTTTTCTCTCTACCTGATCCGTGCTCACAAGCACTTGCCGGGTAGAGCTTTAAGCCTAGAGCCTTAGCCGAAGCGTTGGAAATGTCATTTTGGAGCTGCAAGCCTATTTTGTGAAGCTGTAGCCTTCACACCAACTCAATCTGCAAGAAAGCCAGACTATCATAGGGGCTCTGTTCTCTGAGGTCCCATGCATGGAACTCAGCATTCTTAGCGCTCAAAAGTCATGCTGACCTTGAAGAAATCCTGGCTACTTAAAAATGAACTATCCCAGGGGAGGAGATGGTTCATCCGGGGACAACTCTCGGCTTTGTTTTTCTTTTGAAGATAGCGTTTAGGATTGGGCAGCTAGGGGTATGCTTGAAACCAGCCCCGCCGGCTCAGAGCTCATGGGACAGGAACAACTTACCTGTAACTTGCAGATAAAAGCTGTCTAGAAGATATTGTGACCTGTCTGGAGGTGGCAGGCTCTTCCCTCCCTGCCCTGCAGTACTGTGCTAGGGGCTCAGCCTTAGGACCATTTCCTGGGGGAATTAACTACAGGCATTTAACACAATTAACTAGTGCATTGCCCAGCTCAGCAGTGTCCCTGGAATGGTCAGAAGGGTCCAGCTTTGCCTCACAGGCCTGCTGCACAGCACCCGGGGAACCACTGGTGGTGAAAGAGACTGGTAACGTTGCTTTCCCACAATGCCATGGTCTCTATAGTTTCTTTTAAGTAAAATACGGTCAAGTCTCAATCCTCATAGTCTCAGATTTGCAAACTCAAACATTCTGGATAAAATTTACTTGCCGCTCTAAAATCAACCCCTGTAGCACTGTTATGGCTATTCATAGTAAAAGGTCACTTAGCAAGGCAGAATGTGACCTCATGCCCTTGGCTAGGGCCACAAGCAGTACTCTGCCTCCTTATGTGTGTGAGAGTTTGTGGTATGCAAATGTGTGTGACTGTGTGTGCTTGTGCCTGTGAATGTGTGTATCTGTGTGTGACTGGCAGTTTGTAAATGCGGCCATGTATACCCTCACCACGACTGTTCCCCTAGGTCTCCTAGGGATGGCTGTGCTGCAATAGCCCTGGAGGCACTTTGGGTTCCTGCCTGAGCAGAAGCGTTCATGGTAAAGATCTTGCTCATTTATCAAACTCCAGCTGAACATCAAAGGAAATGGAGACAGCAGACTCCTGGGGTCCCCGACTCATGTACAGCCAATGAACAGGCCAGAAGCCAGCTGGTGGCTGGCCACGCCCCCACCTCCTTCCCTTGCCTGTTTGGAGATGGTACTTTTCTGGGTGTGATAGCAATGGGTGGCAGGACATTGCTGCCACACTTTCTTCTCTTTCTTCTGCTGGACATGGTCTGAGATCCCAGGAAGAGAAAAGGCCAGCGCCCCAGCCCTGCTTATGGAATGCTGGCTGCTTGCACCGGAACCTAGTTGCTCTGAGAACAGCTCCCGGTCCCAGGCATGATACCCTAAAAGGAGTGCTCCCCAGAATCCTTGTCTAGGGAGGACTTCCAGGTCAGATGGCAGAGGCAGACCCTGCTCAGGAACATCTGTCCGGTCCCTTAAGATCTTGTGGCCGGAGGTCGCAGCTTTCTCCAGCGCTAAAGAATTCAAAAGCTATTTTGGATACTGGCTTTTCCAGGATGGCCCAGTTAGACCAGCAGCATTGCTGGAGTGGAAGGAGGCTGGACCCATGCTGGAGTGTAGAGATAGAGCCCAGGATTCCCTCAGTGGGAAGCTGTCCTCTTCCTACAAACCGTAGGTCTCAGGCTGGCCTGATACAGGCTCTAAAGAGTTTGTTCCTTTCACCTGTCCACAGAGGGAAAATACTGTGTGTATTCTTTTCTTTTCTTTTTTCTTTTTTTTTTTTCTTTTTTTACTTTATTTTATGTTCTCTTAAATGATGTAGCACAACAGGACCCTAGTTGTGGCCTGCACTTGACTCTGGATCCAGTCAAGTTTGCTGCCTCCCCGCCAGGAATACCATTAGCT
The DNA here is from genome assembly GCF_030254825.1 of Meriones unguiculatus. Taxonomy (NCBI): domain Eukaryota; kingdom Metazoa; phylum Chordata; class Mammalia; order Rodentia; family Muridae; genus Meriones; species Meriones unguiculatus. The sequence continues at coordinate 9,039,766 of NC_083363.1, forward strand.
ATTCTCACCTTACTGGCTTGCTTCTCTCCTTCTTTGGTGTTTCCATCCTGTTGTCTTCAGCTAGAAGGAAGGGGTCATTGGCTCATGCTGCTTTTGAGGGCTGGGCTTCCATTTTCTCCCTTTCACATGTAGCTCGGATGCATCCCTCACGCTTGCTTCTTTGTGCTGACGGCTGTAGACTGCCCCATGGTGTGGCTAGGTCCAAACCATCTGTGTGGATTCTCCTCTGGGTCTCACGCCTGTGAACGGTACTGCTATGAACAGATGCATATACAAGAAGTCAGATTGCAGCTCGTGGGGGTTGAGATTCACGGGGCATTCTCAGAACTGTTCCCAGAGTGAGAGCTCATCTTTCTCCTCTGGGTCTGAAGCCATGTATAGCTCCCTTCTGCTTTGTGGTCTCCAATCCTTCTTGTGGCTGATCTCCCATCCCCCATCTACAGCCATGGGAGTCTCCTGCCCCGTTTTCCAACTTTCCTGAGATGCCTGCCAGCTTGCTGGCCATTCGTAGCTGTCCCCTCCACGGTCCCCTGTGCAACCTCACGACCTGGCTTTGAGTATTAAACGTTTCTCCCTGTTGACACTTTGCCCTCAGAGAACAAACACTCTTCACTTGAAATTTTTTCTCCCACTCTTCCACAGCCACCTTCACTCCTCTTCATCCCTCTGGGCCCAGAGCTAGGGTAGTCTGGACTGGGCTCCTTACTTTTTGTTTTATTTTATTTTATTTTTTTATTTTTTTATTTTTTTATTTTTTTTGCCTCTTGAGGGGTTCACCACAGGTTGGCTCCGTGAGTGGCCAGAGCCTGAAGCAGGGCAAGGTGGGATGCAGTCCTGTGCTTCAGGGAAGACAGATGTTCTTGCTAGACTCCCGGGCAGTACAAGTACCTGGAGCTGCACAGGCTGTGTGGGGCTCTTTAAACCTGGCACCAACCTTCACATAAACAGCTTCCACCAGCCTTCACATACCCTCCCTTTCAGCTTCCACATAAACACCCTCCCACGTCCTCTGCTTTGCTTCTCGCTGGGACTCTGGTCTAAACCGCATGTGCCTGTGTTTATAAACTGTTGTCCCTCCCAACCTCTAAAGGAGAATCACTTGTATTTTCCACCTAGAGGTAACCCTTTCTCTCCGACACTGAACTTAATCCCTTGGGAACTGCTTTCACTCTTTCCTGTAATAACCGAGCCTCTCCTATCTCCATCATACCGCTTCTGCTCTCCCACGGACCCCATACCATCTGCTCCACCCATGTACAAGCCTGCCTCAGTTCCCCCCCCATCCAGTCCCCTGTTTGTCTAACCTGTCAGTCTTACATCACCCTGATTGTGGGATTTTTGTAATGATCCCATCATATGGGTTTCTGTTACCTCTCTCTTTGCTATAACAAAATACACAACAAAAGGTACACAGACCACCATGGTGAGGACGGCATGACATCAGGACCATGAGGCAGCTGGTCACATCTCATCCGGTCAAGAAACGGAAAGAGCCGTATGCTGATGCTCAGCTCACACTCTCCTTTCTCTTCAGCCCCCACCCATGGGATGGTGTCCCCCACACTCAGAGTAAGTCCCTCTGACCTCAACCAACCCAATCTAGAAACTCCCTCACGGATGAAAGGAGTCCGGCCAGCTTGTGCATGACACGCATGGCTCTGGCAGGCCTTGCCCTTTTCCCCCATTCCCTCTGCCTTGCTAAAAATCATTAGACAACATTCCTAAAGCTGGCCGCCAACGTCTATTCCTTATTTGGCCACTTCCTCCTCCTGAGGCTGACAATCAGGGTCCAGCTATGGGAAAGTATTGAAGTCCAGCAATCAAAAACCCTCTTTGGCTCACCTAATTAACATGCCCAATTAAAATTAAGCACCTCATCCAAACACGGGGTTCCCCCTTTTACTTTATAAATAGCCATTTGCCTATGGACCAAGACTGTCTTCTCCCTCTCCATAGGCAGTCCTACTCCCCACCCATGGGATAAATATCTCTTCCCGCTCTCCCTTGTTTCCTTCTCCCTCATCCTCTATCTCCTGTCTTTGTCTCTTAGTCCCTACTCTTTGTCCATCTGAGGCAAATAAATCTCCTTTGTGCTGGAACTTGATCTTGGGGGTCCTGGGCCGATGATAATTTTTCTTTCTACAGACATGCTCAGAGGTTTGTCTCTGGTTGATTCTAGAACCTTCTTGTCAAGGGGGCCATCAGTATCGACCATCACAATGTCATAGGAAGATTTCCCTTCCTACTACAGAAGTCCTCTGTCCTTCAATTTTCCAGGTATATTTTTAAAGAGTTCCTCTAATTCTGGGAAGTTTGGACTGGAAATGCACTAGATCTATGCAATTGTGTTGGGAAAATTGTTGAATTTATCACGGCTGCCCTATTCACGGACACTGCATCCCTCTTCATTCATGTCTTTCCCTGGTTAGACTTCTTTGTTGCTGTTTTTGTGTTGTTTTTTTCCTTTTTTTTTTTTGTTGTTGTTGTTGTTTTTCTGTTAAGAGGGAATTGGATTCTATTACAGATGGTTGTGAGCCACCATGTGGTTGCTGGGAATTGAACTCAGGACCTGTGGAAGAACAGCCAGTGCTCTTAACTGCTGAGCCCTTTCTGTTTCCGTACGTAACCCCAATAAAACACATAGTTCACCAAGTTAGACTTTGGTTGTAACCACCGAGGTACATAAAACTTCACGGCAGTCAATAGGAGTTGCATTTGGATAGGTTAGTGCCTGTCCCGTTTGTAACAATTCCTAGACATGGTCAGCCTAGCTACTAGTTGACCCAGCGTGTATGTATGCGTGCCTACGTGTGTATGTTTATGTCTGTGGGTATATGGATGGAAGTGCACATGTATGTTCATATGGGTGCATGTGGAAGCCAGAAACCAACATCAGTTGTCATTGCTCAGCCACCGTTCACATCATCTTCTGAGACAAAGTCTCTCACTGGCTTGAAACTTGTGAAGTTTCAAGTTTCACTAGGCTGGCCGGCCAGCGAGCTCTAGGAATCTGCTTGGTTTTGCCTCCATGTAACACTAAGATCACAGAAACATGCTACCACACCCAGGATTGTTTGTCTTTGTTTTTTTTTTTTAAATTTTTCCATGGGTTTTGGGTATTGAACTTTGGCTCTTGCTCTTACAAAGTAGCATTTCATGGACTAAGCTTCCATCCTCGGTCTCCCTAGTGTGACTTTTAAAAATGCTTCTTTACTTCCAGGTATGGTAAATGACACCTCATTGTCACCATGCCATCCCTCGCCCTTCCATTGGGAACTCACTGCATGTAGGTCCCTTCAGTCAGACCCTAAGTGCCACTCTGGGTAAACAGTCTCCATCACCAGTGAGTTCTCTGAGGGACAAGCCTGGCAGAGGGTTTTGTAGAAGCTACCTCCTAAGATCCACAGCAGGGGACTAACCACATTGATTCTCCAGCTCTCATCCCAAGGGCTCAGCCCCCTTCTACCGGGTCAGGGCACCATGCCCCAAGACTAGACAGCAAGGAAGGTGGACAGGCAGGGCAGGCCTTCCCAACGCTGCCCAGGGTCACTCTGGTGGGTCCTGCAGGTCTCTGCTATCATATGCTTTGTAGCCCACCACACGTGGCAGAGCTGGCCAGTTTCAAGAGGGGTTGTCGTCCTTTCATTCATATACATACTGGCTGGTGCTCAGCAGCAGGCAGAGCAGGGAAAATCAGCTCCAGACCCTGGGAGGATCTTCAGTAGCCACGTCATGAAACATGAAAGGCCACATCAATTGAAAGGATGTACTCTTCAGGTTTGGCCAAGACCATGTGGCCATGTCTGTGCTCTCCTTGACTCTGAGTGTGTGTTTTCCTCCTCCTCCATTCACAGAAACCCCTCGAGGGAGGCAGGGGTGAGGGCTGGACAGAAAACAGGAAAGGGGGAAGCAGATGGGGAGGCAGGAGGAAAGAGGGAACAATGTGAGATGGGAGGGGAGGAAGGGAAGGAAGGGGATGAGGTGCAGACAGGGCTGAGAGCAGCCTCAGAGCACAATGAACTGTATAACAATGCAGCCTGGGCTGGGTAGGGCACCTGGGCAGCTCCCTAGGCTCCTCTCAATGAGCCATGGACTTGGTTCTTTGTTTTTCTCACTTTATAACTCCTTCCTGTACCTCTAGGTCTTCTCTTGAGTTGGGGGTGGAAACAGAGCATTCCATTGTCCCCAGGGCACCTTGATGACGGGGGCAGTTTTATCTGCATGGCCTGTCTTCTACTTAGAACTTTGCTAGACAGTCAAGTTTTATGGGAAAATTCATTCACATTTGCCTTCCTACTCTTGGGCATTTCCCCCACCTTTGCTTGTTGTAATGCATCCAGAAGTGTTGTTACTATGAACATGTGGAATTTGCAGAGCATAAGAACTGGGTTGTTCCAGATGCTCACTTCCTGGCAAAGATCATCCTTAAAGAGCCAGGCAAAGCGGTGGAGAGGTGAGGTGAGGCGGAGAGGAGCCACCAAGGAGCATGCTATAGATTCTGCTCCTGCCTGGCCTCTGAAGCTTAACCTAGATATAGATTCAGTTACCTCATAGACCGTGCTGGAGAGCCAAGCTGGGAGCGTCTGTAGACCTGGTAGACCATTCTAGGGACATCTGTAGACCAGGCTAAAAAACACTTAGTAGAGCATTCTGGAAACATCTGGTAGACCATTCTGAAAACAACTGCAGAGTCATCTGGTAGACAGTTCTAGAGCCATCTGATGAACCATGCTGGAGACACTCTAGAAACATCTGGTAGGTCACACTGTAGCCATTTGATAGACTACTCTGGAGGACATCTTGGTAACAGCTAGTATACCAAGGCTGGAGATACTTGGTAAGCCTCACTACAGCCATCTGGTAGACCAGGACCTTTTAAATTTTTTGCATATTTTCTTTTTTGAGACAGGGTTTCTCTGTGTAGCAAGCTCTGGCTGTCCTGGACTTGCTTTGTAGACCAGGCTAGCCTTGAACTCAGAAATCCATCTGCCTCTGCCTCCCAAGTATGGGGGTTAAAGGTGTGCCCCTGGCTCACCGAAGATATTTTATTCAACCCTAGTTGTGTATATATGTATGCATAGCAGGTATACAAAGAAAACATTTATTGGTAATAAATCATAAAAATATTTAGTTATTTGCTACACATACTTTTAAAATGTACTTTTAACATGAAATCAAATTTGTATATCAATGAGATAGATGTGCTTACTTATTTTTATATAAAAAATTAAGATTTGGCTGAATATTTAATTTTCTGGGATATAACATCATTAACATTTTTAAAATTTATTTTTGAGACAGGGTTTCTTTATGTATCCCTGGCTGTCTTGGACTCACTTTGTAGACCAGGCAGCCTTGAACTCACAGCAATCTGCCTGCCTGTGCTGAGATTAAAGGGATGCGCCACCACGCCCAGCTCGGATTTTGATCTTTTAGTTGTCAATAATGAAAAGGCCACTTTACATACATATGTAGAACAAAATAGCAAAAGTATTTTTAAGGCTGTTTCAGAAGTTGTTGGAAATTCTGTCTTGAATTGAATTCGATTTCTTCACTCTTCTCTTCCGTCTCCCTTTTCTCTTTATTGATTTTGGTAAAGGTGCAGATGGCTTCCACTGGAGAGGACATTATATCGCAATGTATAAGTGAAATCTACATACGTACATTTAGCTTGTGTATGCGTGTATGTGTATGCATGTAGGTGCTTATACATATGCATGGTAAACGTGTCTGGTATAGTTCTAGAGTACATAACTATCTTGTATACTTAATTGCTGGAATTTTCCAATTTACTATGGAAAATTATTTATAATAATGCCTTTCAATATTTACCACCATTACATAGTGAAAAAAATGTTTCCATAGACTCATTGAATACAAAGTCTTTTGCGTACAGTGTCTGTGCTATGGTGACATTTGTGAACCTCATTCACCCTGCTGTATGTAGCAGTCTTCAAGCTGAAGCTCTTTACTTGTGAATGCAACATAGCTTTTGCATTCTGCATTGGATGGGCTATGGACTCTGATGACCAGTTCTGCTGTGACTGTTCCTGACCATGTCTTTTGGGGATATGCATAGTTATATCTGTGAAGGATGTGGGGGTCGGAATGCATGCTTTACTTTGCTTGATATGACCAGTTTTCCAAAGACATTCTGCTAATTTATGCTCCTGCCAGCAGGAAGTGAACATTCCCGATGCCTGTGTGTTTTCTGAGACTGCACCGGCCTTTTTGACAATTTTCCTGATGAGTAAGAAAGGGATGTATCCATTTCTCATCTCTGTGGGCTAGTTTGATTTGGGTATAACTTTCTCATTCTGTTACCATGGAGATCTGATAAAGACAGAACTCTAGAGAGGGTTGGTGATTATGGCAAAAGTGATTCCTGCGTGACTCACTGCTCCTGGAATTACAGGTCTCAGGATGCTCTGGAAACACCCGGGGGTGATGCCGCAAATGTGGATGTCCACATGCATGGCCTGCACCCACACTGGCTCCTTGCTGGAAATCATTGTGGCCTCAGAACGGCACTCAGGGTGTGCATCTCTAAGTGGTGTGACGTCACCCATCCATTCATGGCTTGCCCCTCACATGTGAGCTGATACTTGTAGGACAGGGAAACCGGGGCATCTTTGTGAAGTTCAGTTGATTATGCACCGTAGATCTGTCTCTTGGTTTCTCTTCTGTTCTCTTCTTCTCACTGCTTTCTACCACTCTTCCAATACTGCTGTTTTGGTTATTGTATTAAGCTATGAAATGTAAATTCATAGTGAAATATTGAAAGTAAGATGAACACATTCTCCCAACATGTTTTTCCCCCCCTGGTAGCATGGGCTACTCCTAGTCCATTGTATTTTTGCACATAATTTATAATCACCATGCTAATAGTTACAAAACGAACTTACTCAGGTATAATTGTGCGTTTGTGTTAATTTCTACATCAACTTAAGAGAAAACAAGTTTTTAATAGTTTTCAATCTTCTGAGTTGAACACATGCCGCAACTATCTTTTTATTTACAACTTCTTCGTTACCAGTCAAGTTTTATAGACCTTTGGGGCAAAGATCTTACACATATTAAGTTCATCTCTGCATGGTTTATGTTTGTTACAGTTAGCCTCAGCTGCCAACTTGACACAAACCTTGAGTCCTCTGGGGAGAGGGAACCTTAACTGAAGGGTCGCCATAATCAGAGAGGCCCATAGCCACATGGGTGAGCCATTTTCTTAACTGCTCATTGATGCTGGAGGGCCAAGCCCACTGTAGGAAGTGCCATCCATAGGCAGGTGGTCCTGGGCTGTATAAAAAAGTTAGCCACGCATTAACCTGGGAGCAGTCAGGTAAATCGCATTCCTCCATGGTCTCTGTGACGGTGTTTATCACAGCAGCAGATGAGCAAACTAGGCTTGCGTTTTCATGTTATTGCCTACGTATAGCTTCAAAAACAAAACAAAGCAAAACCCTCTCATGCATTCTTCAATCCCTTAGCAACCACCGTTCTGCTCTCCCCTTCTCTGGGTGCAGCTATTCTAGATCCCGTGGGTGAATGAAATGATGCTGCGTCTGTCACCTGTGCCTGGCTTATTTTACCTTTTTAGCCCTCCCTGCTGTCACCGTTGTCACATCGTCCTCCTTTTTTAGTGACAGGATAGTGTTTTATTGAGTTGTACCAGACACACCTTCTTTATCCATCATCAGCTGCTGGATGCAAGGGTTGATTTTTTTGATTTTCTTTGATTATAAATGGTGCCTGAGTGAACACAGGAATTCACCTGTCTCTTTGACATACCAACTTCATTTCCTCTGCATGAGTACCCAGAAGTTGGGTGGCTGAGTCATAATGGTGGCTCTATTTTTCATTTTCTGAGACACTGCCGTACTGCAGTACAGTGGCTGTGCCAATTACATTCCTACCAGCAGCCTGCGAGGACTCCCTTCCCCCCACACCCTTGCCTGTACTGTCATCTTTCCAACAGTGGCCGTCATTACAGGCAGGCGGGAGGTGACATCTGATTACCTGTCTCTGGCGTTTAGTGTTGCTGGACATGCCCTCTTAAGCTTGTTGGTCACTTGTACGTTGAGAAGTGGCCTCCAGACCTGCTGCCTATTTCTGGAGGGTGTTTCACTGCTCTTGAGTTGTTGGATTTTTTATCCATCTCGGATTTTCACCCCTTCTTGGCTGTTACACTTGGCAGGCATTTTCTTCACCTCTGCACCTGTCTCCTCACTCTGCTGATTGCTTCCTTTGCTCAGCAGAAGCTCTTTAGTTCGATAGAATTCATTTATTTGCTTTCACATTTATCCAGAAAAATCATTGTCCAAACTCAAGTGTGGAGCTTTGTCCAGACCCAGGCGTCAGCTTTGTCCAGACTGGGTGACGGAGTCCTGTCCAGGCCCTTTCTTCTGGAACTTTTATATTTTAAGGGTCTAAATTTCATCTCCAATCCATCCTGAGAAGACTTTTACAGATGGTGTGCCAAAGGTCTAACTGGCTTCATCTTCTGCATGTAGACACACAGTTTTCCCATTTATTGAAGGAACTGTCCTTTTCCTACCAAGTTGTCTTGACATCTTCATTAAAAACAAAACAAAACAAAAACCAAAAACAAAACAACAATAACAACAAAAAAGAGTGACGCATTTCACTACTCTGGTTTTCGCCAAGTACCATGGATTTTGATTTCTATAGCGACTGTAATGTAATTTTGAGTCAGGCAGTGTGATACCTCCAGATAAAGCCAGCTTTGTTCTTACTCAGAATTGCTTTGGCAATTTGGGGGTCTGCTATGATTTCCTATGAATTTTAGCTAGTTCTGTAAAAAAAAAATGCTCTTGGAATTTTGATGGGGATTTTCTTGAACCTGCAGAGCACTTTGGGTATATGGGCACCTGCACAAGCTCAGTGAGGGTACTTTTGGTGGGACCCTAGGGTTTTCTGAATATGGGTTTAGGTCATCTGAAAACAAGTTATTTTCTTTTCTCTTTCTTTCTTTCTTTCTTTCTTTCTTTCTTTCTTTCTTTCTTTCTTTCTTTCTTTCTTTCTTTCTTTTCCCCTACTTTTTTTTTCCTCTTTTCCCTAACACTTCTTATAAGTGTTGTTTGGGTTTAAATCTTTAATTGTTTGTTGTTGGTATCAAGGACTGTATTTATTTACATATTTATTCTTGCTCTTATATTTGTACTTTTTATAACTTTACTTATTTATTTATTTATTTATTTTTTTTTTTGAGACAGGGTTTCTCTGTAACCTGGCTGTACTGGAACTCCCTCTATAGACCAGGCTGGTCTTGAACTCAGACATCTCCTGTCTCTGCCTTCCAAATGTTGGGTCTAAAGGAATGCACCACCATGCCCAACGTAAATTTCAGAGCCAAATACATACATACATACACACACACACACACATATATATATATATACATACATACACACATATACACAGATATATAATTATGTTCTATAGAATGTATTAAATACAACTCTATCATATGTGAAAAGACATTCGTTTCTTCCTTTCTAGTTTAGTTGCTATATTTTTCTTATCTAATTGCACTCAGTCAAGCTTCCAGGAGAGTGCTGTCTGCAAATGATGATCTGCGCAGACTGGCATACCCACTGTGCTCCTTGCATGAAGGAGAAAGCACTTGGTTCTTCCACATTAAACATGATGGTGTAAACTTCCCGTGGAGAGCTTTCTTAGGCTGAAGGACAGCCCTTCCATTTACAGCTTGTTGGCAATTTTAGTGTTGTTCAAGGTTCAAGTGGCACTCACCTTTCATTCCAGCAGAGGCAGGTGGAGCTCTGTGAGTTTGAGATATGCCCGGTCTACAGAGAGTTCTAGGACATCCAGGGATACGTGGTGAAACTCTTGTCTTGAAAAACAAAAGCAACAAATCAAGCCAACCAACTAACCAACCAACTAACCAAACAAACAAAACCAGTAGGAGCGGGTGAGGGGAGAAAGTCCAAGTGTTTGATTTTATCATATTCTCTATCTAAACATTGGAAAATAGTCCTATGATGTTTTTCATTATTTTTTTAACTTTCTTTTTATATATAATTTATTTAATTTTATTTTATGTGCATTAGTGTGAAGGTGTCAGGTCTGTTAGAATTGGCATTACAGACAGTCGTGAGCTGCCATGTGGGTAGTGGGAATTGAACGTGGGTCCTTTGGAAGAGCAGACAGTGCTCTTAACCACTGAGCTATCGCTCCAGCCCCGATGTTTTTCATTATTTTATTAATAAATTACGATTGGTTTGTTCTACAGATATTTGTTGGACACAAAATAACAACTACTTTTGAGGCATTTGGAATAATGTGGTGAACAAAACCGACAGACTTTCCACCCTTTCTAGTATAGTTGGATGGTAGATAGAAAGCACCATCAGGAAATCACATGGCAGTTTTTACAGACAGACAGACAGACATGTATATACACACACTCTCTCTCTCTGTGCACTATACTAAGGCAGAAGTTGTGGAAGCCTTTCGTTTACAAAGAACAATCTTGAGTCTGTTGGCTGGCCCCTCAGGTAAGATGGCATTAGTGTTTCTGGAAAAGGGAGCTTGAATGGGTTTTCCCCTCTGTGTGAATCTACTTAAGAGCCCACAACTCAGTTTGGTGGCTGAAGGAATTTTTCAAATTTGAGGCGCGAGAAAGGTTTCTCATAGTCTCATGGCCTCGTTTTCAGGTTTGGTGCTGATAGAAGCTTTTGTGACAGTCAACACAGATAGACATTCTTATTCTCCTGTCTTCTCTGGTGAGCTAAAAGGGGATGGAGCTGCCTGAAGATTTTCTGATGTTCCTGACTGTGTGGTTTGGGGACTTTGCGGAATTTTCTCTCGAGTGAGGACTTTCTCTCATTGCTTATAAATAGGGACAGGCTTAGAGGGACTGGTCTGGACTGGAGCGAAACCCTGACTATACTTTCATAGTGACTTGATTAAAAAAAAAAGAAGAAGAAGAAGAAAGAAAGAAAGGATGTCCTTTTGGCAACCCTTACTGAGACCTGAAGTGCCTCACCTTGCTCTTCTGGGGTTGTATGGGTTCTGAAAAACAAAACAAAACAAAACAATCAAAAACACAGTCTACAGGCTAAGATGGTTTGGGATGGATGGGAATAGTGTTGGATAGATAAGTAGTTTCACATTATTGTAGTCATCTTCTTCATCTTCATTTCCTCCTTTCTTTCTTTTTTTCTTTTTGTTTTTTTGAGACAAGCTTTCTCTGTGTAACCCGGACTATCTGAGAGCTCATTCTGTTGACCAGGCTGGTCTCGAACTCAGACTTCTGCGGATAAGACACATCTTCAAAAGTGTGTTTGTGCATGTGGAGTCTACGGGACAAGCTTAGTGGTGTCTCTGTGTGCTGTTCCCCTTTTTCTTAGATAGGACCTCTTACTGGCCTGAAACTCTCTGATTAGGCTAAGCTGGCTGCCTAGTGAGCCTCGGGGAGCCCCTGCTTCTGTCTCCCTCTCTAGGATTACAAATGCGTGCTGCCACGCCCAGTTTTTGTTGTGTTTTTTTCCTTTATATGGGTTCTGGGAATAGACTGGGATCATCAAGTTACCAACTGAGCCATCTCCCTAGATCCTCTTGTTCTTGCTTTACAGCTTTATTTTATTTTTGAGCCAGGGTCTCATGTATCCCAAACTAGCCTTGGACTCCTTAAGTAGCCAAGGATGGCTTTGAATTTCTGCTCCTTCTGCATCTACTTCCTGAGTGCTGGGATTACATATGGGGTAGGGGATTAAGCCCAAAGCTTTTTGTAGATGAGGCCAGCACTCTATCAAGTCAGACATGTTCCCAGCCCTCTTTATTTCTTTTAAAGCCCCAAGGGCTGCCTTTAGGCATATAACAAACATATTTCTTTAAAAAAATTAGATTTATTTAATTAATATTATTTAATATGCGTGTTTTGCCTACATGTATGTATGTGTACCATGTGTGTGCCTGATGCTGGAGGAAGTCAAAAGAGGTTGTCAGATCCCCAGGAGCTGGAGTTATGGATGGTTATGAGCCACAATATAGATGTTGCGAATTGAACTTGGGCCTTCTGCGAGAGCAAGAAGTGCTCATAAGCACTGAGCCATCTCTCCAGCCAATTTCTTCCTCAGTTTACCCTCACACAGCCTTTGTCTGTTTCACACTCGTTGTGAGGATCAGGACAGGATCTCCCAGCTCTTCCCTCCCATTCTTCCTGATATCATTTTGCTTGCAGACATACTGTCAGCATACAATGGCATCGTTGGGATTCCTTTAGACGGTTATCATTTACAGCAATGAAAATGCATTGGAGCTGGGTATGGTGGTACATGTCTTTAATCCCAGCATGTGGGAGTCAGGGACAGGTGAACTCCGTGAGTTCAAGGCCAGCTTGGTCTACATAATGAGGTTCATACAGCCAAGGGTACATAGCAAGACCCTGTCTTAAAACAAAACAAAGCAAAAACAAACAAATAAAACCCAAATAGAATGCATTGTTAATCCATTTATTTCATTGTCATTGCTTCTAATATGTTTTACTCTTTTTAGATTTAACGTTCTGTCTGACATAGTCTTTCTGCCTCAAGTCATTGGTCATTCCTATAAAGCATAAACCACAGAGTTCTTGTTTTCCTGGGGTACTCTTTATTTATTTTTAGTTTTAAAACAGCTACTTTCAGTGGCTGAGAATTCTGACTCGGTGAGGCAGGCCTGGTGGCGCAGGTCTGTAGTCTGTCTTCTCTGGCTGAGGTTCAGGGTGAGTTTCAGACCAGTGTGGGGAACTTAAAAGGCCTCGTCTCAAAATGGAAAGAAGGAAAGAAAGGGAAGGCAAGAGATGGAGAAGGAAAGAGTAAAGGTGTAGCTGCGGGTGTACAGCATAGTGGCAGAGCAGTTTCCCAGCGTGTGTAAAGCCCTAGGTTCAATCCCCAGCACCATACAATAAAAGAGTTTTAAAAGAATTCTGAATCAGCATTCCGTTAGGGCCACAGTGATGCTAGGGTGAATTTGCGTTGCTTCTGGGAGAACCTGCTGCGGGTCCTCATATCTTTATGCCCCTCTGATTGCCTGTAGTGGCTAAACTTGACGTCAGCTTGATTTGATTGAGGGTCTCTGGGGTGGTTAGTGGAGCACTTTGGTGTGTGACCCTAAGAGCTCTTTGACTGACGACTGGCCTGTGGGCATCACTTGAGGAAAGGCTTTCACTGGACATGCTCCTCCACCCCATGGGGATGGGAGCTTACGTGGAACAAAGATGGAAGGAGGATGGAGTCAGACAGTGTGTGAGCTCTTCTCCCTGAGCCTGTGCATCTGTCCCTGCTGCCATTACCCATGGACACCAGACTCCGGCTCCTTCAGCCTTCCAGTATGCACTCATGCTAGGGGAGCCCAGGGACCTCTCCAGACCTTCATCCTTAGATGAGGCTGTGCTGTTGATCCCAGATTCTCACAGTAAACAGCTACTGCGTTCTCTGGCTCTCCAGCATCTATATGGCTATTGTTGGATTATCCCGCCTCTAACTATGTAAGCCAACCTAACGATTCCTAATTAAAACCTGTGTAGAGGCATGTGTTCTCTGTCTCTCTTTCTCTTATCTCTCTCTGTGTCTCTCTTTCTTGGTTCTGTTCCAATAGAACAGAATACAAAAATACAGAAATCTGTCAGCCTTTTTCCATCTTTTTTTTTTTCTCTACTTTGAATATAATGCTCATGAGTTTCTTTTTCCGTTTTATTTTGTTTGTTTTATTTTTATATTTTTGGCATTTTTTCCTGGTGTTTCCTGAGCTTCTTCAATTTGTGGTTTTGTGTCTGTCATTAATTTAAAAATTTCTCAAGCACTATTTCTTCCCCTCACCCTACATGTGGGCTTGTTGGAAACTGTCCTCTATTGTGGGAGAAAACTTTATCAGTTCCTGTCTTTGTGTTTCGTTTTGTTTTGTTTTGCATATGTGTGCATGTGTGAGTGTGTGCATGCTGTGTATATACGTGTGTGTGTGTGTGTGTGTGTGTGTGTGTGTGTGTGTGTGTGTGTGTGAAGGTGGTCAGCTGCCGGCTTCACATTCACATTCACCACTTCTACTCATAAGTTGAATCTGCTGCTGAGCTTGCTGAAGTGTGATGGTTTCCATTTCCATCCCGTGCTGTATTTCTATCCTGTCAAGGAAATATATCACTTAAGCAAAAGTTCACAAACATCTTCCAACTCATTAATGATGGGATCACTAAGTCAGCTACACTGGTTTCAGGCCAGTCATTTAAATGCATGTATCTACATCAAACTGCAAAGAGCTGGAGTACACTATGAGTTTAAAAACAAAATGAAAAATAGTTTTAGGACCGTGGGTGTTTTATCTTTCTCACACTTCACAGAACAACTGTATATTTCTAGAGCAACACATATCTAAGGGAAGACCACTAGAATATAATAAGGACCACGTAATGTAGGAGGAGAACAAAGAGGAGCAGCGGGCCCAGGAGCAGTAGCTCTGTCAGCAACATTTGGACTTTTAAAAGGATATTAAGCTACGGTCAGTCTGTGTCTTCAGGTAGCCCACAGCTGGACGGGGGTGTGGTATGCGGCAGGTGAACACACAGCTAAGATGCAGGAAGGGGAGAAGACCGGGGAGGCACAGGCCAGCCCTGCCCATTAGGCTTTATAGATGGCTACCGTGAGAGTGTATACCGGGACTCCTGCCTCAGCTGGGACACAGCTTCAGCGTGCCTCATACCAAGTGTGGCTGCGGGCATTGAGTGAGCAGGACCAGAGCAAGGATACCTTCACACAGGGCCTAGGGAGAAGGGGGAGCAGGAGCAAGGGGCAGAGACAAGGCTGTGGGTCCCAGGTTCTAACAGACTGTCAGCTAGCAGCTAGGTCTGTCTACCCTAGTGTTGGGTGCTGGAAAGAAAGCTTCAGTGGAGGCAGTGTGTGTGTGGGTAATGGTCATGTGAATTCCAGGGGATGGAAAAGTGAATGTGGCTGGCAACGTTTTAATATTGCTGTGAGGGCCAGGTGTGGTGGTGCACTCCTGTAATCCCAGTACTTGGGGAGGCAGAAGCAGGCAGATCTCGGATCTCTGTGAGTTCAAGGCCAGCCTTGTCTACAGAGTGAGCCCAGGACAGCCAAGGCTATACAGAGAAACCCTGTCTTGAAAAACCAATAACAATAATAATAATAATAAATAAAATAAAATAAAATACTGCTTTGAGAGTCAACAAACCCAGATTTTATGGTTATGTCTCTGTGTGTGTATGTATGTGTGTGTGTTATGGTGTGTTTAGTTGTATGTGTTTGTAGTATCTCTGTGTGCATATATCTGTGTAAGCATATGCCATGGGTGAATGGGTGCCCTCAGAGGCCAGCCAGAGTTACAGGTGGTTATGAGCTACCCAACATAGGTGCTGAGACCCCAACTCATGTCTTCTGGAAGAACAACAGGTGCTCCTAAACCCTGGGTCCTTTCTTCAACCCCTGCTCAGGATAGTTTTGAGCTGAGTGGTTCTCCCAGCTCTAGGGGTCCACCATGCCATTAACCAGTGATTCTCAACCTTCTTAATTCTGGGACCCTTCAATACAGTTCCTCATGTCATGATGACCCCCAACCATAAAACTGTACTCGTTGGTACTTCATAACTGCAATTTCCCAACTTTTACGAATCATAATGTAAATATCTGATGGGGGATATCTGATATGTGACCCCTATGAAAGGGTCATTCCATCTCGGAGGGGTCTCAGCCCACAGGTTGAGAATCACTGTTGTTAGCTGAGCAGCAGCAGTGAGGTGAATGTGGGGAGAAGACCAGGAGCAAGCTTCACTGCTAATGGTGAGCGTGAGCGGCAGCCATCTGTAGGGCAGCTGAGTGAGAGGCCACCTGAAGCGCTTTGTCCCTGGAGCATCAGCCGTGGTGGGAACACCAAGGTGATGTTTCCTTCCACTTGGAGCCTCCGCCCCGTGGGAACAGAGGTTTTAGATCTTCATGTGATGCCCTCTTGCCTGCGAGTGACAGGAAGCTAACAGTTAGCTTCCTCACTCTAGGAAAGCAGACAAAGGGCCCAGTGATTTGAGCAGAGGTGGCTACCATAGACCTTTGAAACTGTGGACTGTAGAAAAGCAAAGTTTGAAGGTCAGCAACTACCCCACTCCAAGACAACCACCTCACACAGAGAGCCATGCCCTCCTGCAATGAGCTTTCCAGCCCCATACTGCATGTGTGCTTGTTGGATGGGCTTTAACTATGGTAGCATCTTTTTTTTTTTTTTTTTTTTAGATTTATTTATTATGTATACAATGTTCTGTCAGCATGTATACCGGCACGCCAGAAGGGGGCACTAGATCTCATTATAGATGGTTGTGAGCCACCATGTGGTTGTTGGGAATTGAACTCAGGACCTCTGGAAGAGCCACCATCTCTCTGAGCCATCTCTCCAGCACCCCCGTGATAGCATCTTTAATTAAGATCTCTTCATAGGAACACAATTCTTTGCTCTGTGGGTGTCCTACCATCTTCTCACTGACACAAAATTCTGCCATGACACATCCTCTCATGCACAGCCTGCCTTGAAGGCTCAGCTGCTCAGCCCAGGGATGCTTGTCAAAGACTGCCACAGTGCGGAGCCCTGGCCACCGGTGAGACGAGCTGGAGGGCTGTCATCCACAGGTGCAGAGGTACGAGGCTTTCACCCAACGGGTAGTCTTCCGTTCTAAGGAACTATCTGCTAGGACCAAGCCTGGAACAGAGCTTGGGTGTATACACAAAGGGGCAAGATGGCCCCACGGTATGATATTGGAGCATCAGGAAGGAGCAGAGGTGTAGCTAGGCAATGAAGTAAGAAACAGAGTCAAAGGCCGGCTCACAGAGTCACCAGAGCTAGTCGGAGATGGATTGTGATAGAGCCAAGTGACAGAGTCCGAAGCACAGGGAATGTTCTGCAGGACCCAGGAGGGGGCCCACAGCCTGAAAGTGAATAACAGAGCAGTCGCACTGTGAGCAAGCCTGCGTGGGGCTTGGCCAATACCAGACTTCCATATACACTGTGCTTTTCATAGCCCCCTGGCCCATTCTGTAGTTTCCCCCTACCTGGTAAAAAGTTACCATTGTAATTTGGATTTCCGTGTGTTGGAGGTTTGGTCCCCCAGTCTCTGGTGCCATTGGGAGTGGAGGAAAACTGAGGGGCTGCTGGTGGGAAATTAAGTCACGGGGCATGCCCTTGGAGGGGCTGTTGGCACCCAACCCTTTACAGTCTCCATCTGCTCCCCCTTCACCATCACCAAATTCTCCCCAAAAGGACTCATCTCTGCTCTGAGGTGTCAAAGGAGAAGGCGCAGGCAAAGTCTCTGGAGCCCATGGATGGCTGGGACTAGTGTGGCCCCCGCCCTGATCCAGGATTACTCTCAGGAACTACAGACAGCCCTGGGGGCTACATCCTGCCACCTGCAGGGGCCTGCATTTTTGGACACATAGTTGAGCTCCAATCATCTAATTGAAGATTGAAGAATTAGTTCTGCTGCTGTGGAAGGCAGACAGAAAAGTCAGGAGCCCTTCCCTTCCTCCCCCCTCCTCCTTCGCCTGGGGCATGGCTTCCAGGTGCAGAGACATGATAACAAAGAGAGACATGATTTCTGAGATCCAGCACATGCTCCTACATGTGTGTATGCATGAATGCATGTTGACTGGCACACAGGTACATATTATGTGTAACTATAGAAGCACACACATGGACTTGGGGGATTGAAGAACACCCAAAGACCTGCCAGGCACAGCCAATGTGTGGGACCCATCCTCCTGTCTTCCCTGAAATAGTTTTGAAAAAGAGTGTGGGGGCAATCAATCATTTCTATTCTTTAAAAAAATGTGGCTCACAATCCTCTAGATTGCCTTCTTCCTCCCTATGCCCTTTTCACCTGCACAGGGACTCCAGGTTTGAAGGCAGATGAAGTGTGGGGATGTGGGCCAGGTGGATGGGCGAGACTGGGCAGGCCCCTGGGTCTGGGGCAGGATCTGGCCTTTGAAGCCTGGAGAGGATGGAGATGATGTGAGCAGATGAGAATCCCAAGCAGGCCTCCGGCTGCAGCTGCACAACAGTGGGCAGGGGGAGGGCAGAGCCAGGCTAGGTCAGGAGGCAATTCCGGGAAGGACAGGAAGGGAGACTGGAGAGGGGTCTGGGAGGCTTAGGAGGGGCTCAGGGGTAGAGCTAGGGGCCAGTGTGGAGGGACTTGGTCTCTGGTCTGCAAGAAAGTATGAGTCACTTCGGATGGTATGGACTCAGGGTTGGGGTATGTGGGGGTTTGGGGAGCTGGGCTGATCCTGTGGATGTTTCTCTGTGGAGATGAGGCAGGACAAGAAGGACAGTGGAAATGGGCAAGGATGAGTTCCAGGGACTTTGGGAGAATGTTGCAGGGCCTGTGGGAATTGGCTTCAGGAATCTGGATTTGCTGTGTGATGGGTGTGGGCATCTCTCATTTTATTGAAGGCCAGACCAGGAAGGCCAAGCTGCCAAGTTCCTGGAGGAAAGAGCCCAGAGCTAGGTCAGATAGGAGATCAGGAGTAATGAGCTGGTAGGATGTCTGTCTGTCTTCTCACCTCTGGGTACACCAAGCGTAGGGGTGGAGGTGGGGGCAGAGGCCATCCCTGGGCATGGCAGGCTTCATAACACATGCACACTTGCAGGGTAGTAGTTGGAGGAGGCGCTCATGGGAGAGCTGCTGCTCTGGCCTGGGAAACAGTAGAGATGCTGAGGCCGGAGGGACCTTCACGACACACCCAATGGCCCAGGAGGGCAGAGGGGATAAGAAGTGACCAGTGTCCGTCTCCAGTGTCCAGTGTCTTCAAGTCTCTGGCTTTCCCGCTGTCCTCCTCACGGACTGAACACGTGTCCTGAAGTGCACATGAATCAGTGAGTGTGGGATGGTCCCGCACCTCACCCTGGGTTTGATCTCACATGTTGCCTCTGGCAGCTTCGTGAGGCAGCTTGGTATGAGGGAAGAACACGCGCGTTGGAGACATCGAGGGGAGGAAGAAATCGTCAGTCAGGGGGTTCTAGAAGCTGCGATAGATGCCAGCCCTGTTTGTCTCCAGTCTACCCCGTTAGTCCCCAGGTCCGGAATCTACCAGATAGCTCCCGGGCTCTCCCAGGCTCAGATCAGCTCCCAGCGCCCCGCCCATCTTGCTGTCCCCGCCCCGTCCCGCCCCTGCCCGCCCCTACCCTAGCCGGCGGCAGCGGTCTAGAGCGCTGTGGGCAAGCGGCTCACGGAGGCGCCGGGCGCGCAGCATCAGGGCTCAGAGGGCCTTGCCTGCGGAGATGGCGCCCAGGTTCGGGCCGCGGACAGGCGCAGGGCTAACGGGTAGGAGTGGGTGGGGGATGCCCGGGGCCCGCTAACCTGTGACTGTCGTCCGCAGGTGGCACAGTCTCCGGCGGCAGCACCACCTGGACGCGCTCACCAGTTTGGTCTGGCTGCTGGTGGTACGTGTGGCCTGGGCAGAGGCAGGTAAGCCCGGGTGGAGCATTAAGTTGGTGCCCCAGTGTCCGCCGGATTCCTGCGCCTTCCGTGCAGGTCTCTGGCTTGTCCCGGAGAAAGCCACCTCCTACCCTGCGCGGTCTGCAGGGAGGCAGCGGCTGCCGGCGGGGGGGGGGGGGGGGGGCTGCCCACGCGCAGGTGGCGGGCAGTGGCCGGAGCGCTCACGGCTTGCGAGGTGATGGCGCTTTCAGCGCAGCGCCGTGCTGTTTAGGCTAGCCATTCATTCTCTAGACTCTGGGCGTCTGGGGTTACGGGGTGTGAGCTGTCCGTATCTGGAGTCCCTCTCGGATGGACCAGACTTAAGCAGCTCTGCGGGGAAGTTTGTGCGTTCCGCCGGCTGCGCGCTTCCCGTGGCCGGAAAGGAGTGGAGGCATCCGCCCGGTGGCCCACTTCGCCAACGTTGCCTTCCCTGGCCCCATTCTCGTCAATGCTTGAGTAAGTGGCCACCGCCGTCGGTCCCTCCAGGTCCGTGGGCGGGGTTTGTCACGGCTGAGGAAGACTGAGGAAGATCGTTAAGTGCCTGGCGTCATCTTTGAGTTTCCAACCTGTTGAGGCAAAACTGCGCGCGTTTGCCCGGGGCCGGACTCCGGTGGCTCGTCTTTGTGAGCCGCTGTAAGCGCAAGGCCCCTGTCCCCCACGCCTGCCGTGGTGTCGGGTTGCGCGCGGTCCCCTTTGATGCTGCTGAGCGCCAAGCGCAGCTAGGCCGGCAACAATGCTCGTAAGCCCACGGGTTCGTCGCCTTCACTGCTGCCGGGAAAGGACCGCGGCATGTGCGCGCCGAGAACTTCCTTTGCCACCAGCTCTGGGATCCCAGCGGCTAACCAGCAACCGGTTGCCCCCCTGCTCAGCCTGTCCACAAAGCCCCTGAGTAGGGGGCTGGTGCAATGCCAGACTGCCAGGGTGGAAACCCCCGCGCTTTATCACAAAGGCGCCTGCTGGTGACCTCCCCAGAGAACCGAATGGGTACTCGGCCCACTGTCTGGTTAGCGGCGTCACCTGCGGTGCTCACAGGCCTCTTGCCTCTGCCTTATCCATCACATAGGGAGGAGGGGGATCACTCCGGGAAGAAAAAGTGACTTGGTCCATTGCTTCAGCGCCTTAGTCACTTCGGGCTAAATCTCGGTACAGGCCCTTTTAAACGGCAGATCTGAAAAACACCTGTTGGTCGGGTAGGAGATAATTGTTCATTTATTTGTGTTAACTACCGGGGGTGGGGGTTGCTGGTAACGCCTTGTAACTGCCAGAGACGGGTCTTGGCCAGGCCTCTCTTACTGACCGGCCACATGGCACTTGGAGCTATTAATCAAATGAGGGCCTGGCAGGGGCTGCAGGCAGGGAATTGTAAGCCTGAGGCCTCTTCTGTAACCACTGATGACAAAGGAAAGATGCAGGAGAGACCGGCACTCCTGCCCCAGCCCCCAGCTGGACGGATTTCAAGGACAGAAAACAAAGGAGATGGGTCTTAATTTTAGCCTCTGGGTGCAACTAAACCTGAGTGTCAGTGAGCTCTGGTGTGATCCGAGGATAACCTTGGGGGAAGCGGTGTGTGTCTCTCTGTTTGCTTGCTGTGGCTGCTCTAGGGGGTTTTCAGCCGTGTACCCTCAGGGACAGGAAGGTCCCTCTGGAGAATGTGATTCTTCTGGGTCCTGGAGGCTGAGCCAAAAGCCGCTCAGCGTGGGGTAGGGGGCGGGGTGGGGGATGGGCTGGTATTGCTTACACCAGCCCCTCCCCCAACGCGGCCAGGGCTCCTCATCCCTGTGAGGCTGAGTCCCCTGGACCAGGATAACTTGTGTGAGGTCTTAGTTACTGGGGGAAGAGCCCATGTGCCTGAAATCCCGACCTGGCAGGTTGTGGTTTGCGTGGGTCACGTAGATACAAACCACCCTCAGCTGCCTGGAGGCGCAGCTGCATCTCCAAAGGCCTCTGTGCTGAGCAAAGCCCCTTCACTGGTTTTGGACCTGTTCTGTGGTGCCGGGGTTCATTCGGATGCTCTGAACTGGCGGACTGTACCTTTTACCTTTAGCATGCCTTGGGGGAGCTGCCACCCGTGTGACTCCCAGGATGTGTAAGGTCTCCATCGTTCTGCAGTTTCTCCTCTCACTCCACTCATATGTGCCACGTGGTCTGTGAGGAAAGAGGACAGGCCCAGGAGGCACCCACAGGCTGCTCATGGCCACCCTGGAGCTGTCCTCACACCCTCCCATCCACAGCGTTTCCCAGGCTCGACTTCCCCACATGTGCCCTGTGCTCTCTGTCTGACTCCTGGTATCCTCTGGTATTTTCCCACTGTCTAGGGGTGCATTGGTGCACAGCAATGCCCCTGAGCTGCCCTCCTTCAGTTGGTCTGCAGGGACGGGATATATGGGCGCTGGTAACATTAGACTTTAAGTTAGTGGGAAAGAGCTCCCGCTCCCCGCTCACCCGCTGGGGAGTCTTCAGAATTCAGATGCAAAGACCTCGAAGATAGTTTTGAATTTCAGCAAAACTTGTTTTTCAGGGTACGCCTGTTTTCCTTCAAAGGAAGGAGGACTGAGAGAGGGGAAGCCCTCTTCGAGGAAACCTAGAAGGAGTGAGCTGACCTCCCCAGGGTGCGGATAGATGGTGTGGCTAATCAGGCCAGAGTGCTCCCTTATCACTGTTCTATTTTAAAAACGTACTGTACGGACATGAATATTCATGCGTATGTGTGCTCAGGGCACAAGTACTCATAAATGCAATGTTCAGACATCAGTGTACATGCAGACATGTTCATGCAGGCATGCATACATGTTCACACAATGCAAACCACACACACACACACACACACACACACACACATATTCTTTGTCCATGTAAAGTTCTGAGAGTTCTGTCTCCATCTGGGGTGTTGGAAAGGTTGGATTTACTGGGAGGGCCAAGGGGCCCTGTGTGGAGTGGCCAGCCGCCTGATTTCATGACGTGAGGACCACTGCTCCATGGACACCTCTTGGACCACAGACTCAGGACTACTCACAGAACCTCATCAGAGGCTCTCTGTTAGGGGTTACCTGTCGCAGAAGAAAGGACACAGCAATGGTCCCCATCTCAGGGCTGAGCATCGTAACCTGTTACGAGTGCTGCTGCCTCTGCTGCCTGGCTGTCACCAGGTAGACACACTGCAAAGGGCCTAGCAGAAATTCCTAAGACTGGGTACTGGAGTGTGTGTGTGTGTGTGTGTGTGTGTGTGTACGAGCACGAGACACTAGGAGAATAAAAACGTATTTGGTATGTTTATGAGGTTTAAAAATTTAGCACATTTTGAATTGCTAGTGGCATGGTGAGCTCATAGGACGACATGGGAGCACCTAAGATGTGTCCCACGGGCTGAACGGCTTTGTTCATCTGGCCGGCTCATCTGCTAGAGCTAGCTCCCACCTGGAGGTTTTGGTGGCTGGGGTTCAGCTTTTGCCATCTTGGAAGGCTCCCCAACACTGTAGTGACGTCACGTAGGCCTGTGTTCTCCTGAGGCAGCAGAGAATGGGGCAAGCTTTGTCCTGGGTAACTAGATGGTATGGTGGCTGTCACCTCTCCTTGAAGCATGGATTCCCCCGTCCCAAACAGCGGAGAAGAAAGAGCTCCTTGCTTGGCGTTTTGGGCTGCGGAGAACCCTTGGTAAAGCACCTCACACTTCCATGTCTTTCCCTGATTCCCTGTGTCCCTTCTTCTCACTGTAGGGGTGTTTCCGTGACATACAAGGTTTCTGTTCAGCGTACACTGTGTCCCTTCTGGGATAGGCAGCCCCTTCAGGCGGGACCCCAGGTGTTTCCGTTTGCAGCACTAGCCGTGCTGGCTGGGGATGTGGGAGCCAGGTTGCTGGCTGAGATGTGTATGCCAGGTTGGTGGGTCTGTGCTCAGGTGGGGTGGCTGTCAGGGAACTGTTGATCACAGGTGCGCTGAGTCAGATCAACTTTGGGCTGCAGGCGCATGTCTGGTCCTTCCTCACCTGTGGAAGCATATCTTCTCCCTGGCTCCTTCACACGGGCAAGCCTAAGCATAGTCATCCTGGCTGCTGCAGTCAGAGCCACGGCATGGAGAGGCCACTCACAAGCCCGTACACCTTCCTGGAATTCCATGCCAGCAGATGGGGTCACTACTAGGCTGATCCCCTATGGGCACTTTATATACATGGGGGAGGTGTTGTAATGGGGGCAGGGCAGGGGTACCCAGTGTCAGGCCATGGCAGGTCCTCAGCTGTCTCCAGTTTCCAGAAGATTGGGATGTTCTGGAGGTGCATGCAAGACATGCTGGGTTCAGCTAGTTACTGGCACTGGCCATAGGTGAGGGCTGATGATAGGGTGTCCCACAGAAGAGATGCTTGGTAGACAAAAGCCTAAGAAATGCTGTAGGTGAGCAAGGGATGGGGCTACCTGTGGAGAGGGCCCAGTGATGGATTATGCGTAGAGCCTAGGTTTAAATAATGATGATGATGATGATGATGATGGTAGTAGTTGTGGTTGTTTATTTGTTTTTTGAGGCAGGGTCATGGAACTCCCTTTGTAGACCAAGCTAGTTTTGAACTCACAGAGATCTGCCTGCCTCTGCCTCCCAAGTGCTGGAATTAAAGGTGTGTGCTGCCACACCCAGGTAAGGTTAAATTCTGCAGGTGACATCACTTCGTTCATCTAGCTATCCTTCTATATGTCCATCCACCCATCCATCTGTCCATTCACTCATCCTTTCCATTCATCTGTCCATCCGTCCATCCACCCATTCATCCATCCATCCACCCATCCATCCACCATCCACCATCCACTCATTCATTTTTGTTTAGAATCACTCATCACTCACTGTTTTTTTTTTTTTTTTTTTTTTTTGAGTAGCTTCATAATTAGCAGCAACCAGGCCTCCTGTTTCAAAGCTGAGCTTAGATGTCTTTGAAACAGTATCAGATTTCTGTGGCAGGGTTCTCCATCTTCAAAAAGCCTGCCAGCACAAGCCATTCACTGAGCAATGATGTGGACTGTTGTAAGGGCTCAACTTCAGAGAGCTCAGAGCGAGAGCTTCTTTAGTATAGTAGTGGTCGTTAACCCTCCTTTTCTGGGAGTGTGGAGGGATGAGTAGTTAACCTTCCACCCAGCCTTTTCTGGCAGTGGGTTTAGCTGCTAGGGAGGTCATGCTTCATGAACCCCTGAAGACCTGAATCCAAATGCTCCGTGCCTCTAGGACAAAAATAGACCTTTCCGTGTGTCATAGCAGAGACTGTCTTCTGTCATCCCCAGCACTTAGATGGCTGTGCTGTTTGCCTCCCTTGGGGGTGAGGGTGGGTGAATGGTATTTGCCCTCCTACCCAGAGCATGGGTGGACGTGGGGTGGAGGGCACAGTCTCCCAGGGCCTTTGGTAGACAAAATTCCCGCCCATTCAATTGGCTCCACGCAGGTCCCTTGTGGTGGGTAAGCCAGGTGTCTTTATGGGAGCAGCACCCATGACTTCCAGGACGGCTAAAGAGGCCGGCCAGCAGAGTGGTACCCTGCTTTAGTGGGTACCCTTCATAGGCTCCCCTTCGGTTCTGGCTGGTTCACACTTAGAGGTGTGGGCAGAGAGGCCACACTGGTTATCTGGTACCTTGGGGTGAATGTCACTCCTCCACTGTTCCACTCAGTCACTGATTTTTTCTCTTTTCTTGTGTGTGTTTTTCTTCTGAACACCTCGGGCGCCTGCTCAGAGAGACGGAGGGAAGATAGACAGTATGTGTTTCCGGACGCCAGTAGTCTGGGGGCTGAGGGAAGGGTGAGTGGCAATGGGGAGCAGGGCCTTCTCTTATCTCTGGAGGCAGAGTGCCCAGGGCCTGGGTTCCATCCAGCTGCATGTTCTCACGGTCCTTATCTTGGGTGCTTCCAGTCAGAGTTGGGGCTGGGTGCGGGGGCCGTGGCTAGACCTTTGGGAGAGGTAGGGCCCCTCCAGATGGGCAGGGCTAACTCTCATCATCAGATCATCCCAGAGCTGAGTACTGTCACTTCAAAAATCTTGCTGGTCTGATCAAATCTTTTGGAGTTACAATGCAGAGGGTAACTATATTAACCACTGTTTATATGTGTGTGTGTATATATATATATATATATATATATATATATATCTTCCTTTCTTGGCTATTTCTTTTCTTATAACTTTGTGTCTGTTTGGGGCGGTAGCTCTGCATGCCACATTGGTGAGTTGGCCTGGTTTGCGGTCATCCTATTAATGCATAACGTTTTTCTTCGTTTGTATGACTTCTAAGCCATCCCCTCATGGTGGAAGCCTAGACTGGCAAACACAGTCCACGGATGGGCTCAGCTCAGGGAGGTCCTCCTGGATGGGTTTGCTCATTTTTGCTCATCTGCAGGATGACGTGAGGCGAGGTGCCTGCTCTGGGAAGCATTGAGCGAGGCCGGATACCTCACACGGGGGAGGACTGTGTGGGGCTGGGCACTTGTGAATATGGAGTGTGTTCACTGATGCCCATTGGAGTCCAGTTCTTGTGGCAAGCAGTTGTAGAGTCATCAGGTCCTGGGGATTATATCTGGCAGGCATTGTATCTGCCTGGCCAACAGCTTTGCCCATATAGGTGGAGGCAGGTGTGACGGCCGAGAGCCCGGGATTTAGGTTCGAAGCTGGCTCTGTTCTCAGTGCTGTGCGACATTAGGTGGCTTTCTGACCCTTTGAATGGCGCTGATAATGGTTCGCTTGCCGAGAGGCAATGTGGAATCTGTGGCCTAGCCTAAAGAGAGCATGGTTGTGTCTCAGTTTTTCCCTGAGTCCCGGCAGTCCTGGACTGGCTTCAGAGGACTCATAATGCCCTGTAGGAGCTCTGTCCCAGCTGCCAGGCAGTGTCCTGGAGAGATTGTCATCAACAGTAGGAGGAGGTGTGTTTCTGAATGAAGCTCTTACCCAGCTGTCAGTTGGACTTGCTACTTTGACACATATGCTAGGAGAAGCAGCCACTGTGCCTCTCAGAGTTCTTCCTAGACTGCCTGAGGTGCCCAGCATGGCGACATTAATTTTCCATGTGCTTTCAAAGAGATTCCAGAGCCACCTGCCTGCTTCTGCTTACCAGGTATCCTTCCTTACACGGCTGGCATAATTTAAAGGAAACTGCCAAGAATTCACAGATTCATCGGGAGATGCCTGAAGGCTGCCATCTCTTCCTAGGAAAGGTTTTCTATCCAGCGGTTAAGTCCTAGACTCAGGCCCTGTCCGGGCAATGAAGAAAACCCTCAGCTTCCCTTTCATTGTTGCCTTAGCTCTTCATCTAGAGAACTGAGAGCCACCTCCAATTAATCCCTGTCTATGCAAACCTGGGTTCCTGTCTGTGGGTGTGGGTAGGGCCTCAGCTTCTGTTGTCCACAGCGTTTCTTTCCCTTCTCACGGTAAGGCAGTCTTTTCCTTTCTGATCACCTTCTTGCTCTGTAGAAACCTCCGTGCTTATGCCTGATGGTCTGTGAAGGCAGGTGACTAGGACATTCCCAATGGGCAAAGGATTCTAGATAAGACAAGGAGGCCCAGGACAGGGTCCTGTGAACAGTGAGTCTTCCAAGCTGGGAGAATTCAGAGTTGAGAGCTCACAGCTTAACTTCCTGTGTGTTTTCAAGAGCTACTACTGTTCTCAGAGCCCTTGGAAGAAGAGGAGGAAGAGGAGGAGAAATAGGAAGAAGAAGAGGAGGAGGAGGGGATATGTTGAGCTTAATTTTAGTGGCTTCTGAACCCAGGTGTCTGTCTGTCTCTGCTCATTCTCTGCTTCTGACACTTCTACCTCCCATTCCCACCCCCACCCCCCTTTTTTTTCTTTTTACTTTTTCCACTATGCAGTAAACCTGCATCTTGCTGGTGGCCTCACAGGGCACCTGCTCTTGGCAGGCAACATTAGTGATGCCCTCTGGCTCATTCTGGGTCCTTGGATAACAAGATCCTATCTCCTGGAGAGGCCCCTCCCTCATGACAAACGGGACCTGTTTCCTTGAGGAAATGAATCTTTACCCCCCAAGGAACGCAAGCCAGTGGAATTCCATGGGATGTTTGCAACCAGAAAGAAGACTACCCATGCTACCATTTCCCTTCCTGTCATTGTTGCATGTGGGAGAGGGGAGATGCTGGTTTTAGACAGACAGGAAAGGCTTGAACCCTGGTGCCAGTCTAGGTCTGGCCCCCTGTGGACAGCTCCTGTCTTAGCAGATAGCCTGAGGGACTTAGGGACAGCTAGCTGGCCAGCAAGTCTGTGTCATAGTGGAAAACACAACAGTGAGGACAGACCGCAGACTGTAAGGATGCCCTCATTTGGCATGCATATTAGGATGAATAATGAGGGTCCCCCAAAGATGGCCTCATCCTCACCTGCAGACTGTGAAGGTCTAAAAGCACTTTACACCTGGGGTTAGAGTGAAGATTTTGAGGTAGGGAGATGATCAGAACCCTGGGTAGCTGACATGGTCGAAGGGTGATTATCAGGGGGCCATGGGCAAGAGAGTCAGTCAGATGTGAGGATAGAGGTGTCATTAGGAGGGTGGGCATCTGAGGGTAGGTATTTGAGAATAGAGCACAATTTGGAGGATGCCAGGCTGTTTGGAGGCAGCCATTAGGTGACACACATACCCCTAGATACCTCCTGGTAAAGTTGGGGTGGTCTGCCCTAGAGCCTGAAGGACCCAACTTTGCCAATGCCTTGGCTTTCTGCTTGTGACCTCCAGAACTGTAAGAGAATAAACTTGGGTTTTGTGTAGCTGACTGTGGGTGTTTGTTCCTGTAACCCCTGGAAACAGATGTAGAAGCTCATTGGCTCACTGAAGGGGAGGAAGAAGCAGCTTAGAGGAATAAGGTGCCCGCTGTGGTGTGAGACCCTCTGAAGTGTTTTGAGGTTTGATCCTTTCCCAAGCAGGGCGCCACGGAGCGTCTCTAAGGCCCACTGGCCTGAATGTTGTCCGTTCCTTTCAGCTTAGCTAGCACCTCTCGAGGTTGAAGGTGCTCTACCAGTAAGCTAAAAGATAAGCCTGCACCCTGAGGACACTGCCAGACCTTCAGTGAACTTCTCGTTGGTGGGTTCCCCCAACACAGCCTGCACAGCAGCCTCTGGAACCTCTGTACCCCAGGGTCTGAGCTTAGAGCCAATTGGCCAAAGGGTGACAACTGTTGGTGAGCAGCAACCACCATTCAGGGAGTGACTGCCAGGCTGCTGGGAGCTGCTAGGAGGGACATCCGTGAAGGCTGTCCCTCCTGTCCCTGAGATATAGTGGGAGTTCTGCTAGACAGGACTAGCAGCCTAGGGGCTTTGTGGAGTGGGTTCAGTCTATCCCAAATCAGACACACCGCTGCCGGAGACAGTAAGATACAAAGTATAAAAGCTGTTCCGCCTATGAGGCCAGCACCCTCAACCCCAGGAGAACCACTCACGCAAGCCCCAAGGGATGTGATGACAGTGAGACTGAGAACATTTTCCTAAAGTAGAGCAGGTGGCTGTGTGCCCAGCAGGCTATCAGTACTCCATCAGGATTGTCCATGGACCAGCGGCTGCCAGTCTCTGGTTGTTCTGAGCGCTGCCCAGGCCTCAGTTATCTGGGGTGATTCCTGTGTCCTCCGTTATTCAGAATGGACCTGACAAGTCCTTAGTCAGCCCACTGGGGAGACGTGACAGCGGATGTGGTTCTAAGAACTGGACCTTATTCCTTATGAAAATAACCAAACTGCAGCCACCCCCTGGTGAGTGGATTTTTAGACATTTTAATTTACATCTTTCATTTGCCCTGGACCAAACCGTCCATGTCGGGCTCTCTGCTTGTCCCTGGGGATTGGGACCTTTCCTTAGAGCACACGTGACTATCGCAGCCTCTGGGTCAGCCTTTGGCCAGGTGCTCAGCCTGGCTTCTGGGCCTGTCCAAGTTCAGGGAAGAACTAGAGGAGCTTGCTTTTACCCTGGGGAGGGAAGCTGTATGGCCTGCACTCAGGGTTTATCAGGGTACAGTGCTTGCTTCCCTCTGCATCTCTGGACTTCGTCTATCATGGACGCTGACAGGCCTCCCCGTTGTCGCTAGGAGTCTGCAGTGATAAGCTGGCCATGTCAGCCTTGATTTGTAAGTCAGCCAGCCCTGGCCACTCTCCTGAAGGCCACTAGCTGGCCAGAGGGCTGGGACGCATGCAAACTCTGACTGAGCCCCTGTGCAATAGGAATGTAGGGATACTGGCGCAAGGCTTGAGGCTGCAGCCTGAGGAGAGTGGAGCCTGGTGGCATTTCTTCTCGCTCTTCAAATTCAGGAATGGAGGGTGAGGATGCGGAGCAGTGTGTTAGCATTAGATAAAGGCAGCGATTCTGAGCTGCTGCGTCTCACCTACCAGCCAGCCTCCAACGACACCATCTCTCCCTCCTCTGCCTTCAGATACACCCCCATCCTTTCCCTACCAGCTTCCCAGCATCCCCCATTCATTCCTTTCCCCGTCCTCCCCTCGTCCTCATCCTTTCTCTTCCAGCCCCCAGTACCTTCATCCCTCTTCTCCAGGGCCCCTAGCAGCTTCATCCCATCTTTCCAAGCCTTTCAGTATCGTCCCTTGCGGCCAGCCCATATCTCAGCAGGTGTTCAGCTCAAGCTAAATTAGTTTCTGCATTTCAATTAGTTAGCAACAGTTAATAGCTGAACTATAACGCCACAGCCAGTCCCTCTCCACATTGTGGTCAATTTGTCCCCAGCTCCTTCGGAAGACTCCCATTTCCTCCTTTTGCATTTCATTGTCCCAACGAGCCAGCATTCCTTCTGAGATAAGACAAAAGATACAGTGCTTTATCTCCTGTGTTCTCAGACATCCTATTTGACCTTTGCCCTCTGGTTTTAGTGAAGGGTTTTAAAAGGCGTCCCCCCCCCTTTGGCTGTCCCGCTGGCTGATCACTGTTCAGGCACTTTTCACATGTACACCTTGGGGGATTGTTTTGCACAGGCTGCTGCTGTTATGGAGTGGTTCTGTGGCCCATTGCTCCCCCACCTCAGTGTTACTCAGCCTGAGGCGGAGAATTAGCTACCTCCCTACCTTGGACACAGCTTATATCAGTGCCCCCTGGGCTGTGTCCTGCTTCACTCATCTGACCAAAATGTCACCATTGTGGCTCTGAGCCACTTTATTCTTTCCTTTTGGTAAGTTGTTGCAGTCTGGGCTCTCCTGCGACCTTTGCTGGGGGGCCCCCCTCCCAAGTCTGTATTCATTTGGGGTTCTTTTTTTTCATTTGTTTTGTCTGTTTGAAACAGGGTTTCTCTGACTGTCCTGGAATTTTGCTGTGTAGACCAGGCTGGTGTCAAACTCAAAGATCTCCCTGCCTCTGCCTCCCAAGTGCTGGGATTAAAGTTGTGCAACGCCACGCCTGGTCCATCTGGGGTGCTTGTTTTCCTCTTTGGAGCTGTCCTCCAGCAATGACCTGCCTGGCCTGCCTGCCTGCTGCCTTGTGGTTGGGTAGTTTGTGCTTCTGTTCTCATTAGGGCCCTGATCTCAGCCAACTAGGCCGTGATTTGGCCTGATTTTTCTGTGTTGGGCAGAACCAGGCCACTTCCCTGAGGCATCCTGCCCTAAAGCTCTCCCAGACCTGCCCACTGGGTCTTTTCTCTCCTCCCTCTCCTTGTCCTCAGGCCTTTTCCCGTAAGTCTTGGTGACCTCCATGTGTCTGATGAGTGCTGTCCCTGACCCAGTGACACCCAGTTGTGTCATTGCCTGCGCTTGCCCGCACGGGCCAGGAATCTCCAAGGAATCCTTATATCATTGTCACACAAAGTCTGCAGCTACATAATAAATGGACAGAAGAAATACATAACCAGGGAAAGGAAACCACCCAGCAGCACCAAACTTGCCGTGGACACTTCTGCATGTCGCCTTCTTTTGTGAAAACGGAAAAAGTCTACAGTGATGGGACTCGTCTGTGACTGGCCATTTGTTGTCTCGGCCTTACCTAGCCCTGGACATGACCTCGGAACATGTGTTCGTGACCACGCACTGCCCCTGGGTTCTGTCATCTGCAAACAGAGGTGAACCTTAGGATGGCCAATACTTGTTCAAACAATTCTCCTTCTTTACTATCTCAGGGATCCCGAAGTACCTAACACGGGCCCCTCGAAGGTGGGCCCTCCGTGTGGTACCTAGAGTCCCAAGCTAGAGAATTCAGTTCCTGAGACATTCATGTGCACAGCTGATATCAAAATGGTATTTATTTATTCATTTATCTATCTGTCTATCCATTTATTTATTTATGTACGTATGTTTTTTGAGACAAGGTTTCTCTTTGTGGCCCTGGCTGTCCTGGAACTCACTTTGTAGATGAAGCTGGCCTCCAACTCACCGGGATCTGCTTGCCTCTGCCTCCTGAGTGCTGGGATTAAAGGTGTGCGTCACCACCACCCGGCAATAGTTAAATGTTTTAAAAGATGCATTTCTGAGCAAAAAATAACCTCAACAGACTCTCGCGTGTCACCCATGCGTGTGCTCCATGACAGGGCAGCTGTAAGTGTGTCTGCTGCCTCCTGGTGTCTTCCCTGTCCCTGCAGAGCTGCCAGCTTTGCCAAGGCATCAAGCTGCAGAGGCCACATTTGCACATGAATTCCCTCATGGCCCCTGGACTGGCATCTTCCTGGTTATTCTGTCCTCACACTAGTGAACACAAAGGTACCTCCTGCTGAGGGGACTACTTACCTGTGACTCCTACTCTGTCCTTTCTCACATCCCATGTCCTCCTCTGCCTTCCGTCCATGACTCTGTATTCCTTGGCTCATAGCTATCTAGGGCTCAGGGCCATATCACTTCCCAGGGGAACCAGTGTATCTCTAAGATTGGCTCCGTAGTAGCAGTGGCTGTCTTCTTCAGTCTCCCTGTGGGCGGCCCCATGCAACCCCTCTTCTCTATGGCCCCTCTGTGTAGCCCTCTCCTGTGCATCCTCTCTGTTTGGCCC
This sequence comes from Meriones unguiculatus, assembly GCF_030254825.1. Lineage (NCBI taxonomy): Eukaryota > Metazoa > Chordata > Mammalia > Rodentia > Muridae > Meriones > Meriones unguiculatus. Next base: position 9,072,166 of record NC_083363.1, read on the forward strand.
CGCCCCCGTGCATCCTCTCTGTGTGGCCCCACCCCTTTGTAACCTCCCGGTGTGGGTCCTCCCCTGACCATCCTCTCTGTGTGGGCTCTTCCCTGACCATCCCCTGTGTGTAGCCCCTTTTTTCTGGCTTGCAACTCTTGATAAGGGAGGTTCCACCAATATGGATTCCTATAGAGGGGCTTATGTTGCAGAGACCCAACTAAGGCTGGGTTGCTTACAGAGCCAGGGGATGGAGAAATAATGCTGCCCACAGAGTATCGAAAGCCATGGTGTTTGGGGGGCCTTAGCTTCAAGACAGTCAGTGGTGGCAATAAACTGGCTTCATTCTGTCTTAAGAGATGAGCGTGTGGGAAGCAGTGTTCCCCGGGCAATCTCTTTTCTGTTACTTCAGAGATAGGTCAGAGAGCTTCTTCTGGACCCGGGAAAGGTTGGTATGGTGGCTTATGACAGGAATATAGGCTCACTGAGTCAGAGTACTCAGGGCACATACTCTCTCCTTGGACTGAGACTCAGGTCTTCTAGGTGGCCTATTCTATTCTTGGGGCAGATGGCTGGCCGTGAATTCCCTGTTCTTGCCTGTGTGGTAGAAGTTGGGTTGTAAGCTGGACTTGTTATTTTCCACCAGGCACAACCTTCTTCTTTTTTTTTTTTTAGAAGGTTTACTGGACATTTCAAATGAAGGCCCACAACATAGATAGAGAAAATCATGGATACAGAAAACCATGATGGACCCTCCTCAGGGCCCCAGCGGGCAAGTGTTTGAAGGAGGAGCTCAGTCACCAGACTGAATCCTGCCAGTTCTTTGAGTTTTGCTGAGACGGTATTGCCCATCCGGCTGGCCTCACAGTCTTGACCCCCGTCTCAGCTTGACTGCTGTGTATGTGCACTGCCATGCTCCATCCCTAGTTTACTTACTGGACACAGTGTAGCTTAATATGGCCTTGAACTCACCCTCTTCCTACCTCTGCCTGAGTGCTGGGATGACAGGCACTCACCGCCACGCCTGGCTGAACTCCAGTTTCTAGAGACAGGCTGTTTAATCACATCCGTAGCCACATTCTTGCCGTGGGCCTGGCAGCTGGTCCCAGGTGGGTCTGACTCGGATGGGCTATGTTTAGGTCCATGTATGGGCACACGGAATCGAGAATCAACTTCTGGAGGGCAATGAACTTAGGCACAGGTGGCACTGTCCCCCATCTAGACCTAGTGATGAGCTCTCATATGTTTGAGCAGCTGTGGAAGGCCAAGGACTCTCTGGCTGTCTCTTGCAGGGCTAACCTTGTCTCCGTAGGCCTCCTGTTGGCTGTCCTGGGCTGGTAGCTGGAGGCTCCATTCCTGGTAGCCCTGGGCACCTGTTGGTCATGTTCTCAGTGTGGGGCAGAATACTGGTCATTAGCCCCCATGTCTGTTGACTGGCAGGACTGTGGGCAGCATAGAGTTAATAGACAGGGCTCCCTGCAGACGAACCCAGTGCTAGGAGGGCATGATCTGCAGTTCTTTCTTCTCCAGTTCTTTCTGCGCTAATTGAAGACGTGACATTCCGGAGGATGAAAGCCTCTTTGTGTGTAGCCGGCAGGCAGCTGGGCTCACAGCCCTAGGTCGGCCGAGCACAGCAGCCCCGGAGCAGGTAGTGCGTGGCCCCGCCTGAGGAATGTCCCCACGAGGCTCCAAAAACAACTTCCTCCTTTATTCCCGCTATCAGCTCACGGTGCCTGTCGATTTGGGTCCCAATTATAGGTGGGGAACCAGGGGAAAAATTGCCCCGTCTAGACATTAATCCTGAGATTGAGTTTCTTCTGCCCTGTATCCCAGCAACAGGATTACAACTGGTGGGAGGTGGGGGTGAATTCTCTGGGGCTGGGCCAGGAGACCCCAGCTCCTTCTATCCCATACAACTTTCTGGTGTGGGAAGTAGGTCAAGACAGTCAGGGAAGCCCCTGTGGAGAAGGCTGGCAGCCAGGAGGTTGGCGTGCAGGGCTCTTGCAGGTGTGAAGTGAAGGTGAGGTACTGCTTGTTCCCCAGCGTCTGTAGTGAAGTTGGGGAGGCTGAGCAGTAATCTGAGGAGCCATGGGCAGCCAAGACCTTGGTGGGGTCGGTCCACTTGTGGTCAAGGGCAGGTACCTGTTCTGTCTGTCCCAGGCTGATCATGTGTCCTGACTGCGGATTGCTGTCTTTGCAGGGGCCAGAGGGCAGCCTCTGCTTCTGCCCAGGTACCCTTCTCCACTAGGCCTGGAGACTCCAGCCATGCACCCTCTACCCGACTCTGCCCCTTCTGATCGGCTTCCGCTGTGACTGTGTTAGCTCCTGCATGGTGCCAGGAGATTTGCGCCTGCTTGTCCCTCTCCATGCTTTGCAGGCCCTTTTTAGAAGGATGACAGGCAGATGGCAGGCTCTGTGTGGGACTGACTGGACTTTACCTGTGGACTGGACTCCTCCTCAGGCAATGTGGCCGTCACAGGCATTTGTTCTGCCTTTGCCGCTGCAGGGCCATATAGTTCAACTCATGTGTCAGGCTTCTGTGTCCCTTACATAGGGACTCACTGCCATGCTCACAGCGAGAGAGCTTTCCTAAGCAGCACGTTGCCCTAATGGAGATCCTGGGTGGGAGTCAACCCCAACTGGATAGAAAAAGCAGAGCTGTGGAGACACATACGGGTCAAGCAGTGTGGTTCAAAACATTGTGTGGACCAGCAGCCTCAGGAAGGCTGGGAGGAGGCAGCCTTGTAGATGGACAGCCAGGCGTGGGTATCTGCAGAGGAAGCTGCAGGTAACAATTAGACCCAAAAGCTGCACCAGCGGAGCAGCAGGGGTGATGGTCAGCTGTTGGCTGGAAGGAAGCTCATGCTGTTTGGGGCCGGCGCTATGCACATTCTCTTCCTTTTATGGAGAGCCTTTGTTTTTTTTTTTTTTTTCACCTCCCAGTAATCAAGCGGCCAGATGGACGAGTGAATGGAGGGCAGCTTTAAAACCCCTAGGCCCTGCTCACTTATCATCGAGCGGCTTGGGAGGCTGAGGCAGGAGGATTGCCTTGAATTCGAAGCCAGCCTCGCCTGCAGAGCGAGTACGTGTCCCCCAAACAAAACAAAACAAACAAACAACGGAAAAACCAAGAACCAGACGAAGACAAAACAAAAACCTCAGGCCCTAAAGTTCGAGGACCTGCTCTCTCAAGATGCTTGTTCTCAATACCCACCGCTCGTTTAGGGTTTCATTGTAGGTGTGTAGGGGCACATGTACACATGTGCGCAGATGCTTTCCAAGGCCTGCGTAGACCAGAAGCCAAGCTCAGGCTTCATTCTTCTCGTGCCTCCCACCTTCTTTTTGTTTCTGATTTTTTGTTTGTTTGTTTTTGTTTTTGAGACAGGGTTTCTCTGTGCAGCCCCGGCTGTCCTGGAACTCGCTGTGTTGGTGTTGAACTCAGATCTACCTGCCTCCGCCTCCCAAGTGCTGGGATTACAGGCATGCGCCACCACCGCCCTGCCTGTCTCTGTTTTTTTTTGTTGTTGTTGTTTTGTTTTTGCTTTTTATGAGTTTCTCATTGGCTTGGAGCTCAGTGATTTGGCTACATGGACTGGCTGATCCTGTCTCTGCCACCTCAGTACTAGGATTACAAGTGTATACCACCATACCCATGCTTTTAGTGGGGTTTTGGGGATCAAACTCAATTCCTCATATTTGCATGGCAAGCACTTTAGCAACTGAGCTAACTCCTCATTCTCCCATCTTAGGGTTTCATTGCTGTCAAGAGACTCCATGACCACAGCAACTCTTGTAAAAGAAAACACTTAATTGGAGCTGGCTTACAGTTTCAGAGGTTTAGTTCCTTATCGCCATGGAGGGAAACATGGCAACATGCAGGCAGACATGGTGCTGGAGAAGGAGCTCAGAGTTCTTCATCTCAATCTGCAGGCAGCAGAAGGAGGCTGCCACACGGGGCCTGGCTTGAACATATGCAACCTCAAAGCCCACTTCCACAGTGACACACATCCTCCAGCAACTACTCCAACGAGGCCATAGCTCCTAATAGCACCACTCTGCCTATGGGCCAAGCAGTCAAACACATGAGTCTAGGGGGATCATTCCTGTTCAAACCACCACTGATCTCCAAGTCCTGCTCTCAGTGTATGTAAAGCCTGCAGGGCTTTCGTTCCCGCTGCCCATGGCAGTTCTGTGACTCTCTGGGTTAGCACATGAGACAGAGATGGCCTCCCGTGGAGGACTGTTCTGTAGGAACGAGGGGAGAAGGGAGTTTGACTGCGTGTGCTCTGACTGGTGCTTAATCAATTGCTCCAGGGCATCAGCTCCCTTTCCTTATCCGCAAGGCAAATCGCATTTGTAAATGGCCCCTGAGCTTGGGGGATTCAAGAATGATGGTGTGCGCCTCTGATGTCGTCACTTACTTCATCTGGGCCACTGTCTTTTTGCTGGAACGGATGCCTTCTGGAGTTGTCAGCGCTTGGTGTGGGAGCCCCTGTGAGTCACGCTGGGCCCTTTGACTTCTGTGGAATGTGGCCTCATTCCCTTGAGTCTGTCTACCTGGCATCTCCTCCCCCTCTTCTCCCTAGAGGTGGCACGAAGCCATGGGCTCTAGGCCACTGAGTCACCGTTGGGGCAGAGTCTCTGACTTGAGCTCCTGTCAAACATTAACAGGCGAGGCTGGCCCCTGTTGAAGAATAACTCATTTGCGCTCCAGGCTATGATGTCCCAAAAGGCATGGCCAACTGTGCCCTCAAGATGGCCCGTTTTGGGTGTGCTCTGACCAGTAGGTTGAATGGTGCATAGAGACAGTGGCTCTGGGCACACCCAGCTCCCCTGTGCCAGAACGTTTCTGTTTAGTGTTTTGATGTGGAATCCGAGGTGTGGGCGGTGGGTGCAGTTGCTCCCCGTTGGTTCAGATGGGCAGGGCAGAGCCATTGTGCTGGGTCATCGGCAGCTGTCCAGCAGACAGCGGGGCCTGGGAAGCTGGCAGCCGGGCTGGCGGAACAGTCCTGCGGAGTTAAAGCATTGGCCTGTAGGTGGTGGAGAGGCTCTGGGTAGCACCCAACCTGCCACATTAGTCCATCCAGACAGCTGAATGGACTCATGCTCCCTAACGGGTCCCAGCGTGGCTGCTGGCATGTTCCAGCTTGCTCCTGTCTCCTGCTCCGGGGAGGGAGCAGCTGGATAAAGCTGTCCTCAGGTGTCTGTGGCCAGTTCTGTGACTGCCACCTTCCCACCACTGTCCTGTGTATCTACTGTGCAGCAACCCGAGGTTCCCTGGAAGGGAGGATGGCCTGCCAGAGGGGGGAGGTCTTACCAGCACCCTCATCCCCAGGTTCTCCACGTCTAGAGCCTGCCTCTCTAGGTCTGGCTCTTGGTGAAGGAGGAATGGGGACTGCAGACTCTGGGCTTAAGGTGACAGGAAGGAAGCTTCTAGAAATGCTTATTAGAGGGCCTGGGGGTCCATGCTACTCATTCCCCAGGGTGACCAGCCCAGCCCAGGCTGACGGTTTTTCTCGGGGCCCCAAATACAAATGACCGAGCCTTGATTTGAACTTGAGTTTCCATCTTAAGTGCTATTCTTATCAAAAGAAGTGGGGAGGGAAGATGGAGGGTTACAGAAAGAGATACTGAAGAGCATTATCAAGACATCTCTCCTCACTTGAGACCCCAAAGTGTTTTGTTAGTGCCGACCACCTTATGGGAAGGGTCAAAGGTCTCACCTTGACGGTAGACCTGCTGTCTGGGCCTGGACTCACTGTCTCTTCTGTGGCTGGTTCCCACTCCTTCCTCTCACATGGGGGAATTTAGGAAAGTGTTGAATGTGGCTCATTCTGCCTCCTTTCAGGTGTGTCCGTCCTGAGTGTAAATCATTTCTTGTTTCTTTTCCTTCTTCTTTTTTTTTTCTTTTCCTTTTTCTTTTTTGAGACAGGGTTCCCCTGTGTAGCCTTGGCTGGCCTACACTCACTTTGTAGACCAGGCTGGACTCGAACTCACAGAGATCCACCTGCCTCTGCCTGGGATTAAAGGCATGCACCACCACTGCCCGGCCAGCATCAGTTTCTTAAGCCACTTGTTTTGCGTGCTCCGTGGAGACAGGAGTTTCTTTTCAGTGAAGCAGTTTCTTTTCTTGTGCAGCTCCTTTGACTGGTGGTACAATGTCTAATGTATCACGGGATTGTGGCAGGAGCCGCACAGTGGGCATAAGTGGTCCAGCCTGGGCTGACTTTGGGTCGCTGGGGGACGGAGGGAGGAGCTGGAGCCCAGACCCACTTTCAGGTGAGGAGTGGCTGTGCCCTGAGACGGCAAAGCAGGGCGATCTCTTTCTGCCCTGGGCCAACCAGAGTTCCACAGATGGCGGGATGAGGACTCAGGTGGCAGAGCTGAAGTGAGAATATAGTCTTAATAGGGCCACACCGGCATAAAAGGCCTAGCATGGGGCAGTTTGGCATTCTACCTGCCTAGACGTCAGAGGAGCCTTAAGGGACCCTGGAAACATTGAGAGTGGTGGCCGTGCCCTGACAGACCAGCAGCTGCTTCCTAGGGGAAGTTCCAGAGGCCTCTCAGCTTTGAGGACATGCCGCATGTCTGTCTCCACAACATGGCCAGCAGAGGAACAAGTGGGCACTTTGGCTCTAAGCCATCAGGTATCTGAAAGCGCCTTAGGGCAGGAGTTCCCAGGCAGTGGTTGTTCCTCTGGTTGGTCTTTGGGGCCTAAATGGTGGGGATCAGCATCGTGAGATGGAGAGACGACGAGGAGTTGCCGTGTAGGAGGGCATCGTCTCAGGGATGCTCCCAGGCACTGCTTGCAGTGCCCTCATGAAGATGCTGAGCCAGAGATCATGGACCTGGGCAATTGCTGGGCTGCCCAGCCTGGCCCTGCCCAACCCTGGAAGTAGCTATGATCCTGCCCTGCCTGAGGGGTGATGGCCTGTCCCTTGGCACAGCTACCCAGGGGAGACCTGGCCTGTGGGACTGTAGCATCCTCAGGGGAACTGAGCTGCCACTGTCTTCTTAGATGTGTAGGTTAGCCGGCCATTCTGTACAGCAAGTTTGAGGCTCTTGACCAGCTCTCTCCAGCTCAGGCTACAGTAGTCTTAACTCAGGCTTGTCCTGGTGTGAGCTTGAGTGTCAGGGCTCTGGTATCATTTTGTGCTCTTTTCTATAACATTCAGTGCGCAGTCCTGAGACCTTCCCGAGTCCTGCATTTTCTCCGTGAATGTGGTGAGGAAGCTGCCCTGAGGGTGAGCAGCTGTTTTGAGGAGTTCCACCCTGTCCTACCTCTGGGAGGAGGGGAGAACAGAGACCGCAGTTGTACCAGGATCTGCAGACAATCGCTTGGGGCCCTGTGTGTTCTTTCTTCCCTGAGGCAAGTATTACCTTTCTTCCCTCTACCTCAGGCAGGGAGACCTGAGAAGTTAGGATAGTCTGGTGTCTTTCCCATACCCCGCTCTGTCCCCCAACCCTCTGCTTCCCCTGCAATATTCTTTTGTCTGGGTGTCAAAGTCTGTTGGAAGCCAGGCTAAGCTGGAGCTAGGACATGCGCCCTACAGTATGGGCTGAGCTTGTAGCAGACTGTGGGCTGTCTGTGCTCCTGGGCTACTAGGGTAGTGTCTTTTGTTTGTGGGACTTGCTTGCAAGTCATTTGGGTGATAACTTGGGTGTCCTTAAGGCTTTGCCGTGGGCTCATCTCCTTGGCACTGATGTCACCTGCCTTTGACCCAGCATGATTCTGTTGGGGGCCTGCCTCAGTCCTTTGTCAGTCCTTTGTGGTTCATTCTAGGGCTAACAGGAGCCAAGAGAGACCAAAGGTGTGTGTGTGTGTGTGTGTGTGTGTCTGTCTGTCTGTCTGTCTGTCTGTCTGTCTTCCATGACACCCATGCATGCCCTTGATGGGAACTGAGAGAGGCTAGGAGGTACTGAGTCAGACTGGATACTGCTTTCAAACTGTCCTGTTGGCTGTGAGCCTACTCGGGAGAGTTCCAAGCAGTACCAAATGCCCCTCATGTCCCTTTCAGTCTCTTTTCCAAACTGCGTTTGTGTGTGTGTTTGCCGCTTATGAAGCCAGGCTCCCAAGTATGCTCATGAGATTCCTGGTCAAGTAAAGTATGCAAAGTCCATGGTGATTAACAGGATGCACACTGGCAAGAGGGCCATACTTCCTGTTTATGCTTTGTGTGTACCGCATCCCTTATCCGCTTTCATCTCTTACTCAAGATTGCTGCGGACCTAGGAGGCTGAGCGAGACCACCCATAGTTCATACTCTGCCAAGGGCTGTTGCCCTACTCCCCATTTTCACCTAGGTGACCAGTGTCTACAGTGCCTCCACCCTGCATCCTCCAGCTTCCTCCTTCTTCCTCCCCCTCCCCCTCCCAAGAGGCCTCTTCTTGCTCCATGCTAACTCCTAACTTCAAAGCCTCTGCAGCTATGTTGGTGTGGGCAGATGGGAGCAAACTCCAGGTGGGGAGGAGAGCTTCCTAAGGCTCTGTACATCTGCAATGACCGTGGACTCAGCTCTGGACCGCTGGCCGTGATGTCTGGACCTGTGTTTATTCGCCTCCCCTCTTGTCTGAACAGGGAGGGTTCCTGGGGGGATCCTGAGCAGCTATCTCTGGCAGTCAGTCATCACACTGAGTTCCCTTCTCCCGATACCTTTACCCTCATTGTCCTGCCATCTGTCTGCTGGGGCAGGTGCTGGGCCTGTGCTGGATCTGCAGGCTGAGAACGCTGGGAAGGGGGAGGCTCAGGAATGCGCTGGCACCTGGCCACTCCTGGGCTGTGAGCTCAAGTCTGACTAATGAGGTGACTCACCTGAGCAGCCTGAGGAGGCCTCCCTGATAGTTTGGTCTTTTAGCTCAAAGAGCTGGGTGGACATGAGGCCCCCTGGGTGCTGGCTCCCCGTGGACTTCCGCGGAGTGAGTAGTCAAGGTGCTACCTTGGTCACTGTATGTATATACAGTCACTGTGCACCTTGCTCCATTGTTCGGGGTGGTGGCCTGCACCTCCTGTGGTCTAGCTTGGGTCCAGCTTAAGTCTGAAGGGGTTCAGAGTTCGAATCCCAACTGTCCCCCACAAGCTCCCGTTTTGAATGCTAGGTCCCCAGATTCTGGTGTTCCTTGGAAGGCTGAGGAGCCTTTAAGAGGAGAGGTTGAGCTGCTAGAAGTAGAGCACGGTGGGATGTGGGGGTGGGGTGGGGTGGGAATTCTGCTTCTCCTCTTCTGTCTGTTTGCCTCCCGTTCCCACCGCTGTGAACCCTGTCATGTCTTCTTCCCAGAGACATCCCTTTTCCTTCCTAAGTCATTTCTGTCAGTTCTTTGGTTAAAGCAAAATTAACCAATAATGACAGAAATCTGCAGCTGAGCGTTGGACCACTGCTGTGGTCGACAGGCCGTTGGAGCTGTTTGTGAAAGGGATGTGGGCGGCGGGAGACTTAGAATTCACTAAGGTTGGGAGAGGACAGTTCTTCCTGGAGCTTGGAAGAGCAGAAAACAGACAGAGAGGTAGATGGTAAATACCGTCTCTGTTCATGGGGTTTCGGACGGGAACAAGGACTCTATTGGGAACTGGGTTAGACAGCGGTCAAGTTATATTCTGGAAAACAAACAAACAAACACGATTGCATTCTTCCCATATCCTGAAGATTGGAGTAAAGCTGAATTAAAAAGTAATGGACTAGCTGCCCGTGGTGGCACACGCCTCTAATCCCACCCCTTGCACTTGGGGAGGCAGAGGCAGGCGGATCTTTGTGAGTTAGAGGCCATCCTGGTCTACAAAGCAAGTCCAGGACAGCCAAGACTACACAGAGAAAATTTGTTTCGGAAAACCAAAAAGCAAAAAGAAATAAGGTAATGGACTAATGTGCGTGGAAGAGCTCTCTCCCATTGAAGGCCCTCGGAGTAGGAGTGTTTATTTTGCGCATTGTATGTTGTAACCGTGCAGCTTCTTTTTGCTTTTTATAGAGTTTGCCTTGTGCTTCAAGAGACTTTGGACTTTTGAATAGTGTTGGGGACTGTTAAAACATTACGGGATAGCCGTGAGCCTTTGTGGAGCCAGCAGAAGAACTTTGTGGTTTAAAACTGAAATGTCTCCTACAGGCTCATGTCTTGAGCAACTTGGTCCCTAAATCGTGTCGCTGTGTAGGTGGCTGCAGAGCCTTTAGGAAGTGAGTCTTTGAAGGTTTTGGTCCATGGGTCTGTCCCTTATTTCTCTGCTTCCTGATTGCACCCTGTGAACAAGCCTTTGCCTCACATCACACTCTGACAGCCACAACCATGCAGCCCTCATGATGGGCTGCAGCTGCCTCAAAACCCAAGACCAGATGAACCTTTCCCGTTTGCTCCTGTCAGGCATTTGCTCACAGTGAGGCAAAAGTCATTAACATAGGTGGGCCGAGGGATGTGAGATCAAGGTTATCTGTGGCTTCAAGTAGTGCTGTGTTTGCTGGGAGAGAGACGGAGTGGATTCCAGGGGAAGGAGGGTTGGGAGGTAGCACCCAGATTGACTGGAACACAGAGTGTGTGCTGAGAAGGGTCTGCAGGCTAGGAGACTTCCCAGAAGAATCATGACGCGTGGTGGCAGCTTTCTCTAGTGTCCCGTGTCCTGTCTTCTCTGCATGGGAACAAAGAGCTCCTTCTACTTTTTCATCGAGGTCAAGTTCTCATAGCATAAAACTGGGCATCCCACAGTGAATGGTGCACGGGTATCTGGCACGGGTGTTATATTGTGAACTAGAACATCCCCAAAGGAAACCCTGCATCACTGATGATCCCAGGAAGGCACTACTCTATGCTCCCCCCGGGTCTGTCCATTTTAGACTCCTGCTTGGGTAGAATGCTCCAGATGCTGGCCGGCTGGTGATCTGACGTACTACTCTGTCTTTGAAAATATGTTTCTCCTCCACTGTGGACTGATGGGTGCCTTCACTGGGGTATGAGGACAGGAGGGGAGGAGGAGTAACTCCTACTGAATACCTGATGGAACAGGGGCTAGGGAGGCAGCAGGTACCACATGCCCCATGTGGTGGCTGTGAGAGCCAGGGAGAGGCTGGACCACTAAGGCTCAGGGGGATCATTCTGGTAGACGGTGACTTTCTCAAGGATCTTCAAACCCCCTCTGTATGATTCTCCTCAAGGCTTTGGACTTGGGGGGGAATCGTGCACTCTTGGAGGCTTTCGGTGTTTGCCTTTGATGTGATTTAGGCATGCTGCTCTGGATGGCTTGAGCCACACGTGTCCATGGGAACAACAGAGATGCTGCTTTCAGTCTCTAGGGCCATCGCAGAGACACCTTCTGGTCCTACTTTGGGTTCCCCTGAGCTCACTTGGGCATGGAGAGCACTGTGTGGCCAGCCTGTTTCTGTCCAGCCCACGGTGTCGGCCACCTTTACTCTTCCCTTACCCAGGAAGTCAGAGCCACATGGACACTCACTGTGGGCATCTGTTCCTAGAGCTGCTACCTGCTGTGGGCCCTGGCTTCCCTCCCTGCACTTCAGAGAAGACCCAGGTTGAGAGAAAGGACAGACAGGTGTGAACTAAAGCCCTGGAGCAAAAAGGCCCCAGGCTTCTTCTTGGTACCACCTATAGAATCACTTGGCTGAGGGTTTGGGGAGGGTCCAAGCATGGTCCTGAGCCTAGGCACTAAGTATGCCCACAGAGTCTTGCTGAGATAGGGCTGGCAGAGGTGAGACGTAGAGAGAAGGTGACATTTCAGGCGCTGACCCCAACCTTCATGTCTTAAGGCCACTTGGTCCAAGTGAGTTGCTGTCAGGTTTAGACTAAAGAAATACAAATGGGGTGAGTTGTCTGGGGTCACTGGGGTTGGTGAGTTATCTGCAGGTTGGATACCCCCAACCCCCTGCCCCTGATTCTTCTTCTGCTGCCTTTGGCCACACAGGCTTTGGAGAAAGCCACATTGTCACTTTCCCCAGCTACGCTTATTTTCACGGGAGTAACGATTATGTTTTAACTGTGGGGTCCTCAGCTTTGCCTCCTTTCCGTTCTTGTGCTCTAGAAGGCCCTGTGTGGGCCTCACAGCTTAGGGAGTAGTCAGGCCCCAGCGGGGAAACTGCCAGTCTCTGTTTGGTTTATCAGCCGAACCACCTCCTCTCCTATCACTTCGGATCTGGAAGCTTCTTTGGACCTGAAGCTCATCTTTCAAGCAGGCTGAGAAGGACAAATTCCTTTCCCCACTCTCCTATGTGCTGAGCCTTGAGGCCCTCAAGATGGCCGTGAAGAGGGAAAGACACGCACCTTCTGTTGCGTCATGAACCTAGGACCTGTTCATGTTCCCCATGAAAAGGAACCAGAGGCCGAGAACACTGGAGTTTCTACCACCCTGCCCAGGGCCCTGGCCACTCTCTGGACCTCCAGTGTGTAAACTATCTGGACATGTCTCCTGCAGACGGAGGCCCCCATGCCTGTACTCACTGTGGCAACCCCCGATAGGGTCTGAAAGCCATTCCCACAGATGATTGTCTCTTTTGAAACTCTGGAACCAGCTCAGCCAAAGAAAATAACAGCAGCCCTTCCCTTCGGAAAGGGTCCCAGATCCCTTTAATGTCTAACTTTGTTTGACCTTGTCAGTGTGGGGAAGGACAAGGAGGGGGCCCCGATGTTTGTTCAGATGGAGACAGGAGCTTGAAGGATAAAGGGACGTTTTATTCAACTTTTAAAATAAAGAGTGGTAAAACTCTCTTTTTTTTTTTTTTTTTTTTGTAGTTAACATTCTTAGAGGATTTTAAAAATACCGACTCAACAGACTGTATTCCTAGGACCTGTGAGGAGGCTAAAAGTACCTGGGTTTACCCTCCTGAGGATGTCCCTGCAGGACCTCTGCTGGGGGGGGGGTAGTGAGTGCAGTGTGCACAGAGCTCCGGTCCTCAGCCGAGTGTGAGCTCTGTCCCTGTTCTCTTTACGCTGATCACCAGCACCCCTTCTTCCATGGGGGACCCCCACCGGGTCACATGCCTTCTTCAAGCCTCAGTGTTTTCTCTTCTGCAGATGTGCAGGGGCAGGGGTAGGCACAGCAGCCCCTCGGAGGTAGATGCGCTTTGTGGACTGGGACCCATTCAGACTAGGCAACCTCGGTGAGCCTGGGGGATGGGGTGTGCCAAGCTAGAAGAGTGAGACCCGGTTCAGCTCAACTTGTCAAGTAGGGTACAGGAAGTGGAAGGGCCTGGTAGTTCTGTAAATAGGGACGACTGGTCTCCTGTTACATTCGGGGTATTGTGTGTGCTATCGGGGCAGCCATGATAATGCTGGCTCCCCGGTTCCTTTGCTTCTCCCTCGAGCTCCTCTTGAGCAGGGTGTGGATGTCCAGGCCTTGCCTGTTTGTCCTTCACGTCAGAAGAGCAAGGCCTGGTCTAGATGGGGCTGTGCTTCTTTAGCTCGGCTAGAGAGGAGGAGCCTGTGGCTGGGGGGGCGTGTGGCTCTTCTTGGGGACATCTGCAATCCCAAATGATTTGGGGCCCTGACAATGCTGAGAAATATTTTTAAAGACGTTTAAAAATCCCACCTACAGAGTCCCCTCATTTCTCCTGCCATCTCTTTGACAACCAGCAGCATGAGTGATGGTGGTCTTAGCTGATTTCCTCAAGTTGTAAGGGGGACTTCATTGCAAAATGGGGGTCAGGAAGGCCCTAGGAATAGGTGGACAGTAGATCATGGTCTCACTTTAACCTTTTTGGGGAACATGCTCTAGGAGGTAGCCATCCCTGTCTTAGCGTGCCTCCCTTACTAGCGTACATGTGTAACACCCCTTAGAAAACCATGCCCATTTTCAGTATCCTCTTGTAACTCTCTGAGGCCACATTCCTTGTGATTTTTGAAGCTTAGAATAGATGACATTCCCAGCTCCCATATAGAGTGAAACAGCTTTCAGTTTGGCAAAATAGGCTCTGTTGGTGCCTGTAGGCTGGGCCTAGCCAGGCATGGGCAGCTAGCTCACTGTCTCTCTATGGGAGCTGCAGTCTGGGAAGGCTGTGGAACTATGTGGACCCGTGGCCAGCAGCCAGCCAGGCAGAGGGAGACGTCTGTACTTAGCCTCTGTTTCTTACAGTCCTGTCTGCCCTGAAGCATGACGGGCCAAGTCACCAGGGTTCTGGAGGGATGTGCATTCTGCATCTTACATGCTCACGTATGCACACATTCAAAAGAATGCCCCTTGGGCTTTGGTCTTACAGGGAAGGCGGGTTCCCGGGGTGGAACACCAACCAAGGTTCTTTGAAGGGCGCTGACCTATCTCTGCGTGCTTTTGAGGCCTGTGTGTGGCTCGCCCACGGTTCCTGTGCTTCACGTGGGATGGAGCCGCCTTGCAGTCCTTTTGGAGAACAGCTTGTTTGCTGAATGGCATTAGCAGATTTTTCTGCAGCTGGGAGATGCTCCATGCTGACCTGCAGAGATAATTTCCAGATGGAAACCTAAGACTCCTCAGGGTGAGGTCTGGGGCCGGGGACAGTCCGCAGAGTGCTTGTTCAAAGGGAAGTATAAAAAGTGACATGCTTGAAACCTTTATGGCTACTTGGCATGGCCAAGACAGTTTTATTGTATTTTACAGGATTATTTGTCAATAACAGATGAGGGGCAGGACCAGTCCTTCCCATGATCAGAGAAACTGGGGGCCTAGAGTCCAGATATGAGCAGGAAATCCAAGAAAAACACTCAGATCTCATTTAGGGTATCCCAGGGCCCCGTACAGGGAAGACCCTGCACAGGGAGGCACAGGGGCAGAGGTTGTGGGAGGGGGGGGTGCTGAGGGGCGGGGGCACGCACGGAAACTGGATCTCAGAGATAGGTCAAGGCTGCGGAGGAGGCCCACACCAGGGTCCAGCAATCGAGCATGAGTCCTTGGCTTACATCGTGTTTATCTGTACACAGTTGGAAGCAGGAAATGTGTCTGGCTGGCTACAGTCCGGAAGTGTTAACCGGCAGGTTCCTGCTGGGAAAGCCATTTTGCCTTTTCTGTCACCTAAAAAGCCACTCACCCGCTGTGATTCTTCTGCTCCACCCCCACAACTGCCATGGCGGTGGAGTCCCTCAGGGCTGAACCTGTTCTCCCTTCTCCCTAACTAACTGGGGGGTTAGGCTACCTCATCTCCCTGGCTTCCAGAGTGAAATCACCGGCAGTGTCCTTTATGTCCACCTGGGGGGAGGCTTGGGCTCATCTTCAGCAATGGTGTAGGGGGAAAATTCATCCCTATTATGGAGTATCGGGCTCAGGAGCTGCTCTGTGCCTTGCTGTCCAGATTCTGGGGTCTCCACCTCTTCACCCCAGGGCTCCACTCTTGGAGTTGGTCCTATACATGAAGAGAAGTGCCACCCAACGTATGTTGTGTATGTATGTATGGTACTGGACCAGGCAAGCACCTGGTGGTGTAGACAGGGGGAGGTTCAGCCAAAGGTGACCTCCTGTGTCTACTGTGTAGGTGTTCGAGTGTGTTTCTGGTGTACACGTGTGTAGTTTGTGGGATGTGTCTCCCTGGTCTGTGAGCATCTGTTGTCTGTGTGAATGTGCATTGCTCTCTGGCACACATGTACATGCACGTGGGTGTGTGCTTGGGGGAGGGGCAGAGATGAGCGGTTACCCTCTGGCTTTCAATTACTGTGTGTGAATTTCTTTCCTGATATCCCAGGAAGGGCTGCCTCAAACGCCTTAGGTGGAAAAAGCTTGGGTCTGTGGCTCCCTCTGGTGGCTGGTGCGAACATGTCCAGACAGTCTTTGGACAAGGACAGGGTTTTGCGGTTCCAGAGCGTTTCCTGGGGTCCCTTGCCTTAGTGGACATGTGGAGGCTGGCACACTTCAAGATGTCAAAAGCCTGACTTTGAAGGAATCTCGGAAGATACTCACCTCGGCATCTCAGTGCTCGCCACGTCTCGCTGAGTGAACCGTCATCTGCTCGTGGCTCAACAGCCTCAGTAATGAATGTGGAGCTCAGGCCCTGGGAATTGTTTGAGCAAGAGCACTTCTTTCTCTGTGCCACCAGTGGCCCAGAGCTTATGGGAAGCTGATGGGAAGGCTCTACTGGCTGCCTCTGGCGGTGTCTGGACTTCAGGAGGTGGAGAAGGGGGTGTGTGGCTCAGCCCTGCCTCAATACTTGTTTTTTTTTTTTTTTTTTTTTTTTTTTTTTTTTTTTTTTTTTGCATGGCTGCACTTTCCTAATTGCATGCCATGGCTTCTGGGTGGAATTTGTGGTGTTTTTTGACCACGTACCACCCACCCGGTGAGGCGGCTGGTGAAGAGCCAGGAAACCAGCTGCCGGGGATGGCTTGCTGGGCCACAGGTGGGTTTCTAAGCTGCCACTGGGAGGAAGTGGGTCAGGCTGAGGTCCAGAGCTGACAGTGTCCTCCGGTAGGTCAGGGACCTCTGTCCCTACCCTCCCGCTGAGGCTTCAGTACATACTCAGCTACGCTTGGGAGTCACCTACAATTTTTCAAAGACTCTGATGGCAATCCAGGAAAACAGAACTGACTGTTGGTCACGGGCCCAGGCACAGCATGGTCCCCCACGCAGGGGAGGCTAGCCTTTCTTCCGGCCATTCCAAAGAAGCAGTGGGTTCCCAGGACACAGACTATCAAGGACCTCCACCATCATTCAGAACCTGGGAATTTGCGCCACCTGCTGTTGCCCGACGAGGGCAGAGTTCATCACAGACCTCAGACCCTTGTCGCTGGTCACTTTCTAGGAAAGAGTTAGTGGCGCTGCATGGCCTTCATCTCTCTGCTTCTGGCACGTCTCCCCACCAGATCGTTTCTTTGTCTGGGGAGCTCTGGAGAAGGTGGTATGGAGACCCCAGACTGAGCACCCCCAGCCTCTGTTGAGTCAATAGTGTGGGAGGTAGAGCAGAGCTCCTTTTGCCCTCTTCCTGGGGAGATGCTATGGGTAATCAGGCCTGGGTGGGAAGAGGTCCTGAGTCTCCCTGAGGCCAGTTTGGGCATTGCAGAAGACAGAGGGTGACCAGAGGCTGAATATGGGGGGTAATTTGACAAGTTGCAACTCCAGCACTGCAGGAATTTTGCCAGAGGAGAGACAAGAGAATAGAGAAAGGGCTGGAGAATGAGAAAAGCCCCAGACCTGATGTCGGCTCTGGCATGGGCTGGCTAGCAGGTGCCTCATGAAGGACTGGCAGTGTGCAGGTAAGCTCAGGTGGGCATGGAAGTGGCCTTTCATGATTCAGTGACAGCTAAGCCCTCTCTAGTTCCTTCCTACTCTTCCTGGTCCCATTCTTACTACTGCTTTCTCCCTTTCCCCACATCAAAAAGAAGACAAGGAAAGCCCACTGAGATCCCATCTATGGGCTTCCTGGATATTTTTTCTGTTGTCACCCCATTTCTGTCCATGCTACTTTAGAGGTTTTTTTTTTTTCTTCTTTCTTTTCTTTTTTTCTTTCCTTTCCTTTTTTCCAAGACAGGGTTTTTCTGTGTACCCTGGCTGTCCTGGAACTCACTCTGTAGACCAGGCTGGCCTCATACTCACAGAGATCTGCCTGCCTCTGCCTCCTGAGTGCTGGGATCAAAGGTGTGCACCGCCACTGCCCCACTTGCTTTAGTAGTTTTTCAAACTGAACATTCTGGGAAATAAAACTTTCGGAAGCCTCTGTTTATGGGCCAGAGGCTATGGGGCCTCTGACCGAGGGGAGGTACCAGGGCTGGGCTCCCTGTTGTTTAATGAGCAGCCCCCCATGGAGTGCCTGGGATGGTGGCCAAAGCCCAAGGAATCAAAGGGCTGCACTGTGGAGCAGAAAGGAGGCTTGTGCACAGCACAGCGTGGCCCAGCCTGACACCTGGCCCCTCCTTGGCTGGGGCCCCTTGTGAGATGTGATGTAAATCAGCAATGACCACATGCCAGCCTGGGCTGCCTCCAGCAGAGGCCGCTGTGACTCTGGGAGTTCAGCCTTTTCTGCCTGCCCGCACTGTGCTTGGGTTGCTGTGGGAGTCTGTGGGCCCTAATAGAAAACCCCATATCCTAGGCAGCTGCGAACAGGACCTCAGGCCTCATCCTGGCTGCCCCAGGATCCCTGGTTTGTGTGTGTGTGTGTGTGTGTACACACACACACACACACACATACACACACACACACACACACGTGTGTGGTCATGTGACTGGAACCTCTGCTTCCATTCTGACATGGTGCCCTCTTGGGTCTGTATCTCCCTTCAGTCTCTTAAAGTAATGGTGACCAAGCTGAGTGTGGTGGTGCATACCCTTTAATCCCAGCACTCGGGAAGCAGAGGCAGGTAGGTCTATGTGAGTTCGAGGCCAGCCTGGTCTATGTAGTGAGTTCCAGGACAGCCAAGACTGTTGCACAGAAACTCTGTCTCAAGAAAACCATACGCACACAAGATTGTCAAATCCATGTTCAACCTGGTAGTCTACAGAGTCTTGTCTTGGGATCATTGACCGATTACAAGTTTCCTTTGTCCTCACAGGGCTGTCCACAGGCCCTGGGTGAGACAAGGATACTTAGCCTCCACAGTGTCCTTGACACCCTCTTTTCTCCCAGGAGCCCTAAATCCCTGAAGGATGACCAGCTCCAGCCTCCGGTTCATCTTCATCCTTACACATCTGGCATTTAAGTCAACAGACCCAAAGTCCAACAGGCCCACTTATCTACCTGGAGGCCCCAGACATGGGAGTCTCCAAGGGGAGGTGTTGGTGATCGTAGGAGGGTTCCACTGTAGAAACAGTGGAGGAAGAACCCCCACGAGTCATCCAAAGAGAGTAGAGGGGATAGAGAGGGGCTGGAAATGTCAGAGATTAGGGGCTCCCTTGCAGCGTCTGGCTGGCCCCATGCTGCCTACCTGCTTTTGGATTCCCTGTGGAATGCAGGAGAGAGGGCTGGGGCAGGGTCCACCCAGAGGAGAGGCCAGGCCTTGTGAGGTACTACCCACAGCTGTCCCCAGGAATCCAAGCATCGTCCCCAGCTGTCCAGTCAGTGCAGCTTTGCATGGATGGGCTTTGTTTCTGGTTACCTGGAGGGGTGGCCTGGGCATGGATATTGCTATGTGTGACTGGCCACTGCCTGCCTGGCGGCTGCCTGCAACAAACACACACACACACACACACACACACACACACACACACACACACACACACCTGTACCTGGCTCTTTTTCTCCCTGAATTTAAAGTCTGCTTCTGAGCTTTGTTCTTGTGATTATAAAGGAGTCATGAGGCTGTGAATTCTCTGGCTGCTTCAGCTGCATTGCCATAGGTGTCTCTGGCCTTCAGGGCACCCTCCCCTGAGCTCTTAGCCTGGTTAGTTCAGCCAGCTCCTCTGTGGTGGTAGGGTTTCCATGCTGTGTGCTGTCGTGTCCCCCCAATAGATAGAGTTGGCTATATCCCAGGTACTGGGGTAATCTCGGAATAGAAAGAGGACAAGATGTGTGGCCATGTGAGGGATTGTGGCTCCTGTTGCTGCACTGGCCCTGCTGACACTGTCCTGGCTCAGAGGGGTTTCATTCTGCCCTGACCGGGAGCAAGTCAGGTGTCTGGGTAGCCTTGATGACAATGGCCTTGACATGCAGGAACAGGCTGTGGGTCCCTGCTCCCGCTGTGTATGTCCGTTAGAAAGACACTTGTCCTGTGTCAAGGGATACCCAGAATTCCAGGCCAGATCCAGTTTCTTTAGAACCAACAGTGTATGGACTTCCTGTGATCTTGCAGGTCCCCAGTCCCCAGAGAGTAGTTTCCATTCAGCAGCCAGTCAACCCTTTGAGCAGCCCAAGCAGGCCCAGGCCATGGTTGTAGGGTCACAAAGATGTTAACAGGTTTTCAAGAGAATGTGTGTAATGTGGTGTGGGTCCTGGCTTCAAGGTGTGCCTGACCCCGTGGCCCCACGGAGGCCCCACTAACCCAGTTATAACAAACCCTCGTCTCCCCACCCTTGGGAACCTAGTGGTGTGGATAGGCTGTCCAGCCTTCCATGAACAGATCCAGTTAATAAACAACTCTTAAACCCTTAAAGGCCAAGTGGGACATTCACTGGCAGAGGCCACTTAGCTCTCCCAGGGGCATCCAGGAGGCACAGGTGCTATTTACCATCTGTGGCCCATGACCACTGAGGACCCCCATCCTGGGCAGGAGGCCTCAGGGCGCTGGCCTCTGCTCTGTCCTGTGTGTTCGCCTAGGCACTCACGGGTCCTGGAGGCAAGCATGGTGCTGCACCTACAGCCAGTACATGTGAGTCGTGTTCCCTCCCATGTGAAGGATGAGGTGACTGTCCAGTCAAGGATTAATTTCCTGGGTCAAGAGTCTCGGCTTGAAAGCTCAGGCACTCTGCATGCAGTCTCGGAGAGGGACGGTTAACTGCAGGCAGCAGGGACAGTAGACTTGCTATGTATATAACAGTGCATCTCGTGGAGGCCCTGGCATCACTTAGCCCCAAGGCTCCTAGGAAGGGAATGTCGTCCCTGTCTATGAGGTTTTGTGCTCCCCTCCCAGGGTGGTCGGATACCCCTGGCCAACAGGTCCCTGGACCCTGCATCAGGGAGACCACACCACCACCGCACAGGGACCGCTGTCCCTCTGCCGAGAACATTCTTAACTGGGGTCGCCCTGAGTCCCGTGTGCTGGTCCTGATGGTCACCCACAGCCACCTTTCTGTGTCTTGCAAGTGAGCTCTTCCAGAGTAGGAAAGGCCCATGAGAGACCTTCCCAAGAGCAGGCGGAGTGTGCTTGCTGCAGGAGGAAGGATAATGTTTCCCTGTGGTGGGAGGAGTAAAAGGGCACAGGGGCAAGCTGTCCCCTCTGCTGTCGTGGTAGGGGGACTACATGGTGGTGGGAGGGAGGACACAGGCACTAGTTGGGCGGATCTGATCACAGCAGCTATGTCTGCAGCGAGCTCTCAGTGCTGGGAGCCCAGGCTGTTCCTTCAGGATGAGGCGGGGTGGGGAGCGGCAGAGGCCGTAGGCAGCAGTCTGGTTCCTGAAAAGTCCCCTGGTGAGCTTGGAAAGCCTGCTTGCCTGTATCGCTGAGGAAATTATAATTTAAGGAAATTATGAATAACTGCCTCAGAAAACGAGACCAAGAAGTTCCAAAAGAAACATTTTATGAGATCCTTGAAAAAAAAAAAAAATTCTACCTTGTTAAAGATCAAATACATACAGATTGAGGATCTTGGGGTTTGGAAATGTGATGTGGGTGTTTTCTTTCTTTTCCTTTTACAGATTTATTGACATAATTCACAAGCCTGCAACCCACTCATTTACAGATATAATTCATTGCTTTTGGTGAATTCCAAGATAATACCGTCAACTTCAGAACATCTCCTTAAACTGCTTGGCTTCCAGCCCATTCCCCAAGCCCTCCCCTGCCCTGCACACTGTTTTTTTGGCTTTCTGCTACAGGATTGCCAATTTTGGGTGTTCCGTGCAAATGAGTCATATCGTGTGGGCTCCTTTCACTCAGCAGGATGTCTCTGGGGAGTCTAAATTGTCTTTCATCCCCAGCACAGCACATGCCAGCGCTCCATCCCTTTTTGTGGCTGTAGAGTATGTCACTGATGGACCACATTTACGCTGGTCGGTAGTGGATGAGTCTTGGTTTGCTGTCTTGCATTGAGCCATCTTCCCAGCTCTCTGCCATCTATCTGCCTTGTGATGCTGGCAGCCTCGCTGGGTGAGAAACAGGGACTTGTGATTCGTACTCAGGCTTTCAGTGGCTGAGGATTCAGGCCTCTTTGACTTCACTAGGAATTTATCTCCATTGCAGTGGCGTTTATTTGGATTTCTCCATCTCTGGTAATAGAATTGCTTACTACTCTTGTGCTGGGAGTTCTTTGTGTACCCCAGATACAAATCCATACCCCTCTGGAAAGAACTTCCTCAACTTAGAAAATGATATTTATGAATGGCTGGATACTCCCATGAGGTCAGGAACAAGGCAAGAATGTCTTTTTCATTCCTTTCATTCACCACTAAACCAGAAGGCCAGTTAGGCAAGGAAAAGAACATAAAAGACCTCTGCACTGTGAACCAAGAAATGAAACTATCTCTTTTTGTAGATGCCAGGCCTTCAATTATTTAAAAAAAAAAAAAAAAAAAAAAAAAAAAAAAAAAAAAAAGCTCAAGGAACCCACTAGAAAACAGTCAGAGCTAATGAGTTCTGCTAGATCGCAGGACACAAGCTCAGTATCCCAGAGCCAGTGTGTGTCTACAAACTGGCAACAGAAAATCCACAGGGGGAAAAAATGTCAAGAGAAAAAGCCAACTTATAATAGCGCCCCAAATTCATAAAGTATCAAGGAGCAAAGTTAGCAAAAGACGTGTAAAGTGTGTTTTAAAGCCATCAAAGGACACTGGAACAATTTAAAGAAGTTCTGAAAAGTTGCCAGTGGTCCAGCCCAGCTGCTTACAGACCAGCAGAACTCCAGCTGTGTCGAGCCTCATGGGATCCAGAATAGCCAAACAGTCGTGGTTCTTGAAGGCTGTGAAAATAAAAATAAAGAAAGTTCCCCATTTGGGGCAGATGTGGATGGTTCTAGAGTCTATAGTCATCAGAGCACATGCGGATCAATTTTGTGTAAGTGAACATTAAGTGTCAACTCTGAGAAGTAAGTTCCCTGGGGAGGGTCCGCCCCTGCTCTCCCTGCCTTGAGTTTAACAGGAGACAATGCCTCCCTTGGCTTCTCCTGGAGGCCTGGTTGGGTTTGAAGGCTCTGTAGGAAGACCCTCTTGAGGCCACAGGGGATGGTGCATGGCTTCCCGCCTCTGCTGAGTCATCTTGAGTTCCTGAGGTGAAGACATTTGGAAGGAGTGTCCCAGGGAGAAGAGAAAGAAACCTCTGTTTCCCCAATAAAAAGTTACTGCACTCCTTTGGACCCATGGAAAACTTGAGCTGGTTTCTTACAGGCTCCCTCTTTCCCCCTCATACACATCCGCACATATCCATGTACATGAATATCAGTACATAGTAATCATCTGTGAATCCCATGTAAATATACCACACACATACACCAACACATCCATACATATATGCATGTAGTCCTTGCACACGGAACCCCACGCTGTCTCTCTGCACACAGCCATCCACGTGGAATCTGCACACTGAACCATGTGTATCTCTCTGCACACTGTCATTTACTTGTCGTCCATGCACACGGAGCCACATGTGTACACTGCCATTTATACACGGTCCAATGTGTCCGCATGTCCGTGCCTGGGACTGTGTCTCCACACAGCCACAGGTGTCCACTTGCAGGCTCATATTCTTGTGATTAGTTGCACCCTAGGGCTCCTGCCTGTGTCCTCTAAACATTCTCCTGAAGACCCAATGTTCTTTTCACACCTGAGAAGCTTGGGACACCTGTCTGTCATGTAACAATGAGAACATATTCACATGTCCCCATAATCCTGACAAGTGTGTGCGTGCATGTGTGTGCCTGTGAGTGTTTATGTATACCTGTGTCTGTGTGTTTGTGTACACAAGTGCACTGCCTGTGGAGGCCAGAAGAGGGCATCGGATTCACTGGGATGGAAGTTACAGATAGTCCTGAGCTGCCCCACGTCAGCGCTGTGAATGGAACTTGGGTCTTCCCGAAGAACATGTCCTATGTGCTCTTAATCACTAAGCCGTCTACTTTTTGGCCTCCTAGAATGGCTGCATGGTGGCATGTGATGGTGACGGTGACTCGGAGCCTCCTTCCTCACCTTGGCTTGGTAGACACAGGCGTCTGTGGATACCCACGCATCTTGTGAAGTGTGAAGCTCTTAGCACACCTGACCGTTCCCTCTGTTTGACCTTACTCAGACTTCTGCTAAGATCTCTGGACAGATGACCGTGTGTCCTTGCGGTGGGAGGAGCGCCTAAAGGGCTAGGCACCCCTGGAAGCCTGGTAGATTCCCCCGACTCACCGACCCATTTTTGCTTCTATCGTATATGATTTTCCTGGCTGCCTGTGATGCCGCCGTTAGACACAGCCCTCCTGTGTGTTCCTAGATACCCCCAGCCTGTGGGGTAGGGGACAGGACACAGCTTGGCCTTTAATGAGGAGCCGAAAGCTTGTCGTTGGTCTGTGACCACTAGTGGAAGAAGCTGGATTGAGGCCACATGGTTCTTTCCACCTAAGGGCTCCCGTGCTCTGCCGGCCAGTGGAGACTCCAGAGCCTGAGCCTTGACGCTGGTGTCCTTGACTTGGCCTCCTCCCTAGGGAGAGAATGGTTACTGGGCCAAGTGGAGAGAGAAGCAGCGTTCTGTAGACCGGTGGCTAACAATTAGATGGGAACGTGGCAACGTGCCCCCTTTGCCTTAGAGGCTGGGTTGCGTGCTTGGCCATGGGGCTTGCCCAGGTGACTGAGCACTACCAGGGAGGGGAAGAGCCTGGGGCCTTGATGTGGGGCTCTGGACACCTGGCTTTATACTGCCTAGCTACCTCTTCTCACTCTCCAGGAAAGTTCCACGTGACTCTAACAACCGCTGGAGAAGGCACCGCCCGACTGGTTTGGAGCCTAGGCCACCGGTTTGGAACCTAGGCGGAGCTTATCCAGCCTGTCTGCACGCTCTTCCTGAGCTGAGGAGCCTTGAAGGGGTGTCACCAGGGCTTTCATCCCTTATCCATGCATTTGAAAATTTTGCTGTGAGGGCAATGCCCCTCAGAGGGTTTAGAGCTGTGCCCAGATGATGAGGGCTGCTCCTGGCACACGGGACAGTGGTGAAACAGTGTTTGAACACTTCCTGGGTGGACTGTCTCTTGATGGGATGATGGATACCAGGATGATGACAGATGTCCAGCCTCCCTCTGTCCCTCAGAGGCTTGGGAGCACTTGCCAGGGTCTTCTGGCTGGGTCACTGAGTGGGATTAGGACACTGTTCCAGTGCTGACTGGTCTTCTCGGGGACCCCACCTCAAAGGAAGGAGTCTACAGTAGACCCAGATCTTACCAGAGTGGTCTAGAGCACACTGGCCACAGTCAGTGGACATGGGGGAGAACCATGTGGAATACAGGCCGTGGCTCCTCCATCCCTGCTCATTCCTATTCAGCTTTGGGACAGGCAGTGGCTAGCCCTTAGAGGCCCCTGAGGATGTAGGAACTTTGGAGATGCCACAGGCTAAGACTAGGAGTAGCCTTCACGCAGGATGTGACTCCTGGGAATGACAGAAGTGCTTCCAACCCCTGAGCTCCCAGCTGTCTCCAGAGCCATCCTGAGGCTCACAGCCTCATCCCTCTAAACAGCTTCCACCGCTAAGTGCTGGTTCCTGCTCACTGGTGGGTGTCTCGGCGTTTTTAATGAAAATAGAAGACTGCATTATTCAGGAATCCAAACCAGACCAGGCGGGCCAACAAGACAGAACAAACCCTTGCTTGGGGCAGGGGTGTGTCTTCCTGCTGAAGCGATGGGGTGGAACCTTTGGGAGGAACTGAGTGCTGGGAGGAACCTACATCTAGAGCTTAATGACGCTTTCAGAGGGGTGCTTGCCCCCTGTCCCCACGGTGAAGGGAGGAGGTCGTGGTCTGCAGAAGATTTAGTGTCTTCTGGGGGTGTAGCGGTGTGCTTGGCTGAGCCCCAGGGATGCCCTAAGGGCCCACGAGGAGGGCAGGGGCATCCGCAAACAGGAAGTAGCAGGGTAGCAGGGACAATCTGGGTTCCTCGGAGTCAGAGGAGTTTGCCAGATTGAAACACAGCTGAAATGGTACCTTTAGGCTCCCAATTTGTTAACTCTCCAGTTCTCAGGAATCCCTGTGTCCCTGTTATTCTGAGCTGGGACTGACTGACTGGTGCAGAGGGAGTGGCTTCTTGCATGGCAAGAACTTGCCTCGGCACACCCAAGGACCTTGGCGGGCCGGGGTGAGGGACGGCTCGTGTCTTGGTACCTTGATTCTGAAGCTGAGATAAACTCATTTGCTCTCCCAGGTGCTTCTGGGTTCACTGGAGGTGACTGGTCCCCAGTGCTTTGCCACTGCCCACATTGACTTCTAGAGCCCTGCTGACCACCGTGGGCAGGAGGAGCCACGTGTGACTATAGTCACCAAGGGCCAAGAGAGGATCTGTAGTAACCGTCTGCCATTGTATGGGGCAGCTTGCATCAGTCCTTGAGGCCATATGGGCCCTCAGCCAACTCACAGGCGGAATGGACAAACCAGTGTGTTGCACACAGGCCCCGTGGAATGGCTTGATTTCGAGGTTCCACACTGTGGGAGCTCTGCCAAGCAGGAGCCGCAGCCATGGCTTCCGGAGGGTCAGACTTGATAGACTACAAGGGCTGCTCCCAACAGGGCAGGCACTGGTGCCTTGGGACAGATGTGACATGTTTCCTCACAAGGTGACCTGGGCAACAGAGCAGGAGAGCCAGCTCAAGGTCAGGCTCAGTTGCAGCCCAAGAAGGCCTTAGGCAGGAATCCCAGGTTTCCAGTGGACACTGGCTCCTAGGTAGACAGTGCTCACAGCTGCCAGAGAGAGGGGAAGCTGAAGGCAGAGGGCTCAGAGTCTGAAGTCTGGTGGAGGCCTGCTTCTGTGGCATTGCTGTTCCTGGGGGGCTGCTGTGTGTCCATCCCTGTTTCTGACCAATTCCTGTTCTAAGGCTCAGACGGTGACCCCTCTCTACCTTTCCTTGGATGTAGGGATCTCTTTCTCTTTAGCTTCGGTTCTCTCCCCAGCATTGTAGCTGGAATCCTCAGGGCCAAGCAGTCTCCAAGCTTCCCCACAGGTACTGCCTGGCACCATGCTCTCTGTCACCAAAGGGTCTGAGGTCACCTTTGACCTGGCAGTGGCAGGGAAATGGGTTGGTGCTGTTCCTGGCTCCTCGGCTTCTGTTCTCCCGCCCCAAAGTGTGATACACGGCATCCAAAACCCTGATCTGTGATGCTTCTGAGAGCACGTGTGTATGTGTGAGCATGAGCGTGTGTGTTAGAGTGGACTGAGTGGGCATATACATATGTGTGAGTACACACCTGTGTGGCAATGTGTATCCATGAGCGTGTGTTTGCATGTGTAGTGCAAGATTCCTGGTGGGAGCCAAAGCTTAGAGCCTGAGCTGTGACTCCATCCACAGTGCTCCCAAGAGAATGCTGGATTTGTGATGTTCTGAAGTGAGCAGCTAGGTGGGGGAGTGCAAAGCATGAGTGAGTCCTGGGTCAGGTGTGGGCACTCAGGGTCGCAGGGCCTTTGCTCTCCTCCTCTCTGTCCTCGAAGTAGCAGCTCTTGCCATTCCATTGCCTTTATCTCTGGATCCTGGTTTTGTCCTGGAATTTCAAGTGGAGTCCCTGGGTTGCAGGGCCAGCCTGCCAGGCAAGTGGCAGGAATAACCATCAGGATGGGGCAGAGGACCAGGACAGAACATGAGTTTAGGGTCTCTCCTCATCCTCCTCCTTGCCAGGGAGCTGAGCCTCCTTTTCTTACATGTGCAGGGGAAGGGTTCTGGACCTCTGTCCTGGGATTTTCCAGACACATTTTGAGGCATGAAATCACATTAGGGAATTTTTAAGCGGACTGTTCACTGGGCATTTCTCAGGCAGAATGAAGCATCACGGGGATTAACTTGGAGATGCAGAACTCAGAGGGACAGATGTGTGCTTAGGACTGCCTCACTTGTGGAGAGGGGCTTGGTATCCAGCTGTCTGCAGCTGGATTCTGATCCAAGCAACGCAGCCCTGCCCTTTAGACAGCCATTGATTGATGACTCCCGAGTTTTGATGTGGGGACACTCTGGGACACGCCTTTGGGGGCTGTTTCATCACACTGCGGCCTTGCCACTACACTCTGCCTTGGGGGAGGGGGTGGCAGTAACTCTGGCGACAGCTCAGAGAAAGTGGGGCCAGGAGGGACAGCTGGCTGAGGCTGGAGAAGGGGCTTAGTGTAGAACCTGGTGGTAAAGCCAGGCGTGAAAGTGTGTATGTGTGTTTGTGTGAGTGAGTGAGTTTCTGTGGTTTTTCGAGGCAGGGTTTCCCTGTGTAGCCCTGGCTGTCCTGGACTTGCTTGGTAGATCAGGCTGGCCTCGAACTCACAGAGACCCACTTGCCTCTGCCTCCTCACAGAGACCTACTTGCCTCTGCCTCCCCAAGTGCTGGGATTAGGTTAGACACTTGTTGTCATTGAGATGTTTGGCCTCTCGTTCTCGGGTCTCTGCCTGGTCTCTCTGTCGTCCTCTGTAGCTAACCTATTTCTGCTGGCCTAGTTTCTCCAGCCTTATGAAGGACCCACCTCCCTGAGGGATAATTGCTGCCTCCCTGCTCCTCCTGGTCCTGAGGCTGCCCTCCATCCTCACTTAGGGCACAGGCCCCAGGCACCACGTCCTCCCTCTTGGGGTCACTCTTTCAGCGTGCTGCCTGGAGGAAGCCTGAGCCGCTCTTCGGCTTTCACAGGATAGCTGGGATCCACACTGGCTTGGACTTGGTACAGGGCTAAGGAGGAGCGAAGTTCTTGGATCAATGCCGACCCTTCCTGGTTCAGAGGTTCCTGGTCTGGGTGGAAGTGAGAAGTGGGAGCAAGACAACTACAATTCCAATGCTCCTCACCCCAAAGTTTTTACCCCACTTGGGTGCTACTGGGGTACATTTTTCACCCATTTCAGTGGTGATGGGAGTGAGGCAGAGAGCTGGCCCTGTGAGGTCTTGGATGTAGGACCACAGAACTGTGGGAGACTGCAGGGTGTTCTGTCTCCTTGGTTTTGTTTGCGTAGATGTTGGCTTTGATTAGACGTAGCATCTCTCAGAAATGTGAAAACCCAGCTATAGTCTGAACCTCTCTGTCCAAGGCCTTGTGGGTCTTACAGATGATGACCCATAGCCTAATCCCCCAAGTCTAGCCATCCAAAAGGTCTCAGTGTTGTAGGGGCTGGTAAGACATGTGGCCAGGCAAGTGGGCCCGTTTCCCACCTACATCTTGCTGTTGCCTAGGGCTCATAGTAAGGCAGGTAGGCACTGAGGCAACCTCTGAGGTAGGAGTTCATACAGACTCAGCTCAGGAGGATGTTTGGGTGACCATGCAGCCACATCTCTGAAGGGAATGGGGTAGAAGCCTACCTGACCTCATGGGGTCAGGGCGGCTCTTATGGAGGCTGAGAGGTACCGGGCGGGCATGCTGCAGCCCACAGCTGCAGGATTAACAGGCCACCTACAGCTCCTGGTTGGTTCTTGATAGAGTGAGATTTGACCTAAAGCCGTGGGAAGGAAAGGGATGGGAAGCGCACAGCTGTAGACTGACCTGGTGAAAGCGAACGCTGAGCTACAGTGCCCTGGCTCTGTCTCCTTCCAGGACATAGCCTTGAGGGGATGTCCCAAGGCATGAGAACTCGGTCCCCAGCTTTTTCTTAGCCTCTGGGCTTCACTTAGGCTGTGGACAAGGCTCGCTCCCCAGCCTCATCTTAAAGGACTTGGGGTAGTTAGAGTGCCCCCCACAGGCCACTAAGCAATGCCACACCCTCTATACGTAGCGGGACTCCATTAGACAGGAGGCAGGAACCTGCTGTTGATGGCACATCCCTTGGATGAATCCCATATGGTTTCCTTTACCTTCAGGCTACAGGGAAGCAGCTCCTAAGAATTAGTTTTGAAATACTTGCAGGGTCTGGAGCACCAATGACAACAGAGCAGGTCACGGCAGAGAGAGAGAGCTCTGTAGGCAGGATATATGAGAGGACTTAAGAATAAACGAGAAAAAGAGTTAATGTGTCTACTACCACCGGGAAAGAACCAATGGGCTCTTGGGGGTCCAAATGAATTGACGGCTTTAGGGTTTGAGCAGCTAGGAGGGCTGTAGGTTGATAGCGGGGGTGGCGGGGAAGGGGACTGGAGGGGTAGAGAAAGGGGAAGGGGGGCAGGAAAGGACGCCCACCCCATCTCTGAAGCAACAGTTGTAACACAAGAATTGGAACTGCAGCAAGCTGAGCATTATTCAAACCCCATTTCAACACAGAATGGTGGCCAGCAGCCAGGACTTCCGGGTGTTCTCCAATGGAGGCAGTAGGAGCCGGGGTGCGGCCTCCGTGTCCCCAAGGACCCTGGCCAGGCCCGCACACCCACACCCACACTCTGAGCATAGAGCGGCTCTAAGTAGCACAAGCTGGAATCCCACCACTGGATGTCTCTTAACTACCTTTTGCACTCTGTAGCTGCTCCTGGAGGTGCAAGAAGGAAGGAGTTAAATGGATTCTGAAGGTACCTGTTGGTGGGTCACCTTGATTCTCAGGCTGGGTTCCTTCCCTTCTGCCAGAGGGAAATGGCGGAGGAGGAGTGAGGCTGGGAAATGGGAATGGGGGAGGGTGGGGATCTGGCAAGCTCCACCCCCAGGACCACAGGAGCCGCCCCAGCTCGGAGGCTTGCACTGCCCTGATGGCTCCCGACCCCAGCAGACGCCTCTGCCTGCTGCTGCTGCTGCTCTTCTGCTGCCTTGTGCCTGCCAGGGCTGATGGGAATTCCCTGAATCCCCTGAATCCCCTGAATCCTCTGAATCCTCTGAATCCTCTGGGGTGGCTGTGGTCCCCCAAGACCGAGGATTCCTTGGACACACCAGACTCCCAGCCCCAGATCAGTTCACCTGTGCAGTCCACAGAGAACCCCACCACTCACCTGGTCCCCCAGGATGGCCTCACAGAACAACAGATGACTCCTGCTAACCCCAAGCTGCCCCCGGAGGATCAGGAAGCCGTCCAGAGGGGGACCCCTGCAACCCCAGCCATCCCCATCCTGCCGTCGGCCTCTGCTGCGAGCCCGGACACGAAGGAGGAGAATGTTGCCGGCGTTGGAGCCAAGATTCTGAATGTGGCTGAGGGCATTCGAAGCTTCGTCCAGCTGTGGGATGAGGATGCCACTACTGAGAACTCCACCAGCACAGATGCCTCAGCTGCCTCAGTCCCTACAGTCCACCTCACTCCTGCTGAGCTCTCCAGTGGTCCCCAGGAGAGTGAGACCACTCTCTGGCCAAGCAGTGGTGTTCCAAGTTCTCCAGATGTTCAGACAACCGAGGCTGGCACGCCGGCTGCACCCACCCAGCCACCTCCCTCCTTGAGCAGCCTCCAGGAACCTCTGGGAAGACCCTCGGCACCCACAGGTAGACGGGTTCTCTCTTCTGCACGAATCAGGGCTCCTCCCTGGGGGAGCCAGGACCCCCCCAGGCAGCCCCAGCATCTGGAGGAGGAAGGACTCCTCCCTACGACATCCAGGTCCAGCCAGCAGCCCGGACACTCTGATGTCCATCCTGACATCCACAGGCACATACCTGCTCTGCTTCCCCTGGTGACGGGTCCCTTGGTGACGGGTCCTCTGGTGACGGCTTCTCTGAGGGTGCACCGTTTCCTCTCTGTTCCTTCCTCTGACCCCTCAGCCCAAATCTCTCAAGTAGCGGCTTTGCCCGGGTTCCCTGGTGCTTGGGTTTCCCACGTGGCTACCCCTCCAGGGCCTGAGCTTTCCAATGACTCTGCACTGCTGGGAACTGGCTCTCTGACCTCCACCAGCCGATGCCTGCCCCTGCCGCCCGCTCTGACCATCTGCGGCCGCCTAGGTATCGGACACTTCTGGCTGCCTAATCATGTACAGCACACAAACAGCGAGGAGGTAGAGGCCGCTGCGCAGGCGTGGGGGCGGCTCCTTTATACAAGCTGCCATCCCTTCCTTGCCTGGTTCTTCTGTCTGCTGCTGGCCCCCTCCTGTGGCCCAGGCCCACCACCTGCCCTGCCACCCTGCCGTCAGTTCTGTGAGGCCCTGGAAGATGCGTGCTGGACCTACCTAGACGGGGGCAGGCTGCCTGTCATCTGTGCCTCTCTCCCCTCTCAGGAGGACGGGTACTGTGTGTTCATTGGGCCAGCCGCAGGTAACCGACTGGCTACCGTCCTCCCCTTTCCTTTCTTTGCTTTTGATCAGGAGAGCTCAGCCAGGGCTGATTGAGAGCCTGGCACAGGATTCCCCACCCCTGCCTTGCTGAGCCTGGTAGTGGCACTGGAGGGGTGCTGGGGTGTTTTGTACAGGGCGGAGGCTGGGGTCTGGGCGTGGCTATGACCACAGGCTCTATTTCGGTAGCAGGTATGACAGGTCATCACCTGCCCTAGGTGCTCCCTGAGTGTTGAGGTGTGTTTAGTCCTCATGGTGGTTTGGAGTCAACCAGGTGCTTCCTCAGTCACAGCCTGGAGGTTGAGAAACAAGGTAGCAACGTGACACAATCGAGGGAGCTTTGATTTCTACCGGATTCATTGCCTGTGGCCCTAGCCAGCCTGGCCAAAGGGCTGAAAGGTGCCAGCCACACAGGGAGGGTCATAACCGCCCCCCCCCCCCACAACCACATGTTTCTGCTCAGCCAAGGACTGAAAGCTCTGGGAAACATAGCCTCTGGCTATGGGGGTGGGGCTTCCAAGAGGGTGGCTTCCAGGGTGTCTGTGACCCTCAAGCTGAGCTCCTGACTCCTTAGCTACTTTGGTGTTAGGAGGGCTTGGACAGCCTGCAGGACATGGTGTCTGTCCTCTGCGTGTAGGGTAGTGGCCTTGACCTTTAGTCAATGGGCCCTGAAGCTGCGAGGCCATGCTGGACTCAAAAGGGCATCTGCTTCCAGCACAGTTCTGTAGTAATGCAGCCATGAGGCTCCCCTGGGCTTCTGCAGGGAATCATCTTGTTAGATGCCAGGAGGATGAACTTGGATGGCTCCTGGCGAGTTGCTCGGCAGAGGCCCAGAGCCTGTTCAGGCCTAGACTATACCAAGAGAAGGGCTACAGGTAGGACAGGTCA
The DNA here is from genome assembly GCF_030254825.1 of Meriones unguiculatus. Classification (NCBI taxonomy): domain Eukaryota; kingdom Metazoa; phylum Chordata; class Mammalia; order Rodentia; family Muridae; genus Meriones; species Meriones unguiculatus. The sequence goes on from NC_083363.1 coordinate 9,104,786, forward strand.
AGCACAAGATACAGAACACACAGTCCCAGGAAAGAGGGACATGAGGGGCCGGAATGGAGGCACAGGTGGACAGGAGGACTACCCAGAGGACGAACAGGTCTCTGGCTGAGAAGAGGTACACAGAGGAGGGGAAGGGACAGGCTACAAGCAGAGGAGTTGGATGTATGGGCCTGGTCCAGGAAGTCCTGGGCTGTGGAGAAGCCCAGGGAATGTTCATGGCTGCATTAGGGGCCACAGCTGGGCCTGAGAAGGTGGGGCCACCCCGGGGCCTATAGGCTCAGATTTGACACAGCTGGTGTCAAAACAAGTCCCACACACATTCCATCTTTGAAATAGCTGAATGTGGAGTGGCTCTGGCTGCCTCCCGGTGGAAACGGCACCTGGCCACAGCTGGCAGAGCCCGCCTTGCAGGGTCAACTCCACAGGGATGTATCTTGACGGGAGGACAACATACCACAACCTCTGTTTGGGCCATGCAGGATGATGGGGGAATTATGTGGACTGCTATCCACGGTTAGGAGGGCCCGGCCATGTGTCTGTCTAAGGGGCATCCAGAGGCTATGAAAGCACCAGGAGCTGGAAGGAAGGCCACGCCCCCTTTGAGTGATGGCTCAGCCATGTGGATACCGGGCCAGGGCTGGCACACGTGGTCTTTACAATGGAGCTTTGTGGGATACTAATGTCTTTAACCGTGGCTGCCTGCTAAACCAATGGCTGAACATCTGGACACATTGGGCTGTATCCCCAGCAAGGTCCTGGGGGGACTGGTTCATTAGTGATTGTCTCGGTGGCAGACAATTGAGCTAAAGCCCTTCCCCAGTCGAGGTTGTTGGGGGAGGGCTCCTAGGAGCCCAAGGCCTCTCAGCCTCCCTTCCTGAGGCTCATCCATTCAAGGTGAGCCCCACTCCTGTTGGGCACCTGTGGCAGGCCGATTCCTCTGACGTCAGTGTGGAGTAGGGCAGGTGGAGTTGCTGGTGGGACCAGAGAAGATGAGGAGGAGGGACTGACCCTTGCCCCACAGTGTTGCCTAACGGCTTAGTGGCAGCTGTGAGTTTTGGAGTGGGAGATGATGGGTTTGGATCTTAGTCCCAATCCTATCCTTAGCCCCAGACTATCATAGGTGGGCCCTGCCCCAATCCTTTCACCCGGGTCAGTGGGTTGTGGTCTGACTTGAGTCCTGCAGTTACCCTGGCCTTGCACACCTGGCCTGCACTCCTGGTTCAGCACGCTGCCTACCTGGACTTACACAGCTGTCTTCAGCTAGCTTGAGTTTCTGTTTAACTTTGATCTGAAGAGACAAGACGCTTCTCTGGAAAAATACCTGAATACCTATATGTACCTGGTGCCACAGTCCTGGCCCTATACATCTAGACACCTCACCTTGCACACCTGGCCTTGCCTAGCACCCTGAGGCCTTTGTGCTCATTTGTCTAAGCAAAGCTCGTAGCTCCTCGCCCCTGTCTTTTCTTCTGACCCCTGCGGGAGACCATGAGGTGAGTGACTGGTGCCAGCCAAGGTGTCAAGGGGAAACATTACATCATTCAGTTGGTATGTGAGGTGATAGCTGGGCACAAAGGGTCACCCATGGGAGCTCCCTGACATGGCTAGATCTGCTGGTCAGCATGCGGCTGGGGCCCTGGGAAGGTTGCTGTGTCTATGGGCTTGCTCCTTCAGTATGTGGGTGGGGGCCGTGAGAGCGAGGAATGTGCAGAGGTACTACACCAAGGGTCCTCACGTGGGCTCCCACTGGTACCGACCTCTTCTAGCTGCCCATGAGTAGGGCCGCTGCTGCCTTCAGCTATCTCAGTGGGGTCTGGGAATGACACAGAGCTTGGGTCAAGGGGCCGCATAGACCCGGGCACTTGGCCTTCCTCTCACCCTTCTGTGTCTCAAAGCCTTGCCTACCCTGTGAATGACAACAGAGGTGGGCACAATTTCCCAGGGTACCTGAAGGCATTTGGGGGAGAAAGCAAGGTCTGGGGAGTCCGAATCCGGCATCTGCTGCAGGCTTGCCGTCATAGTCAGTGCAGCTAAGGGTCACTTACACCGTAATTGAAACGCTGAACCTTGGGGACCATGCAGGCAGGTCATGGAGCATTTGAAAAGCAGTGAGGAGGGTGCTGGGGGGGTCGGGGTCGGGGGCTCTGCTATGTTCATCGCTCTGGTGGTCCATAGATGCTCCCCACATTGATGACCTCGGGGGCTCTCAGCTATTCTCACCTTGGCTTATATCTGGCTCCTTAATCAAGCAGGAGACTTCAAAAGTGCTGCTGTTCTTTAGGACGCTTCAGTTAACTCGGGTTTCTGTTTAACTCTGATCCAAGGAGACAAGACCCCCTCCATGGAAAAGTACCTGAATTGCTTATCTTTCATTCCTGGCAACCTGCAGATAAGTATTAATGTGCACGGTGCCAGCTGAGCCGTCCACAGACATCCCTTTCTTCCACACACAGCAGATCCACCACCCTGCCAACCTGCAGGGTTAGATCTAGGCTTCGGGCTCAGGTGAGCTGCAGCCGTGGACGGGTAGGAGCGTGGAGAGAGTCTGCAGAAACTGATGAATATTCAAGGATTTAAAGTGTGTGGTCCAATGACTTCATACACTGATATTCTGTGAAACACTGACCACCTGGTTATTCATCACTTTTCAAAGTTACATTTACAATCCAGTCTCTTTGAGTGGATGTGTGTGTGTGTGTGTGTGTGTGTGTGTGTGTGTCTGTGCGTGTGCATGTGCGCGCGCTCAGGCTCACACATGCCAGGCAGGTTCTCTATCATTGAAGCACACACAAGCCTTCTCTGAGATAGTATGGATTGCCATCTGCAGTCAGCCGCTGCACACCAGGTCTGCGGAACTTCCAACTGCCAGGCTGGAGCCTTTTTTCCCCCATTTTTCTACCTCCGCCAGCCAGAAACCCACCCACGTGTTCTGCGTCTTTAGGTTGCTAGCATCTACCTGGGAGTGAGGCCGCCTGACGTCCATTCTGCAGCCAGCTTGTTGCATTGAGCACAGTGCCCACCAGGCTCCTCTGTGTTGGCACAGGACAGGCGTTCCTTGTGTTCAGTGTTGCATTGCGTGCACAGCGCCTTCCCTTTCTCACGCCCGTGAACACGCACATGGGTTCTGCGCCTTGGCTGCTGTGAGTAGCAACGCAGTAAAACTGGGTATGGGTGTGTCTTCCACAGCCTGGCCTCAGTTCCTTCGGATGCTGCTGATCATAGTGGTTTTGTTTCTTTTCTTTTTTCATTTTCCCCCCTCTTGGTGGAAGCTTCCCTATGTTTCCCCTGGTGACTGACCTAGATTCCACTCCTGCCAGCTCTGTCCAGGGTCCCTCCTTTTTCTTCACCACCTGTTGCTCTTGCTAACAGATGTGAGAAAGTGTCCCGCTGTAGATTTTGTTTGTCCCTGGTGACCTGTGATCTGGAGCAGGTCTGCGCTGAATACCACTTGGGTCTTCTTTGAGAAACGTCTGCTCAGGTCTTCTGCCCGCTTTGAAATCTGCTTGCTTGCTTTTTCATTGAGCTGTGTGAATTCTGCATCAGTTTGGGAGACAAATCCTTCCCTCCCACGCTGCTTGGCTGGCAGACTTCCTCCCAGCCCGTGGGCCATCTTTTCCTCTTCTTTTCGAATGAAGGATTAGGGCATTGAGGGTGTCGGTGTCATTGTCTGGTGGGCTTGTCTGTGGTGGTAGCTTTTTGTCATTGTGGCCCATTACCTGTTAAACCAGCTTAGGGGAGGAAAGAGTTGTTTTGGCTCATGGCCTCTGGGTATCTGGCTCCATTGCTTATGGCCTATCGTGAGATGCAGTCGAAAGCATGGCAGAGCAAAACTGCTCACCCCAGTACCAAGGGCAAGGGGCCATGGACAAGGCAGCCTTCAGAGATAGGCCCTCAGCAAACCTTCTTCCTATCAGGCTCCGCCTCTAACAGCCCATTCCTGGATTAGCCCACCAAAGGACTGAGCCCCTTCACCTCCCAGTAGCTGTACCATGTGGGGACCATGCCTTTAACATGGGAGCCTGTGGGGACGTGGCACGTTCTAACCACAACACCTGCTTCCGTATGGGGGCAGCTGAGGTGGGATCCAGCAAGTGGGCCTGGTCCTGCTGCAGCAGCTCAGGCAGGTGGGGACAGGATGTGTTTTGATTCTGTTCTTTTTGGCTCTGGGAGAAGATATTTGACACCTCAGGGACCAGCAGAGCCTCCAAAGGAGCCCAAAGACTGGCTCCTTGATGCCATCCTTCCCATTGGCAGATGACCCTTTTATCCTTCTGCCTTCAGGAAATCACTGCTTGCTTACACACACACACACACACACACACACACACACGTATTAAAGATTTTTTTTTAATTTATTTTATGTGTACCAGTGCTCTATCTGCATGTACACCTGCTTGCCAGAAGAGGGCATCAGATCACAGTCTAGAAGGTTGTGAGGCAGACAGTGCTTGTAACCACTGAGCCGTCTCTCTAACTCCCCATGGGCTTTCACATAGTTTTATGATGATAAAATACACTCAACATAAAGCATGCTCCCATGACCACTGCAACATGTACAGGTCAGTGCTATCACTGTCTGCCATCTACCTCCAGAGCTCCCATGTCCCCACGCTAGAACTCCATCTCTGCTAAATGTGACCAACTCCCCAATCCCTCCTTCCTGTCTGTCAGGTGCTCGGCTCAGTTCTGAGTCCGTTTGTTCTGCTGTCAAGTCTGAAGTGTTCTCCTGTGTTCTGGATGTCAAAGTGTTATGCTTGTTACCTCTCGTGTGGCTGTCACAAAATACCTGGGGGAAGCAACTCATGGGAGGAAGGGTGTATTTAGGCTCACAGTTTGAAGGGTCACAGTCCGTCGTGGCAGGGGAGGCATGGCAGCAGGAGTGAGAGGCAAGCAGGCGTTGCACCCACAGTCAGGAAACAGAGCTCAGGTTGCCTTTTCCTTTTTATTCAGTTTGGAGGCTCCAAGCTGGTGCCTGTGAGCTGCAGCTTGGGTAGGCTATACAGCCAGGAATGCTGTGGGGGTGACAAGGTGGGCGAGGCCATGATGGTGGACGGGGCATGGGATTTGTGCTCAGGAGTAGCTTTCAATCCGTGTGTGTGTGTGTGTGTGTGTGTGTGTGTGTGTGTGTGTGTGTATGCAGACATGTTTGTGTACCTGTGTGTGGGTGTGCTTACATCCACACATGTGAGCTTGTGTATATACCCAGTGTGAGGACCTGCCAACATTAAAGCCTGTGGCTTTGGAGGAAATAATCATTTGGTTCGATATGTGATGTGATAGTTTATCTCTGGATACCGTATTCCGTCTCACGGGTTTGTCTTTTTGTTCGAGACAGGGTCTTATGTAGCTTAGGAAGTCTTGCTTGGGCATCCTCAGTGCAAGATCGTACAAAATACTACAGACACACAACACCACGCTGGGTTCACGTATCTGCCCTTATGCCAGAGACTCAGTGTTGGTGACGGTAGCTTTGGAGGACGCTTTGAAACCAGAAATTGTGAGTCCACCAACATTACTCTTTGTCAAGATTGCTTTGGCTTCCTTGAGATTCGGCATGAACTTCAGGATGGCTTTTCCACGTTTTACAGAAAATTCTTTTCCGTGTTACTCTGTGTGGAATTGCACTCAAGTTTCCTTTTCAGACTGCGCGTTGCTGTGGGTGACCACAGTGATTTTGGAGTGTTATTGGAGGTGTGTCCTGCTGGTTGGCTGAGTTAATTTGCTTGTCCTGTTATCAAACTTGGGGGGGTCACAATTTGTGCCCCAGTCACAGTCTGGCCATCCATCCTCAATAAGCCAATTAAAAGAGCCAAATTAGAAGTGAAAAGCATGTAAAGGTGTATTCAATGGCCTTAGTAGGATGAGAGAGGAAGAGATCCAGCAGGTCTCTCTTTGGGTCCTGATGTGAGAACAAAGATTAAATAGAGGGCCAAGGATGTTCACATCTAAGCCGCCCTGGTCAGGATGTGTTCCTGCCAATCATGGATTCATTGTCCACTGGGTTTTAATCTTGTCTGTTGCTTCTGCTTCTTCCTTCCTCCTCCTCCTCTCTCTATCTCTGTCTCTCTCTCTCACACACACATACATACACAAGCACATACTTAAATAGAAGTCAGTTTGCCTTGCTCCTCCTTCCTACAGACAAGGCTTTCATCTGCACTAGGGCACAGGGCATTGTTTTCTGTTTTTGAGTCAGGGTCCCATGTAGCCCAGGCTGGCCTCAAATTTGCCATGTAGCCAAGGATGATTTTGAGCTTCTGTTCCCTTGTGCTCACCTCAGGAGTCCTGCAATTATGGGTGTGCAGTACCATGTCCACTTGGGAATTGAACCCAAAGCCCTGTGAGTGCCAGGCAAATGCTCCAGTAACTGAGCTACACCGCCCGGCCTGGACATGGTGTTTGCGTGGGCTCGTCACATGTGGCCGGCGTGATGCTGAGATCGCTTGCCTCTGCCCCTCGCTCATTGTGTTTTCATCATGCCCCAGTGTTGCAGCTCGTCCAGTGCTCGTCCTGCGTCAGCTGGGATGATTGCTTATTTCCACATTTCAGCAAGCAGCCTAATCACCCTGATGGATTTCATATGTGGACTGTCCCCAAATCCTAGGAACAGACTCACCTAACCAGTGTGCACAGTTATTTCATTATGCTGAAAGGATTTGTTGGTATTTTGTTGATACGGTGACACTGGCTTCATAGAATGAGACAGAACGTGTACCTCTGGGCCCAGGGCTTTTGTTGAAGGATTTCTTTTTTATTCTAAAGATCCCTCTCTAGCTGTGGGTCTGTCCAAACAGTTCAGTTTCTTCGTGGCCCACTCTGGTAGCTTTCGTATATCTGGAAATTTGCCCTTTCATTTTGGTTTCATCATGCTGTCTCACAGCTCATTCCATTCCTGTAGTTAGTGATGGCCCCATTTCCCTCTGACCTTAGTCATGAGTCTCTCTCATTTATTTTTCCCGTTCCCTTTACAAGGTCCATCAGTTATGTTGATTTTTCCAAAGAATTGACTTTGGTTTCATTGATTTTCCCCAGATGTTTACCCGTTAGTTGCTTGTTGATTTTTTTGTTTCATTCTTTCTTATTTTTCTCCTTCTGTTTGCTTTGGAATAGGATTTTTTTCTTTTCCCTAATCCTATATGTAAGGTGGGTTGTTTATCTGAGGCTACTTGTCCATTAATAAAGTGTTTATAGCTGTACATTTTCCCTTCCAGAGGGTTTTTTTTTTTCAATTGTCCCACCAGTTTTTATGGACAATACTCTGTTATTGTTTCTAAGTATTTTATCATCTCTCTCTTGACTCTTATATTCACCAGTTGTTTAGGACTGTGAAGTTTAATTTCTACAGGTTTTTAAATATTTAAATGTTTTGTTTTGATGTCTAACTTGATCCCAAAGTGGCTGGAGAATATATTTATATCTGTTGAGGTTTTTCAGTGGACTGACTGTGTCTGTCTTGGAAATGCTGCATATACAGCATAGAGGAGCTTGGATGCCACTGTGGCTGGCCATGCTCTGTGCATGCTACTGTCTGGGAGTCTTTCCTGATCTTCAGTCTGGTTATGTTCCCTTGTAGCTTTGCTTCCACTCCTGTTTATTGTTGATCCCTTGACAACTTTTTGTTTGTTGTCTGTTTTGTTTTCCACAAGGCAGGGTTTCTCTGTGTAGCCCTGATTGTCCTGGGACTCGCTTTGTAGACCAGGCTGGTCTTGAACTCACAGAGATCCTCTTGCCTCTGCCTCTCAAGTGCTGGGATTAAAGAGGTGCCCCATCATGCCCTGCTCCTTGATGACATTTTTATACATCCAAAACCAAAAAATTTAATAATCCTTTGACTACATTTAAGTTTTGTAGAGAACAGAATGTAGACTAGCCAGGTGTTCTCACAGCAGCGAGGCTTTAGTGGTTGCCTCTGCCTTTATGAGGATCTTCGAATCTTTAAAAGGGTGTATAACTTCCAATCCCTGTCTGCCCTTTGATTTTACAGTGTAGGACTTGTTCTTGTAATGAAGGGCTCAAGGGGACACTGGGACAGATTGTTAGGGGTAGGGAGTCTATTAGAAGAGTCATTAATGCAGGCATATAAACACCAATATGAGATGGACTCTGAAAAAGGCAGGAGTTGTGGGGGGGTCCCGTTTTGTAGCTCTCTGAGGAAGGAGGTTTCACAGCAGCTAGGCTCTCTATTGCTCTGCAGGCATCAGGGAACGGAGCCTTCCTACCTTGCATAGATGCCAGATTCCCAGCATTGCATATTTGATGGACAGAGCAGCGCACACATCTGCTCCATAGAGGCCAGTCCTGGTTCTCTCTGCCCTGCCATTTTGCAGAGTCCTCTGGGAACTCACGTTGAAACATTCTTCTTCAAAAAGGCAAATCTTAAGATGCCATTAGCTCAGAGTACCTCTCAGTGACTAGCCTGGATGCCAGAAGGCAAGGGTTCCATAGCCATCACCTCGGGCCCAGAACTCAACCTCCCCATCTGTGCGTGAGCTTCTAGCCTGGAGAAAAGGACATTCATGAATGCAGGAACAGATCCCGTGTCTCCCCACCTCAAGCTGTGCAACCCAAGTCCCAGTGGAGTGGTCCTTTGGAGGATAAAGTAGCATTCATTGCAGTAGGCGCCTTCGGGGACCATTATTCTGCTCACTGAGGCCTGTGTACATTGTGGCTGCACACAGGAACAGGGACATGAGTGGCCTCCGTCTGTGTGTGAAAGCTCCTTTAGCACAGGCCCTGTGTTTCCCAGGGAGCTGCCCTGTCCTTCTTCCCTGTGGCTGCAGGCTTCTGGCATTTTCTCTAACACCCTGGGATAGCTCTGCCCACTGCACCTTTCTGTGTTTCCCACTTCTTGTTTGAGCAGCCTGCTGACCCTCTGGGGCACTGGATTTTCTGCACTGGTCCAGCACTGTCAGTAGGTCCTGATCTGGGTCCCTGGGATAACCCTTTCCCATCCTCAGGACCCATGACCATCGTCTTCAAGGCATGATCGCATCTGACCACCTCTTCCTCATCAGAAAATACCCACCAGGACCACTTTCATATAACGCTGACCGTGTGGGGGTTTGGAATATCATGTAGGAGCAGGGTGGGGTGTCTGCCCAAGTCTTCAGTTATTACTCCATTCAGGTTTAGCCTTTCAGGCAGGGAGCAATGCTGTTTCAGGAAGTGTTTTGTTTTGTGGGTTTGTTTGTTTGTTTGTTTGTTTTGATATTGAGATCAGGTGTCTGCCCACCCTGGGCTTATGCACTCTCTAATTGCTCCTGGGTTACAAAGTAGCATTAAGGAACTTTGTATAAACAAACATCTTTGAGGCTCAGGACCCTCCATCTCACTGATCTCTTTCAAGTCGAACAGAAAGATCGTTTAGGGAGTCTCATTAAGAAACACCCGCCTTGCTGTACATGCCTAGGGCATCACTGCCAGATACAGACACACAGACACACAGACACAGGCATGCACACACACACACATACACACACACACACACAAAGGTCAAAGGATGATGGCTTCATATTGAACTCTGTTCTATGTGGTATGGTTACAATACTCACCTGTAACTGTTGATGCTGTTTTCCTCCTCAGCCCTTCTGTGCTGTTTCTGCCAGATTTTTCTTTGCTGCGCTATTTACTCTTTGCTTCTGGCTCAGCTCAAATCTCTCCCACTTGAGACTTCACAGTATATTCAGGTTGCTGGTCCACTTGAACCCACACCACCCTCTCATTTTAGGCCTTTTATTGATCATGAATTTTTCCCCCTACCTTCCAAGGCCTTGCTCCACAATGAGTCTGATGCATCTCATCTCCCATAACTCAGCTGGGCCAGGCCTAGGCGGATGTGATAAAGCTTCTCAAGCTGACTGCTCAGCTCAGATAACTCTCTTGAGCCTCTTCCACAGCAGTTCAGACTGCCTTAGAATGCTCAGACTTGTCCCCTGGATTCTGCAGCTATGTACTAGGTGACCATTCGGTACCCCTATAGGTCCAGCATAGAGGGTGCTACCTAACTCCCAGCCTCTAAGTGTGTTTGTGTCTGAATAGAATCAGGGAGAGCTGCTGTAATCCCCTCTGACTCAGGGAAATATTTTGGTTTCTCTAGAAGGTTCCATAGGAGTTGCTTGGTTGGCAGTTGGGTATCTTAGACATGTTCCCCTCTGCTGTTGGACTGGAAGTTCTCTAATAGTGACATCTATTTGGGGTCTGGGAGCACCAGGTGTGCATCTGGAACCCAGGCTTAGGCCCTGTAGGGTCGGGTGTGCCACAGCCTGAGTTCTACAGGGTTGGCAGGCCAGGTTGAGCAGGGACAGCCTGAGCCCTATACACAGCAGCCTCCAGATCATGTGGGGAAAGCCGGTGGCCAACTCAGGGATGATGGATGCACAGTCTCCAGGCGCACCCCTGGGAGAGGCAGCTGGCAAGGTGTGGGGCCCTGAATGGCAATAGCATCGCTCATACAGGGTGATAGGTTTGCACCAGCACATTAGAAGCAGGGCCTGAGCAGCCCACGGGGCACTGGCCTAGAGAAGCCTTTCTTTAGGGTGGTCAGTTACCAGGTTGGCAGGAGCCTTGCTGAGGAAGGGAATGGCTCCTGCTTAGAGATATTCAGTGAGGGTGCATGCCCTCTTTCCCTGGTGCCACCAGGGTCCCTATTAAGGGTCTTTTTTTCTCATGACATTTGCCGTACTGAGCCATTGCTGAAGTTTAGCCCTTGCCAAAGGGCTGCGCTGTGTGCCCTCCATGTTCGAAAATCAGGCCCTGCTGGTGAGACAGGCAGCAAGGGTCAAGTGTCTGCACTCGGCCTAGGGAACGAACCGGGTGTAGTCCAGGGAGGGAGGCCGACAGGAGCTCCTGTACCACCGGGAGCCTGGTCCAGTCAGTTGGGAGCATCGGGCATCCTCGTGGCTGGTCCCTCCAGAGCCAGGCCTTGGCTGTGCTTGTGGGGTGGGGGTGGGGGGGGTTGCTGGCTACAGCTGGTTCCACATGAAGCTAAAGGGCATGTGTGTTAAAAAATACTTTTGGAATTGTACCTGGCCACCTCAGGGGAGGTGGGCTTTAACCACCTAGTACCCCCATTCTCAGATCTGAGTTCAGGTGAGTGACTGGAGGGGCCTCAGCTTACATAGGGGCCAGCCTCCTCCAGCAGGCTCCTGAGCTCTCAGAGCCTGGCATGGGTTTTCCTCTCACAGGGGAAGGAGCTTCCTGCCTCAGACAGCCAGCCCTCCCCCCAACACCCCCAATGCTGTAACCAGAGAACAGAGCCAGTGATCTTACGGCCCTGGCATTTGGCATCTACTGAACAGAGCCAAGAAGAATTTCATAGTAAGGAAATGGAAAGACTTGGGAAGAGCACTAGGTCCCTGAGGACCCTGGGTTCATCATGTAACAAACTGGTGCCTTCCAGCCCAGGAAGCCGGCAGCTGCGGAGTCCCTATGTGCTGCATTAGAGGGGCACCAGGGATCTTTGCTGTCCAGAAGGAGGGACAGGGTGGCCTCATCTTCAGCACTCAGGCAGCACGTATGACTTGGCTTCTGAGCTTCAGTGTGGACTCCGTGTCCTAGCATTGCTGGTGAGAAGGGAGCATGTAATGGCTACGATGGTGTCAGATCACCGACTGCCCAGGGCTGGCTAGCCTGCCAGTCTTTTCTGCTTTCAGCTTGAAGGCTGTAGATCCCCCCACCCCCCAGTCCTCGAAAGCTGTGTCCCTACCAAGGCCGTGGCCACTCTGCATCTGGCCAGCACCATGGCAGGGCTTAAGGAACACGTGACAGGGTGGGGCTCTCGGGGTACTCTTGCAGTTGTCCACATGGCACTCAAAGCTGGTTTTGTTTGTTTGTTTGCTTGTTTTGTTTTCCCCTGAGGGATGTGCCGCATGGCAGCTCTTGTCTTCTGGTTTCAAGGGACTCAGTGACTCACCTTGTCCTGTGAAGCTGGGGGTTGGGAGGGTCGTTTATCATTTCCTATCTCCTACTCTGCAGGGGCCTGGCCAGTCTAGCCCCACAGCTGGAGCCTGCCCTGAGGCATGGTGTTCTTGCACATCTGCACACTCCCTCAGCTGCCTGCCTCCATCAGCTCTTTCCTAGAAGAGCTTCATGAATGACTCTCCCTGCCCAAGCGCTTCCTCTCAGGCTTTAGTAATGCTGTGTCGTTTTGAGTGTGTTCGGTGGCCCTGACAGCCCTTGGCTAAGGACAGGAAGGGCTCATAAAGCTGTGTCCAACTCAAGATGGTGCTAGGAGGGAAGTGAGGGGAATGGGTCGCTGGCAACTCTGGAGCACTTCCTGAAGAGCCGTGGATCTGGGGGAGTCTGTACAGGGCTGCAAGCCTTCCCATGGCCTTCTGCGCTATGTTGTGGCGGCAAACCTCAGGGAGCCGAAATGGCCAAGGAAGAACTATCTCCCTGCCCTGTATCATATCCCAGTTGGCGCATCAGCAGGTTTGTGGGGGACCAGACTGAGAGTTTGATGTCAACTTAGAAACCATAATGACCAAATGAAGCCAGGGAAAGCCAACTTGGGAGCCTGGCCATTTGAGTCTCCCAGGTTTGATTTGTTTGCTCGCTGGCTCCCAGAGGAGGCAGAGCTTGAGGCAGGAGCGCCATGTGCTGCCTCTCTCCTCTGCAGTACAGAGAGGTCTTAACTCCACGGCTATGCTCCTGCAGCAGTCAGGGTAGGGAGAGTGGGAGACTCCAGGTTCCAGCTCTCACTCCTGTCTCGGGACGTTTGCTTTGGCCTGTGAGCCCCTGGAGGTCCAGAGAAGCCCGAAGAGGGATCCACACGTACCTGGCTAAGGGGTGATTTCATGGCCTGTGTCTCCTAGGAGGCCTCCGTGTCCCGGTCTGTTCCCTGCAGCCACCTCACCAGTTGTCCTTCTCTTTGCAGAGAATATTGCTGAGGAGGTGGGGCTCTTGCAGCTCCTTGGGGACCCTCTGCCCCAGCAAATCTCCCAAATCAACGACCCTGATGTCGGGGCAGCGTACGTCTTTGGACCGGACTCCAACAGCGGCCAGGTGGCGCGGTATCACTTCCCTAAACTGTTCTTCCATGACTTTTCACTGCTGTTTCACGTTCAGCCAGCCACCAAGGCTGCGGGGGTGCTGTTTGCCATCACAGATGCCGCCCAGCTGGTGGTCTCGCTGGGTGTGAAGCTCTCGGCGGTTCACGATGGACACCAGAACATCTCACTGCTCTACACAGAGTCTGGTGTCAGCCAGACCCAGACGGGTGCCAGCTTCCGCCTACCTGCGTTTGTCGGCCAGTGGACACACTTTGCGCTCAGCGTGGATGGAGGCTCCGTGGCTCTCTACATAGACTGTGAAGAGTTCCAGAGAGTACCGTTTGCTCGGTCCCCACAGGGTCTGGAGCTAGAACATGGCTCCGGCCTCTTTGTGGGTCAGGCTGGAGCAGCAGATCCTGACAAGTTCCAGGTAAACTACGCTGCCCTACTTTGTGCTGATCCAGGGGAGGAGGGGGCAGTGGGGACAAGGGACAGCAGTTTCCCTCAGTTGATGCTGCAGCCTGGGACAGTAGCCCTGCTTGTTGGGGGAGTGACATCTGTTCCCCCAACTCTTGCCTTTTGATGCCCTGGAAGCTTCGTACTGGGCTTTTGTGAATTCTCTGAGAACCCCCCCCCCGACTCTCTGCCAAGGTCTACAAGATGGCTGCTGGGGTCTATTGCTACCCAGGCTCCCATCCTGAGTTGATCCAGATCCCCGTCTCAGGTACGAGCGGGGCCTGTGGTGAGCCAGAAGCCCCAAACTTAGACTAGGAGAGTGTGAGGTTTAGTTCAGGACTCAGCTACTGCACCTGAAATATAGGCGCTCGGGCATCTTGTGAAAAAGTTAACGAGACAGGTGCGGGGACATACGTCCGAATCCCACTTGGGGGCTGCAAGGAGAATAATCTAGAGTTCCAGGTCCGTTTGGACTACCCTGTCTCAAATTATTCATTCAAAGCCCCCCCACAGTAGGGTCTTTCATTGGCTGTGCACACGGTTAAGGGAACACTCAGCTGGCAGCGTTCATAGAACAGGTCTTCTTAGGTCAGCCATTCTGGGCTGTCTACTATTTTAATGAAGTCTGTGCAGCTAGCTCCACAGTCCCAGGGTGACAGCGACAGGCCGGTGCCTCTCTCCCACATTCTGCAGAAAAGTCCCTCGTTTCTGGACCTTCATTTCTCGTAGGAGGGTGCTCCTCCTGGCCATCCCAGCTGGGATCCCAGCCTCCTGGGAACAAGTGTGTGGGGACCTACTCAGCATTGACTCATGGCTCCTGAATTCAGCACTCCAGCCATCAGCAGCTGGACGCCCCTGCCCGACCCAGACAGGGGTCCCTGTGTGTGTAAGGAAGGACATGTCCCCAGGGGACAGACACTCAATTATGACCCAGACAAGGGCCTCCTGTTGTGAGTTGTTCTAAGCCCTGTGTCCACAGCTCTGAAAGCTGACCTTCTGCCTCTGGCAGGAACTTTTAACCCACGGGGTTCAAGAGCTACCGGGACTTTGGCACCAAACTGGGCCCTTTTGTGTTTTCTTTCTGATCTTCAAACATGATTACCAGAAAGTTGAGCGTCATCATTTCCAGAGTGGGGCATTTAGGCTGTGCTGTTCCCACCATTCCTCAAGGGGATGGCAGACCCCACAGGCTCTGTGCATCTCCTACTTCATCAGTGGAGCTGGGTGGGTGGGGAATAGTGAATATGGAACTGCTAACGGCATAGCCTCGCCCAGTGGTGCTAATGGAGGGTCCCAGCCCCCACTGAGTGAGGTGGCCTTGTCGCTGACTGGGCCTTGCCCGGCTGTGGAAAGCAGGTTTGCATGTTGATATGTAGATAACCTGTACCTGGGCATTTTCATGTTCATTTCTCGGTTTCTTTGTGAATACACATTTTTCCTTTCTTTCTTTTTCTTTTTCTTTTTCTTTTTCTTTCTTTCTTTTTTTTTTTTTAATTTGTATCTGGAGAAAGCACTTCCAACCTTTGATATGAAAAACCTTTGGTGACTGGCAGGATGGAGGTAAAGCACATTCACGGCCCTGTGCTGGTTCTGTGCAGACCACAGGTTCCTCCCCAGCTGACCTGAGCAGTCTGATCCTCTTCACCACTCCCCCTCTCACCCCCCACCCCCGCTCCTGTGGGCTAGGTCTCAGGATTTAAATCAGATGCCATCTGGAGAGAGGGAGATGTGCTGGTGGCAGAATAAAAGATAGCTGGACTTACCACAAGATGCTTGCAGACTTGGTGCTGAGGTCTCTGGGGAGGAGTCAGTGTGCCGTGTGGTTCTCGACAGGACAGAAGCTAAGCCCAGAGCTTTTGGGGGTCAGGGAGCTGGGAGCCAGCCGAATGGAGAGCTAGGCTTCCTCTGAGTCATCCCAAGTGGGGATGCTCTGTCCCCACCTGCAACCACACAGTGCCAGGGAGAGCCTGGCTCTGCTTCCAACACTGGTCCTTGCTGGCTGCCTCACAGAGTCCTCTCAGGTATCCATCTGGTTATCAGTTTCCTTAAAGCGTGGCTTCTAACTGTATCTTAGTACAGGTGCTCTGTCCCTTATTTTATGTGTCCTGTGGCTATAATTCCTCTTGATTAGCCAGGCGGTGGTGGCACTTGACTTTAGTCTCAGCACTCAGGACGTAAAGGCCGGCAGATCTCTGAGATTGAGGCCAGCCTGGTCTAAGGAGTGAGTTCCAGGATAGCCAGAGATACACAGAGAAACACTGTCTCGAAAACCAATTTGATTTTAAATTAATTAGCTAATGAATTAATAATTCCCCTCATTCTCTTGGTTTTCTTTCTCAGTGTGGGGTGCTAGGAAGGATTAAACCCAGAGCCTCCCCCATGCTGGGTCAGTATTCCTCATTGAGCCCAGCCCAGCCCTGCTTTGTCTTATGAGTTCTTGGCTTAAGGTCTCTTTTTTTTTGGTTCTCTTTCAACTCCAGCACCCCTTCATCCCTGTTGTCTTTGACCTCAGCAGATACCCCGTTAAGCATAGTTTTTCTGCTTCTCTCATTCAGCCATGAGCATCTCACAGTGAACTTTCCTTCCTTCATCTAAACTACGAGCTCATTAACAAAAGCTCTTGAGGCTGTGAATTTTCCTCAGGATGCAGCTGTGGCTCCACCATAAAAGTATATGAGCAGGGCGGTGGTGATATGCACTTTTAATCTCAGTGCTTGGGAGGTAGAGGTGGATTTCTGAGTTCAAAGCCAGCCTGGTCTACAGCTTGAGTTTCAGGCCAGCCAAGGCTACATGTAGAAACCTTATCTTGAAATGGTCTCCCCATCCCCCTCAAATAAAGTAAATGATGTGTGCTGAGAGGTTGCCCCAGCCATCAAGTTCATGACATCAGAACAGGCCTTCCCTCGTGAGGGGCAGAGCAGGCAGCAGAGATCAGAATCTGACCTAGGCAGGTCTGTTCCTGATCAAGAGAGAATGGGGAACTGTTTCATCTGCTTTCAGTTCATTTCTTAGCAGTCTCTCCCACTGGCTCCTCTCCGTGTCTGTTGCTGAGACCACCTGAAATGCCCCCGAGACCAGCATTAAGCTCGGTAGACAGCATTTCCAGCCATCTGAAGTGCGAGTAACCTGCATTGAGTACATTGCCAAAGCATGCATGCTGTTTCCTTCCTGGGCGAGTTAAGAATCCAAAGGAAGCTGGCTATGATGAAGTGCCCTGTTGGGATCTGGTCACAGGGGAGGGTGGGGATAGTCTGGGGAGGGGGAAAGACACCTGAAGCCGGAGGCCCACAAAGCATTGTGGGAGAATGAGTATAAAGGCAGGGGCCAGAGCCACCAGGGAGGTGAGGCATTATAGCAAACAGAGCAGGCAGCATGGCTAGGTCACAGGGAGGCAGGAACTAGGCTGGCCATGGGAGGTAGAAAAGGGAGGGAGAAAGAAGGGCCTCAGGCTGAGGGAAAAGGGGTGGGGCAAAGAGGCCACCCTGAAGGCCACTGGGAAACCCAGATGCCATACAGGAGACAAAACCAGCAGACGGCCCCCCATCCTGGCTTCAGCCTCTGACCTTAGCTGGCTGGCACACTGCTCCCTGCTGTAGCAGGTTCAGGTGAGCCAAGACTGCCCGTGTGCTTCCTGCCAATGCTGGTTGGTTTTCATCACGTCCCCACGGCTACAGCACCGTTGGTCAGCGTGGTCGGAAGAGTTTCCTACCACGTGGAATTCATCTATAAACGTTCACAGTGCCCCAGTTTCCAAGGTCCAGATTGCTTAACTTCTGGGTCCAAGTCCATTAAATATTTGCAGTGGGTCTTATGGCTTTTGTACAGCTGACATCTCTCCCATTGGATGTTGGGAGAATTCCAGGCGGGGGTGGCAGAGTCACGAAGGGCAGGACGCAGAGCAGAACTCAGTGCAGACACAAGTCTTTCCTGCCCTCTGCAGGCCTTTTCCAGATTCGGGCACCCGACAGCCTTGGCAGAGTGTGTGGCTGTGTCTGAAGGAGTGAGCCCGAAAGTGTGGGATGCCACGTGTCTGTTGCTGAGACTACCCGAAATGCCCCAAGACCAGCATTGTCCTTAGGGAGCAGTTTCCTAGTATTTAAACCCAATTCTTCCTGACCCTGGTCACCAGGGCACCTGCCAAAGCAGAACTGAGTGGGCCTCTTGAGTTGTCCATTCTGTTCCCAGATGCTGTGTTGACTTGAGAAGCAGAAAGCATGCATCCCCCTACCTGTAAATCCTGTACTCTCTGTGCAATAGGCCTGTGCCTGAATAATGAAGGGCTCCAGAGCATGGGTGACACTCACACACGCACACACAATCATATGCTCCTTCTTGCACAACTGTATGCACTTATGTGCTTTCCTGGTGCTAGCTGATTGGATATCCCAGAATCCCCTTGGACCAGACACAGCCAGACCATTCTTCCCCTGCTGGTCCAATACTATCCCTTTGGTCTTCTTAGGGTACAGATATCAGTTCTGTTTCTCCTCCCAGACCTAGAGGCCTCCTGCACCTCAATTCATCATAGCACCTGGGATATCGGACATAGAGTCCCCACTGTCACAGTGTTGGTCCTGAGAGGTCCAGCCCTGTTTCTCTGGCCCACTGAGGCCCACAGGGTTGACACACATCAGGGCTTTCATTCTGCTGCTCCTTTCCAGCGACTATCCTGCCATGACCTTAGCCACGGCCTGGGTTTCCTGATGGCTGGGTACATTGAAATCTGTGGCTTGTGTAAGGTGGGCTCTGTTGGCCTGAGGGAGGGCTTTGTAGGAGGGATGCCGTCCCTGTCCTTCCAGGTGCCGAGGACACTGTGGACTGGGGTGACCTTGGGAGGGGAGGGGAGGGTGGGGCAGGCGAGGGTAGGGAGCATGCAGACCTGTACAGTCTCACTAGTTTGGTTTAAGTATGGGGCATTGGTGTCGGGCCTCATTGCTACCTGTGTATCCCAGCTCCCGAGGGCAGTACCTGAGAGGTGACGGTCTCCATATCCCATCACATTTGTCACCAAGAGCAGGCTCTCGGTCTGCTGCTGTTGAGCCACATCCCTCTCATGAACCTGGGGATTACACGTAGACACCAGTGATGCTGGACACATTGTTGTCAAGTCTTTGTCTTCCTGATGTGTCACTAGATGTCACCATTGCTGCATCCCGTCCAGTGCCAGCCCCAGGGCTGTGCTTGAGATCCTCTGGAGAGCTGGCCTGGCAGCTCAGAGAAATGGAGCCAGGTGTGGGTCAGTGTGGGGTTCCAGGGAGAGAGCTGTGAATAACAGGCACCTCCATATAGCCCGGCTGGTGGGGGCACAGACTAGCATTTTGCCCGCTGGTGATGCCGTGGGTCTTCTGGAATATACCAAAGTTGGGTGGCAGGGATGTGGCTTGACGAAATACTATACTGGAGATAACCTATTTGAAGCCAAACCACCTTCGTGATGGGCCTGCTGGGTGGCTACGGGTGTGACTCCCAAGTGTGTACCTGGCTGCTTTGAAATGACCTCTTGTGGCGATGCTTGCTCGTGGCCAGTGAAGGCCTTGCCCTGGCTGGAACTAACCAAGTTGGGGTGTTTGTGGGGTACATACCTCCCCTCTCCCTTACCTGGGTCCATAGTCATCTAGCCCCTCATTCAGCTACACTAATCAAGCCAAGCTGTGTGTGTCTATACGTGTGTGTGTGACACACTTATGCAGGCATGTATGCATACATGTATACACACACACAGACTTTGCTTTCTTCAACACTTGGAGGAGTTGTAGAACATGGCGTCTGGGGTAGGCCTAGCCCAGAGTGGCTTTGACCCCATGGAAGGTCTTAGGGAGTATTTCCCAGAGAAGCCAGACTGAACTGAGCATTGAGATGAGAAGGGATGAGGAGGCCTCAGGTCAGGACCCAGCTGGGTATAGACGTGGATTGTTAGTAATCATGTGTCCCTTAAGGGACACAGGGAAGTCTGATTGAGGGTCAGCTGACAAAAGCATCTGAATTTGGGACATTCCCTGTGTGAGCACAGTACCAGCCAGCCATTGCCTGCCCCTGCTGGGCTCCCAAGCCAGAGTGATGGTTACAGTTTTCAAACGGCTGGAATAATCAAGAAGTTATTTCGTGATATGTGAAAATCGGCGTGCAATTCGGATTTCAAGCATCTCCATGTCAAGCTTTGTTAGGACACTCAGATCCTACCCTTAGTGCTGATAACATCATTGTTCACACAGGCAGACTGAGAAGCCAGAGGGAGGCATCTCCCATCAGGCTGAGCTTCCACTCAGGCCGGGCCATAGTCGTTGTTAGAAAGTCACTTTGGAATTGAGGACGCGAGGTCTCCACTTGGTAAACTGAAATTAGTGTGGGCGGCATGCGATCACCGTAGAAATGCAAACACAGGAGCAGTGGGTGAATGCCAGCGTATCCTGTTGGGAAGCTTTCGGGGTGCCCTCAGACAGACACCCCGGAGCCTGCATGAGAGCTGGCGATCCAGACACAAATCATGAGGTACGGGGACATGTTTGATGCCGGCTGCCTCTGATCCTCACGGCCTCCCTCAGCTTGGCCCAGAAACTGCCGCAACTTGAAAGCCAGTTAAGAGCCCCGCTTCTTGATCTTGTCGATAGAAGGGAGATTCCCCTGGTAACTTGGCAGGCTGGGCCCGGGGCCAGCATGAGTCAGAGGCTCGCCTGAGCACCCGCTACCAGAGCCCCAGGGTCTCAGCTTTCTTCCTTGTTGTTGTGACCGGATATCTGACCAGAGACCACTTAAGAAAGGGAGGCAGGTGCTTATTTTGGCTGGCAGTTTGAGACTGTGTGACAGTGAGGGTCGGCCTGGTGAGGGAGGCGTGAGGCGGTGGTTCGCACTCCAGTCAGGAAGCAGAGATCGAACAAAAAAGTAGGGTGGGGCTGTCTCATGTCAGGGCAGTCTCCCAGTAACTCAGTCCCTTCCATGAGTCTCCACCCCTAAAGATTCCACAGCCTTCCCGAAGAGTGCCACCAGCTGACAGCCGGGGGTTCAAACACCAGCGTTTCGTTTTCAAACCAGTGACCTTCCGCCTCTGTCTAGGGGATGATCGCGGAGCTGAAGGTACGCAGCACCCCCCGGGTGAGCCCTGTGCACTGCTTGGATGAAGATGATGATGATGAAGACAGGGTGAGTGACTGGTGGTATTAGGAACAGTCCTCGAGCGAGGAGGCTGGGAAAAGCCAAAAGATACCAGGGGGGCACCAGGAACCTGTCTTCAGACACCTCCCCCTGCTTCAGATTGCCGTTTCAGAAAAGCTGGGGAAATGTAAATGTCAGAGACTGACCCACGGTGACATAGTGTGACAGAGGGGGTCCCACTGCGGGAAGGGTATATGTTCTTGGTTTTGTACGATGTGTGTTTACAGGGAGGGAGGTCACATCTGCCTTTTGTGTGATGTCTCTTGATGTGCTGTGTATGCCATGTGGGGTCTCTTTTCCATGTGGGGTGTATGTGGTGTGATCTGTACGTACTGTGCCTGTGTGTGCCCCTGTTGTCTGTGTGTGCATGTGGACAATATCATGATATCCAAAGAAACAATCTACCTGTTACCTGAGGACAGGATTGGGACATCCCCCCCCCCAAAAAGGACATCACAACACCCCCATCACTAGTTCCTCTTGAGTACACCCCGGCTGTATTTGTCTGCCTTACACTCGTGCTTTTCTATATTACCCGGTAAAGCTGTCACTTTTTTCCAGGAGGGAAGTCAGAGATGTAACTGGCTTCTGTCTATACCAAGTACTGGCTCTAGTGCACGGCTGATATTGGATGGGTAATGTTCACTCCTGAGCATGCCGTCCAGTGAGCAGGCACACAGGCTGCCCGTGCTGGCTCTCTGCATGCCCATCCCACTCGGGCCGCCTGATGCTGAGCTCTCACTATGGGTTCTATGGGCCCAGGTGGGATTTCACGTTTGGGTTTATATTAAGTTCCATTCCCTGGAGGGAGGAAAGGCTGGCCCCTGGCCTCCCCGGGGCTCCTGGAAGCTGCAGGGAAGAGAGAGCGTGAAGGCAGCCGGTCCAGGCAGGTGATAGGCGGGGACAGGATTGTGAAGCACCTACCCTCCGTGTATACTTCTCCACTGCCAGCCTGGACTGGGGTTTCTTAGGTTACCTGCCCACTGCCTTGCCTGTCCCATAAGGATGGCATCCCAAGAAAGAACAGCCGTGTCACGTGACAGGAGTATTCAAGCCTGACCTACAACCTTCTGGCTGGCCTCAGCATCGAGTCTGACTGTTTTTGACCCAGCAGGTGTCTTGCTTGCTGTCCAATTGATGTCCTGTCATTGGGTCTCTGGTGGTCCTGATTTCTTCCTCACTTCTCTTACACCCTGCAGGCATCTGGAGATTTTGGAAGCGGCTTTGAAGAAAGCAGCAAGACACACAGGGAGGAGGTGAGGCCATCCCCTGGTTCAGGCAGGGGAGGAGCACGTATTATCTGTTACAGGTGTGTGGGACATCCCTCTGTCATGCAGGTACATGCCTAGCAGGGACTAGTCTGAGGTTAGTCTTGTTCTCCCCTCTGGCTCTACTGCCTCTTGCCCTGAGCAAGAAGCTCTTCTCTAAAGAGAGTTTTCTCCTCAGAGGTGACCCAGCATTTTATTGATGCTGTTGGCTGATATGTGACCCTAACTGGTTTGTGTCTAACACAAGGACAAGATGAGTGACATTGTAAGGACGTTTCTGGACAGCCATATTGTGTGCTTTTTCTAGTCTGTGGTCCCAAGAACCCAGAGGGACTCCAGAAATGAAAAGAATGTTTGAGTGAACCCCCCAGGCACCTCTGTAACCCCAGCATCTAGAATGCAGAATCTGTCTTTAAGGTGGACCTTGGAGATCAGGGCCAAGAAGATTGTAAGATGCTAAGAGGCTCAAGGGCCACTGCCACCATTCCTAGAAATGGTGTTTAGGACTCCTTGATCTGTGCACTGGGGTAAGGGTGGGCAGGTCTTAGGGACAGGGCCCATGGCCATCTGGGACTGCATTCTGCTGCCCAACAGAGTTCCTGGACACAGTCCAGTGAGGTGGTGGCCTAATGATGTTCCACTCACGATCCAATAGCTTCTGTGTTGCTTGATGGCCACAAGACCTCCTCACAGTGTGGGTTGGATTTGCGAACTGCCGCCTCTACACAGGGTACCCTGGGCATGGCAGATGTTGGAAGTACAGATACGCCTGTGAGTGCCACGCCTTGTCTGTAGACCAGAGATTGCTAATAACTAGCTTGAGCGCTCATACCTCATCTTTCCTCATGGCCTGCCCTCTCTAAGTAGGAACCTGTGGCCCTACTTAGAAGCCTTACACAGGCAACTGTGAGGGGCTCCCTGAAGGGCCTGGCCAATCTGAAGTTCCATGTGGAAGCTTCCCTTTGTAGGCGTTAAAGCCATGGACCTCTGGTGTCCCATGTCCACCCTAGTCTGCGATGTCTGTGCTATGACAGTGGCATCAAGAGTGTCCGGGGGAGCCCTTGTTCAGGCCTCACAGCGTCACCTCAGCCAACGTGCTCCCCAGGGCCTGGGCTACACAGCTACTAATAGAAATACAGGCCATGCCGATGTGGGTCCCACTTGCCGGAATTAAGGACTATCGAGGTATATGACACCAACCCCCAGGCTGATGGAGACGTTGAGCAAATGGCTCTGCAGAAATTCATGCCAACTAGAGTGATGTTTTTTTTTTTTTTTTCTTATCTTCCTCAAAAGCGTGTAAAGCATTTCATTTCATAAGCCATAAGCCCCAAAGCCAGGCAGTATTGCCGGCTCCTACGTGTGCTGGATAGCTGCACGGCTGAAAATAGAGCCAGATTTTCTACTCTCCTCTTGCAGCATACACCTCTGCCACCAAGACTCCCCCAGCCACCCCCTGTCACTTCCCCGCCCTTGGCCGGAGGCAGCATCACAGAAGATTACAGAACAGAAGAAACAGAGGAAGAAACCATGGTCAATTCTATAGGAGGTAAAACTTTTCTAGATGTACTCTGTGTGTGTGTGTGTGTGTGTGTGTGTGTTGGGTGAGGGCTTTTTCACAGCCAGAACTGTCCCCATCTTCCACCATCTAAGAAGAAGGCGTCCTTCCTGTTCAGGCAGGCTCCTGGCTGGGCCCCAGGAGAATTCTGAACCAGGCAGTTGTGACATGTCTTTCATCCTCCCATCAGGCTTTCTCTCTGTATTGCTTTTGTCTGTCATGTGCAGGAAGCTTTCCAGAGATGCCATCTCCTGGTCCAGGGCCATCAAGTTTGCTAGAAGAGTGTGAATTGGTTCAAGGGAGGTATGGTGTAGGGGAAAATGCACCCTTACCCCAGGCTGTGCCATGGATCAGCATTTAGGTTTGGTCAAGTCTCCCGTGGAGGCCACTGTCTGGAAGACATGCACAGGGCTCCTGATCTGTGGGAGACAGGTCCGGGAATGCCTGTCTCATGTCAAAAGTGAACTGTGTGTCTTGGCATATCCTCTGTGTTACTGGGGTACAAATGTGGCACCATAACAAAATAAATCCCTCCTTCCACATCACCGCTCTATTGGATTGAAGTACAGTGGTTTCCATAGGTTCTGAGGACTGAAGGCTGCAGGACTCAGGTACTCACAGTTGTGAGACACAGGGTGTAGATTTCCGCTGGTCACCAGCCATGGCTGCCTACCTTTGTTAAGTCATACAAGGCTGGAGGGTACCCACTCGGGAGTGGGGGCTTGCGTCCCACCTGCGCTGTGTGAAGTGAGCTCTGCCTCAGCGCCCATCTTTCTCATGTTCTGGGATCCCAGGGAAGATGAGAACACTTGACTGTTACTCTGCCCGGCTGCCCTGGGCAGCCCCCCACCCCCAGCTTCTGTGACCACAAGCCCTGTACGTGTGTGTGTGTGTGTGTGGGAAATACACAGTTTAAGTATCATCTTAGTTTACTTGGCACTGTGTCCCTTTTATAAAAAGCGTCCACATGATAGCCAGTCAGTTATATGATGGTCCCCTATCACCCACCGTGGGGACAGACCACATGCATTTGCCCGTTTACCTAGTGATGGGCATATGCGCTGTGTTCACTTAGAGGTGGCTTTAGAGAAAGCCATCGCGGGGCTTCTGTCCTGTCTGCCCGCCGGGCCATTGTGCAGGTGGTTTATCTGTTTACCACCCACCCAGCGTGTGAGAGTCTCCGTACCTCACCTCAGGGAAGGCAGTCTTTAGGCGTCACTGCGTCACTGTTGTGAGTTGGCCTGCCTCATGCTCTCATTCACGTTACCATGATAACGAGCGTCTTTCCGTGGGCTTATGTCTCAGTCTTATGTCTGCTCTAGATCTTACGCCAAACTTCAGTGATCGGCATGAGTTCTTATTGTTGAGTTTTGAAGAGTTCTTTAGGTGTTCTGGATTTAGTCACAGTCATTGTCTTCATATTCTCTCTCTCACTTTCCCTTCCTAACCTACCCTCTGGAGATATGGATATATCTATATAGATATATAGGTAGCTATATCCATTTATCTACCTGTATCTATGTGTGTGTATATATATATGTATATCTAGGTAGCTATAGATATAGAGATATCTATAGATACAGATATATAGATATCTATAGATATAGATATATAATGAAATAGATCTATCTCTATTTATATACATAGAGATAGCTCCATGCATTCGTGTGTGTGAGTATGTGTGTATGTATGTGTGATTGTGTGTGTATGTGTGTGTGTCAAGCTGGTCTTGAACATGTGATCCTCCCGTCTCAGCCTCTCAAGTGCTAGGATTACAGGTGTGAGCCACAATGTCCACCTTCATTTTCTTAATAGCATCTTTAGAAGAGCAGACCTTAACTATTTTTTGCTGAAATTCAAAGATCTTACTCCTGGTGTCATCTAAGACTCTGCTCAAGGTGCTCCAAAGACCTATTTTAATTCTTAAAAAAACCTGTCTGCCCTCCCCCCACCCCTTGTTCTGTCACGGTTAAAAAGACCCTTTCTCCCTGCCGAGTTGAGATGTGGAAAGTGAGCTTTCTATACTGAGTCTCTTTCTGGGCTCTATTCTGCACTGTGGATTTCCACGCCTATCCATCTGTACCATGCCTGTCTGTCTGAACTGGGAATCTTTGCCTTTGTCTCTGAGGCATGGATCTCTCTGTCTCTCCTGACCTTGCCTTCACCGGGTAGCTCAGACAGGCCTTCTGCTCTTTGCCTTCCAACCCCTGTGGGGTTTGCAGTGTTCACCTGAATTGTGGACTGTGGCTGTTGCCGGTCACACATCCACAGAGAGAAGGAAAAAACCTGTTGGAGTTCTGGTGTGGATGAGTTTGGCAGTCTTGACATCCTGGTAGACTCTCGAGACCCATCATTGCCTTTTGTTTAGGTCTTGTTTGAGTTCTCCTAGCAATGTTTGCCTAGTTTTAAACACTGCTCCAGGCAGTACAGTCAGGTTTCTAGGAAAGCCTTACTGCCACAGCGAGAGCCCATGCTGCCCTCTTGTGGTCAGACGTGGCGATCAGCTCCTGCAGTTGGAGCAGTTTGGCTGTGATGGATGCGGTCTGCGGGGTTATCCTGAGCTGGGACCTATCTGGCTTATTCCTCACTAAGCAGATGAGCCCAAGACCATCAGCAACACCCCCTCCCCCCCAGAACGATCTCGGCCTCATGGGCTAGGAGTGGCACCCCAGGATGCCACTAAGAATGAGGAAGGGCCTGAGCATGCTTTCTGTGCCAATCTTACGTGTGATCCTCAAGCCTGCCAGGTACTGTATTGAGTTCAGCCAGGAATAGCTGTGTGAGCATCCATTCTAACCCAAGACAGGGCCTCTGTGCACCAGCCAAGGGGCATTAGATCCCTCTAAATAGTGTTCAAGAAGTAGAGTCTTCAACTGGTCTCCAGGAGATGTGACACATAGACATGGTACATTCTATCCTGTCTGCTGCTGGTGAGAAGTTGTTAGGAGCCACCACCAGGAGTCACCCAGAAGCGTCTTATTAATCACAAGAGGATGGTACCGCAGACCCTCAGGAAGCACCTGTCATGTGGTTCTAGTGAAAATAAGCTCCCGAACCATAGCTGATACCCAAGACGGAGGAAGGCAAATGGTAGAGTTGGCAAACTTCTACTTCAAGCTCGGGGTCACCAAGGTCTCTGTGGCATCTGCTGTCTCTGACCTTTGAAGTCTTTAAGTGTTTTTTTGTTTTGTTTTGTTTTGTACACATCCATAAAAATCCATTCTTGGCTCAGAGGCAGTCCAATTCTAGGCAGTGGGCTGACCTTTGGCTCCGGCAGCACTCGTGGGTTGAGCACGTGTGAAAGATGTGAGACCAACACGACAGGAGATTCTGGGGTGGTGTCCTCGTGGTTACTGTTCCCAGAGAAGAAGCCACGGGAGAACTGAACGTGGGCCGTTTGTCGGGTCACCGCTCCTCCATCAAAGTTGGGCTCCTTGCATATGGCTGAGCTGTGAAGGACAACCCAGCCCTTGGGAAACGCCACAGTGTTCAGGGCAGAGGTCGTGACAAGTGCCGTAGATGTGCAGACTGTTCTGCCGAAGAGGAAATGGCGTGGGTGGAGTTTGCCTGTGTGTTGTGTGTATGTGTGTGTGTGTGTGTGTGTGTGTGTGTGCCTTTTTGTGTCATTCACCCTCACCATTCCCGTGGCCCCCTGTCCTCTGGGCTTTTGGAAGGCGGAAAGACATGTGGCTGTTCCCATCGCCTTGTTCCCTCGCTCTTGATGGGTGGAAACATAAAGCTCGGGCAGTGAACCTGAGAGCCTGGGGCTGCTGAAAGCCTGACAGTGCCACTTCTCTCTCTTCCCAGCTGAGACCCTTCCTGGCACAGACTCAAGTGGTGCAGGGGATGAGAGTGTCCAGAACCATGGAGGTGGCTTGTTAAAGGTGAGGCCACCTCCCCATGACCTTGACCCAGGGCATCCCGGGCATGCCTTCCACGCCTCTCACTTTACCAAAGCCCTCAGGCCCACTCCCTCCCCACCTCCCGCCCGACCTACTGCCCTTTGCAAAGCGAAGCGAACCAAGCCTCTGCATACCTACCCTGCCCATCCCCCTACCACGAGCCCTCCCTCCATACCCCCCTGGAGTCCTCTCTGAGGTTCCGTGCCCAGAGGCTGTGGCAACATTGTGAAGGGAATTTGTAGGCAGGTTGCAGCAGCCTGTATCCTCTTTGTCCCCAGGGAGGTCTGAAAGGACAAAAGGGAGAGCCAGGTGCTCGGGGCCCGCCTGGCCCAGCTGGGCCCCAGGGTCCTGCAGGCCCGGTGGTACAGAGCCCCAGTGTACAACCTGTCCCGGGAGCACAAGGACCCCCGGGACCTCAGGGGCCACCGGGGAAGGATGGCGCGCCAGGAAGGGATGGCCAACCGGTGAGTACTGCCCTCTCCTTGTGATCTGGGCTGAGCCGAGGTCTCTGACCGGGGCTACTGGGAGAGTTGGTTGGGATTGGAGAAGCAACATCTTTGGATCCTAGGACTCCCACTGGCCCTTCTGACGTGCACAGGAGCTGGAAGGTGGCTGGAGCATGGAGGCCAGTTGGCCCTGGACCTAAGCTCTGTTGCAGAAGTACTGTCTGTTATGGGTCTGGGTTCACACAGAGATTGACCATAGATAAATGTTAATAAGAAGAAGCTTTATTAAATACTGCTGCCGGATAACTCATGACACCAGGACTTGCAACTAAGAGCCATCATGTAGTTCCAGGCTTATGATGTCAAAACTCATGAGATGACATGTATTCTGTGTGTGTGTAGGCAGGGTCTGACTTTACCATACATGACTTGCAGCTGCCCTAATCGCTGAGCAGAGTAAGCAAGCTTGATTGCAAAGGCAGAGACAACAGTTAGTCTTATGACCTATTGTCTTACTAGAAGAGCCCATTTTACAAGATCAATTTAAAAATAGTCTTCAGTCGGGTGGCCCATGCCCACGCCTTTAATCCCAGCACTTGGGGCAGAGACAGCCAGATCTCTGTGAGTTTGAGGCCAGCCTGGTCTACAGAGCAAGTTCTAGGATAGCTAGAGCTACACAGAGGAACCCTGTCTCAAAGAGAGAGAGGGTGTATGCCAATGTCTGGGGGAAAAAGGGAAGTGAGCTGCAAGGGGCTTACATATTAGGCATTCCTTGCTTTTTCGGTCTCCCAAGCATAGTAAGTCTGAACGTTAAATCCCCATGGCTGTCCCATTTCTCAGCTCCGCACCAAAAGGGCTTTGATCGCTGGTGTGTCTCTGTGTCCAGGCTACCATTAATAGTGGCTTCTCTTACATGTTACAGGGTGACCCCGGTGAAGACGGGAGACCGGTAAGTTTGCTTTTTCTCTGCACCAGACACTGTCCCGTGTTTACACAGGCTGCACAGGCCACCTGCATCCAACACGGGGCCCATGGTTTCCCGGAGATGCCGCTGTGGGAAGGCAGCTGCTTCACTTGGGTTGTGTTTTATATCTGGCCTGAGGTGGCTAACGGGAGTTAAGCCCGTGCATTTCAGTGCTCGTGTGACTACCAAAACCATGAAGCGTTGTTTGCAGCCCCTCAGAGGGGAGGATGCACACCCAAGAGCAGGGAAGTAGCATGCAAGACAGGGGCTACAGTGCTGAGGAGATGGGGTCCCTCATGTTGTCAGGGTCACAGGGAGCTCTTTGTGCATGACAGAGAGCCACGCTGAGAGTGCATGCAGCCCAAGCTCAGTCATAACTGGAGCTTTCCCCGAGCCCAGCGTGTCCATTGAGTTTGCATGTATGCATGTGCATTTCTCTCTCTCTCTCTCAAACACACACATACATACATACACACACACACACACACACACACACACACACACACACAGTGGATCTCTGTGGTTCCCATAGTGGAAGAGGACACATGCCATCTCCCAGGCACCGTGTGACTCAGTCACTATTCTCGAAAGCCAGTGGTGTCCCTCTTAACCTCTGGCCTTTTCTTTGTGGTCCTTTTGTTGGCATGGCTCCTCCTGGCTTATTGGGCCTCCCTGGACCCCTAAAGGGCTTGCCTCCTATCTGCTCCCTGCTCTGGAATGAGGGGCCTTTGGGGCTCAAGATTCATTCTGTGAAGGGAGAGAGATGCTTCTCTCTGCCTAGCCCCTACCTGTGTCTTCCAGGGTGACACTGGACCTCAAGGCTTTCCAGGGACCCCAGGTGACGTGGGCCCCAAGGGTGAGAAGGTGAGTGTATACAGACCAAGGTAAGGCCCGTTTCCTGTCTCAGTTCCTGACTAAAAGTGGGGGCCACGTGTCCTCAGTGTGACAGATCTGTCTTATGTCCCAGGGAGATCCTGGTATGGGGCCTCGAGGACCTCCAGGACCTCCAGGGCCTCCAGGACCCTCCTTCAGACAGGACAAGCTGGTAAGTTCCACCCATGGCCTCCTCCATGCCATGTCCTGGTACTTAACCCCAGGAACCAGCTCCTGATAGTGTTTGTCCAAAAGAATGTTTGGGATGGTGGCCAGGCTGTAGGGCAAAACATCTTGTCCCAACTCCCATCTTAGGCCTCTGTGGGTGGTTAGGGGGCAGCTAGCTGGCTGGCGCTGCCTGGTACTCAGGACAGCGAGTCGATGTCCTGTGATGGCTTCTCTTGCCTCTCCTCAGACCTTCATCGACATGGAGGGATCAGGCTTCAGTGGAGACCTGGAGAGCCTCAGAGTAAGTGGCTGCACCCCGCTGTCACCAAGGCACATGTAAAGCATGGTACCCCAAGGCATGAGGGGGAACCCCTTGGGGGCAGGACAAGACCAGCTGGGGATATGACCATCGCCCAGCAGGGCCATGTATTCTATGATGGACTGTATCTCTCATGCCCAGGGCCCACGAGGCTTCCCTGGCCCCCCAGGACCCCCTGGTGTCCCAGGACTGCCTGGTGAGCCAGGGCGCTTTGGGGTCAACAGCTCCTACGCTCCAGGACCTGCAGGCCTTCCTGGTGTACCAGGAAAGGAAGGGCCCCCAGGATTTCCTGGTCCCCCGGTAAGTTCTGCTGCCTCCCCTGACCTAGAGTACCCTCTTGACTGGGAAGTGGGGTGGGGGTGGGGCATCCTGTGAGGTTTCTTGCCAGATCTACCTCAGGGCTCCCATACTCCGTTCTCCATTCAAGGTGGACGTGGTTCCCATTTTGGGTCTCTCTTAGGATGAAGGTGGTGGGGTAGGTTACCCTATGATTCTGGGGGTGCTGACCCACTACCTGACTCTGACTGGATGGATACATAAGCCTCCCACCTCAGGCTCTCCGGCATAACCAGCGGCTCAGAAGAACGAGCCCACACAAATGATCTCCATTCTGTGATGGCGCCTTCTGAGCTGTGCATGCTCCTTGTGGGGGAGCAGTTTCTATCCTGGCTCTTAGGAAGTCTGGGTGCCAGCTCTTGCCTGCTCACCATAGATCCCATCTAGCCCATCTTTGTTCTTCTGTCCCTCAGGGACCTCCAGGTCCTCCAGGCAAAGAGGGCCCACCAGGAGTGGCCGGCCAGAAAGGCAGTGTCGTAAGTCAGCTCCCATAAGTGGATGTCACTTGGCACGCTCCTTTAGCCAGAGGGTGGTGGACACTGTGTGCTTGGGGGTCTGAGGAGGGTGCTTGCTATCGGGGTGAGGCCATGGACATGGTCTTCGGCCTCAGCTTTGGAAGTCAGGGTCTCCATATTTGCTACAAAAGGACTAGCAGCTTAGGCGTTAGTGCTTCATTTGATTTGAAAGGGTTCGATACTTGAGGTTTTAAAGGTTTAGTTAGATTGATAGAAGTCTTCAGAGGCAAGTTCAGCCTCTGCTAACCATGTGGTCTCTCGCTGATGAGGGAGGGAGGCACTTCCTGGAAATGGGATGAGCAAGACCCGCCCCCACCCCCAGAAGGTCCTTTTAAATCAGTGGTTCTCAAACTTCCAAATGCTGCAACCCTTTGTTACAGTTCCTCATGTTGTCATGACCGTCAACCATAAAGTTATTTTCGTTGCTACCTCATAAGTGTATGAATTGTGATGTAAATATCTGTTTTCTGATGGTCTTAGGCAACCCCTATGAAAGGTCAAGTTGACCCCCAAAGAGGTCACAGCCCACAGATTAGGAACCACTGTTTAAAATGAACTACATACCCAGAAATTGTCTGTTTTTTGCTAAGCCCAAAGGGCTCTCCACTTGATAGGTTCTGAGAGACATTCCTGGGGAGATGCTTTGGCCTTGGGCTCTCATGGCCTCCCCTCCCTGCTGAGCTTCCCAGGGGTGCTATCCCTAACAGACAGGATGGGGGTTGGGGTGGGAACAGGCCCAGAAACCACTAAAATCAGCAGAAATGGGACCATTGGTTTGCTTTTCTCTGATTGATACACATGTCTGAATTTTTTGTAATCCTGTTCTTTTTCCCCATAGGGCGATGTGGGCATCCCAGGACCCAAGGTATTAGCCAATTTTCATTCTGTTAGAGCTGGGGCTACCTGCTTAGTAAAAGTACCCCAGCAGGATGCAGGAGGCACCCCAATGAGCAAATGTAGTCTTCAGTGCGGACTGTGACTCCAGCTCCACCAGTGTGTGTGTGTGTGTGTGTGTGTGTGTGTGTGTGTGTGTGTAACCAGAGGTGTCAGATTTGGAAATAAGCTCCCAGTGGGCAGGTTTCTGGGAACTCCTGGGGCACCTCAGTCGTGTACCTCAGAATCAGAGCTGCCTAATTCAGCAAAGTCCCCAGTGGCACTCCCAGCATCCTCGCCCATTGCTGTATGGGAGTACCATGCCGGCCCTCCCGTGTTCTGATAAACATCCTGGCTGGCACTCAGAGGAAGAGTGGGGGCTGATGGGAAAGTCCAGTGTGGGGAGAGAACAATATGGGCATGAAAAAAAGATGGGCTGATGAGTATGTAAATGTGTGCACACACTTGTTTCTCTATACCATTCATGTATATCTGCACAGACACTAGTATCCGCACTCATGTGCACTTGTATCTACACACACACACACACACACACACACACACACACAGAGGGTCTTCAAGAATAAATAAGAGAAGTATTTTACTGAGGGTAAAGGGCTGACAGCTGTCCTAGGTACACACTTGGAATTGAGTAGCTACAGCTGCCGATGAGGAGCCCACATCCACATGGATGCCCGTGTCCTCATTATACACAAAGGAACTTGATGGCAGGGGTACCATCTCATGTAGCCCAGGCCATCTTTGAACCCAGCTAGACCTTTTATAGGAAAGTTTGTGCCAGGCAAGGCTTGTCCGTGTTTCAGCTGGGCTCAGGGCCTTTCTCATCCTGCCTGCCTGTGTGCCTCTTGGCAGCCCAGGAGGGAATGGTGATAGTCTCGGTCTGTAGTTCATAGAGGTGGATTGGCACCAGCAGGGTCCCTGGGGCAAGCTGGCCCATCAGGTGCAACTTTGGAGCTGACCCGCTTGGAGCCTTTTGAACCAGGGTCTCCCTGCCTCAGTCTGCTCCTTGTTCCTGCCTCTGCTTCCTTGATCTGGTCTCTCAGACTCCTCGACAAGTCCAGTACACGTGTCTGCATCTGCTCCCCACATTCCTCAGACTCACAAAGTCGTAGTCATACCTGTATCCCTGTTACCCCAACCACTTGGTGGCCACAGGGTCCAACGCAGACCGGCTGAGGCTTTCTCTCCCTGGACCTTCCAGTGGCCTGCCCTTCTTCCTTATCTGCTTTTACCTGCTTCTTGCTATCTCTGTCCATACTGTCAGGGAACCGGGACCCACGAAAACAGGCCATGGTGTACAGCCTGCTCTGTGACTTTTGAGCCGTGGCCAAAGCTGCAGTTAGGCTTGCGATCAACACTGTTGTTTTAAGCCCAGGAACTGTCTGTACGCCTTTGTGGAATGTGATTTCTCTCTGCGTCTCCAGGTTTTTGAAAAGTACTGTGAGGAAGTGTGTGCTCACTG
The DNA here is from genome assembly GCF_030254825.1 of Meriones unguiculatus. Lineage (NCBI taxonomy): Eukaryota > Metazoa > Chordata > Mammalia > Rodentia > Muridae > Meriones > Meriones unguiculatus. Next base: position 9,138,085 of record NC_083363.1, read on the forward strand.
GGGTTGCTTGTAGCCTTGCTGACACCCAGGGCCACGAATGGTGACCTTGTCCTTCTGTCCGTGCAGGGGAGCAAAGGGGACCTTGGGCCTGTCGGTGTACCTGGAAAGCCTGGCTTGGCTGGACCCAGTGGGCCAGCTGGACCTCCAGGACCCCCAGGACCCCCAGGGCCTCCAGGACCACCAGGACCAGGATTTGCTGCTGGATTTGTGAGTCTGGGTCCCTGTGATTCCCAGAAAGCTTGAGCTATATAGCCCACAGCTGCCTTACTTCTAGACATCTCTCAGCCTGAGCAGAGCTCTCTAGGCAGGGCCTCACCTCAACCATGTGAGTTCCCCTGTCCCTGTCTTCGGGCCCCCACTTCTGAGCCCTGAGTGCCTAGACGGCTTAGTCCAGGGTTCACTTGGCCTCAATGTATCCAAAGGACCAGTGTTTAGGCTCAGGTGTCCCAGTGTCTGTGGCTGCTGTCCCCAGCTCCTCCATCCTTAGCTGCCGAAAATCTGTTTATGTACCCAGGTACAATTTCTCTTGCACACACGCAGACCAGAGCCCTGTGACTGAGCGCGATGCCTACCTACCAGGGTTCGATTCCCACATAGAACCCAAACTCTGTCAATCATCCACTTTACTTCCCCCGCCTCCACTTTCCTGTCCACGGGGAAGGCTCCTTCTTAGGATCAGAGACTTAGCACCCTTTTTATGTTCCCTTCAGGATGACATGGAAGGCTCTGGAATACCCTTCTGGTCAACAGCCCGAAGCTCCGATGGACCGCAGGTACTGCCCATGAGCTGGGGCAGGAGGGTTCCAGGTCAGGGGTAACCTTTGCACAGAGCCTTATGTAGGGCAAGGTGTCGCCAGCAGCTTGGGGAGTGGGGGTTGAGCCACCACACCCTCCATCCTAGAAAGACCCGATCCCAAACTGTCCCCAGTAAGGGAGAGAGCTGGTGACAGGCCTTCTCATCTGGTTTCTTCCATGGCTGCAGGCTGAAGAAGTGACAGATACAGTCTAGAGTAAACTGGAGTTAATGGGGCATTTGGGGGAGTCCCTCTCCCCACATTTACCTGCTGGCTTGTGTGTAGTTCGGAATAGGTTAGCAAAGAAGAATTGAGTCCCAAAGACCCCAAACGGCAGGCATATCAAGGCACTTGTGTGCAGCCATGAGCGTACTCTGTGTCCCTGCCCAGGGTATCACCTGTCCCTGAGGCTACTGCCCTCTCCTGAGGAGCAGCAGTATGTCCCAGTCTTGGCCTTGGAGGACACTGGGCTGACTTCCAGCCTCTGGGGCCACCACAGATGCTGCAGTGACAGAGGTTAGCAATTGCTGTTGGTGTTATTCTTTGTAATTTTTTTTTTCAGTATACGGTTTTATTTTTAAAACAATTGCAAATGTAGAAAGGTTGTAAGGACAACAGAAAGAGCTCCTGTGTATCCTCTAACTGGATACACTATTGAGCGTTCAGTTGCCCCAGCTGAGAGCTTGTGCCATGCCAGCCTCATGCCTCAGTTGTTATTTTTCACTCGAGCCATGAGGTTTGGAAAGGGCTAATCAACCTAGCATAAAACAGAAGATTCGGGTCACTAACACTTGTTTTCTGTACTCTGACAGGGACCCCCCGGATTGCCAGGACTCAAGGTGAGTGAAGGAGGCCTTCCTTGTTGATCTGCCTAGTGAACGAATACTTCTTGAGTTCAGCATAGACGTCTGCAAGATTCAGCAGACATTAAAAAAAAAAAGGAGCCCCATGCCTCGTTCCCGTGCACTGAGCATCAGCGGGTTCATGCCCTCTCTTTTACGCTCCATGAATTGAGATTCCTGGCTTCATAAACCTGAAGTGTGATAGAATTTTGAGGAGCCCAGAACCTCTCCCCATACCTATGTTCTCAGCTTCCCTTGTCATCCAGCCCACTGACATGGCTCCAAGGCACCCACCTTCCCTCAGGTTTGAGTCAGGCTCCTCAGAGCAGGGGCAAAGGTGGAGAATGCCGGAATAGCCCCCACCAGGGGTTCCCAACTTTTTAACTAGCCTCTGCTGTTGCCCTACTTACTCCTTTAAGAATTTTTATTTTTATTTTTTGACTTACAAAACACTGGACATTTCAAAGGACTGGATTTTCAGATGGGCCTATTGTGTTTTTTGTTTGTTTGTTTTGTTTTTAATGTTAACAAGTCACTTCAGAGTGACTTGTTTCTTAGACTGGAGATGGTGGGTCCTGGCTCCAGCTTCTGCAATATCAAGAACAAAAACCCTGTGCTGTTAGGATGTATTTCATACCTTTCACCAGTGTGTCATCCAGGATTCTAAGGCAGCCAGGACACCCTAGGTGATTAGCAGAGGAGAATGTGGCTTGCTTTCGGGGTGGGCCAGCTGACACCCCAAGGTAATGGAGCTCTTTGTCCACTTAGGGGGATCCTGGAATGACAGGGCCACCTGGAGCCAAGGTAGGTACTTCACCCAGGGTCAGGTATATTGTCCGCTGGGGATGGGGAGGGGCCTGCAGAAACCAGAAAGCCATCCTCAGTAGACAAGGGTGTATCAGGCACATCTCAAAGGCCCAAGACGAGGAGACGTGAAGTAGGACCCCTGTGTGGTACTGGCCTCATTCCTCCTTGTGCTTTGATTTCTTTATAGTTTAACATGCCTGACTCAGAGAAAACTGCCAATGTCAAGTCCCTGCCTCTGGGTACACCCATATACACCTGCACCAATTTGGGGAAAATGAGCTTCCTCCCCTCCCCACCTTCTCTCCCCCGCCACCTTCGTCCCTTCTCTTCGTCTTTACTCACTTCCACGCTCGGGGGTTGAGCCAGTAGCCAGCAGAAACCCAGGCTGTGGCCATGGTTGCTGCGGTTCCCTCCCCAAGAGTCTCTGCTGCCTGGCTGCGGGGCTGATTCCGGATCTTCCCTTTGTCTGTCCCAGGGAGAAGTCGGTGCAGATGGATCCCAGGGCATGCCTGGCCCCCCAGGAAGAGAGGGTGCAGCTGGGCCCCCGGTGAGTGAGAGGGGGAAGGACCTAAAAGAAGTGACCAGGAAGAGAACTGGTATTCAAGGTAGCCCTGGGGGTATCCTGGACATCTGTGACCCCTACCTGCTACAGTGTACCTTGTGGAACCAAATGCAAGTCTGGGCAGGGCTGTGGATGCCCGTCTCTATTCTCCCAGGTTCCGGGAAGCACAGAATATTCATCTGCATTGGAAGCCAGGCTCCGGTAGGCTGGTCCCTGAAGGGACTCAGGTTCAGTCTACAGTTACCCATTTCCTCTGTCTCTGCAGGGGCCAAAAGGAGAGAAAGGGAGCCAGGGAGAAAAGGTGAGTGTGTCTGAAGCCACAGGTACACAAGGGACAGAGTTGGGCTGCCTAGGCCTCAGCGTTGGAATCCCATCATGCCCCAGCCTTACGCCCTGGCTACCCATGTGACATCAGAGAGTTGAGCAGAGAGCTTCAGATCAGCAGGGGTAGCTCTTAGCTACTGCCTACAAACCCAGTACCTGAGCTATGGGTGGGCTCTGAGGTCCTGGCCAGTAACCAGAAGGATTACCTGCCATTCTCTTCCAGGGAAACCCAGGAAAAGATGGAGTGGGGCAGCCAGGCCTCCCTGGACCCCCAGGACCTCCAGGGCCGGTGGTCTATGTGTCGACTGAGGATGTAAGTACAATATGGAGTGCTGTAGGGCTCATCCTTCGGTCCAGGTACTGCTCATAGTTAGTCTGACTGCCTCACCCGGATATGAGGGGACCTGGCTTTTTAGGAAAAGGCTGTGCTGGCTAGAAGCTCTCCTCACCAGAGCTCCTTGGCCTTCTCGGCTGTAAAGGCTACTACTGCTCTTTTGTGACACCTGCAGCAATGCACTCAAGTGGCCTAATCCCAGAGTAATTGGGTCCCTCACAACCCTACCATAGAACCCAGGGACAAGCTGCTACCCAAGCTCACTTCTCGGAAGCAGGAAGCCCGAGTCTCTGGGTGGGAGAGGCAGGGCGCAAGGGAGCTGGGAATGCAGGGGAGAGAGCTTAGGGCATGGCTGGATTGATAACGGGCTCAAATCCCAGCTGCGGTTGTTGCCCCTGATCCCGGCTGGTTACTTCACCTTCTGGGGTCTCAGTACCATCAGCTCTGAGATGGGGACAGTATATTTGTAGGAGCAAGGCTGTGAATGGTCACAAGAGTGCCTGGCCGTGACCTCTTGCTTCCAGGAATAGAACTGATAAAAGAGGATAGATAGCATTGCAGTAAGGTCTGGGGGAAGGCAGGGTAAAGGGCTCTGGGACCAGGGTAGATCCGAAAGCCATAGCTGGCATAGGAAGAGCCTCCAGTAGGTGGCGCTGCCTCCACATGATGAGCCGGAGCATATGCAGCTGGGACACTGTGTACCAGGACTGTAGAGTGACACCAGCCCTGGCTGTTCCAAAGCTGGGGAGGGGACTCTCCAGGAAATGGGTCATTTGTCACCTGGGCACCTGCAGAGAGAAGCCGGGCATCACTGCTGAAAACACAGTTTTCTTCTAAATTCCATGTTGGACTAGCTTTGCTGAGCTTGTGGCTAATGTGACAGCAGGCGACTTGCAACTCAAAGGCAGCTTTCTTTTTCTTCCCTTCTGATTTTTATTTCCTGATGGCACGGGGACAGAGAGCAGTAGTGACCACGCCAGGACCTGAGGTAAGTGCCAGCTCGCTTCTAAGAAAGTCCAGAGAGGGTCCAGGGGAGCTGGGTTAGAACACCAGTGAGAGCACTGTGTCCCTAAAACTCATGGCACCCTTCTTTCCACAGGGCAAGCCAGGGTATGCAGGCTTTCCCGTAAGTAGCTTTGCCTCAGAGGTGCATGCTCGCCCAGCAATGGGCAGTGAGCTCACACTGGGGGTGAGCGTGGACTCTGCTCTTGCCACACACAGGACCATAGTGTAAGCTTGGATGGGGTCAGCCGCTGCCCTGGAGGACATGATGCTATCAGATAGATAACAGGGTCTGGAGGGCATAGCATGGTGTCCTTGCCGCCTGTAGTTGTTGAAGACTCTGAAGGGCTGGCCCATGACCAGGGAGCAACCATGGGGCACAGGATATGGGAGTAGTTGTGAGGGAGTTATGAGTCAGGGATTCTCATTCCTATCTGGTCTTCACTGTAGGGACCTGCTGGACCGAAGGGTGATCTGGGTTCCAAAGGCGAGCGGGGTCTTCCAGGGCCTAAGGTAAGGGGCTGGGGTATCTTCTGCTCATTTCTCAGGAATCGGAATACAGCCTTATTGCTATCCTGTCTACCCAGGTGATGGTGGACCCTCTGTTACCCTAACTCAGAGTCTGGTCATAACCTCTCCTTTGCTCTGTTTTGGGGAGTAGCTGAGGCCTAATGGCTGAGCCCTGACCTGTCCTTCCTGCCTTGTCATTCCAGGGTGAAAAGGGAGAACCAGGCGCCTTCTTTAGCCCTGACGGCAGAGCCCTGAGCCACGTCCAGAAAGGAGCCAAGGTGAGAATGAGGTTGGAGTTCCCTAACATTGTGAAAGACGGTGGGGGGGGGGTTCCTGACACACAGTCAGGATCATGACACACTCAAACCACCCCTCAGTGGGGTTCCCAAGCCTTCCATAGCCTGCATCTGTTGCCCTCCCTTTGGCCCCTTGGAATTATCCTGGGTGTATCCTCCCAGCCCCCAAACCGGCCAGTGGCTTGCATTATCCCTTGGCACTGTTGGCTGAGCTCACCTATAGGAAGGTTAGTAATACAGACTACGGCCCATTGTGCTCACTCTGGTGCCTGGCCTTCGCCTATGGGAGATGAAGTGGACCAAGGTTTACTGACCCCAGATACCCCTCTGCCATGTGCAGGCATCCATCTACCCTGTACAACTGAGGTATCTAGATCTCCTGTGGACCTGAGCCTATAGGAACCTGCCTGAGCACAAGCCTTTGCTCAGCTGGCCAGGACTTGTTCCTCAGGCTGTATTTTGCCCACCCCTCTGCTCTCAGAGGCTCTACAGCTGAGTTAGGCCTGAGTGACCATGGCTATCTGCCCAGGGACCCAGGATACATCCATCTGTCCATCTGTGCCTCACTCAAACCAGGCCTAGTCCCCAAGGCTGGCGTCCGTCCTGTCCCCCTGGCATGGTCAGCAGCCTTGGTTGAGAGCCTAGCTCATCTAGATGGTAGCAGGGGCTCTAGGAGGTGGTGGGTGAGGTTAACCATAGTGCCCTGACATACCTCTGATTCTTCGCTCAGGGAGAGCCAGGCTTCCGAGGACCCCCGGTGAGTAGTGCCCTTCTGTTACATTGAGGTCATGGCCCATAGTTTGTGGCAACAGCAGCATTGAAACACGTGGGGGGGTCAGCCGGGCGGTGGTGGTGCATGCCTTCAATCCCAGCATTCGGGAGGCAGAGGCAGGTGGATCTCAGTGAGTTAATGGCCAGCCTGGTCTGCAGAGCAAGTTCCAGGACAGCCAAGGCTATTCAGAGAAACCAAAACACAACAACAACAACACCATGGTTGTGCCAGGTGGCAACAGGCAGTTTCTCCAAGATGGCAGCCTTGGTCCTGTCCTGGGGTGGCCCCTCTCTCTTTACTAGGAGGCTCCACCCACCTTTCAACTCATTATTTTTTTTCTTTAGGGTCCTTATGGGCGACCTGGACACAAGGGAGAAATCGGCTTCCCCGGACGGCCGGTGAGGATTTGGTGGCCTTACAAGTGGGTGGGGAGCACCTGGGGCCTTGGAGAACATGGACAGCTGCCCCTCTTGCCCTTCCCCAGGGTGCAGCTATCACACCTACATGACCCATGTCTTAATATGTATCAGCGATGTACCTGGCTAAGAGTACACTTCGTCTGCCAGCCCATAGGGGTCCATGGGCAAAGAGGGGGCTCTGACTGTGTCCTAGCTTCCGGACAAGAACTGCCTGGGGCTGGACTGTGCGGGCTCAAGCATGGGAAGGATGGGGCTGTGAACAGGCTGTCCGGTGTCTAACAAACCCTGCTACTCTATCCTGCCCAGGGTCGCCCCGGAACTAATGGATTAAAGGGAGAGAAAGGGGAGCCTGGAGATGCCAGCCTCGGGTTCAGCATGAGAGTAAGTGTCCTGTACTGGTGAATGGGTGGCATGGAACACCAGGGAAGAGGAATGCCTAGGCCAGGGCCCCTCGGCTCACCTATCGAGCCGTTTCCGATGGCGGGTGACGTGACCAGGCGTGTCAGTCCTGACAGGCACACTCACATAAATACTCACATATATGTGTGGGCATACTCAACTACATACACATGCATAAACATATCTGCATATTCCTATACCCAGAACCTAATGGGGCTTTAGGGCATCCCTTCCGGGTCCATCAACTTTGTCTCATGGCATCGCTTGCCTCTTTTTACTGAAGGCAGCCCCCCCCCCAGAGACCCAGGGACTCCCCAGAATGGTCACATCTTGCCTGTGACTGCTGCCTCTCACCTGCTTTGCCCAGGGCAGAGATGGGCATGAGAATCCAGACATAAGCACTTCAGAGAGTTCGCACTCCTGATGGTCATTGCTGCTGTTGGTTTCTTGTCAGCTGCTTCCTCTGTGGGCTAGCACCTACTAATGCCATGCAAAATCAAGAGCTAACCGGGGTGTTTGAGGAGCAGAGCTTCAGGACTGGCACAGTCACAGGCCAATCAAATCCATTCCAGTGGGGAAGGAATGGCTCTTGGATTTTAACCTCGGTTATGATTTTTAAAATCAGGTTAAATACTGTTTTCCTTTCGAGGAATATATATCCCTTAATCTGAGGTGCCTGCTAGTACACAGATACCAGCCCCTTCCCAACCCTACCCCCACCCCCTGCCACACACATACACCCCCCCACACACACATACACACAGGGGAGGGCAGGCCATGGGAGGTGCCCTAGGAAGAGGAAGAAGCCCATCTCGTGCCCTACCTGGGTCCTCAGGGCTTTCACAGAGGCAGCTCATGGCTGTCAGAACTTGGGCCAGGCTGTTCCTTTCTTTGAATAAGTGAAAATGCGACCTAGCCTCGGGTTTGCAGCTAGTGATCTCAGGAGGAGCATGACTACCTGTACAGCAGCTATTCACAGCCTATGTGGCCCTGTGTGGCTCAAGAGCCCCCTGGGCAGGAAACAGGCAGGCCCAGTTGGCAGGCACATGGGCCAGAGTCAGAAATGCATTGTTGGCTTTTACATCACCAGACATATTCAGCTTTCTGATTCAACTGCTTTTCAGCCCATGTCTGCTTCCCTAGCTTGTACTGGTAGCTCAGCTGTGACCTTGGCTAACCAGAGCTTTCTGTCCCTTCACAGGGAATGCCTGGGCCCCCTGGGCCTCCGGGACCCCCCGGCCCTCCTGGGATGCCCATCTATGACAGCAATGTAAGTGGTCAGAGCCTCGTGCTGTACAGGCTTCTCTCTCATCAGTGGCCTCGGGACCCTTCCTGGGTGTCTCTGGGAGGGGTCTGTCGGGGAAGCTGTTCCTGGGACCAATGGGTGAGCAGTAAGTTCACACTGGAGTAGCTCTGGGGCTTGGAGAAAACCTCAAGCTGGAAAGACTCAGGTCCCTGACCCCGGGGGCTGGGGGCATTTCAGTTTTACCAGACTTAGCAAGGGAAGAGGTGACCTATGAGGGCAGCTCACTGTGACTAGGATTCTTGATACAGACCCTGTCTCCCACCTCCACCCCTTCAGAGCTCCCAACAGTGCTGGTTTGGCTCTGGGGAGGGGCCCTGGGACTTCTTGCCTTGGGAACCCTGGTAGTCTTCGCTTTCTAGAGCACCATCCCTCAGCACACACTCCCCCTACCCCCATGCTTGTTCTTTGTAGGCATTTGTGGAGTCTGGCCGACCTGGACTACCAGGACAGCAAGGTGAGAGCTCAGGGCTCACAGCACATGCAGAGGTTTGGGGCTCTGGGAGGAAGATGGCAGTGGGATATAGTAACATCAAACCGGTTAGGAAAAATGAAGGTGTGAGACTCAAGTCTCTGCTAGCTCTGGGTATCTTGTTCCTGAGTACCTCTTAGCTAGGTCCATGCCTGCAACTGGACCCTACCCCTAAGGTCACACACCTCTGGCGTGGCTATCCAAGGGGGCCTGACTGGAAGCATTGGTGCCGGGACGACCACCCAAGATTTCTCAAAGCAGATGCAGGAAGAGCCCCACCCACCTTTGCTCCTCATGAGCTCTGATTCAGTCTATGCTCCCCCTCCCCTTTCCATCTGCAGCCTTTCTGGTCTAAGCCCACCATGTGCACACCAGTGCCAGGACTGGGGACATTAGTGGGAGGGGCTTTCCCTGACAGCTTTGGGGTCTCTTCCTCCAGGTGCGCAGGGGCCTTCAGGACCAAAGGGTGACAAAGGAGATGTGGGCCCACCTGGGCCACCAGGTGAGCATGCTCTGCACTGTCCAGGCTGAGGGTTGTTGCCTGTAGCCGGCTCCGGAGTTAGGCACCAGAGCCCTCGAGGTGCTGGCCACCCACTACACCATGGTTGCTGGCCAACCAACCGTTTGGAGAGACAGTGTTTTCTCAGCTCACAAGTCCTGATAAGACTTGGATCTAGGGACATTAGCCATCCTTTCAGCTTGGGGGGCCAGGGCCTAGAAGGGCAAAGGGAAGAACAGCTTAATGGGATGTCCCCATCACCCCAGTCACTGATAGACACCAGTGGGGCTGTTCTTCCCAGTGAGCAGTGAGCGGCCCCTGCCAGCTCCCATGTTGGTCTGACCCACCTCCACCAAGGCCATCTGGGAAAGCAAGATAAAAGTTGAGAAGCCGCCTGTGAGACGGAGGAAGGACCAGCAGGGAAGAGAGCTGAGGCCTCTCCCTAGACCACAAAAGCATCAGTGTGTTTATGTGCTAGTGGGGTCCCTGCTCATTGTCGCCCAGGCCTGCCGAAGTAAGAGCAAACACCAGCCCCAGGTTCTGCCCGCCAGCAGCACTCAAGAGTGTGTGGCATTACAAGGAAGACACAGGCACTTGAACAGAGAACCAGTCAGAGATGGAGAAAGAAGATCTGGTTCCTACCCAGGCCTCCTGGGAAGTGGTTACCAGGCTAGGAATAAGCCTTAGAGAATACATAATAAGCCTAGAGAATCCCAGAGCTAAAAGGAAAGAGAATCATCTCAGACAGTAGAGGGCAGACTGGATAAATCCTGGGACACAGGTGTTCAGAGTACTAGGGGACACCACAGCCCCAGGACAGCAAGGGTAGGCTGTGAGAGGCCAGCTCAGCACTTAGCCAGTGGAAGATAGCACAGAAAGATAGCAGAAGGCAGACTCAGCGATATTCTAGTATGCTTGTTGCTGGAGAACCAAACAGAAACAGCAGTTGAGAGCAAAACAGCCCAGAGTTTCCAAAGCTAAGGGAAGATTTCCAGTGCTTCCTATAGTCAAAAGATGCACAAGAAAACTGGCGGAAGTGAAGAAAACCGGAAGTCCCCGAGTGTTTCAGGATGTTTCCCATCAGAATTCACATAGGATCCCGCAGGCACAGAGGGTGGTCTAAGCGGCAGAGAGCCTGGCGTGCAGCGTGAGCCTCCTGGGAGAGACAAGCAGTCCCAGAAAGGGCGGGGGGGGGGGGGTAGGCAACAGCGGATCAACATGGCAGGAAGAATGCAGGCTGCAGGGCCACAGGCCCAGACTCTCTGAAGCACAGTCTGTCTCTGATGTTTTTGGCTGAGGTCAAGGGTTTAGATGAACTCGAAAGAAAGCTAAAACCAAGAATGTGCAGCTGGATGCCTGATGGACAGATAAATGATACACAAAAATACGGAAGAAGGCTTGACGCAAATCATGACGAGGAGGGAGAAGGAAGACAGAGCAGGGATATATAGGAAACGGAGAACACACTAAATTTAAACACAGGTTTTCAGCAGCTGAGCATGGGTGCTTCTGTTGGCTGTTGGGACGGGAGTGGACTGGCTGCCCAGACACAAGAGAGATCCCTTTCTTAGGACAGGGGTAAGCTAGGGGATGGAGATGGAGGGAATTGTCTGGGGAGAAGGGACTAGCAATGGCCAGCAGGGTATGCATGTATCTCTGCGTCTGTGATCAAGTGCATCTTAGGAAATGTAGCTGGGAATAGAAAAGCCCTCACCTTGCTGAAAGTCAATCTGCCAGGACGATCCAGTAACTGAACCCGAGCGCCTACAATAGCAGAGCCTCGGGAGCTCGAGGAAAGCTGACAGAAGTAAAAAGAAAACCCTGCTGTCATCTGAGAAATTTAACCTAGAGACAGAAGGGCTCCGCAGCCACCGATGCTTGTCTGCCTCATCTCTGGCCACGTGCCAGCCTCGGAGACCACTCCCTGCAGGCAGAAGCAGGTTCTGCAGGTTTAGGGGGATGGCAGGCTTGTGAAAGTGGAAATCCTTGCACTGGGGGACCGCCCCAGCAGCAGCGCTGGTCCAGGCAGCTCGTATATCAAAGAAGCAAAAGAGTCTGAGGAAGCCTGCGATGGTGAGGGTAGCAGAGCATCTCCTAGAAGCCCGAATAGCTGGGTCCCTCTAAGCCTGCACTGGGCTGGGTCACCCTTGCTTATAGGCCACGGGGTCACATAGACCGTGGCCCAGTTCTACAGAAGTTCTAGGATAGGGGCTGGAGCTTAGGTCCTACTAGGGATCACTGTCACCTTCAATCCCAGGTGATACATCTGTAAGGTGGCTGGGCCACGGGGGCCACGGAGTCAGTGCTCAGGACCATCTCGCATAACAGCAAAGGGCCTCCGAGCACTGTCATTCCATAAGGCAGGGGCTTCCAGGAGGGCGGCCACAGGAAAAAGTGACCCAAGGTTGCTTTCCCTGAAAAACGGGTTAACCCTTTGTTCACAAAATTACAGCTTCCAGTGGACTTTCTGTGCCTCCAGCCCATGGTACCAGAAAGCAAACATCACATTTGATGAAAACAGGAAGACACTCTAGGGACAGAGATAAATGAAGTTATGTTTTATTTATGTATGAAATAACAAAGATCAAAAAAAGAGAGAGAGAGAGAGAGAGAGAGAGAGAGAGAGAGAGAGAGAGAAAAGCCCAAAGATCAAGTTCATTCTTTGAAGATGCCAAAACATCTCCCCACCTCTGTAAACTGACAGAAACATCAAGGGAATGGCTCAGAGGAGGGGCCCCGGGCCTTGATGAGCTATGCCTGATGGGAACAGGCTTCTTGAAGCAAGGGGCTTAGGGGAAGAAGCCAACTTACACAGATATCAAGTCTTTAATGCACCCCTTGCCCCCCCCAGAAGGATCTGTGGGGTGACTGTCAGAACGAGTGAGCACCTCTCTCCAGGCCACTGGATAGAGAGCAATCAGAAAAGCCAACGGCCAGTCATAAACATTTACAAAGGCAACTCTGAAAAAACAAAATGACCAAAACATTAAAACCAAACCAAACCCATTAGCCAGGGGTTGGTTTAAGAAAATGTGTGGTCCTTACACGAATCAGTAAAGGCAGGCGGGGGAGGGGAGGGGAGTAAAAATGTATAGTCAATACTGTCTGTACAAACCGTCCCCCCACAACCCACCTTCCCGCTCTGCAGGGCAGTTCCCCGTTGACCTCTTCCACCTGGGAGCGGAATTGAAGGTGCGTGAGGTTGTTGGTGAAGCTGGGGGAAAGTGGGTGTCCCAAAGAGGTAGCTGGCGCCTTTGTCCCTGGCGACAAGTGTCTAATGACATTCAGCCAAGCCGCGTTTTTGGGTTTTTTTTGTTTTTGTTTTTGTTTCCTTCTCCTTCTGGTTCCATGAGGAACTCCAGCTTTGTGGTAGTGTCCTTCCCTCTGGACGCTCACTGCCCTTGACTGTGCGGGTGGAGCTGATAGAACAGGAGGTGGGGGCCGAGCTGGAGCTGGGAGGGCAAGCCCTGGGGACCAAGGACGTGCCTGTGACTCGTATTGTCCCCACCTGGCTCAGATAACCATTTCCACCTGTAGGGGGACAAGGGGGACCGAGGGGACGCCGGACAGAAAGGAGAGCGGGGAGAACCTGGCGCTGCCGGTGGAGGATTCTTCAGCTCAAGTGTACCTGGCCCACCCGGGCCCCCTGGCCCGCCTGGTTACCCCGGGATTCCGGTAAGCCTGAGCCGCAGGCCTCCTGCAGGTGTCCCACACGCTGTGGGCTTGAGCACGGTCAGGTGACACAGTATGGCTGGTTGTAGACCTCGAAAGACTCAGGCCAAACCCTGCCAGCTCAAGCTGCCTGAGACCCCACATTTATTGGCTCCCCTGTGGGCAATGAAGCTGGGTGGGCACACGGGCCAGGGTTGCCCCATTTGGGCCTTGTGACTGCTCTCCTGCTGCCACCATCTGCCCTAGTCCCCTAGCTTTGAGCAGCGCTGAGCAGATTCCAGGGTTGTGGCGTCACATCTGCCCTGAGGACTCAAGGGAACCATGGGCCTAGCTTCTGCTAGGAACACTGGGAGGCCCTGGGGCTGTTCCTCTGTCCTGGGAACACCTTCGCAGCCTTAAGGGGCCCAGGGTTAGACAGGGCTGCACAGGTCTCATAGGCTACTTCTACCTCTGGGGCTGTGAGCAGGTAAGTCCCAGCCTAGGGCATGGAGGGGTTCATGAGGGGATTCCTTGTTGTGCCTAGGGTCTGAAGGGAGAGAGCATCCGGGGCCCACCAGGCCCTCCTGGCCCTCAGGGACCTCCTGGCATTGGCTATGAGGGGCGCCAGGGCCCCCCAGGCCCCCCAGGACCTCCAGGACCCCCCTCATTCCCTGGCCCTCATAGACAGAGTAAGTATGTGGAGAAGGGTGAATGGGCTTGGGTCCCTAAGGGCTGCTCATATGGCCAGGAGTTCTCAGCTTGATCTCTCTCATAGCTGTCAGTGTTCCTGGTCCTCCGGGCCCACCCGGCCCCCCAGGGCCCCCGGGAGCCATGGGCGCCTCTGCTGGGGTAAGTGTCCAGTTGGCCAAGGTCTGAGAATCTGGAGGAGGGGTGGGGAGGCAGATGGCATGCCAGAAAGCCCTTAACATCAGTCCACTGGGGGCAGAGACCAGAGTCTGTGGGAACATGGGGTCCCTAAGATGCTCACTTCTTCAACCTCCAGTCCTCCCTCTTGGGGACAGCCTGAAGGTGGCCTACTCAGGGCCATCCTCTGACCTCCCAAATCCTGGGGCCTCCGAGGGTCTCTGGACAGTAGGTCCCACACTGGGCTTGGGTTGGGGTTCCAGCAGGTGAGGATCTGGGCCACCTACCAGACCATGCTGGACAAGGTGCGTGAGGTGCCCGAGGGCTGGCTCATCTTTGTGGCCGAGAGGGAAGAGCTCTACGTACGCGTTAGAAATGGCTTCCGGAAGGTGCTGGTGAGTTCACAGGGACCCTCCCTCTAATATCCACACCAAGGGGGCGGGGCAAGGATTTCTAGTAGTGTGTTCCTCTGCACTTTTAGGGTTAGCAGTAAATGAATGTTCATTACCTACTTGCATTGATTGTTGCTGAGACCAAACACCCAACAAGAGGTGCCTCAAGGGAACGTGGGGTTTACTTACCTTGGTTCGTAGTTTGGGGTACGGTCCGTAGTTGCAGGAATGCCAGGCAACCGGTGACATCGCCCCCGTTGTCAGGAAGCAGCAAGCAGACAGGAAGTGGGGCTGGGCTCTAAGGTCTAAGACATACTTCCTCCAGCGAGTCTCTCCCTCTGAAGGCACCACAACCTTTCCAAACGGCATGGCCAACTGGGGGCCAAATGTTCAAACAGATAGCCCTAGGGGGACATTCCCCAGTCCGCCCACAGCAATATAACATGAGGTGTGGTCCCGACACTAGCCCCCATTGGCTCATGGCCCATGTTCTTGAGCTGTCCTGGGGGGCGGGGGCGGGGGGCACGTGTAATGGGGCGAAGCATCAGGGCTCATATGCTCTGTGTCCCAGCACTGCACTGTATAAACACCACTGTGGGCCTGGCCGGATGGCTCAGTGGGTGCAGGCATGTGCCGCGCACACTTGTCCACAGCGTGAGTTTGGTTTCCAGAACCCACAGAATGTGGGGGGAGAGACCCAACTTGTCAGAGTTGTCTTTCAGCCTCCACATACACACCGTGGTATGTGCCCATGGATACTATCCATACACACACACACACACACACACACACACACACTAATTAAAAAATGCCACTATGGTGAATTTAGCCCTGGTAGGATGCCCCAAGATGCTTGATGGCTGCTGGGTACCAGCTTTAGGGTTCTGGGCCTATGGGCCTGGCAGGCCTGACCTCCAGTGCCTTCCAGACCCCCAGCCCTTCTCCCTGGCCTAGAAGAGTCCATGGTGTCAGCAGTAGGTCTAACCACTGTTCGCTTGGTGCCACAGGGCAGGGTGTGGTCCCATCCCCTCTTTCAGAGGGAGGGGCCGTGGGAAGAGGGTGACGGGGGAGGGGCCTGGCCCTGAAGGATGTAACCCCCTGCTGTTGCCTTTCAGCTGGAGGCCCGGACCGCACTCCCAGATGGCACGGTAAGCATCCTCCCTCCATACAGCTGTCAGAGGTTAGCGTGGGGAACAGCCCAGGAGGGCCAGGCAGGACTGGAGTCGACCCCCCCCCGGCTCCTCATTGTTACTTGAAGTCCAGGACCTAACTCTGTGTGGCTGGCTGATGAGTTCTGTGCGGTGCAAAGACCGATCCACAGTCGGCACTGCTTTCATTTTGGAATGAGGGGATTTGTTAAGTATACAACAAACCAAAGTAAAAGAATAAGTAACAGAGGACAGACAGATAAAGGGTCATCAAGTTGGGTACTCCAAATGCTTGGCAGAAACTGGCTGGGCAATCGGCTGGAGTTCCCGGTTGAGCTTTCTCCCCATGGCTGAGCTTATGCCTGAACTTCCCACAGCTGATGGTCCAGCTTCTCGTTCCCACGGCGGGCATGTTTATGCCGTGGGATAAACAATGGTCACGTTGGATGGAAATGGTCCACCTTCTAGCTGTGCCCAAGGGCACTCCGGGGCTGTTCTGTCGTTTTCTTCCCTCCGTGCCACACACTTCACTAACCCATCTCCAGACGACGGACCTTGGAGGATACTTGGGGACAAACGTACTTGGATGTGAAATAGGGGGGAGGAGACCACTTCAGAGCCAGGCTTTCCGTGAGCCCAAATGACATGTGACAATTGACTAAGACAATGCAGGAGTGGCCTTCGCTTCAACAGCAGCCAGGAACCCTAAAGAGGCTGTGAGGAGCCAAGACTCTCTTCTAAGCTCCCACCTGGCTCGTGCCTGAACCCCAGAGCTCAGGGTACAGCTCTCTTCTCATCAGCTCAGGCCCGGCCCTATCCCGCCTGAGCGCACCGAGTAGGCCCAGGAAGGGACTATCCCAGGTGGAGAGCTGCTCCAGGCTCTTGTGCACTTCTGTTCTCAGGGCAACGAGGTCGCTGCCCTGCAGCCCCCACTAGTGCAGCTTCACGAGGGCAGTCCGTATACCCGGCGGGAACACTCCTACTCCACGGCGCGGCCCTGGCGGGCAGATGCCATTTTGGCCAACCCACCACGGCTGCCAGACCCGCAGCCTTACCCCGGGGTTCCGCACCACCACGGCTCCTACGTGTACCTGCCGCCCGTCCACCCCACCATCTTGCCTGCCCACAATCACCAGGACTTCCAGCCAGTGGTGAGTGTCCAGGATTGAGCAGTACGTGTCCACCCAGCCCCAGTCCTGGCAGGACAGAGGGAATCACCCCAGAGCTGCCGGGGAGTGTGCTGTGGACGGGGATCTCTGGGGAGGTTTCTGACTGATACGGACTGTTCATCATTCAGGCCGGGGACTTGCCTTCTCTCTGGTGGTGAAATCACACTTAGGAGCCAGGCTCCGTTAGTTCATCCTTAATGTGACAGAGAAGAGAGCACTGGATTGGGGCATGCGCTGTGCTGCTACCCTACACAGGAGGATGGGGCAACCAAAGACAGGCAGCTGCTCTGCAGCCAGGGTTGGGCAGGCTGGGCTGGACCCTGTCTCTGCTTGCAGGAAAGAGTATCAGGGGCCATCTTAGGGGGCTGCTAGAACCACAGTGCCTGAGACTCGCCTCTGATGCCCTGGGCTGACGGGCTTGAAGGTTGCCGCTGAAGTTACTGGTATCAGCCCTCAGTGGGCCTCTGCGTGTGTCCTGCAGAGATGCAGCCTAGAGGCTAGAACGTTACACGGGACACTGCCTAATGGTGTGATCATATGTGACCTTTCCGGCAGCTCCACCTGGTGGCACTGAACAGCCCGCTGTCGGGTGGCATGCGTGGCATCCGCGGCGCCGACTTCCAGTGCTTCCAGCAGGCCCGAGCCGTGAGGCTCTCTGGCACCTACCGTGCCTTCCTCTCCTCCAGGCTGCAGGATCTCTATAGCATTGTTCGCCGTGCTGACCGTGGGTCGGTGCCCATCGTCAACCTGAAGGTAGGTGGAGCCTGTCCTGAGGGTCCTGAGAGGCCAAAAGTATGTCCCAGATGTACCCACGCCCTGGGCTCAACAGCAGGGCTTAAGATGGCCCCAGCTTTCCCCACATGGCCTCCCTTATCCCAGAAACCCCCTGGCTCTGTCTGGTTCCTGTCCCAGGGATGTTTCTAAAGGTTCCTATGATGCTGCCCACATAGCCCAAAGTGGCCTGGAACCATTTCTGTGTGCCACCTACCCTGGCCCCTCTACTGCAGGCCCTGGGTCATTCTGATGAAAAGAGCTGGCATATTTCCCAGAACCAATGGTGCGGACTTACAGATCCCAGGGTCTCAGGCTTGGGAGGGTACCTACAGGTTTCATCCACTGTGACAGTGGAGAAGGCACTCTCTGGGCCTCAAGCCAGTGTGTTCCTTGATATCTTGTGATCTCCCCGATGTTCACTCCTCTGACCTGATGTGATAGATGACTGAAGTCCCTGCTGTGTCTCCTGTAGGACGAGGTGCTGTCTCCCAGTTGGGATGCCCTGTTTTCTGGCACCCAGGGTCAACTGCAGCCTGGGGCCCGCATCTTCTCTTTTGACGGCAGAGATGTCCTGAGACACCCGGCCTGGTAGGTCCCCCTGCATTAGATGTGGCAAGACCTCAATCTCTAGACTGACACGGTCTATGCATAAAACCACAGAACCTAGAACATGAGAATGGATGGTCACAGTATGTTTAAGCACAGGGCAGTCAGCACCCTCCAAACCATAGCAGATTTGCTCGTCGCCTGTGGCTACCTAACTCAACTGCTCAGCCATGTGAATGCATCAGAAAAGTACAAATCCTGCAAGGTAGCTCCTGGCATAGCCCTTGGTTGCAGAATGCATCTGAAAAGTTGACTGACCATCGGCTAGACTGTCCTCAGAATGGCGTCATACCCAGTGTCTCTGCACTTGGCAGCTGAGACACCTGTCCTAGCGACCCTGCGCCCTGAAGAATGGCCTGAGGAGCTCGGCAAATGTGTCCCTGGGCAGTACTCGGGTCCCGACCATCTACTTTCCCCAAGAGGCACCCATGAGGGCCCTTCGGCCCCTTCATAGCTGCAGACCTGAATGACTAATCCCTGGCAAGAGAGCTTACTCCTAGCACTTACCAAGCAAGGCTTCCAGAAGCCAGCTCTAGTCAGCGGGGGGAAAGGCCAGCCCAGAGATCCCCTTCCTCTGCAGGGATGTACACCTGAGAGGTGGGCCTAGGTCCTGTAAATCACAGGGGCCTTTCACTGTCCCACTCTCCTACTGTTCCCAAAGACAGCAGCTGGCCTCCATCTTCTCTGCCCTAGAGGTATGGAGGCAGCTGACAGTCTATCTGCCTTGCAGGCCTCAGAAGAGTGTATGGCATGGCTCAGACCCCAGCGGGCGCAGGCTGATGGAGAGCTACTGTGAGACGTGGCGGACGGAAGCGACCGGGGCCACGGGTCAAGCCTCCTCACTGCTCTCAGGCAGGCTCCTGGAACAGAAAGCTGCGAGCTGCCAGAACACCTACATCGTCCTGTGCATTGAGAATAGCTTCATGACTTCTTTCTCTAAGTAGGGCCTCTGCCAGCTGGAATGGTGGACAGAGGTGGTGCAAAGGTTGGACACAGTGCAGGAAACATCTAGCCAGCGCCCGGGGCCTGGCTGGGATACGCTCCTGTATAGTTCACGTTTTTATGTAATCCTCAAGAAATAAAAGGAAGCCAAAGAGTATATTTTTTTAAACATTTAAAATAGACTTCCTGCCCTTCCTCTCCCGCTAGAACTGGCCGGCCTGTGTCACGGTTCATTCCTCCGTGCTTGGTAGGGCTTCCTGGTGAAGCCGGACCATAGCTGTTGTCTCAGCAGGAGGCCAACCTAGAGTTGTTGCCTAAGACCCGCAGACTTTCTCTAGCCTGCCATCTTTCTGGAAACAGACCCTTCATAGAGCAGTCACCTAGAGAGAGTGCTGGGAACAGATCCTGGGACAGCACAGGGCACTGGATTCTCCCCTCACCACCCTGGGGCTGTGCCAATAGCACAGGCAGGCACCTGCGCACCCAGATGGTAACTGGGACCGTCCAGGCTGAGCACTGGGAACCATCTCCCTGCCTCCCCCACTCTCCAGCAACACCGCTCGCTGCCAGAGCAGGTTTCCAACCTTCCCACTCAACTGTGACCCCAGATCAGACCGTTCCCTGTCACTGTCTGCAGAGGCCAGAAGTGTGGCCAGACTTAGCCTGTGTGCTCCTTTTGCCGAGGCCCAGACATGGCATGGGGCCCACCCTCAGGCTTGTCTCTCCGACTGGCTTCTCTGGTGACCGACCCATGAGATCCCAACCAAGCCTTGGTCCTTGCTGTGTCCTTGCTCGCCAGCCAGAAGTCCACGAATCTCACAGCAGCAGCACCAAGCACTCGTCCTAGGAGGGGACTTGTGTGCTCAGGGCCACAAGTGGCCAGTCATAGCCACTGTGCCTGCCTCAGGCTCTGTTGTCCAAGGATTGGGACAAATCCAGTGGGGCTAGTTCTGTAACAATGTGTGTGATATGAAGCCACTTCAAAGAGGCACCAAATAAAAATGACCTTTTATACAGACACTTGGTTTATAAGCTGCCTTCCCTGTTACAAAAAGGACAAGTCATCCGAAACGAGACCTGGGAGCTCCTGTCCATGCACTTCCCAGCTGGAGTCCTGCTAAGGGAGCACAGGTGAGCATGGAGACAGTCATGTGTACGTGGATGCAGGCCTGTATGCACACGTATGAAGAAGCAAACACAGACAGACATGCATGTGTGTGACTACACTGGTGTACGTGGTCAGCTGTGATTGTGCACAGGTTTGGACGGGTATGCGGGGACTGCACAGTTAGGCACAAATGTACGTGGCCACTCACGTGTGTGTACAAAAGTATGGTACAATACCTAGGCACACAGACAGATGTCTGTGTGTGCAGGCATGCAGAGGCACATGTGGGTGTATTTATATAACAGGTATGCAGCAGTGCACACTGGGTGACCTCAAAACCAGGTAGAAGGGGCCCAGAGAGATGATGGCTCAGTGGATTTGCAAGGGACCTGCGTTCAGTTCCCAGCACCCACATGGCAACTTACAGCCATTCACAACCCCAGTTTCAGGGGATCTGACACCTTTTCTGGCTCCCACAGTCACCAGGCACATGTGTGATGCACATACATACATACATGCAAACACTCGTGAAAAGAAAAGTCTCCAAAGTTCTAGAGGATCTGTTCACTTGGTCCCAGACGTACCATTTGTATTCGCTACCACGTCCTGGCTGTGGCTACCACGTCCTGGCTGTCGCTTAGACTGTGCTTGCTGAACCTCTTTGTGTACCCAAAGCCTCTAACCAAGTAAAGAACAGCTGACAGAAGGGTCAGGAGCAGAGAGGTGACTGTCCTCAGCCAGCACAGGTTGCCAGGTGAGGGCTATAGAGCTGCAGGCCACAGTGGGCAGGTACTGTGGGGGGAGAGGCTCTAGCACCAGCAAGTCCCATCTGTGGCACTGAGTGCCAAAGAAGGCATGACTGTTAGGGTGGGCTGGCACAGCAGGGGTGGCTGCACACCATCTCTACCTGTGACAAAGAACAAGCCTTGTGTCCTACAAGATCCCCAAGCCCAGAAGGGACGGAGCTAGCCCTCCCCAGAAAGGCTTCAGGGTGCTGTGGATGCAGTAGGCCCAATGTCCTCTAACTGACATTAGTTAGGTGTCAGGCCAGCCTCTTCCTCAGCCCAGGATCCTCAGGATGACCTGCAGGTGGGTCCTGAGGCACAACTGGTTGCTTTCTGCTGAGCTGGTTACCCACTACTGCAATCCCAGAGGGATACTGCTTGCGTGTCCTATGGGTGTCAGATCTTGCACTGGGGCTGGAGTTCAACTCAAAGACAGCAAAGGCCTAGTTCCTATTGTGCATCCTCACTTTGGCTAAGGCCAATCAACCACAGGCTGTATGTACCAGGCCAGGCCAGCAACAGAATGAGAAACCTCCTCCTGGGGTATGGTTAAAATATCAGAAAAAGTGCTCATGCCCCTACTTCATCAGATACGAAAGTGCCTAGTGCCCTTCCGACTTCCGACGCCAGCTTTCCACAACAGAAAGGCCAAATATAGTTCTCCATTTTAATGTCAGGGTTTTTGTTTTGTTTAAAAAAGACCAGATAATCATTCAGACAAGCACCTCTGATGATGGAGGTGTGACAGCTTAGTCAGGAGCCCAAGACAGGCGTCTCCCCCACACAGAAGGACCAGCACCCTGCAGGGTCAGCCTTGGCTGGTCTGGGCTGCCCCAATAGCCCTTGGGTCAGTCATGATTTGTTCTGAGCCTCCCCGGGCTGAGGGCAGCCTGGCCTGGTGGGCATAGCTGACCCCAACACAGGCTCCTCTTGGCAAGCAATAGGCAACCCAGGCTCACAGTGGCCTGGCATATCATTCACCAGGCCAGGTGGCTGCCCTGACTGTCCGAAGCAGGCTCTGGCCATGGCTATGGCCAGGAAGTAGGCTGGGTTTAGAGCCCTCACAGGCTAAGTTAAAGCAGGTGGCCCCTGTAGCCTGAGGGCCCCTGAGAGACAACAGAAGGGCCCCCCACGTCTTGGGCACTAGAACTCAAGACAGTATAGACTGGGAGTCTTGTCTGCAGCATCAGGCCCAGCTTTGTTCAGGATGGAGTGCACCTAGGAAGGGCTGCCCCTGAGTCCGGAATCTGCCTGCTAAACTGAGACGAGGCTAGGAAGGTCAAGATGGGTTCAGGCCTTGGCTTCGGCTCTCAAGTCTGCCATGCTGTCTTCCTTGTCGTCCTCTGACAACAGCTGTGGCGCTGAGGGCTGCAGTCCCCTTAGGCCTCCGTCCTGCCCGCTTAGCACCTGCACAGAATTCTCCAAGGGACTCCTCAGCTCCTGGGCCAAGGGCAGGGGCTGGTGGCGACCTCGTCGGCAGTACCTCAAGCCATCCAGCCCGGCTCCCGCAAAGCAGATGATGGACAGCACCAGGAAGTACACGAAGTAGACAAGGAACTGAAAGAGAGAGTTAAAGTGACCTCAAGGTTTCCATCCATCCCCACCTTTGCCCTACCCAGTGAATCCTGAGGTTCTTCATCATCCAACATCTGGATGGCCAGAGGATACTGAGGAGTCACAAGCCTTGCCCAGGGGTAGACCCCAAGATGGCTCGTTCCTTCTTTCTCACAATGCATAGTAAACCACAAAAGGGGTACTTAACATATCCCCAAAGATCCCCAGAGAACCCAGCATGTGTTTGGCATCTGTGTGGTCCACCAGAGCTGGTCCTCAGGCTCTTTTCATGGAACTGGCTTCCACAGCTGCCAGGAGGGCACTGGGACAGTGGCCCAGGGCTTCTCCTAGGCCCTGACTACAGTCAAGACTGGGCACGGCCTCGAGCCAGCACTGCACAGCACTGGCCAAGAGGGGCCAGGCAGTCACAGGTCATGCCCCTTCCCGAAGGACCAGATCTGTCTCCCCCCAGAGCCGAACCTGGTAACTTCCAAATGTACATGAAGGTTCTAGAACATGGAGCAGTCCCAGTGGAGGCAGGTGGGCTTCCTGAAGCCCCTTGAGACCCTTTCAGAAAAGATCACATTTAAAGCAAACTCAGAAATGGCCGTTAGGGACTTTGGTTACCAAGAAGGCATAGTTGACATCCTTTTCCCATTTTTCTCCTGTGCCAATCAAATCCCTGAATGCTATGGGCAACGCCTGCTGGGGGTGGGTGGAGAGCAGTGTCAGCCAGTCAGACCTCAGGATCCATTAAAGGTGTGGCAAGTGCCGGGCTTCCCCCACCCCCTTCACGGATATAGCCCAGCTAGAGAGCAGATATCTGCCACTCAAGTTCCTTTGAAAGGACCTAAGCGGGGAGGACCTTTTGGGTGGGGCTAGGCAAGACTCATGGGAAGAAATTTTAACCCGACCCTGTGACGGCGACCCCATGTCTTACCCTCACCAAGTCAGCAGCAACCATTTGGAGTGACCGGACCTGCCACATGCATGCACCTGGAGGTTGTGAGGTAGTCACTGCCTTCTGCGCCAAAGGGGACGGCGCTGACTTTACGCCACTGAGCAGAAGTTACATACCCTACCCACCATGGGGGCCGCCATGGGAGACAGAAGTCTTACTCTACCCAAAGGGCATGGCACTCTATCCTGCCAGAGGTGTGAGGATAAGGCTTTAGACCCCTTAGCTTCAACACACCAACACCGAGAGGCCTTTGACTCCTGCTGCGCTCACCACGCCAAAGCTGCTGACCTCACGCCAAGGCCTCTGGACAACTAAAGCCAGTCAGCAGGCATATGAAATCACCCCAGAAGAACTTCAGAGCAACCACCACGAAATGGGCCAGCAAGCACCAATACTCCAGAAATACAGAAAGACGGACAGTATCACAAGAAATAAGGGATGAAAGAGACGGTCAGACCAAAGAAGCCAACCAAGAGGAATTGATGAAAGGCAGGCCTGTGAAACAAGGGGAGACCAAGGCAAACAAGCCCTTCCCATCCCTTGATCTCTGTTCTTGCTTCCGGTTTTTGGTTTTTTTGTTTTTTGTTTTTTTTTTTTTAAAGATGGGCTCACAATATAGCTTAGGTAGCCTGGAACTACCTAATGGTCCTCCTGCCTCGGCTCCCCCAGTGCTGAGAATTCACCGCACACCTGGCTTGTAGTTTCTAAGTTATGTCTGATGGTGAAAATGGAATTGATTAACACTGTCTTACGTGACTCTGAAGGCATACGGGCAAAACGTCAGGGCAGTCGGCCTGTCAACAGCAGAGGGTCACTGACGCAGCCTCCACGCCACACGTAACTTGTCATGTAATGCACACACAGAGGCCACACATCAGACCACTGCTGGCCTCTATAGACAAGATGCGTAGTACAAACTAAATTCTGGTTTTGCAAGTGAATCCAGGGGAAAACAAAAACACAAATTAAAGCAACCCGGGAGGATGGCTAATAGGAAAAACAACATCAAGTGCTGATGAAGATCTGGGGAAATGGGTTCTGCATACCCTGTTCGTGGGATGGCAATGGCCCCCACTGGGAACCCACAGCTCCACTTCTGGGCTCTCATCCAGGAGAACTAAAAACCTGCATTCACACAGAATCTGGGAAAGAGCTTGTAAAATCCAAGGACTGAACACAGCCCACAGTGCTTCCGAAGCTCAGCAGCTGTCCCAGGCACCTGCCCTTGTCCCAGAAGAGAAGCCAAGAACACGTGGGAGGATGGAGCTACCTCCAGAGAACACCTATACCCACCGTTTAAGGGACGGAGTGGCTGTGGATATGAAAGGATCCCAAAGGTCCCTGAGGGAATGACATTGAGCTAAAGAACTGGGACCCCGAATCTCTACACGGTTTCTTAAACTGGATGTGAATGAAGCCACATTTAAATACCCAGCAAATCTAGGCTGGCCCCTAGCCACAGTCCCCTAGTTCTACCCTGGTTCTTAGTCGTCTCTGCCTCTGCTTCCTCTGCCTGGACTCCTGCCCCGGCCTGTCTCCCGACAGGATGAGGCATGACAGGGAAAAGCGGAAGCCTGTGTCTCGTCTCTTTCAACTATGAACAAAATGCAATGCTTGAAAGAAAACCGGCCAGAGAAAAATCAGTACACATCTTGCAATTTGACTGGTTAAAGCAGGAACTAAAGCCAGAATGTCCCTCATCCCTCAGGGGATCCCTGGATATAGTCTCTGCCATTGAACAGGACTGACCAAGGACTCCTAAGTTCTCTTGTGGCCAGCCCTTTGGGAAAGAGCTGGCCCAGCCTCCTTCCTACTGAACCTCCTACCCAATTCTCTGAGGCTCACTAACTAGGGGGCCTTCGCAGGGCAGCTGGGATGGAGCCGGGTAGGTGGGGGCACAGGCATCAAGAAGGGGAACACGGGAGCAGCACTAGTCTCTAAAGAGTCCCTCAGGCTCCACTCGTTTGGCTCCCAAAGGCTGAACAAGAGGCAGCTATGGAGGGAGAAGGGGGGGGGAGACAGAGGGAGCACAGTGGCTTTAGAGGTCAGTGACTAAATGACAAATCGCATGTTAAACACAGTATAGCTGGGGCCAATCAGGTTCCCCCTTAGGTTTCTCTGGACAGGGCTCCTCCACTTTAGAAGCCACTATTCTTCTGAGGACACAGTTTCCTTTGGGGGCAACCTGTACCCTTCAGGCCAGTGAACTGTTCCCTCGCCCACCCCACCCCCCGCCCCACCTTACCCGCCCACCCAAACCCCA
Source organism: Meriones unguiculatus (assembly GCF_030254825.1). NCBI lineage: Eukaryota > Metazoa > Chordata > Mammalia > Rodentia > Muridae > Meriones > Meriones unguiculatus. The sequence goes on from NC_083363.1 coordinate 9,163,637, forward strand.
CCTCACCTTACCCAGTACTGTGAGTCAACCCAAGGCTCCTGTGTACCCAAGAGCAGCTGGGCAGTGATGAGGAGTTAGGTACCCTGCTGGGTCTGGATCTACCATTCAGTGGGACAGGCAAGACTTGCTGGTTCTGGGTTCGGCCTGCAGGGGGGTATGCACTGAGGGGCTTTGCCAGGCTAGAGGCTAGTTCAGTCTTTAAATGGCAAGACTCTGGCATCCTCACTCCACAGATCGTACCAGCCAGCTTCCCAGGGAGGTGGGCTGTTCCTGCATGCGCCAATACCGGCTCTGCTTGCCAATACCGGCTCTGCTTGCCTCCTCGCTGGCCAGCCAGACTTAACACTAAGCTTCAGTGACAGGCCTGTACCAACTAGCGACCCACCGAGGGTCAGCACTCCCTCATGGCACACACCAGCCTGCAGGCCTGCAGCCCAGGGAAACCTAAAGGAAGACTAAAGGCTTTCACAGGTTGCTTAGGAGACTGCCTAGCCATAGCCCGGGGGCAGTCACCCAGGAGCTTTGTTACCACCCTTCTCTCTGTGTTGACTATCAAGCCTATTTGGTACCTTGGCCAGTACCTCCATCACACTGTCCCCATCATAGAATAGTCAGGGGCTTTCTCTGATGCAAGAAAAACTCTGGTTGTGGTGAGAAAACTGAGGGCACCCCAAGAGGGGCCGGCAGGCCAATGCCAGCTGATGCCAACTCCAACCAAGGGGTTCTGCCTAGCTCCCTTCTGGACGTGAACACCTACGACACCATCCAATCTGGACTTAAGGCCATCAGGTCTTGACAACCACAAACAGGGACGTGAGACGAAAGGTAAGGAGCTGTGACAGTATTAGCTCCGTGACACGGGCCCAGGTGAGGACATACTAGGTCTGGCGAGGACTCCTCAGAGACGGCTGGCAACTCAGCCAACCTTGGAGGCCTTGACACTCAGGGGCTCCAAGTCCCAGAAGTCCAACCTTGTCCCAGACAGGAGCAGAGGAGGGGCACATGGGTAGGTAAAGGTGGCTAACTTCACCATATCAGGTGCCCCTGGAAACGTAAGCCAGTCCCAATGGTCTCACTCCCTGCTCCGAATGTGGGCCATACTCTCTACACGTGACAATGGATCTGTGGTCTGTAGTCCCTGAGAATGGAACACAGAAATGACCACCTGATGGGCTTTCCTACTCCAAAGACACCAGACTGAAGTTGGGGCTTACCTGTGAGTCAACCGAGAGGCCCAGACCCCGCTTGTCAGAGACAATAAGTGTGATGGATGTCTTGAGCGCAGTGGCGAGAAACGTGTTGATCCCAAAGACCAATGCACAGAGCTCTTTAGACAGGGAAGATGCAATCTGAAAACTGCGAGGATTAAAAAAAAAAAAATACTGTGATCAAACTCACTGAGTAGGACAGGGGAAAGAACAGAGGCAGATGTCATTAATCACAGCACAGGAGGCAGAAGAGGTGAACTTGTGATCCCAGGCCAGTCTGGTCTATATAGTGAGAGCCCATCTAATTAAACAAACAAATGAACAACAACGACAAACAGAGCCGTGAAGACTTCTGTATCTACCTGGGGATATAGGAAAGTATCAAGTCATATAACCCCATCAACCAGACTCAGCTAAGCTCCCAGTTACAGAACTCCAAGATCCCCACCCACAGCCCCACCAGCACACCATTGCCCCCCCCCCAACCTGCACCCACCAACCAATAGCAGCTGACCTGGGGCAGGAATGGGGCTCAAGACAGGTCTATAAAGACACTGATCCAGAAGACTGAGAACAGGAGTAAGTGACCAGATAATGCGAGAAGGCAGTCCAACTAGGGAGAGAGGCAGGGTTGGGAAGCCCTGGGAGGTAGGAAGGGGCCAAAGTTTTCCCAGAAGAGGTGGAGACTGGGCAAGCCCCTGAAGGCTCGTGTCCATGTGTGGTGTGAGCACGTTTGTTTTATCAAGCACAGTGCAAGTGCTAAAGAATATGGTGTGTGGAATCTGTGATATATATGTATATGTAGCATGTGCTGATCCGTGACCACGTACAGTGTAAACATGGATCATGCAGTGTCAGTGCCCATGTGATGGATGGTGTGTGTGTGCCGTCTGTCTGCGGATGGGAGTACATGTCTGTGCGTGTATTTTCTTTTAGACAACATCTCACAAGGTCTCTCCGGCTGGTCTCCGCCTGCCTCTGCCTCCTGAGTTCTGGGATGAAAGATATGTGCCGACACAGCCAGCAGTGTGTTTGATGCCTCCGTGTGTGTCTTCACACATGATAGTGTGTGCTCCCTCAGTTCCAGCCAGGGCAGGGTCTCAAGAAAAGCACGCTAGTGCAATCTGGAGAGGTCACCTGCTGGCAGTATTCGCCAACTTTGAAGCAGTGTTCAGAGGACCTGGGAGAGCAAGTAGGAACAAGTCCAGAAAAGGGAGGAGGCCAGAAGCAGCAAGGAGATGCTAGTGAAAGAAGTGTAAGAAGGGTTCCCAAGGTGAGGATAGGGGACAACAGGAGATGATGGGAGGCGGATGCTGGTCAAGTTCAGGTAGTTTGGGGGGCAGCAACCCTACAGAGAGGTTCAGGAAGGACTGGAGGAGTTGGGATGGAACTGGGGGAGCTAAGGGGTTGCGGGGCCCAGAGAAGCACAGCCAAAGAGTGTCTAGACAGGTCGGGCCTCTCACACTGCCTCGTGCTTCCCGACAGAACCTTCCAGAGGCCCCTCCCCATATCATCCCACTCACGTGGCAATGGGCACAAGGAACTGGTAGGCCCCACGGAAAAGCACGAAAGCCACGTAGCATATCCAGATGTTCCCGACCGACATACAGAAAACCAGCCCAGCCTGGATGGCTATAACAACTGCGATGACCAGCTTTGACCACAGAGCCCAGCGAATCTTCACGAAACCCGCGTAGAAGGACATGATGGCGCCTGGAGGTAAGAGGCATCAGTCATGGCTGAGCTTGGGCATGCTGAACCATGGGAAAGATGGCTAGGGATTCAGGCTGAGTTAGGGTGGCTCTGGAGCAGAGGCAGGGTAGGGCAAGGGATAGGGCAGCCTTTGTTGGTGGTCCAGCCCAGGGCAAGGGGTAGGGCCAGACAACAGGCCTCCCTGAGCCAGCTGGGAAGGGCAAGAGGCCTCCAGTGCATACTCAGCAGGGTGGAGGCGGCATCCACGGCACCGTTGTAGGTGACACTGCTGTCAGTTATTTTCCACAGGACATGTACATAGTAGGTGATCAGGTAGTAGCCTGCAGAGTTGAAGATCCACCAGAGGCACCAGAGGCGCAGCTGCGGTTGCCACACATCGTGCACCAGTTCCCTTAGCATGCGCACCAGGAAGGAGTCCCTGCAAGTGGCCAGCACACGCCCTAGTTTCCCAGGCTCTGGTCGGTCAGGGCCCGGGTGCATCTGGTCCAGCTCACAGGGCAAAGCTCCGTGGACAAGCGCACTGCGGTTGAAAAAGAGGCTGCGCTTAGGACGCTTTAGAAAGAGGGAGAGGCCTAGGCTGAAGACGATAAAGCCCAGGGAGATGTAGTTGAGTATCCTGAGGGGGATTTGTCCCAGGGTGACCAGCACCTGGCCCAACACGGAGCTGATGAAGACTCCCAGCAGCACCGCTGTCCGAGAGTAGCTGGCCATGCGCTGGTAGCGGGAGGGGTGCACCAGGGAGAAGATGTAAGAGGAGTAGGCGATGCGTGCAGCCATGGTGACGCTGTAGAAGAATTCCATGAGTTGCATGTGGATGACGGCGCGGCCCAGCAGCAGCAACAGCCACACGCACACGAAGCTCAGGCATTGCAGGACCAGGACCGGCTTGTACCGCAGGTAGTCGGTGAGCAGGAAGATTGGCACCAGCACGGCCAGGTGGGAGTAGGGCAGCACTGGGATGATCTCATTGGCCACCTGTGGATGGGCGGGCGCCGGTTATTAGGGATTCCAGCTGCTCCGCTGGGCTCAGCAGCGTGAGCACTCGAGAGTGTGCCTTGCCCCTCTCTCCCTGATGACCACTACATGTATCTTCCACTGCCTCCCTGCAGATGTCCACATCCGGCTGCTCAGAATTCAAGGGAGCCTCAGGATCGAGAAACCAAGGTAGTCTTCCAGCCCAAGAAACTACAGGCCCTAGGTGCAACTCTCGGAAGGCTGGCCGACTGGGGGGGAGGAAGGGGGAAGCCACCGTTCATTACACGTGGCTCACCTTACCCCAGGATTTCTGATTTGCACTCCTCTTAATTAAGCCCACATAGAAAACAGCACAATGGCCAGTAAACACCGACACCGATTTCTTCCGTCCTTGTTATAGGAGGAAAAGCAAGAGAATGGTAACGGGGGTGAGCATGGGGAGCACGGGAGGGAAGGAAGGCCATGGAAAGGACAAGGCCATCCCTCTACCCTACCCCTCAGGGCCAAACTGGGCATGCTGCCTGCAGAATCCAACCTTCACGGCATTCATTAAGGTGCGGTAGCTACCCTCACCTGGCTCCTGCTGTGGCGCATGGAGGAGGAGCTCTCCGCTGCAGGGAGGGAGGGCCAGAAGGTACTGCCTCAGACTCCTCTTCGCTGCCCAGGGAGGTGCCAGGGCCCACTGGCAATTCGAGCAGGCCAAGCTAGGTGCTTCAGCCAACCGCCCCCGCCCCCACCCCCAAGCTCTGCAGGGAAATCCTCCATCCCAGTGAGGCTCAAATGGGCCTCCTGAGCTCTCGCCCTGGGAGGCAGACATGTCTGTGGCCTCCTCCCAGGCCAGGATGAGTTTCACTTTACTGGCTGCGACTTGGGAAGGACTTTTTTGTTGTTGTTGTTTTTTAATTGTATTATAATGGAAACCTCATAGGCAAGCTTGTTCCTGGAAATGTGATGGTGGACAGCACCCCTTCACCAAAAGCAAAGAGGCTACGAACCAGTGATTGAGGAAAGGCAACACCCTTCATCCTTCTTTGTCTGACCCTATCTTATACAACATGAGGTGCAAGTTCAAAAATAAACCACCTCCATGCCTGCTTGGATTTAAACTTATTAGCAGAGTTTCAATAGGACCCTCTGTCTCCATGGCCGAATAAAAAGGAAATGCCTTCAATAATCCCTTTACATAAACAGCTAAGTTCCTCCTGGTGGCGGGTGCCAAGCAAGGTGGGGCGTGGCTGGGCACGAGCTTTCTCACCCGGACGGCGGATGAGCCGCCTTGCAGTAGAAGCCAGCGCTCCTTCATTTGCATTCTTCCTCAGTCCCTAGGCAGGCACAGGATCCCTCGCTATGGAACCCAACGAAGAAGTACCTTGCTGGGTTAATGCCAAGGCTCTCTGTGAGCTCATCGCAGCAGGTGGAGGTTAGGGTGGAACCAAGCCTCCATCCAACCGGCTCTCTCTGGCCCCTGCAATCTCCCACAGCCTCAGCTGGCCATACAGCAAACTAAGCCGGAACCCCCAGAGACCGTGCCGCTGCTCCCCTACCCTCCGAGTAGCCCCCAAACATGCCTGCTTCTGTGTGAAGTTGTGATATTCCAGGAGGTAAGGTGTGATGAAGCTCTCCCCAGGACGCAACTGTGCCATGAATCCAAAGAAGCAGAGATAGAACACTAGGCACCGCCATGACTGAAGCTCATGGTCCTGCCTGGGCTCTTCGCCTGCCTGCTTTTCTGCCATCTGGCCGGTGGGCACCATGTTGCCCAGGTCCTCATGGGACCTGGTGACCAAAGATGACACACCACCTGGAAGGAAAAGCCGAGAGTCTGGTTCAGCGAGGGTGTCCACAGGTACCCCTCCTTCTCAATCTTTCAGTTGAGACCCAGTGTTAGCCTTCGGTGACTACAGGCTCCAGACCCAAATCTTCAACCTACTCTATCTGAGAACTGCCAGGAGCCCAATCCCTCAGACCAGGCCAGGACTGAAGACTCCAGGAGTCTTCAAGCACACCAAAGCCTCAGCCATATGGGCCTATTTACATATTAATCAAAGTCACATTAGCTGATTACCTTACTTCATTAAATTAATACACTTCAAATTCAGTTTTGGAGCCAGGCGGCGATGGTGTGTTCCTTTAATCCTGGTACTAGGGAGGCAGAGTCAGGCAGATATCTGAGTTTGAGGTCAGCCTGGCTTACAGAATGAGTTCCAGGACAGGTAGGCTATAAAGAGAAACCCTGTCTTGATTAATTAAGGGCTGGGAACACCTCAGACTCATTTCAAGGTCTTAGCAGCCTGTGGACCCACACAGGTCTTAAAAGCTGGCCTCAGCTGGTTGTTGAGAGCTACTGCTCTAGCGGCATCCTACGTGTAGAAAGGGCAAAAGGAAGATGCTTTGCTAGGCTAGGACACCTGGTCTGCACAAGCTACAACATGAAGGTGAGTGGGAGCAGCTTCGAGTACACACATCTGACATGTACTCCCCCCAGAGCATGGGAAGGCAGCTCTAAAGGACACTTGTCACGGGAAGGAGGGACACTGGGAGAGGCAGGTGTCCTCCAGGAGCTGACAGCCACCACCAGCAAGACAAAGCAAGCTCCGAGAAGGGTTAAAGGACAGAGGGGGAGCTGACTTGAGGGACTCCACAGTTCTCTCTAGGACAAAGCCTGAGAAGGAGGTGGATCTGATGTTCAGAGGACCACAGACCTCCTCCCAAGGGTAGGTCAAGTCACAGGGGGACCCGTCCAGCTGCTGACCCTCTGACCTCACGCCGTGCAGTCTCAAGGAACTCTTGAGTATTTGTGGTATGTGTGAGAACTAAGCTGCTCAGTGTGTTTCTGTCTCATGATTCTGTCCTGGTCACAGGCTACTCTGGTACAGGTGGGTACTGCCAATCATCCTTGCTAACAGAAAGGCAGGATCTGTGCTCACTCAACAGGACCCGAGTTACCTGCCTCATTCGTACATCCACTCTAGTCATAGGTTCATGTGTTTCGGGCTTTCTGTATGGGACACTGGTGTAAGTCAAAAGGGAGCTGCCAGAGAGAAGTGTGCCCACTCCTGGAGTGCAGGGTCTAGTGGGGCTAAGACAGGTTGGGGCTGTGTGGTGAAGAGCAGCCCCAAGGGTGGAGGGGGAGCCATACTGATGTTGCCCTCTACAACAGGCTCTATGCTGTCCCCTCCACTCCTCATGACAGCCTGCTCCAGGAAGTGTCTGTAAATTTGGACACTGAGCAGGGGGCAAAGAAAACTCCCCGGATGTAAGAACTTTGGGGACCCTATGTTGAGATCTACGTAACACAGAGGCTTAAGGAGGCTCAGTGTATGTTCTCCAGGCACACCATGGATTTCCCAGGATCCCTTCCTGTTAAGTCCGGTTTCTGAGGGCTGGAGAGAAAGGTCCTGAGTTCAATTCCCAGCAACCACAAGGTAGCTCACACCATCTATGAGATCTGGTGCCCTCTTCTGTCTTGCAGGCATACATGCAGGCAGAACATAAATAAATCAATAAACAAACAAACAAAAGGTCCTGTCCCTTGAGACTAGAGAGAAGCAGGGTTAACAGCTGGGTCCCTAAAGAAGCAGGGGTTTGTTGACTTGTTGGGAGCTGCAAGGAAGGGTGAGCCAGGGTGCAGAATTCCAGAGGTCCAGAAGGAAGGAATGTCCTGGAAGATGCTAGGGCAGCACATGTCCCAGAAGCCACAGGGCCTGGGATAGGACCCACATTCTCATGAGAACGGAAACAAGCAGACAGGCAGGGGGTCTGGCTGGAGAAAACACAAACACAGGCTACACCACCTCAGCTGGACCAACTTCTGAGCTCTGTTTTGCTTAGTCTCACTTTTCAAAACTTCCTCAGAGCTACACAAACAGCCGGTTAGGACAGGGCACCCAGGTGGTCCAGCTGTGGCACTGACCCCTCCAGAGAGGCCAAGATGGACGCAGGCAGAGCTGGCCCTTCCCCAACACATATTGCTAGAGCTAGCCTGGTGGAGCAATTGTCCATGGCAAATTGCATTTGCCCAACTAGAGTGACCCCCCAGGCTAAGTGGTGGCAAGGAATGCAGCTAAGCCTAAGATTCTGTGCCTTGTATGAGGTTAGGAAACCCCAGGAGCTGGCCCTCATCTGAAAGGTTCATCCCCAGGGGTAGGAGCAGCACCTACCCTTGGTGTCTGTTGGAATCCAGGGAGAGTTGTAAGACACCAGGACAAAGCAAACTTTTCATTACTCTGTATGTGTAGCCTCCCCCCTCCCCACCCCCGACTCCTGAGGCTTCTACGCCCAGGGAACTGTACTTTTCCACCACAGTGAGAGTTCATCATGGCCCTGCCCGGGGGTCAATCTGAAGATCTGGCTTCAGTCCCTCAGCAGGTGTCCCACCACGGCTGGAAGGGCCACTCGAAGACCTCCCGGAGCCCACATGACATGAACATCTAGGATTATCTGACTGGCAGGGCTGTCCTACCCTGACCAGTACTCAGATGGGCAAGTGGCTCTTCTAGTGCTCAAGGAGCAGGAAATGGACTCCTGTTTGTCCTCTGAGGTTCTGAAAACTCCATCCGCCCGCCCACCCACCCAGCCTACACTCTGCACTCTGGTCTGTTCAAGGGGACTGGATTATGTCACAAGATGCTCTACAATCTTAGTGATAAGGCTCAGGAGGCTAGCCCAAGCTCCTGGGATGAGGGTCCAGGTACGTGCTCACAGGGGACACATGGGCATCTCCTATTCTCTGGGAGAATAACCACATTCCAAATCTACAGTCCATTAGCTGATGCATTTCCCTTGCCTAGCTCATGCCTTCCACCATAAATGCCAGTTCAACAGAAAAACCTGGTTACCTGGGGACTGGAAATTAGGGACTGGCTCCTGGTAATCCACAAGCTCCTAGAACACCCTCTGGCTTGGCCCTGATCTAAGCCAGGATGTACTGCCTGGTTCTGAACAAATAGTATGATAACCTTTCCTTCTAAGGAAGGAGGCCTAGTGACCCTCCTAGGAGGTAGAAACAGGAACGGCCTGGCCCTCTGGCCTCCTCCAGCTGCCTCTGCTCCATCTTGAAACATTTTGCAAAGACCTGCCCTCCCCAGTTCCAGAACAGCAGGCACAGTTCTGCCACCCTCCCACAGGTTTCGCTGACAAGCACTGGGTGGACTCAGGGTTGAGGGTTTAGAAATTCACACTTCCTAGAACTTCTAGGTCCGGAGCCGACAACTCCAGTGTCTCCTGGGAAAGCCAAAGGCCAACCAGAGGAAAAGCTGCTACTCAGGACAGCCGCCATAGTTGGGGGTCCTCCTCAAAATCTATCTTCCACAGTGTCACTGAGGGAAAAACAGGCTCTTGTTTGGCACAGCCTCTCGTTGATTGGGGCAGGTGCCTTCAGCCTGGATTCTCAGCACCTTCAGGAATGAATGCCAAGGTAGCTCCAGGCTCTTACCTGGGCAGAGACTGCCCTTGTCAGTTCAGTCCATTCTACAGAGGTAACATCACTCCCACACAGTCACCGGGTCCAGCTCTGATACAACGTCCTCCTTCTCCACGGCACAGCCCAGGCTGCTCTTACTAAGAAAGCTGAGCTCAGCTCAGCTCCGCTACTACCTCAGCAGGCTACTTCCTTACAGTCAGGCAAGCAACTGTAAGCCACAAGACAACTCCCTTCTGCCCTGCTTAGGTTCCGACCCGCATACTGAAGACAGGAAGTTTGGGGCTGGGCACAGGCACAGGGTGAGGAATAAATCATAAATATTCATATTCATAAATCATGAATATGCTTTATGCCCTGAGTATTCACCAAGGCTCTTCTAGAGTTTTCAATGGGAATGTGGACTGAGCCCTGGGAATCACGCCTGTCGGAGAGTTGCTGGAAGGATTGGCTGCCGGCAGCTGTGCAAGCTCCAGACACCACTTGTTCCAAAGGGAAGTTGTTAAGAGTTATCCGGGTGCCTACAAGCTCTGAGCTGAACAATGAGGCTTGGAGTCGCGCCACGCACGGGGCGTGGGCAGTGGGGTTTCCTTGCTGGTGACACGTGCTCTAAGGCGGCTGGGGCAGACGCACGTGGTGATTCCTGACCTGAGGAAGGTGCTTCGAAGGCAAAAGAACTCCGTTCCAGAGGTACGTAGGACAAGAAGAGAAATGGCGCTCAGAGGTCCTACGAGGCAGCCTGGGGAATTACTCTGGTGAAGGTTCTGCAACTATGTGTCCAGGGTGCCTGCCAGCACTCAGACCGTTGCTCGGAGCCTAGTTCCTAAAGCTGAGGTCCCTGACACCCCACAGACACCGGCCCGCGTCTCGCACCCACCCTACTGCTCCTACGCATCCCCAAGACTTCTGCGGGTCTTCTACCCAGCAGACCCCGCGTGCGCCTTCCACTCACTCCACGGGCTCTCGGGCACTATCTGCCCGGAGCCCCGCAGTCGCACCAGGGTCACCCTGGTACTCTGTAGCGTAGAACTCATCCCGAGTCCAGCTTTCATCGTGAGGACGCCGGAAGGACCAGAACCGCGCCTTGCACTCTTCCACGCCTCCCCAGACACAGATTAGATACGTGGCCCCCGTTCTGCGCCCCACAGGCCCGTACCTGGTTCAGCCGACAGCCGGGCTGCAGGGTCGCGCACACGCAGACTACAACATCCACAAACCCAAGCGTAGGCCCAAGGTCCGCATGGAGGGGCGTGGTTACCTAAATTAGTCACGCCTCCGAAGGCGTGGCCATCGTGTGGGCTGCGGGGCGCAGCCGCGGAACTTCAGGAGGGCGGGGCAGACACCTGACTACACCCGCAGCGACACCCGCATGCGCCTTCTACACTTCACGATTAGTCACTGCCTGGGTCATGTGGTTCTCCGAGGCGAGGAGAATCCGCTGTGCGTGTGCCAGCCTGCGCCCTCAGCCCGCACGTCTCTAGATTCTAGGCCCCCTTCAGTATGCTCTCCCTGTGTTCCCGCTCCCGTACTTCCTCCCCAAGCCTACCCTCTCGGTCCCCTGCCCCTCTATAAACGTCCCTTCTTCCCCGCCCTCCTCCATCCCAGCTGCTCTTCGCCTGTCCCCTGGGCCCCGCAGCCCGCTTTTCCCGCTTGAGCCCCTTTGGGAGGCCCCTACCCGGCCGGCGCTGGATCGGGTCGCAGGTCACAGCAGACTGCCTGATCTGACAGCGCGGAGCACAGAGGTGACCGCCGAGGATCGAGGCCCCTCCCCGGATCCGCCCCTGACCCCTGCTGGCCTGCAGAAGTCTGCGCGGGCTCTTTCGGGCTCGTCTGAAAACACGCCGCCTGTGCCCACCTGCTAGAGCAGTCCAGAGGCCAAGGCATTGGCCAGCCACGGAATGCGGGCTAGAGTTGCACTGCCCGCGACAGCTGTGCACGCCCCTCGCTTAGGTATCAGCGACTTTGGGTTCTAAGGACGCCGATGGACTGCGCTTGGCTGTGCAAGGAGCCCCTGGGCGCGCGTGAGCTCGGGAACACACACACACACCTCAATCGACAGAGACAGAAGGCTGACCTAAGTGTTTTTAGACCACCCCCAACCCCCTCCACCTCCTACTCCCACAAATCCTTACCCGGTTTCCAGTAGGGATGCTAGGCTGAGGCTCAGCAGGTGGAAGGCTGCTGGCAGCTTGGGGTGGGGTGGAACGGGGCGGGGCTCCCCGAAGCCGGCCTCTTTCCTCCTGATGGGTTTTGGTGGAGCACTTGTGCAGGGCAGGGGTCACTGCCTTCGCTTCCCTGTGAAGCAGGCCCAGAACCATACACACTAGGAGGGAAGTGAACAAATGGGGAGGGGCATGGGTCCAAAGAGGAATGACTGACCCTCAACTCCTGCGTAAAAGCTCCCAAGGATACGGTAAGGTGTAGGGAGGGTAGGTGCAGGGGTCACCTGTAGGTCACCTGTAGGGCAGTTCCTGTAGGGAACCCAGGTCTGGATGCCCGGCCTCCACACCAGCACTGCTCCTCCCCCAGCCTATGGTAGCAATGCTCCTCTGAACTTGGGCCCTCAGTGGTGCATGCAAAGACCCTGACTACCTACCTACTCACTGGACAAGAGGAACTCAACCCCTGAGCTCCCGGGCACTACCTGAGAAGCTAGAGTGCTTCTTCTCGGGCCAGAGCTGCGGAAAGCAGGGATGGCATGCATCGGGAGGTGTTTGGGAGCCCTAAAGCCTCCTCTCTGGATGTTGGCAGCATGGATGCGTGTGCTCTTGGGGCTGCCTGCTGCCCCAGCTCCTGGTGTGCAGGATGGAATCAGTCTTAATCCTGCCTGGAAAATCTGCAGGACCCCTGCAAGGCCTTAGAAGCAACTGAACTGAGTATGTGGCAAAGAGGAGCTTTCAAGAAGGCAAGGCAGAGAACGAGGTGTAAAGGAAGAGTGTGACTATCTGTGTGCCAGGCAGGGCTGTGCCCCTACGGGGCTCAGTGGGAGCACCCTACCAGAGAAGCAGGTAGGGGTACCCAATCCACATGGCCCATATGTCATAGAAGAGTAGGCATTCCAACAAGCTCGGCATATATTCCAGGGCACTGGGCTTCCTTCGGTTCTGTCTCTCGCTGGGTTAGGATTTCTGAAAGAGATGCCCCTTGCAGGTTCTCTGGGGGTGGAATGGCCCCTGGGTCATCCGGAGACAACCACTCAGGGAAGAACAAGGAAATCTCCAGAATGGCTGCCAAGATACCAGATGCTGGCACTGGGAGGGCTCCATATGAACGCTCCCAGAGGGCATGGCTGTTTTGGCCTGAAATGTACAGATCCACAGATAGATGGGGGAGCTCTGCAGCTCAGTCCCATATAGCATCAAGCCCTTGAAGGAGATCCCAACTTTGCTCCCCAATAATACCATTACTACATCCAGAGAACACGTGTTCCTTGCCCATCCACATCATCTAGAGCAGTGGCTCTCAACCTTCCCAGTGCTGCCTTCCTTTAACACAGTTCCTCCTGCCGTGGTGACCCCAACCATAAAATTATTTTTGTTGCTACTTTGTAACTGTAATAATTTTGATACTATTGTGTCTTGCATGCAAACATCTGTGTTTTCTGATGGTCTCAGGTGCTCCAGAGGAGTCATGACCCACAGCCAGTCTGCTAACATCGTGCCTCTCCTGTCTGTTTCCCAGCAGAAGCAAGTGAGAGGCAAGGCTGCCTGGTGGGAGCTGGGCCCTGAGGTTAGGAACAAGCCACCAACTCAGGGGTGCGTCAGGGGAACCCTTTGCTCCAAGCCTCTCACCAGTGAGACAGAGCGGCACTTCTGCTATGCAGAGGAGTCTGAAGAATAAGATGGGCGTTGGACACCATCCTAGCCCCGGGCTGGTAGGGCTGGAGAGAAGCCCAGCCGCCACTTCCTCCCACAATTCAGGTTCACTTGAAAGCACTAAGGCCCAGGTCGGACAGATCCAGGAAGCAAAAGAACAGAATGGGATTTTTGTGCCATAACCATTCCATCCAGGGAGCCCAGCAACTGTGTGCTAATGGTTCCAAAGTCCATATTGTTCCAGATCAAGAACCTGGCCCCTGTGATCTGCCTGGCCTTTGCCCAGCTCCAGAAAAGCCAGGCCTCACATCTCCACAGCGTCAGGGCCAGGTCAGGATCTATTGGGAAGACTGGTCTCCAAGAGCCCACTTTCCTCCATGAGCAGCAAGAGGTCTCCCAACACACAGTGGAAATCTAGGTGTGTACTAGTGGGAGAAGGCATCCATCCCAGTCTGAACCATGGCCTTCCCTCAGCAAGCCGTGCTGGCTAGTCTGTGTCAACTTGATAGAAGCTAGATTCATCGGGGAGAAGGGGGTTTCAATTGAGAAAATGCCTCCTTAAGATCCAGCTGTAAGGCAATTTCTTAATGAGTGATTTATGGGGGAAGGCCTAGCCCATTGTGGGTGGTGCCATCCCTGGGCAGGTGGTCCTGGGCTTTATAAGAAAGCAAGCAGGCTAATCAAGCCATGGGAGCAAGCCAGTGAGCAGCACCCCTCCATGGCCTCTGCATCAGCTCTTGCCTCCAGGTTCCTGCCCTGAGTTCCTGTCCTGGCTTTCTTCAGTGATGAACAGTGATACAGAAGTGAAAGCCAGATAAACCTTTTCATGGTATATTACTACAGCAGTAGAAACCCTAAGGCCAAGATCTTAGCCTTCACACCAGGTATATGACCTGACCCTAGGAGATCCATCTGTTCCTAGCCCAGCCTGGAAGATATCATACCTCTGGGTAGGAAATTTACTGAGTGGACATTTTCTTGGTGGTCTTCTATAAGGATCCTGTAGGCTCCATGACAGCAGGAGTGACACCTTCTAGCTGCCCAGCTCCTGGCCAGGCCCCTCAGGTTCAGAAGGACACACTCTGAAGCATCCAGGATCATTTATTCCCTCCAAGAATAGGGTTTTCAGGATAGGAGGACTGAGTACCAAAGGGCAACCAGATGGCCTTCAGCCAGAGGAGGAGAGGAGCATGAAGAGGAGGTGAGTCCCACTGCCATGCAGGGTTGGGGGGGGGTGGTCAGTTTGCAACATATCCAACAAAGGGGGAGGAGCTATGTTGACCATTCAACCTTGGCGGAGTGAACTCTGGACCTGAAGTGGGAAGTCAAGGGAGGGGTGTATGGAAAAAAAAGAGAAAGAACAGAGGAGGGAGGGGTTTGGGAGGTGTCCATAGCAAACCCCTGGTGCTGTGTGCTAGAGGAACACTATACCATCCCAGTGGCCAGGGTTGGTCCTGAGCACGTTCAAGGCAGTAGGATGTGTTTACTCCTTCTCTATAGCCCCTGCTTCAGTGACATTTGGCTGCTGAAGCAAGGCTGAAACTGGCACACGGAAGTGGAGACACAGGTCTGCAGGCCTAGAATGGTGCTTTTACCAGCACTGACATGGGTGTGGATGGGGATAGGAGTATAGGCAGCTGGTTTCCTCTGTCTGGAAGCCCTACTGTCATTTCTGGGTCAGTGAGAGCTGCAGAACCAGTGTTTGAGGGGCCATGGTAGAACTGAGACTCCCAAGCTCAGCCCTGGAGGCTCTGCCACTGTGGATGGTGTCTCTCCTCCCCAGGGTTCTCCGGATGTTTCCGAGTGGGCACCTCAAGAGAGCTGCTGCCTACCTGCAGGCCGCAGGTCCCCTTAGGTAGCTTCCACTCCCACACAAGTCTGGATGTTTTCAGTGGAAAGGAAAGGCATCTGCTAGGCCCTGTCAGCAAGAAAATAGGGCATAGCAGGCAGCCTGGTGATGGGCCTGCTACACATGAACACACACACTTCTGTAGTCCTGAAAGGTGAAGAGTAGGACTTTTATGGCCCCTGGGCCCATGGCGAGTGTCCTTGGTGTCATTTTAGGTTTTAGCAGCCAGGCTGGCCTGGACAGTACTTTGCTCCACCCTTTTCCTAGACAGCATTCTTGCATGTCATTTCTAGCCAGCGTCTACCCAGGGAGAAGGTGAGAGGGAACTAAAGTAGCAGGTCTTTTCAGAGCGCAGTCCTGCACCTCAGGTAGGCACGCTTTTGAACTTGTGTTTCTCCTGTTATCATCCCTTGCTCTCTTCCCTCATTCTGTGGCTGCCTGCGCCCAGGCACTTCTTAAGGTGCTGAGTCAAGTTGGTTTCTGCTGGTGTCATCCTTATACTCCTCAGAGCCACCTGGGCTGGGAGGGGTTAACTGGGAAACTATTAGTAGTGTGTCTGTGCTAAGCTGCTCATGACATATGTTCTCTGACTCTTTTTCACCATGTGGAGTTCAAGTGTGTCCTCATCGTACCGAAAATGAAGGTACCTGCATCCATCCATCCATCCATCCATCCCTCCATCCCGTATGAGAATGGGATGGTTTATTCTGAGCCAGGATGAGATATCGTGGCTCAGGAATGCAGATTCTGGTTGCTCTGAATAATGTGTTCTAACATAGAAGTAGTTGCATAAACTTTTATGCTCACAGGAAAAAAAAAAAAAAAGACACAAATCAAGGCATTTTCCAAGCCCATTGGTGGAAACATTAGGTAGGCAGGTTACAGACAAGCGGGGGTGGGGGTCTCTGTTACAGGCTTCAGATGCTCCCAGGATATTCTTAGCTTTGCGGTTGGCAGGAGCTAACAAACAAGTTCACCGTCGACCTCTCTCACACAGTGAGTTCAAGGCCAGTCTAGGGCCACACAAATTTCCATCTTGGAAAAAAAGTTTGGCACAAAGAGATCATAGGACAGGAAGAGCATCTAAAAAGGACGAACTCTCTGAGAAAGTGTCTTGCTGAGGAAAGAGAGTCTTGGGAACTCAAGGAGTTCAAGAACGACTGAGGTCTCATGGGAACAGAGTGGACCCTAGGAATGAGGAGATTCCTTGACAGGAGCTTGCCTAATTTGCCTGAGACACTGGATGGCATCTCCAGCCCTGTGAGGGGAAAAAAAATAATTCATTTGTATTTACGAATACAAGTTCAAATGGGCCACATGCCTGAATTAAAAGATAACACCTTAAGCTTCCTTAAGCTTCAATTCCCTAGCCAGTTTCTGGTGTTTGCCTGCTGGTAGTTGTGAACTAGAAAGCTTGGGTGTGGCCCATTTCCATCATCACAAGAGTCCAGTAGTAGTCTGCGTGCCACCTTATCACTGTATAGAAGTCCTGAGACAATTAGCTGATCAATACGAGAGGTTTATCTTACTTGACAGTCACCCGGCCTTATTGCTTTGGGCCTGTAGTGCAGCAGAGAATCATGGCAGGAGCTGCTCTTCACAACTGCTGACCGTGACATTGTAGTTAGGAAGCAGTAAGGAAACGGGAAAAGGCTGGATCTCATAGTCCCCTTCAAGGTCAAGGTCAGACACTCTGCAACCTAAAGACATCCCACTAGGTCCCATCCTTTAAAAATACCATCAACAGCCTGGCACAGTGGTGCCCACCCTCCACCCAGATCTTGGGAGGCAGAGGCAGGTGGATGTCTGTGAGTTTCTGGTCTACAAAGTGAGTTCCAAGACAGCCGAGGCTTATCAGAAAGACCCTGCCTCAAAAAAAAAAAAAAAAAAATTCATACAGGGCATGTATTCAGAATACATAAACATCCCTAATAGCTCAAGACTAAGCAGATGAGATGCTCAGTTTTTAAAATATGAAAGATCTGGGCCAGCCAATGGAATAAAGACACTTGTCACCAAGCCTGACAACCTGAGCTCAGGGCCTGGGTCCCACATGGTGGCACTGACTGCTGCAAATTGTCTGCTGGTTTACATGTGTGTATTGTGGCAAATGCACATGAATGTTTTCTCCCCCCCACACTAAACAAATATAATAAAAATTAATAAATTAGCCAGGCTTGGTGTTGCATGCCTCCCACCATTTGGGAGGCAGAGGCAGGCAGATCTCTGTAAGTTCAAGGCTAGCCTGGTCTACAAATCAAGTTCCAGGACAGCCAGGGCTACATGCGGAAACAAACCTTGTGACAAGAAAGAGAGAGTTAAGGAGTTAATAAATTATGCAAGATCAAAACAGAGGAGTACTGAGTATGTGAAAATGTGCCTGATATCGCTCTGATTTCTCACCAATCAGTGGGGGGCCGTGACCTGACCTCAGGAAAGGCTAATGTTTAAAATCAGGCAGTGCTGAGGGCTGGCAAGGACAGGCAGCAGTCACAGAGTAGGTAGTGGAAAGTCTGTTTCGGAAAGTCAAGTGTGTGCACACTCCTGTTTGTCCCCTTCACCCAGTCCCTTCTCAGCAGGAACAAAACAAGTTCCTACAATGCTCTTACATTTTTGTTCCAAATCGCTGACAGCTATCAGCAAACCAAACAATCCCATAGACTCCGTGTTGGCCTGAGCTCTGGGTGGTTCCTCAGAATTACAGGCATGCAGAGTCTTGGTGCTAGTATGCCCGGGCCAAGAGTCCCTCCCGGGTACTATGTCCAGTGGCAAAACTCTGTTCCAGCAGGAAGTCTGTGGCTGGCAGAGAACTCTGGGAGCAGTGGGCTCTTGGGTTAAGTGGAAACTGTCTGACAGACAGAATGTGAAAGCACGTTTATCAGTCATGGCAACTTTAATCACAGGACTTGCGTGTGCTTCTTGCCTATGAAATGCACCTCAATAAAATTGATTTTTTTTTTCTGATTTGCTGTACATGGGTGAAAGGCCTGGTGTAGGACAGATTGCAAGCTCCTCCCTGTCCTAGTGGGATTCAACCCAGCTCTGAGGGAGACAGAAGGAGGCCAGGCCCTAGGAGGTCATGGGTGGCAAGGAAAGTAGCCAGCTGGACAATGGTAAGTTGGCCTTTGGGTACAGGCAGTACAGAGTGTTCCAGAGCCAAGAGGTAGAGTTCAGGTCTGGTATGTTTCAACCACATGTACTTCTACATGAGTAATGAAAGTAAGGAACACTTAACGATTAACTTTCCTCTTCGGTGAGGGGCATCAAAATCTGTGGTATGTACTCATGGCCATTACTCTATGAACAGGATGCTGTTTGATTCCCTCTGCTCCATGACTCAATCAGAAGGATGGTTAGAATATTTTCAGCGCCATGTTTTTGTTTTTTTTTTTTTCTCTGTGTGCACATGCATGTGCAAACGTGTGCAGGTGTCCCACTTACACATGGGCAAATGTTGACATCGGTTCTATTTATTTATTTATTTATTTCTCTCTCCACCTTTTTAAAGTCACATTTTGACTTTATTTATTTATTTATTTTGTGTGTGTGCGTGTGCGCGCACGCGCGCGTATGCACATGCCTTGGAGCACGTGTAGTGACCAGAGATTGGGATTGGGTTCTTTCTTTCTACCACACGGATGCCAGGAATTGAGCTCAAGTCCCCAGCCTTGAGCAGCGGGCACCTTTGCCCTTTTGAGTCACCTTGGTAGCCCCTCTGTTTTGTTTGTTTGGTCTCTCACGGAGGCCGGAACATGCCGTGTTAGATACGCTGCCTAGCCAGAGAGGCCCTGCGATCCACCTGTCTCCATTCTCCCATGCTGGGGTCTCATTCACACACCCCCACGCCAGGATATTCTGTGAGTCCAGGAGATCACACTCGTGTCCCCATGCCTGTAGAGGTACGGCAAGCTTACTGTACCCACTAAGACATCTTCCCAGGTTCTATTGTACTTTGTGTTGTTGTTTTTGTTAATACTTTGATTTACAGGGTTAGGATCTGTGGCCTGAGGTTATTACTACTACTGCAATTTGTAAGTGATTTGTTTATTTTTATGAGCATTGGTGTTTTGTTGTTGTTTGTTTTCTGTGTGTGTGTTTATTTTTGGGGTTCCCCCCACTTTTTAAAATTTATTACAACTTATTCACTTTGTATCCCAGTAGTAGCTCTCCTCCCCTCCCAATTCAGCTCTCCCTCCCTCTTCTTCTCCCATGCCCTTCCCCTAGTTCACTGATAGGGGAGGTCCTTCTCCCCTTCCCTCTGACCCTAGCCTATCAGGTCTCATCAGGACTGTCTGCATTGTCTTTCTCTGTGGCCTGGTAAGGTTGCCACCCTTTCAGGGGGAGGTGATCAAAGAGCCAGCCACTGAGTTCATGTCAGAGACAGTCCCTGTTCCCCTTACTAGGAAGCCCATTTGGAGACTAAGCTACATCTGTGCAGGGGTTCTAGGTTATCTCCATGAATGCTCCTTGGTTGGAGTAGCAGTCTCAGAAAAGATCCCTCTGCCCAGATTTTTTGGTTCTGTTGCCCTCCTTGTGGTGCTCTTGTCCCCTCCAGGTCTTACTATCTCCCTCTTCTTTCATAAGATTCCCTCACTCTGCCCCAAGTTTGGCTATGAGTCTCACTCAGCATGTGCTTTGATACCCTGCTGGGTAGAGTCTTTCAGAGGCCCTCTGTGGTAGGCTCCTATCTTGTTCCTTGTTTTCCCCCTCTTCTGATGCCTATCACATTTGCCTTTCTGAATGAGGATTAAGCATCTTACCTAGGGTCCTACTTCTTGCTTAGCTTCTTTAGGTGTACAGATTTTAGTATTCTTTACTTTTTTTTTTCTTGCACATATGTCTGTGTGAGGTTGTCAGATCCCCTGGAAATGGAGTTGCAGATAGTTGTGAGCTGCCATGTTCGTGCTGGGAATTGAACCCGGGTCTTCTGGAAGAGCTTCCAGTGCTCTTAGCCACTGTGCCATCTCTCCAGCCCCTTGCTATTTTTGTTATTGGAGCTGGAAAAAATGGTTCAGATTCTTGCAAAATCTCTATTCTGTTCCCAGCACCCTCATGGCAGCTCATAATAGTCTGTAGTTCCAGATTTTGCTCTCTTCTGGCTTCTGTGGAAACTGAACACACACATAATATACATACATACATACTGGCAAATACTCATACACATAGAAATGTAAAAATAAACCTTTTTTAAGTTTTTAAAAAAATTTTTTTTTGAAACTGCTTTAAGCTTTGGTTTGTGGCTTGGTTTGGAGCTATCTTTAATTTCCTTTTTTCATGGCCTCTCAAGAAAGACACATTTTTCTAGGCGGTGGTGTGTTTTATGTTAGCTAGAAAAGAAAGATATCTGGCCATGTGGTTGAAGCCTCTCTGCGTTTTCTAGGGACTCTCTGACAGTGCTGGTGAGGTGAGGCCTGCCCTGGGGCTGAGCACACTCATCTTCTCCCCTGACACCCACGTGTTCCCCCACTTTAGCACAATTGTGGGACTCCCAGAAGCCTTCCTCTGTGCCATGCTCATTTTTATTTTCTGGCTCTTGCTTCTTCTCTGCATTTCTCGACACTAGCACGGTTGATGCGGATGTGCTTTCTCTCTGCAAAAAGCCTCCTGGACTTTTTTGGTTTCGCTCCACTAAGCAGGGGGTGGACTATCTTTCTGCAGAAGACTGCCCCGCACCCTACATCTTGACTCATCATCCTGGCCAGCACCTGCTAGCTCCTTCCATGAAGCTGGCTGTTTAAATGCTGGTGTGATATTAGAGAGGGTCTCAGATGGACCAGAGACTGTGCCTACCCCCTCTGACTGCTGGCCCATGGTTTGGGAACACTCCAGAGAGAGAAGGTAGGACAGGATAGTTTTGGTTCTCAGTGATGGTAAGACCCAATGCCCAGCCTGGGGGCAAGAGCACTTCCGGACTTTGAGGATTCCAGTTAGTTGGCTTGGGTGGTCAGCTACTTTCTGAAGCCAGGTGGGGCTGGCTCAGGTCTTTTCCTCAAGTTGCTTTTTTTGTAAATCTCAAAGCTGGCTTCTTCTTTTTCTTTTCCTCCTTCTTTCTTTCTTTCTTTCTTTCTTTCTTTCTTTCTTTCTTTCTTCCTTCCTTCCTTCCTTCCTTCCTTCCTTCCTTCCTTTCTTTCTTTCTTTCTTTCTTTCTTTCTTTCTTTCTTTCTTTCTTTCTTTCTTTCTTTCTTTCTTTCTTTTTTATGAGACAGGGTTTCTCTGCATAGCCCTGGCTGTCCTGGATCTTGCTCTGTAGACCAGGCTAGCCTCAAACTCAGAGATCTACCTGCCTCTGCCTCCCAAGTGCTGGGACTAAAAGTGATCGCCACCACTGACTGGCTATGGCTGGCTGCTTCTAATTCTGACTAACAGGTACTGAGAATCTGCCATTGCTGAAATCTCTGACCCTTGCCTCACCACGGGAGAACTAACAGCAGGAAGAAGCCTGGCAGATCTTTGTTTTTGCATCTGTCTTCTTCCATTTGGATCAGACTCTGGCCCAGTACATGCTAACCACCCAAGGAAAGTGTCCAACCCAACACCAGAAACAGATCACAGAAACCAGGAACAGCTAGCTACTGTCAGCTTTCATACAGTCCTCAGAACTGTTCCAGAGCCCCAGAACACACCAGGGTGTGGCCTCCAGACAGTGTTCCAGACCCACAATCACCTTAGGTTCCAAAGTCACATAGTTGAGTCACCTGTGGTGAGATCATCCCCCAAGCTGAACACTCCCCTCACAGGCATCTGCTGAAGCCGCAGGCAATGTAAGCGATCTCAGAGCCTCCTTGCTGAACGGGGGGTTGAGCCATCGATCAGGGCAGCTGGGGTCTCAAGCCCCTTGTGCCCCTCCCCCGAGGTTGAAGCTAGGCTGGGATGGGTGATGTCCATCTTCCGGACATGGTTAAAATCTTCTCCTGCCTTCTCACTTTCCCCCTGGCTTGCTTTGTTTGTGAGTGGCTAGACCCGACGTGATGAAACCCTCCAGCATCGGGGACTAGCCGATCTAGACTCCCAGTTGTGTGATCGTGCCAGAAAACTCAGCAGCACTCCCCGTGGGGAAACACAAGTTGCCCTTCACCGGGGTGCTGGGAGCTTTTCTGTATCATCCTTGCACAACTGCCTAAGCATCTGTAATGATCTTAAAATAAGAAATCAGTTAAAGTAATCACAACGTGCAACAATTAACCTGGAAAAAAAACCCCAGATGCTCAAGAGCAAAGAGGGGAAAAGCAATGGCCCACATCTGTTGTGTATGGCTATGGGTGGGGTGTGGGGAGATGTATGAGCAGGCACAGGTTGATAAGATCCTATATTTCACTTGGCACTATTTCACAGTTGAGTGCCAGACTTCTTGGCCCACTTAACAGCAGCCATTGCTACTGCCCTGTATGGGCACAGACGGTGAGAGCTCAGAGGCCGACAACCAACCACCATATGTGTTCCTCCTAAGCCCTGGGGAGCCGAGGATCAGGGATGAGGGAGCTTGTCTGCTGCTCTGGGCTGTACTGAGTCCTGCAGCTCTTCCTTCCCCTCCCGTTGTGTTCCAGTTCCATGTGTACTCTGGTTCTCTCCCCTGAGGGTCTTGTTCACTAGATGGTCTCCCTGAATTCCTAGGTTGCAGTCTTTGGAAGGTGGGATTGTCCTCTAACAGATCCAGAATGCAGGGAGGGGTCCCATACTGGGTGTTACCAAACAGGAGCTGTCCTAGAAAGAATTCTACAACCTCAGTGTTTGTGTCTCTCCAGTGTGGCAGGAAGCACAGTGTTAACTGCTGTGAGCTGTGTTGTTTAGCTAACAAAAGCCAACCCAACTGGTTAGAGATGGTTGCCGGTGGAGGGAGGTGTACCCTTATGCCACTAGGGGGCAGTATGGTAACGCAGTGGCTTCAGGGCACATCAGGGTTTTGGGGGGTCAGGTTGGGACCAATGGAGCAGGAGCCCTCCCCCAAGTTCAGGCCAGGAAAGTCCCAAGAGACCTATGACTTCCAATCCCAGGATGCAACTGTCCCGAGACTCCTGGGAGGAGGAACAGACTATCACCACCATCCACAGAGGCATACAGGAGGTACTTTGCTCAGGACAGGGAGATAGAGCCACTTTGTTCTCCAAAGTCTTGGCTTGAGGCTGTCCTTGACTCAGAAGTGTCCAAAGGGGTCCTTAGACAGCAGGAACCAGCTGCTCATTGTTGGTGCCAGCAGGAAGACGTTTCAGGAGATAAAGGGTGTTGAGTCTCCTTTACACTGGCCTGGGACACAGAGCTTACTTCCCAGCAAGCCCAAGGGTACAAATTGCTCTGATTCGAAATGTGTGTGTGCACAACACCCTTTAACACTGCAGCCACCAAAGCTCCCTGGCTTTATCCAAAGATGGCTCTGAGGGTGAGAGCCCTTAGCTTGATATCAGAGGAGCCTCTGGTCTTTGACATGGCCATGCTGGAGCTGGTGGCTGGTGGCTGGCGGGAAGGTCGGGTCTTCCCAGGAGGGTGGGTCTGGGGAGGGTGGGTCTGGGGAGCCAGTGTGTCCCACCTTTCCAGCAGCCGGTTCCTTCCTGGTGTGGCTACTTGGGAGACAGCCGCTTTTAGTTCTAAGGCAGTGCTTCTTAACCTGTGGTGCATAACCCCTTCGGCAAACTTCTGTCTCCAAAAATGTCTACGTTACGACTCACAACAGTAGCAAAATTACAGTTATGAAGTAGCAGCGAAAATCATTTTATGGTTGGGGATCACCCCTACATTAGAAACCTGTAGGTGACAGCATTAGGAAGGATGAGGACCTCTGCTCTAGGGAGACCAGTTGTTACACACCTAAGACTTATCACCAGGTTCAAGGGAGTGCAGTGAACATATCTGGGGCTGCATCCCTTTTCCAACCTGAGAGCCTTCCCAGGGGTCAAGTCCCAGGAGACTAAGAGCAGGGTGATCCTTGCTCTCACAGCAGGCCCCCATCCCACCCTAACCTGCCCCTCCCCCGTTATGAGTTTATTCTTCTTAATGAATGGTAAAACACAAATATCATGAAATTTACCATCTGAACCATTTTCAGGTGACAAGCCAGGAAGAAGTCCTTCACATTGCTGTACAGTCAGAGTCACCATTTCTAGACTGTCCTATCATCCCAAACTGAAGCTCAGTCCCCATTAATCACTGCTAGCACCTTCAGCCACCTTTCTGCTTTCTGTGTCAGTGGCTTGACGACAGCAGGAACCTCGTGAATGAAATCGACGGAATCTTTCCTGTGACTGGCTTGTTTCACTTAGCACAGTGTCTAAGTGAAGGCCCTTCCATTGCTGTAGTATATACCAGCATGCCTTTTCCTTTGTAAGGAATGAGTAAGATTCCATCGTATGGATGGGCCTCATCCCCTTTGTCTATCGTCCATGATGGATGCTTGGGTAGCCTCTGCCGCTTGCTAATAGTACTAAGTATTATTTTTCTCCTATTACAGTTGCCAAATTGCCCTAGTGTTTTGGTTTTTTTTTTTTTTTTGTGTGTGTGTGTCTTGATTAAGCCAACTCCAACACTGTTTGTTGATTCTATTTTTCTAGTGAAAACTGCTAGAATAAGAAAAACTCCTCCTCTGCCTTCCTCTCTCCCCGAGGATACCTGTTACCTGACAATGTTTACAGAACCATTTTCTATTTCCAAAATACTGTATCCTGGTATTTCAATAGTATTTCTAAGCAATGTTTCCTCGTGCTGTGCCTCAGGAACTTGGTTTTCTCTAGCTGTTTTTTCTAAAATTCAAGGTTGATATAGACCCTTGTCAAAGTCTGGCCTTGGATCCCTGGCTCAGTCTCTTTCTTTGGGGCAGAGTTGCTGGGGTTGGATGCAGGCTCCACGCAGGCCTACTGACTGGGGACACCTGAGCCTGTGAGAGCCAGGAACTGCACTGCAAAAGACAGGCCAGTTGCTGCAGGGACCATAGCCCCTAGCGTTGTTAGTTTTTGTTAGTTGGCCTGCCTTCCTGATCGGATGAGAAGGTGTTCCAGCCTCCTGGTATACAGATGGAAGGGTATCCAGGAAAACCCACAGCTCTGGGGCTGCAAATCTGAGTCATGTGCTACAAGCACTGGGAAGGTATCCCAGCTCTGAGGTGGGACAGAGTCCCAAGGGTATCCTGAGACTTGGGAGGTCAGGGACCTCACAGCTCTGAGAGGAGGCCTCCTCAGCTCCCAAGAGAGGGTTGCCCTAATCCTGAGAAGCCTAGGAGCCTGAGCTCTGATCCTTCTTCATTTCTTCTCTTCTTCCTCCAAGGAGTGAGTCACAGCTGGTAGTAAACCTCTTAAAAGAAATTTATTGATGAGACTAATTCAGGAAAGGCTGTCTCTGCTCTGGGCAAAAGGCTGCAAAGAACTGGGGCAAACACAGCCCCTTTATAGGAACTCTTAGGGGGCGGAGCTTTCTGGGGCAGGAATGTCCAGAGTGTGGATTGGTGGGATTTCAAGTTCTGAGCTGTGGGGTGCTCAGGGATTGGTGGGCTTTCCTGTTCAGGGATTGGTCATTTTTCTTGCTCAGGGATTGGTGGGGTTTTGTCCAGTCTTTCCCCCTCTAATTTGCATAATGTGGAAGGAGTGCTAAGGAGGGGCAGGAAACGAGAGGTACAGAGGTGATGGGGGTGGTGGGCAGCCTGGGCTGCCGGAGCTTCCTCAGGCAGAGGTCTGGCCGCTTTTTTGCCTGGAGGGGTTATAAAGTATACAAAGTGTCCAAAACGGTCAAAGAGTTCACTGTGAGGGCGGTAGACCGAAGCAGGAAAGGTCGCTGTTAGGACGGACAGCTCTCATGAAGGCGGCAGTAGGCATTCTGAGGCAGGAAAGTTGTCAGGTTCCGGTAGGCTGAGGCAGGAGGAGTCACCATGGACAGCTCCCACTGAAGCCTTGCTGAGGAGTTTTGTCTCCTGCATCCATAGCCTCGGGGAGGGAAGGAAGAGCTGCCTGCCCTGAGGCTGGCTGGGAACTACTTGCTACTACGTTTGACATTGGCGTCTAAACATAGTTCTTGGAGGATGCAGCGGGCCCAGGTCGCCGCATTTGAGGAGGGGGATGCAGTGGGTCACCACAGCATGTGAGGCATCAGAATGGCTTGGCAGGGCCTGCCACCTCAGCTCTGGGTGGGTGGGGGCCGCCGAAGCTTGGAATTGCCTCAGCCTGGGGCGTGTGCTACAGTGGGCTTAGGGCAGCAGGTTGCCTCAGCTCCAGCCTTACCCCTAGGAACCCTGGAGTATGTAGTCACGTGCTTCCTGTTTAGGCCGGGCTATGATCTGAGGTGGATGATACGTGCCTAAGCATACCCATTCCTGTTGGGTAGGGTAGTCTGTCCTTTCTGCTTTGCCCATGTGTTCTGAGTGCCTCTAAGTGTCCCCTCTATTGGAGGTCCCCTGATGCCAGCCTGAGGTACAACCGCAGCTGGTGGGGGGAGAGGTTCACAGCTCTTGTAGACAGAGCTAGGAATCAATGGTCACAGAGGTGAGTGATGGTGCTTAGTGAAGGGACATCACGCAGGCCAACATCCTCCATTGGCATTGTACGAAGATGGCCTGCCTGCCTGCCCAGTGTCCTCAAGGCTTTTATACCCCATACCCTAGGAAGCCTTGGGCTAATCTGGGTTCCTGAGAGGGACACTGAAGGCAAGGAGACCCTCCTCGGTCCAGGACACTGACTCCAGACCTGGAGGTTTTCCTCACCATGTCCAGTCACTGTATTCTCTGTCCTCTGAACCCCCAGGACCAGGACAGGTGGGGAAGGGCAGGATATGGAAGGGGACTAGCAAATGGGGAGGCCAGGCAGGGTCAGTCCTTTCACACTGCCTCAGCATCCAGCTCCCAGATATTTTGCGGGAGTTAGAGGGGGGTAGATGAGACGAGGGAGTGACAGAGGCGTTGGGGAGCACTCTGAACTTCATCTCTTCTGTGGGCAGGGACCCAAGAACAACCTTCAAAGGTCATAGGTCATGGTAAAAGCCCCCAAAACATACAGGCACTGATGGATATACAGGTGTATACAGAGCTGGAAAGCAGGACTTGGGGAACCA
Organism: Meriones unguiculatus; assembly: GCF_030254825.1. Classification (NCBI taxonomy): domain Eukaryota; kingdom Metazoa; phylum Chordata; class Mammalia; order Rodentia; family Muridae; genus Meriones; species Meriones unguiculatus. The sequence goes on from NC_083363.1 coordinate 9,190,637, forward strand.
GGAGGAGGAGCAGCCCTTCAGACTCCAAGGATTCTATGCAAAGAGTAGGGAGTGATAGGGCTCTATCACATAGGCAGAAGCCTACAGGCCTCAGTCCACATGATCCAAGCATCGTACAGGCATCTTCAAGTAGGAATGCAAGCTGACAGGCATATTGCAGGCAGCCAGCGAGGGGCATAGGCCTTGTGAGGGAGCCAGGCCCTGACTGCCACGACCCAACATCTGCCGTGCCCATGTTGTTTCCGACTTGTAGAGAGGAGCCTCCGGTCTGAGATTCTTGGGTGTAAAGCCTGACTTTTTACTAATTAAGAGTTTACAATTAGTTAAAACTAATTAAAATGGATTAAATTTGTACTAATTAAAACTAATTGAATTCTTCTCGAAATGCTGCACAGACTAAACCAAGTGATGGCCCGCCTCCTGCTGCTGGAAGTGCAAGAGTTTTGGGGGTGTAGCAGTGGGGGCTACAGGGACAGTGACAGTGGCCTGGGTGAAGGCAGCTCTGTGGGGTTCCCTGCCAGGCTATCTGTGGATTCTGCTATCACGCAGGCATACCCAGGTGGGAATGCCAGTGCCGAGCACACCTTGTGACTGGGTTCAGTCACTGGGTTCAGTCACTGGGTTCTTCTGATTTTGCCCCAGGGAAGAAGGAAGGACTTGCTTCCATTTTCACTGTGTTGGGGACTGAGAACCCTGGGGAGGCGAGAAGACCTGGGTGTCAGGGGGATGGGGTAGGCACGTCTACAAGGGCTCATATAGCAGGCTGGCAGGCGGAAGAGCCAGGTTCTGGTGACTGTTGTGCTGGGGTCGGGGGTGGAGCTCACCAGGCTTGACCGTGGTGTGACGTAGCCATTGCAGGTGGCTCCAGACTCTCTTTGCTTCACTTGCCTCTAGCAGTCCTCACCTGTCCTCTTGTAGACCCTGGGCAAGGAGGTATGCCTACCTCTACTGCTTTCTTTCACCCTGCCCTCTCTGCCTTTCCAAAAAGCAGGTGGGGCAACTATCCCAGAGAGCCCTTGGGTAGCACTGACCCATTGAGGTCCTGCAGCCTCCAGTGAGCATCATGGGTACCTAGGCCTGAGGGGGCTGCCTCTGCCCATCTGTCTGCCTGTATGTGCTTTGTCTGGGTAGGGCAGAGAAATAGCATGAGGGAAGCAGAGAAGACATGGGGGGGGCGATGGTACCCCTACTTGAGGTGAAGTTGGGCACTGGATGGCTACAGGGATGTAGACTGTGGTGCCCATAAAGAGAGCAGAACTTTGCTGGACAGGAGAGGGAACCGATGAAAAGACAGCTGTAAATGCCATGGCTGGCGGAGACACAGAACACATACATAGAAAGACAAATAAAGGTTAAAAATACCTAGAGATGACATGTAGAGACCTATAGATCAGGTGTGAGGAAACCCCTGGCAGCGTTCCCTGCAAGTCAAGATTCATGATGTCCCACATGTGGGTGGAGACAGCTTACGTGGCTCCACGGCAGTGAGCAGGCTTCCGATTGGTCAGTGTGGAGAGCAACTCTCCAGTGCGCCTCTAGGAGCAGGTGACTAGCAATGGGAGTGTGTTAGTGTGTGTCCATGTGTCCACAGGCTAGTGAACAGCAAGAGTGAACACACACACACACACACACACACACACACACTGAAAACAAGGGCAGCAACTTCCAGAGTTTGAAAGATTTTATTCAGAGTGGCTTTTTTTTTTTTTTTTTTTTTTTTTTTTTTGAGGTGATCTTACTATGTAGTCTCAATTGGCTGTGAACTCATGATGATCCTCCTGCCTCAGCCTTCTATGTGCTGGGACTATAAGTATGAGCCATTATGGCTGGACTTGTTTCCACGTGAATTTTAAAGCTTTTGTTTTATTAAATGGATACTTTATTTGCATAATTCAAAGATTTTTTTTTTTTTAAAGCACAAACCCATACCCAGTGAGACGTCTCCGAGGGCCCGTACCCTGTGCCTAGTCTGGAGGTGGTTTCCCATCTGCAGCCCCCATTCAGAGGAGCGTGTGGCCTGTGTGGGGCAGAAGTCCCAGGCAGAGGTTCCAGCTAGAAGCTTTTAGGTGGAGGAGCCCACGTAGAGGCAGACAGTCTGGCCAGTGAAACTTCTCCTCCTTCTCCACACACGCAGTGGACAGCCAGCCAGCCCGGCTGTGCACTTCCACTGAACATCTTGCAGATGCTTCCACTCTTGCACACAAAGCACTTCCATGCTCTTTTTTTAACAGCAGCAAAGAATGAATCACCTGAATATTCATGGTTTCACTCGCACGCCAGGATATTTATAAGGTAAATTGCTAGACACAGAGTTCGCTGCCACCATGGCCCAGGGCAAGGCAGAAATATATTTTAACCCCATCATCCCACAGCCCATGCCCCCCAACCTGGGGGTAGGCACCCATCCAGCGGCCCATGGCCTTAGCTCACCATGTGGGAATGAGCTCAGCACTGGGATAATGGGAAAGAAGGGAGGCAAGGATCCAGGCAAGCTCTGGAAGTGGGTGGGGCCACCAAGGCATTGGGTCAGCTGCTCTGAGGCCCGGCTACTTGGACTGCAGGTCACGCTCTGCCCATGGTGGACAGACAGAGATCTCCTGAGCTTTGGGATGTCTCTGACTCTCAGCCACTCTTGGAATCAGGAGAAGAAAGAGCAAAAGACAGGAAGCGGCTGAACTCAATCCCCTCCCCATCTCACGACTGCCACGCTTGTCCATGGCTGTACATGTATAGAAGACACTATGTAGACGCAACGGTGCAAGTCAAGGCCTGAATGACTCACAACTATGGGTAAATGACCTCGGACAACCAAGACTAAAGGAACGAGGAGGAGCAGACTGTGACCTTAGCCCTTTTTCCATGGCATTACGTAGGAGGAAATCAGATTCCAGTTAGAGCAAGCCTGTGCGTCTGTCCTTGTGTGTGAAAATGACATCACAGTCTCCTTTCGCAGGCTTGCACCACAAGGGCAGTTTCCAGAAACAGTGGGACACTACATCAGAGCTGAGGAAAGGCAGTGGAAGATGTGTCTGCAAACGCATGCCCTGAATCCAGCAAGACTCCCTCAATTCTGCAAGGAATGTTCCGAGGACCAAGCCTGCACTGAGATCACACATGACAATGACCACACAGATCATACATGCTTCGGAGGAAAGTCCTGGTAACTACTGGGGGATGGTCTTTGGGAAGGTTTTAGAAGGCCCCAAGATTCTCTACACCAGCTGAAGAGTAACTATGGAACCTGAGCCTGAATTCCTCCTGCCTCAAATAAATGAAGTCTGGTGGGGGCACTTGGAACTTTTGGTGCTGCGGATCTGGATGCCAGGGATGTGGCATTGCCCTTCCTGGTGGTGGTAGTGGGGAATAGAAATAGACCAGGACAAACCAGGACAGGGAGGCCTGAGCTCTCGGGGGGGGGGACTAGTGTCCTACAACTGGGGACATATTGCTAAAAGCCTAAGAGGCAAAGATGGCTGAAGTCATAGGTAGAGGTCAGAGATAAAAAGAGGTCCGCCAAGCTCTGAATACCTGCCCCCCCTTACCTCTGAATCTAGGTAGGTGAATGTGTACCAGAGAAGAACCCAAGGCCAAAAGAAACCACAGAGAGGAAGAGGGGACCATCCTCCAGCCCCGATGAAGCCAGAAGGAAAGCATCATTGGTACAGCAGACTACTCTGGGTTTTTCCCCAGATAGGAGAAAAACTTGCTCTTGTCTGAATGTTGCTATGACCTTGAAAAAAGTCCTTGCATAGGTGCATGAAGTCCTGGTCCCTCCTCACCATCACTCAGCCTCCTCAGAAAGGAGGAACCCAGAGTAGAACAAATGTCTTGTCACATTCACCTGTGTTCCTCATTCACAGACTATGCTGACATGGGACAGACAGGCGCTGGCCTCCCAGGGATGACTAACTTTTGCAGGCTCAGGAGAAGAAGGATCCTGGGTGTTTTGGTGGTAAAGTCATCCTTCAGGGTGGCCAGCATGTCCCATGATGCCATACATAGTTTGAACAACTGAGTAAATGGTTGGTGACTTCTCAGAGGGGTAACGAAGGGTGGCATGGGCAAAAAGAAGCCAGAAGGGTCCCCTGTTTTCCTTCCTTCCTTCCTTCCTTCCTTCCTTCCTTCCTTCCTTCCTTCCCTCTCCCCTATTTGAGACAGAGTCTGTTGTAGCCCATTCAGTCAATGAAATTTCTATGCTGGCCTCTGGTGTCTCCTTAACAGCTTCTGTGCTTCTCTATCACCTTGCCTCTCTTCCTGCCTTTACCTCCTAGGTGCTGAAATTACATCTGTACACCCCCCTCCCCAGCCAACTCCAAGTTTATGAGGTGCTGGAGATGGATCCCAGAGCATGCTAAGCAAGCACTCTATCAGCTGAACCTTGTCTTTGGTGCCCCAGGACCTGGTGACAGGACCATGACAGGAGCCACGGTTCCACGGAGGAATGACTGATGATTCCACGGAGGATTGCCTGATGCTCAGAGCTGAGTAAGGCATGCATATGACAAGCCTAGAGTGTCTGTGCCAGAGGGGGCCGAAGCCCAGAAACAGCAAGCGAACACCACGCTGTTGTGCAATAGAAAGGCATGGAGGCTGTTAAGGAGACACAGAGTCCAGCGCTGGGGTAACACAAGCAACACAAAGCATTTCCATACCATGTAATTCACGTAGAGTAGAGTCCATGCCAAGGTCACAGATGGGGTTCATGAGACTCTGTTCTTGGTGGTGAGTGCCAAGCCCCACTCTGAGCGTGCACCTGGAAACTCCTCCGGCAGGGCCCAGGTCTACAACCCAGTGCTGAGTTGGGCTGGCTATGGGCTTCTTTACGTGCAATGAAAATTGCGCTCATGTACGGTCTTTTTCCCAATGAGCAGGACCCCAGATGACAAAGAAGAAGAAGAAGAAGAAGAAGAAGAAGAAGAAGAAGAAGAAGAAGAAGAAGAAGAAGAAGAAGAAGAAGAAGAAGAAGAAACCCAGCGGATCCCAGCAAGTGTTGGTGTGGAGCATTCTGCCACTGTATGGCCAAGGTCATCAGAAACAAGAGTGTGAGAAACCACCACTGCCAAGAAGGGCCTAAGGCGCAGATCACCTGCAATGAGGCTCCTGAATGGGATCTTGGCACAGAAGAAGGCAATAGAGGAGAACTGAGGAACGGATTTTGGAAGCAGTGTCTTGGTCTGAGTTGGTAACGAGGAGAAGGGTGCCTTTCCGGTAGGAGGTGCTTACTACAGTGGGACTGGTGTGAGACCATTGGGGACTCTGGGGCAGCTTCATGATCTCCCTGCACATGTAAAGCTGTTAGGAAAACGGGGTTTATTTTCAAAGAAGAAAATCATATAGGGAAAACATTAAGACAGATTTTGCTGGTGGCAAAGAAGCATATGAAAAGTTGCCGTTATTCATTGGGGAAGAAAGCAAATTAAAACGCCGATAGCAGCCCAACACGCCCACTACGGTGGTCAGAAGGAAAATAAAGTGAGCAGGGCTGGGGGGCACCATTGGTACAGCACCTGCCTAGCAAGCAGAAAGCCTGGGTTCAACCCCAGCTACACACACACACACACACACACACACACACACGCACACAAAACACAAAATGTGGTCAAGGACAAAAACAAACAGAACGTACTAACTGGTGCAAGGAAAAGGAGCAAATGACCACTTGTTTTAGCAGGCTTTGCCACTCCCACTACAGAACACAGCATGAAAGTTACTTTAAAAGTTAAAGATGGAAGCTGGGAGTCCTGGCACATGCTTGTAATCCCAGCACTCTGGGAGGGAGAGGCAGGAGGATCTTCTGTGTGTTCAAGGCCAGCCTGGTCTACAAAGCGAGTCCAGGACAGCCAAGGCTACACAGAGAAACCGTGTCTCGAAGCAAACAAGATTTTTTAAAAAGTTAAAGATTAGGGGTTGGGGAGGAGGAGGTCAGATCCCCTGTAACTGGAGCTATAAGCAGTTGGGAGCCACCACGTTGGTCCTGGGAATTGAGCTAAGTCCTCTGGAAGAGCAACAAGTGCTCTTAACTGCTGAGCCAGCTCTCCAGCCCCTCTTTCTGGTTTTCAAAGTGGAAACTCACTCCAGCTCCCCAATTCTACAAACCCAGCAACCCACCCAGGTCCATGTAACAGAATCCCACCGCTGGAATGGCCAGCCTTTGTCCACTCGCCTTACACAGCCCACAGGCCAGGTAGAGTGGAGCAGAGGCCGGAAGTTGTGTGCCTCTGCTGATGCCTGTCTTTGAATGTGTCTTGGATTTGAAAATAAACTCCATTTAATACGCAGCCTGTTACTCATTCCCTTGGCAGACCCAGGGTAGGTGTCTAATAGATGGCTTGGCAGGAAGTTGGTAGCCTGTAACAAAACCCAATAGGGGTGACCAGGCTGGGCCCCCACCACCAGCACACTGATGGAAATTTCCAGAGATATTTCTATCTCCCTCATATCTTTAATTTTTCAAATGGACCTCTCTCCAGTTGCCAGGTTAGCTCTGCTGCCAAGGCTGGGCGAATGCTGGCAGCTCCCCAGGGAAGCATTTTAATCTCCAGCATCAAGCCAGACCCCTCTTCCATCCGCCATCTGCCTGTCTCCAGCCACCTCCATCCAGGGAAACCAGGATGGGGCCGAGGGCCTAATCGGATCACAGCTCCGAGCTGTGCACTAATCAGATTGCTCTGCAGCCTGGCCCTGCCAGGGGAGCCTTCAGACTCCGGTCTCAGCCTGCTCAACGTGCACACCCTCCTCCCACCTCAACTGGAAAGGAGTGGAGGTGAGTCTGGCATCTCAGAATTGCTTAGAGGTCTGCATTAATGCAGTTTGCTTGGGGTAAGAGCCGGCTCCTGTCTGCGACCTTGAAAGCAATGCATTCTCTCTGGGCCCAGCCTCCCTTACCCTGTAGACAGTAACGGAAATCCCTTCTCGGCTATCATTCTTGAGCCCTCTGGGCCCTATTTGGGTATTTTTATAAGGTTGTAAACAGCTGGCCATCACAGTCCCTTCCGTGTAAAGTGACACTTTTCAGGGCCCTGCTGTTTTGCTTCCAGGGAGAGCAGGTCAGACTTCCCTCAGAGCAAGCTGTGCAGCTGGGTCAAAGGTCAAAGTCAGTCATTTGGCACATGCAGAACAGACTGCCAGGGGGATTGTAAGGGAGGTAAGGGCGTTGGCAAGCTGGGTGAGGGTTTGGCAGCAGCTCACTGGAAACCTACAGTGACTGCTTCCTTATTTGTGGACTGTATGCAGTCTGAGTTTGATAGGCCAACTGTCTTCCTCAGTGGCATTCTCTCTCTCTCTCTCTCTCTCACGCGCACACACACACACACACACACACACGCACGCACGCACGCACGCACACACACATACACACACACTCTTTACCTGGCTGTCCATCTTCCCCCAGGGCAGATCATCCTCCACAATTGGAGAGTCTGCCCTGGTGATGTGAAACCACATGGACCATCTTCCTCCCAGGTCCTGTTTTGGAGAAGGCAAGCCACTTCCACCAGCAGGGCTGCTTTGTGGTCTGTGTCTAGAAGTTCCTTCTCTTTCTTGGATGGTCCTGGAGAACGGATGAGAAGTTTGAAAGTGCCAAAGCTACCTTGATACTATAAGGGAGGCTCCCCCAAGGGTAAGATTTATGGAACAAGGGTAAGATTTATGAGAACTTTGCACTGGTTTGCTCCCTTCCAGACAGTCTAGACTGAGACGCTGATGTTCAGACCACACCGCATTTTGGAACTGTAACTCTAGCATTCTTAGGGCTTGGGGTCTAGGCCCACATATTGGTTACTTTTAACAACATAATTAATGGGTTGGTTTCAAAAAGAAAGGAAGGAAGGAAATAAAAGAAATGCCCCTCTAAGGCAGTTCGCTCTGGGCACCCTTGGGATTGGAGAGTGCTTCTAGAATGGCTAAGATCAAAAACTCAAGCGACAGCACATGCCGGCATGGTTGTGGAGAAAAGGGAACCCTCCTCCATTGCTGCTGGGAGTGCAAATTTGTACAACCAGTTTGGAAATCAATCAATCTGGTGCTTTTTTTTTTTTTTTTTGGAACAGCTCTACCTCAAGACCCAGCTATACCACTCTTGGACATACACCCAAAAGATGTTCCACCGCACAATAAGGATATTTGCTCAGCTATATTCAGGGAGGCTTTATTTGTACTAGCCAGAAACTGGAAACGACCCAGACGTCCCTCAACTGCGGAATGCACAAAGAAACTGTGGTCCATCTACACAATGGAATACTACTCAGCCATTGAAAACAAGGACATCATGAAATTTGCAGGCAAGTGGAGGGATCTGGAAAAGATCATCCTGGAGAGTGCTTCTCAATGGCTAATGTTCTAATGGCTCTTAGACAGCAAAGCCCATAGAGCCCTTGGCTGTTGGAGTTATCTTTCTTTCATTATTTAATTATTTCTTCTTGTTTTTAAAATGACTTTTAATTTTTAATTTATTTTAAATGACTTTTAAATTTTTATTTTATGTACACTGGTGTTCTGCCTGCATGCATGCCTGTGGGAGGGTGTCAGATCCTCAGGAACTGAGCTGCCATGTGGATGCTGGGAATTGAACCTGGGTCCTTTGGAAGAGCAGCCAGTTCTCTGAACAGCTGAGCCCTCTCTCCAGCCCCCTGGAGTTATCTTTCTTTTTTTTTTTTTTTATTTTTTTTTGGAGTTATCTTTCTTAATATCCCTATGGCATCATAATGGTGTAATGATACAGGGCCTGGGAGCACTGCTCTGAGCTCAGCACTGTGTGGCAGTAGCTGTGTGGTCTTCCCCAAAACATTGAGGATTGGAGCTGTACCTATATGTCCATCTTGGAGAGATGGAGACTGGCTTGAGGAGGAAGCGGAGCTGTTACTGATGTCCCCAGTGGGAGAGCAAGATGGTACCTCTGAAACTTCCTATTTAGCCAACTTCCTGGGTCCACCCTCCCCCTCTTCCTTTCCCCTTCTCTCTCCTGCCCTCCCTCCCCAGCAGGTGCTGCAGTAAGAGAAGAGTGGGCAGGACTGGGCTCAGCTGTTTTGGTAACTGTGTTTTTGTTTGTTTGTTTTTGTTTTGTTTTATCTTCCCTCTGTCCCCCTTCCCCGCCCACAGGTCACACAGCATAGTTTCAAAATCTATATTCCCAGCATGCATCTGTTTCTCCCTTTGACTTTCTAAAGCATCATTTTACACATTTCATTGTATATCAACAGGTTCCACTTTGGTGCAGGGGGAAAACTTGCCACACAACCCACAATTTTTCTTTCTATCTTAATTGTTTTTAATTTTTCAAAAGCTGACTATCCCGATTTGTGCCTTCTCTAACAACTGTGCCACCCCTCCTTTCTCGTGTATGCAGACTTGTTCTCCGGTTCACAGATCAGACTTGTGACCATATCTAATCTGCGTTTTGCTCTGAGAGAATGAGACTTGAGAGAATTGTCTGTAACCCTCCTGGGAACCCACCTTCTGCCCATCACATTCCTTTTGTGACTTCCTGCTACATTTTCACTGGGCAGAGCCTCAGCTCTCCTATTGTTCTATTTCCTGCCTCTGAGCTCTTCTGGATGAGTCATACTCTCTGTCCTACTAGGCCTGTGGCTGTGCAAAGCTTTACCTCAGCCTCTGTGTCCCCTGCCCTGCTCTTTCCGAGTTAAGCAAACTCCAGCAGTTGCTGAATCCTCTGTCTGGTGCCCTGGCTCTGTGCAGTTCACTGCACTGGCTAAATCTCCTCGTCCTCCAGCTACTACTGCCTAGACCCATATGCTCTAGGGGAAAGCCTATCCTCTGATGTCTTTACAGGGCTAGAAATGAGCCAGGAATTCCAGGATTTGTCCAGGACGTGACCCAGGCTCCCATCTACATCACAGCTGTCCCTTGTTCCCCCCATGCCTGCCCAGGGATGTCAGTAGGCAGGGGTTCCCTGCTGCCCCGCCCACTGCTGTCTTCATGTTGACCCTTCCCTTGTTCATAATCCAGGCTGCTCTTGGTTGGAATGGGCTCCCCGGTTGCTGTAGCTCCAAGAAGGTGATGGGATTTTTCCAACCTCTCTGACTTCTGTGAGGAAATGTAGTGTGTCTGAGAATCACTATAGTCCACTGGAGGCCCATGAGCATGCTCCCTGATCTCTCTCCAGGCTCCATGTTTCCAGGTAGGATCTGTGAGTGAGGCCTATGTTTGTTTCTCTGTATTAAATTTATCTCAGTGGGAACTTACAAGGTCCTGCTATGACTTTCTTGAGAACAGTTGTTAACAGTCACAAGTCGGGGGTATTGTGCAGTGTGTGTGTGTATGTGTGTGTGTGTGTGTGTGTGTGTGTGTGTGTGTGTCCGTGTGTCCCCATCCCTTGTCTTGATTCTTTTTTTTCTGAGGCTGGAGAATAACCACAAAACATCGTGTGCTTGTTTCGCATGGCAGAGCCTGACAAAGGTTTAATCTGCTCTCTGTTAGGGTTGTGGGGCAGCCACATGGTTGGGGCCTCAAACGCAGAGCTGGCTTTTGCTGACCTCCCTGTTTAGTGGAGGACAGCAGAGCTGAGCGGAAGCAAATGGGCTCCTAGGCACTGACCTAGTCACTGAAGGCAGTGTTACCCATAGTCAAAGCAATGTGGAGGGGCCACCCCACCCTACCCAGGAAGGGTGAAAGGACCTGGCTTGGTGGAACTCAGCCTGGGGACAGGCTCTGTGTCCTACACCCTACCTCCTACCTGGTCGTAGACCCCTCTTGCTGGTCCCCCCACAAGAGTCTAACAGAAAGCTGGGTTCCATGCCAGGCTGGCTTCCCGTACTGCAGGATTGGAAAGATGCCCCAGCTCTGTCCGTCTGTCTGTCTGTCTGATCGTGGGTTTGATTTGGCTTAGATTTTTCTTTTGCTCCCTACCTCTTTAAAAAGTATGCCTTAGGATTGGGGAGATAGCTCAGGAGATGGCAGGTCCTTAGTCTTGTTGACTAAGTCTGACAACCTGAACTCAGTGAACCCACTGGTGAAAAGAGAGAACTGGCTCCTACAGGTTGACTTCACCTGTTTTGTGCCCATACAAACAGGGGACAGGTACCCACACAAACACGCTTGTGTACAGACACGTGAGCACACAAATAAGTGTAACACAACTTCTTACAATTCATCGTCAGGCGCTGGAGACGCATCTCGGTTGGCAGGGTATGTGTTTAGCGTGCAAAAGGCTCCTCATAAACCCAGGTGTGCCAGCTAGTTTTATGTCAGTTAGACACAAAGTATTGTTATGGAAGTTTTGGTTTCTTTAAAAACCTCAGTTATGTTATGTAAATACCTTTTTGTTTTAACCCCAAGTGTGGGATTTCAATTGGGCTATAGTTTGTCTATAGCTGTCAATTGTCTGGTGCGGGGCGTGGCTTTTGTCAGCTGGTTACGGCTTACCTTGGAGAGGGGCGTGGTCTAGGACTCTGGAGGAGGATATAAATTTGAGAGCCCGGAAGGAGAAGGTGTGGCTTGAGGTGTTAGCTGGTGGTGAGTAGCAGTTTGGAGAGGCCAGAAAGACCAACCGTCTGGCGATTTGGAGCAGACAGACAGAAACTCTTCGGGCATGCAGCGGCTTGGAGGGGACTGCTGGCTGCATTTGCTGTTGATGGAGACTGGTATATCGCCCAAAGACCCATTGACCCTAAACATCCAGGAGAACTGAAGAGGTCTGTGACCCCTCTCCCATTAACCTTCTCTCTCCCACCTTGGATTGGGGGGTTAGTTAAATGGAGGTAGAGGATTAAAGAGTTTTTAAAACAAACACTGCAAAGTATAGCTGTATCAGAAAGAAAGGAGCCTTGGTTGCAAAATGCCTCTATAAGAAAGGGCTGTACACAAGCCTGAAAGGCATTTTCTCATTTAGTGATTGATGGAGGAGGGCCCAGCCCATTTTGGATGGTGCCATCCTTGGGCTGGTGGTCCCAGGTTTTTATAAGAAAGCAGGCTGAGCAATCCATGAGGAGCAAGCCAGTAAGCAGCACTCCTCCATGGCCTCTCCTTTTGCCTCCAGGTTCCTGCCCTCTTTGAGTTCCTTTGCTGGCTTCCTTCAGTGATGGACTTCAGTGTGGTAAGTGTAAGCCAAATAAATATTTTTCTCCCCAACTTACTTTTTGGTCATGGTGTTTCATTGCAACAACAGAAACCTTAACTAAGATGCCAGGAAGTGGATGCAGATGGATCAGAAGTTCAAAGTTTTCCTCAGCTCCATAACAACAAGATTGAATTCCCAGTAACATGAGACCCCCATCTTGGAAAATTATAAGATATTCAAACCGCTCAGTGTATATGTAGGTTAGTGACTGTCTAAAGTGACTAGCCAGCCAGCCATAAACACTGCTGAGAACTGTCCATCCTCAGAGAAGCAAAGGGCATGTGGAAACAAGGCTCTCAAGGCGGGACCTACTCCAGAAAGAAGTACCTGCCCGTGCCAGGCCCCATGAGGTGCCAAGGGACCCTCTCTCCCGCAAGCACTTTGCAGATACGTAGGAAAGGTGTGGGGGAGCTTTGGAGAAGCAACTATGTACCCTCATCACTCAGGACTGCCCTTAATACATTTTCCTGGAACACACAGGGTCACCACCACACCAGGGAGCCTATCTGGCGGCCAGGATGAGCCTGAGGAGCTCCAAGGGACAGTAAGTGGAAATTTGGTTCATGGGACTTTAAACAATATTTGTTGGCTAAGTTATTCAGTTCATCTTGAAGTACACAGTCCTGAGGACGTCTCCTGAGAGCTCAGGCTGTAGCTCAGATGCTGGCCTTCTCTAACCTCCTCCAGTGCCACTTGCCCTGCCCCTCCCACACGTGGCTCATGGTTAAGCTTTCTATTTATCTCGGTCTGTGTCCATTTTAGGGAGAAGGCCTTGGATAATCTGCAGCTCTGGTCTAATGAAGCTGCAGGCAGTTTGTGTGTATGCTGTTGAGGTTCACGGTCGATCTCTCCCATCCTAGGCTGTCACCTCCTGCCCACCTCTCTTCCCTCAGATGTGTTTCCAATGAGCTGCCTGGGCTTATTCTTCTTCTTTACCTGGATAGGAATCATGAGTAGGCTAGCAACCTCAGACTCTCCAGTGCTTAAGGCCTAGGAACTGGGCTGGCAGAGGCAGAGACTTAGAGTTCTGAGCCCTGAGAACTTTATTATTTATTATTCTAGGATTTGGAGACCTATTGCACTGGCCTCAGCAGGAGTTGTCACCCTCAGCATCTAGTGGCCCTGAAAAGCAGCAGCAAAGAACCCATGTATCAGCAGGTGGCAATGCTAGTGTTGTAACGTGCTTCACATCAATGACAGGTCCAGGCCTGCAGTAGCTGAAATCCTGGGTTTATAGAGTTGGCTGCTCCCTAGAACTTTCCCAGAAACTATGGTCCATGCTTTCAGTTCCTCCCAGCCCTTATCTCCATCACTGCTGCTCCCTGTTATCTCTGCCCTGGCTGCTCCCTGAAATGCCAGCTGCCCTCTCATTGCTTCTGCCGCTGCTGCTGTGGCTGCCGCTGCAGATTCCACTGTCTTCTCTGAGTCACCGGCTCAACCCACTCTACTAATGATAAGGATCAGAAATAGGCAAGTAGACCATTCCCGAAAAGCTTTTCAAGGAGCTAATGATGCAGCAGCAGGAAATAGTACAACGCTCCTAGCTGGCTCAAAAGTGAGCCAAATAGCTTGCTTGTTATGTTTTGTTTGTTTTTCATGGGCTTTCCTGTTGGGACAGGAAGAGAAGCACTCTGCTGTATCTGGGTAAAAATGGCAGTTGGTCATCTGGAACGGGGCTTTTTTCCTTTGTGACATTTTCTCTCTCTCACACACACAAACACGTACAGACACCCACCTGACCCCCCCAAAAAAAATTGTCACTTTTAATTGTTTTCAAGAAAGGCCTAGCAGGACCCTGTGTAAGTTCCTACCCAGTCACCTCAACCCTGGGTATATTCAATAGATAAACAAGTAGACCATGTGCCTGGATGTGGTGGCACATGCCTGTAATTCCAGCACTTTAAAGGCAGAGGTTGGCGGAGTGCTGAGAGTTTCAAGCCAGCCTGGTCTACACAGCAAGTTCCAGGTCAAGTCAGGGCTACATCATGAGAACCTGTCTCAAAACAAAAACAAGTCAAACATCTATTGCTTACAAATCACAAATAATTTTATTTTGAAGTGACTTTTGCTACACATATAATTTAACTCTTTCTTAAAGAAAAAGTAAAATTTGCGTGCTGAGGTGGTGTACTTATTTATTTTTATGTTAAGAACTGCCGACATGGCTACCTGCTATCTCCTGTCTGTCTGAACTGCTGGTCCCAGTTTAGTGCATCCTGTTTGCCTGAGCTGCTGGTCCAAGTGGCTTGTGTGGACCCTGTATACAGCGTCATCTGCCTGGTTCCTCTGCAAAGCAGCTTTCAGGGCTGATTTGTATTTTAAACACAGAAGGGCCGTGGCTCCCAGCCCCACACACTGCATTACGTGGCCTGTCCTGGTTCCATTAGCTAATTATGCCTCTTATCATCCTTCATTTGTAGAAATAGAATTTGGCTGGATTCTCTAAGCTCTCCCAAGTCACAGTGACTCTCTTGTCCCTTGTTTGTCTTCATGGTTGACAGCAGATCCTCCCCTCTTGGCCCTCCCCCCATCTTCTTGGCCCCACCCTGGTCTGGTCCTGCCTGAGAAGGACATGATTGCCCTTGATTTGTGCGTTGTTGTTCTTACCTTCATGTATAAAGCAAGAACAAACAAACAAACAAAAAAAAACCCCACAAAAAACAAAAAACAAACAAACAAAAACCAAAACTAAAACAACAACAAAAAACCACCTAAGATGAAAACTGAAGGGAGGAAGAATTTCTTTTGGCTCATGGTTTCAGAAGGTACACTCCATCACGATGGGGAGGATATGGCAGAGTAGCTTACATCGTGGTAAAAAAGAATGTCTGCAGCTATGAGATTTCAATCCCTTCTTTCTCTTTTATCCTGTTCATACCACTAGCCTACAAAGATAGGATATCCAAGGTATAGCTCCATTCATACAGTCTAGAAACATTCTTATGGACATTCCCAGAAATGTGCCTTGCCAGTTTCCTAGGTGATTCCAAACCTGCTTGAGCTAACAGAGAAGATTAACTATCCACCTGACTTGTAGTAGAGCTCAGCTCCAGCCCTGAGATGAAGGACTAGAGGCAAATTAGCACCTAGGATCCTCGGGTGACCATTGGCACCTTTGGGCTTTTTCAGCATGATTCAAGATGAGACTGAAGGTTCCTAGTCTAGGCTCCTGGCTTTCATGAGCCATTGATCTGATGTTGGTTTCGTTGGGATCAATAGGTAGGGACCTTGAAGCACCCCCTATCCCTGTGATATCTGGTCACCTTTCTCAGGGTGAGCCACGGAATTCTAGGGCCACTCATCAGGTGATGTCTATTGAGTAGCATCAGAGGATACTCTTATTGGCCTAGGTCTCCATTCCAGTCTCTTTCTGGCTGGACGGACTTGGGTGGGTCTTGATAAAATACGGGAAGGCAGTCTGTGCCCTGGTAAGTGCCTTTTGAAGAGCTGGCTCCTCTGAGCTGCACTCCCTCCTTGTACCAGGAAGAACCTGTCAGGAAACAGTAGCTGGCTAAAGGTATCTGTGAGCCCACTTCTTAGACCTGGCCTTCCTGCAGTTGGGCTCACTGTCCTTGCTGGCCTGGAGTATTTGTAATCTCACCCTCTGAGCTATGTCCTTCCTGGAGAGCCTGTCCTGGCATCCTTACCTCACATTTGCAGCTCTGGGCTTACAGAGCATGACAGAATCCGTGTCCCACCGCTTCCTGTGGTATAACTCTCTTCCTAAAAAACCAGGGAGGCAAATGGCAGCTGGGAGAAGACGGCTCTATCTTGTGGCTCAGAGAGGGTTAGTGAAAGGACAAACTCAGCAGACCAATGAAAGAAAATTCCGGATGGCAGAAATGCAGCAGACAGGACCCACACCGAGTTAACACAGGCCTGTGTGGCCAGGATATTTATCCCCAGAAGGACAGTGCTGGCCCTGTGCTTACAACTCCAGTGGCAGTAAATCTGCCACCATGTGACAAGATGCTGTTCTGGGGTTGCTTCTCAGGGGCCTCAAGGGTCAGCCTAGAAGCAAACCTCTTTCTGGGCCTCTTCCTCCAGCAGCTGTCTCTATGTTCAAAGTCTCTCCAAAGGGTGAAGAACAGGGACAAGTCAACTAGGCTTTGCTCACGTGGTCACCTGGTCTTACCTGTGTCTCCCCAGGACTATGGATTAATTTGCATCTTTTTTTTTTCTTCTCTGAGAAGAAAGGGGTTCTCGGGGATTCCTAGTGTGGTATATCACTCTTCCTGAGCTCTTTTCTTTGAATGGGAGTGGGAGATATTTATTAAAGATGTGAACTTTGAGCAGCTGCCAAGCTACATGGATCTTGGAAGTTAGGGGCAAGGGTGCAAATCCAGATCCCTGAGACTTGCCTCTGAATGAGATACTACCCCTCACCTAGGTCCCAAGTGATCTCTAAGTGTTTGGACATGACGTCAAACGAGCAGTGGCAGCCTCCAGGAGGCACATCTGAGTATCAGCCCTTCCGGGTCGATCCTTTGACCCGAGGCAGGCCCATGGCTAATTCCATCTCTTGTGAGACTGCTTTTCCCCTCCTGTGGCTGGCTGGCTGTTTCCGCTGGACCCCGTGTTTGCTTTTCCCTCCACCCCACCCCTGCATCTCACGTGTCCCGCGAACGCCTGCCCGAGTCCACCCTCACCGTGATGCTGGAGTGGCGTCTTAAACCCACTGCTTCAGACACGATCATGTCTACCCACGACTGCAGCTGCGGAGGAAGGAGAGCAGAGCGGCTTACATTCCCGCGCGGATCCCAGGAGGACACCGTGCCTGCTTCTGGCCTCTGGCCCAGCTGAGTAGCGTCACCGCTTGGCTCCAGGCCACTCTGCGGACTCTCTGGGCCTCTGCCGCCTCCTTCTCAAGGGCAACCACGGGAGCCGTTTCGGAGGTGGCATGACCTTGAGGGTGGATGAAGGCCCCTGCACACAGTGAAGTTCTGTCCTAAGGTGTGAGGATTGAGTGGAGGGAGGAGGGGAAGTGAGCAGAGGGTGAGGATGCTTGAGGAGGTTTCACTTCTCTTCCAGAACCTTCTTCGGAGATCGTCCTGGGACTAATTTGCAAAAACACAAACACCAGTAACTGTCAACAGTGGGAGATTGGGCCTTATTAATTTTTTTGTCCAGCTCCTCCCGTGAGCCTGGGCTCATTCAGTCTTTCACCCACTCATTCATTTATTCACTCATTCATTCACTTACTCGTTCAAATACTCATTCACTTATTCAATCATTCATTCACTCCATTTTTTCCCCATTCCTTCATCATGCACCCTTGGGGTTACTCTGTGTAGAGGTAAACACATCTGACATATGAATGACCCAAGCACTAATGCAGTAGTCGAAGATGGGCCCTATCTGGTTGTTGTCCAATGTTGCGGTGGGGAGGGGGTGTGCCCTGACTCTGCTCCATCTTGCCGATCCTTTCCATGTCCCCTGGGGAAGGTGGGCAGAGCCGAGGGGGTGCAGCTGCTTTAAGGGATATTAAAAGTTCACAAGGGCACTTTTCCTTATAAGGTCTGCCATGTTTTGGTACGTGTTTTAGTTTCGTAATAAATAGACTG